>NC_139956.1:36847752-37572752 GCF_963454915.1 Gymnoscopelus microlampas | reverse complement strand
TGCTAAAAGGCATTCTACCCTTTTGGGTATTTTTGAAAAATCGTGTAAATGTGTTCAAATCTTTGAATATGTATTATTTTAAAGCAAACATTTTTAACTGAAATCTTTGCTTCTGGGGGGTCCCTGGAACAAAACATTTTGAGAGGGGGGTCCTTTACATGAAAACGTTTGAGCACCACTGATATACATGTAGAAACGTAAGTTTTTCAGAATTCTGTTGGGATTTTAGAAGATATTTTGTAGAATCGGCTTCATGTCTTAACGGGTTAAGAAGCTGTGACCCTTTTATGCTCAGAAAAATCCTATGAGGCTTGATTCCATGGAAGGGCTAACTGGCTATTTTTTTTTTGTCTTCATGGTGTGTGATTCTCTAGCTGGATGGAGGAATGTAGTTATTTCCAAATGGATGACATGTTTGTGGTCTTATTTCCTTCTCTGCTGGAAAAAGAAGAACAATTACATGCGCCCTCAAACCTGAACTTTGTGAGCACAGAACAGCTAAAGGAGAACAGTGTACTGTAGATAGAGTTCTCCCACACAACTATCCTTCTCCGTTCTCTACACTGGCTCCCTGTAGCGGCTCGCATCCAGTTTAAAACCCTGGTGCTAGCCTATAGGGCAGTGAAAGGAACAGCCCCTTCTTACCTCCGGGCTATGGTCGATGCTTACACCCCTGCCCGACCACTTCGGTCTGCCACCTCGGGGCGACTGATTGCCTCGTCGCTCAGTGCTCCTTCTGGCCGATCCACACGGTCACGACTTTTTTTGAGTCACTGCCCATCTTTCGCCGCAGGCTGAAAACCCACCTCTTCAGGAAACACTACCCTTCCTCTCTGCCTGGCCTACTTGCTGTTAACTAGTTGTACGAACGCTTGTTTTATTGTTGTATTGTTTTATTGGATCTTGTTTAGTCGATACACTTATTTGTTTTAGCTCGTGCTCATTTGATTTTGCTATTTTGTCTCATCTGTTTAAGAAAGTAGGTAGCTGATATATTGCACTTTTACCTTAGCGCTACTGTAGGTATGCTCTTGGTTGCTTGTTTTTGCAGGAAATGCACTTAATGCTTCTGGTGATTAGTAGTTTTCGTTCCCTACCTATGTTGAATGCACTTATTGTAAGTCGCTTTGGATAAAAGCGTCTGCTAAATGACTGTAATGTAATGTAATGTAATGTAGAGTTTATGTAACAGCGCTGAAGCTGGATTCCAGCCAGAAGCATTAAGCCATTTATTCCGGTAAAGAATCTGTGTCATTTTTAGATTTCTTTGGGCCATTCAAAAATAGCAGATCTACAGTACATTACATTACATTACATTCTACAAGCTCGTATTTGAAAAATCGAGAACATTTGTGCAAATCTTTGAATATATATATATTTTTAAAGCAAACATTTTAACTCAAATCTTTGCTTCTGGGGGGATTCTACAAATGTCTTCTAAATCCTAACAGTTTTTTGGAAAAAAAATATGTTGCTATAATGTCAGTGGTTCTCAAACTTTTTCATGTCAAGGACCACCCAAAATGATATGAATTTTGGCCGCGGACCCCCATCTCAAAATATGTTGTTCCAGGGACCCCCCACAGAAGTTGTAACAGAGTTAAAGGGGACTTTTGGACTTAGGTTTTCTTACCTTTTCTATAACGTTATGATATCTTAGGATGAATGGTACAGTAGAAAAATGTCATAACTCCATCCCGAGTCCGCCACAGCTTAAAACGTGCGCCAATAGGCCTTGCGCTAGATCGCGTATTTTAGTAGCTTTTGGTGAGATCTGACGTTCATAGTTCATAGTGAAAAACAAAACAAAAAAAAGTCTCGCTAGACGAGATCGAAATCTCGAGATTTCAATCTCGTCTAGCGAGACTTAGGTTTTTTTTTTTTTTGGTTGCATAGTGTTCTGTCACTATGAACGTCAGATCTCACAAAAAAACAAAAAAAAAAAGCTTTTAAAATACGCGATCTAGCGCAAGGCCTATTGGCGCACGTTTTAAGCTGTGGCGGACCCGGGATGGAGTTATGACATTTTCTACAGTACCATTCATCCTAAGATATCGTAACGTCACAGAAAAGGTAAGAAAACCTAAGTCCAAAATTCCCCTTCGCTTTCGAAAAATATATATTCAAAGATTTGCACACATTTTCACGATAAAAAAAAAAAAAATAGCCCAAAGAATTCTTAAAATGACACACAGATGCGTTCCCGGTCTTAGAGGGCTAAAGGAGAGGCTGTAAGGCAGTGATGTCTGCAGGCAGCAGGAATCCACTTTTCACAGTTCCTTCTCACTGAACGTGATTCAACATCGAGGAGCGTTTGCTTTTTATGCGACACAATCAATACGAGTAAATGTCACAACTAAAACCTATCACTCCTCCGCTCTGTGGGGAGATTTGTTAATATTAGGGGTGTGCCGATACACTAATTTCACGAAACGATACGATACGATATTTGGCTCACAGCTTCGATATGATTTCGATACGATACGATACGCACTTTTTTTATTAGGAAAATATATGGAGGAGAAAAAAAGAAAATGCAAACAAATAATTCTGTTTTTGCATTATTCAGACATGCAAACTTGTAGCTTTTCAGCTACAATAGCCGTTTTGAATCCAAATAGTATGACACCTGACCCGAAAAAAAAACATGTTGTCACTCTTTTCACTTCGGGGCCGTTTGCATGCCTGATTATTATGATTGTAAAACAAAAAAAAAAAACAAACAAAAAAAAATCAAAAACGATATTTATTTTTTCCAAAACGATACATATCGTTGCGAAAACGTATCGCGATATATCGCGGGACGATATATCGGCACACCCCTATTTGTCACTATATTTCGAGTTACATGAACCACGTGACCGGCGCCGTTTCTTCCCCCTCAGAGGCGGAACTCTCTAATATAAGGCACACGCCTGTTCCCTGTTACTGCTCTGAGTCACTCTACTTACATGTGGCCGCCCGTTGCCCATGCCATGCATGCTCTACTTAACACTGCCAGCTGTAGCATGATAGCTGCATGCACTCAAAGCATGACAGACAAGCGGGACAACCAATCAATGAACATATAGCGAAACTCCAAAAGGTCCAAACGTTTCAATACATTTACATTTATCAACTTGAAGAAACCAATATTGTGTAAAGTATCAGACTTTCCATCATTGAAGTCCAGATGAAATTGCCTTTTTAGAGTATCTAACTTAATATTGTGATAACGGGATAATGCATGAGGTACATGACATTGGGAGGAATTGGATTTGAACGTTCAAAAGTGGGCATGTCATAACATACATGGAGAATTAGAGTTTAACAACTAAAACAGCATCCACTGTGGTATGTGTTGTGATGCTGTTGCTTATATGGTCATTTTACATGATAATATATAATACATGTTGTAATAGCATCCATAATACAAGATAATAGGCATACTAATTTGAGGTTCAGTGATTGATGGTCAAGTACAGTATAATAGCACATGTGACGTCAAATCACAGTGTCTGTTGTGTTTCTAGTATAGGACATCATTTGTGGTCCTAATCCTCTATGATGTCTTTCAGTGCACTTGTACGCTGCTTGTACATTACATTAAATTACATTACAGTCATTTAGCAGACGCTTTTATCCAAAGCGACTTACAATAAGTGCAATCAACATAGGTAGGGAACGAAAACTACTAATCACCAGAGGTTTTAAGTGCATTTTCTGCAAAAACAAGCAACCAAGAGTATACCTGGCGCTAAGGTAAAAGTGCAATATATCAGCTACCTATTTCCTTAAACAGATGAGACAAAATAGCTAAATCGCTTTGCCCAATGCCTTGTTGGCTGAACCTGACCAGCTTTTCTCTTGTCCTCCAGCAGGCTCAGTACCCGGACAGAGGAGAAATACTTCTGACATCCAATGACCTGGAACTGGTGCTACAAGTGGAACGCAATCAGTAAGTGTCTTCATAACCACTCGCTGTGTCTGTGTTTCTGTCTTACTTTAGCAGAGAGAGAGAGAGAGAGAGAGAAAAACTGGTTCCACTTTTCTCCAAGCTCTATTTTTGTATTATACTAGAGGTTCCGGCCACTGCGCGGCCCTCCCGTCTCGGGGCCCTAGTAGCCTGGGCCGCACATCGGAGACAGAGACAGTGTAGACGTTCATTGCAGCGGCGGTGTTTGTTTCGACACGCAAACCGAGACGCTCATTGCAGCGGCGGAGTTTGTTTCGACACGGACAACCGAAAGCGAAAGCTCCCCCTGGAAAACCCTGTAGCTCCACCCCGCGAAACCTAACTTGGTGAGACCCAGACACCACAACAGCTTGAAGAGACAGACACACAAACAGGCTGGCTAGGCAGACAGACAGCCACGCATGCGCGCGACTCTCTATTGTATATAAGGATTTCTGTCCCTTCTTTATGTAATTTACTTACACATTTTTTTTTTTTAGTGGTGCCAGCCACTCCTACACTTGACCGTGTGTGTCCGTCCGTCCGTCCGTCCGTCCGTCCGTCCGTCCATCCGTCTGTTTGAGCACGGCCTCAACAGCTGCATCTGATTGCAACACAAGGATGCAACCAGTTACACTAATTCAAAGGCACCACTCTCATCACACTGGGTGTGATTTTTTTAAATTCAGTCCAAATCAATAGCCTTCTTCATCTCCTGCCTGTATTTTACCCACATGGGGCACAAGGTTACCATAATATGCTGTTAAGTTTGTCCTCTGCATTCACTCATCCTAATTATTAGGAGCAGTGGGCGTTATTAATTCAGCAGCAATGCGAGCAGTTAGGGGTTAAGTGCCTTGCTCAGGGACATGTTGACTCATAGACTGGGCGGTCCGGGGGAGAGAATTGGTGACCTTCTGATTCCCAGACGACCTCTCTACTCATCAAACTAGGAGGACCCCCCTCGTCTCCTCACATATTTAACCCATTAAGACCGGGAACGCGACTGTGTCATTTTAAGATTTATTTGGCTATTCAAAAATAGCAGATCTACAAGCTCATAGCGTGGCACAGAGTGCCGCGCTATGAATCTTTGAATATATATATATATACACATTTTTAACCAAAATCTTTGCTTCTGGGGGTCCCTGGAACAAAACATTTTGAGATGGGGGTCCGCGGCCAAATACATATCATTTTGGGGGTCCTTGACATGTAAAAAGTTTGAGAACCACTGATATTATAGCAACATGAGTTTTAACTGTTAGGATTTAGAAGACATTTGTACAATCCCCCAGAAGCAAAGATTTGAGTTAAAAATGTTTAAAAATATATATATATTCAAAGATTTGCACACATTTTCACGAATGGCCAAAGTATAAAATAATGGTTAAAGTGGTTACAATTTTAAATGACACAGATGCGTTCCCGGTCTAAAAGGGTTAACATCCCAACACCTCCCTCTCATGCAAAATGCTTCTAATAGCTTCTCATAGATTGAACAGTGAAATGTTCCTCCTCTCCTCTTCCTTCTGACTCTGAGTGTTAGCTGAGTACTTTCTGCTGTTGAGTTGGAGGCAGGAGGTGTCATTTATGCACCTTCGGGCCACAATAAAGAAGCAAGGCTAATGGGAATTAGCAGGCATCCCCCCCCCCGCGGTTCAAGGCCGAGGGGAGGTTACTCTCCCCCGGTGACAACATGAAGGCCTGCCTGCCTCTGTCAGCCGCTGTCACATTATAGCCACAGACGTGCAGAGAATCACAAGGTGGATCCTGCTTAGCTCGCTGCTCCAAAGACCTCACCGCACAGAGGAACAAAACCCTTTATTATTTACAGGACAAGGTGTAACCTTTCATTCAGTCTGAATGCAAATGGTGTTTGTTTTTTTGTTTTTTCTCACGGTGGCTGTCAATCCAGAGAGAGACTGGATGCAGGAGTTGAACTCTGATACACAGTTGGGGTCAGAGCGACTCTAAAGGTCATACATGGGCAACTGGCGGCCCGAGGGCCACACATGCGGCCCCCACCTGCACTTAATGCGGCCCGCAGGTTAATATCGGAATATTGATATATTATTGATGTCAGCTGGTACAATTCCAAACATAATCCGCTTTAATTACTTCAGTCTATATTAGTATTTTTTTCCCAAGCCACCTTTTGCAGCACAAGACAAAAAATCATGATGATCAAATGATTCTATCCAACCACAGAATTAAAACTTGTTTTTTTTGTTTGTGTGTTTTTTTAGAAAGCAAGCTGTAAGGTGCCATCACTAGCGACTGTACATAGGGTGCGTTCGGAAATACAGCACTGAGCGCACTGGCCAATACAAACTAATGGGCGAGTGCGCTCCGGTGCGCAATTTCCGAACGCACCCATAGTGCCTCGTCTACACACCACACCTGTACGTACCCCCCAATGTCCCCCACAAGGCTGTAATAGGCGTTCTCTATTTAGACGCGAGCTGCCATTAACCCTTTTGCCATCAACAAGGGATCAACTGATCCCAGTCCCTGAACCTGGTTCCTCCTCGTCTTCCAGATGGCCAACTTAACAGTCCCACACACAAAATGAACCAGTGTTACAACAGGTCTTCTCCTGCTGCTGTGTTTTGGACCAAAAATAAAACTTTCTAGAGAAAAACTCTCCCCTAGTTCCCCGAGTTGAACTCTGATACACAGTTGAAGTCAGAGCGACTCTATAGATAATTGCAGTTGTTGAACGATATGAGATGAATGTATGTTAACAGGATTTCATTACCTCTGTGATGCAGAGACCTTGGTTTTGACTGCACCACACTGCAGTGTTGATTTCGTCGACTACAACTATGACGAAAAATGTTTGTCGACTACCTTTTTTCACTGACGAAAACTCAATAAAAACTAAATAAAAACTAAGCTACTGTATGATGACTAAAACTATGACTAAATATATTGACAATGTTGTCTACAAATAAAAACTAGACTAAAATGTTAGGGAGGGACAAGCGGAGAAGAGATCCAGTAGAACTAAAAGACAAGATATTTTATGTTTGGTTGCACTCGGGTGTTGCGCTCTGAAAATAGCAGATCTACAAGCTCACAACGCGTCGCGCTGCGACACTTTGTGTGAGCTTGTAGATCGGCTATTCTCAGCATGCAACCAAGTGTAAAATCAGGCATCACGACGCCACCAAGGCACCGCCGAAATACATTTTAGTCGACTAAATCAACTGTAGATTTAGTCGACTAAAATCGTATGATATTTAGTCGACAAAAACTAGACAAAAGCTAAAACATTTCAGATGACTAAAATATGACTAAAACTAAATGGAATTTTATCCAAAAGACTATGACTAAAACTAACTAAAAACACTCAGACACTGTAAAATCCACAATGTTCATTTTACTCTGAGTCGGAAAATCAATTTTTATAAATGCTTCATCTCAGTACAAAAGTGCTTCACAAGAACAACGTTGGTGTAATTAACAGATTCACTGAAGAAAGTACGTTTTTACATGAACAGATTTTCAACCATCATCCAACCTCTGTACTGTATAGTACTGCACTGTATTGTATTGTACTGTACTGTATCTCAGCCAGTGTACGAGAGGCCAACTTGGCAGTGACTGTGTTTATTTTATCCTGGTTGTAACCCAGAGGTTTGGTCTGGACCATGGAATGTAGGTCAGAGAGGAGGGAGAACCATTTTGGGGGGGATTAGATCATGGTAATAGATACTGTACGGGGCAGAAGGGGGGGGGGGGGGGTCTTACGTAAGTACTGCTGGCTGCCCTAAACAGGACACACATAATGAATTACTCTGTGCTGGCAATTCTGTAGACAACGCACACACGCACGCACGCACGCACACACACACACACACACACACACACACACACATTAAGACCTGGAACACATCTGTGTCACTTTTTGATTTGAGCTAAAAAGCATTATTTTACACTTTGGCTATTCAAAAATAGCCGATATACAATCTCATAGCGCGGCACCGAGTGCCGCGCTATGAGCTTGTAGATCTGCTATTTTTTTTTAAATCGTAAAAATGTGTGCAAATCGAATATATATATATTTTTAAAGCAAACATTTTTAACTCAAATCTTTGCTTCTGGGGGGGTCCCTGGAACCAAATATTTTGAGATGGGGGTCCGCGACCAAACACATATAATTTTGGGGGTCCTTGACAATGGAAAAGTTTGAGAACCACTGATATATAGAAACATAGGTTTTTCAGAATACTATTGGGATTTAGAAGACATTTTGTAGAATCGGCCTCAGGTCTTAATGGGTTAAAGGATGCGTTTAATCTTAATTGAAAAATGTTTGGTTGCAGGTTAGGACCAGATGAAGTGTAAAACTGTCACTTTACGATGATGGAGGCCTTTGATTACATTGTGGCCCCAGGGAGGATATGTACTGTATAGTTGTATGTAAATAGACAACACACACACACACACACCATCAATCACACATAGCCAGGCTCCTCTTACAAGTGTGTCTCCTTCAGAGACATCTGTCCCCCAGGCTGTGGACCTGACAAGGTGTTATTTTAGAAACCTCCCAAGATCGGCCGGCTTTGGCAAGACCTCCTGGCAATCGGTCCTGTTGTCTTAGCCTCCCATTGATTTATGTTTCTACTCGTGGAATTCCTTTTGTTTGATCTGGGCTGTGTAGCCCCATGGCATCTCCACTTTAATTGCCTTTAAAATCAATCACGAGCTTTGCTCCGTTAATCTGCACTTAATCCAGCTCGGAAATGTCAGCTCAGCTCCATAAGGAAAGACTGGCAGCTTTGAAGCCCAGCCCCTGTGAGAACACAATGCTCTGCTTCAGAGCGGCCTCACCTCCACACTAAGTAACCACATTGGAACAGGAGTTGAAGGTTGAGCGTGTATGCATTCAGCAGGAACTAAACATCTTTCTAAAGACAGATGAAGAGAGGATGAAGGTTGAGTGTTTGCGTCTTCGACAGGAACTAAACATGTTTACAAAGACAGATGAAGGTTGAGTGTGTATAGATTCATTCAACAGGTAAAGTGTGGGAACAATGGAGCTACAGTACTTCACAGGAAGTCTGAATAGTTTGGAAAGAAGATTGCAAACCTTCAAAAAGTCCAGCAGATGATTTTAGGCCAGTGGTTAGAGTTTGCAACACGTTTAACTGAACAACTATTGCTCTGCAACTGCTGTCACAGTGAGGTCTGAATTGTGCGTTGACCCAAAAATCAGCACCTGGGTTTTAAATAACACCATATTCCTCTATTACAGTTGCTCACAAGACAAAGCAAGTTTTTTTGTAAAGCACATTTCAACACAAGGCAATTCAAAGTGCTGCAATAAATGTAGGTTTATACCTTTCTACAAATTGTAGGTAAATGCCAGAACCTGGAGACACCACAGACAACGACTTTAAGTATAAAAGAGCGATCTTTATTAAAGTAAATACTCAACTATAAAAGGATTCAGATAACTGTACATACGAATGGATCACCACACTATTGCTATTAAAACCACATAATAATATATAGGCCTATATAATCATACACATTTAAATATCCCAGATCACGCTGTGATTAAAGTCAGTACTTACTGTAACTCATTCAGTGCCAGGCTTTTTCAAGCTTGTTGATCCCTGTGCCAAGGAAAAGGCTATTATTTTACCTTTTCAATTGGTCACAGAGTGTTTGTCTTCAGTGTGATTGATCCCCTGATGGTTGCTAATCACTGAGTCACTTCAGGTGTGGTTTCACAAATTTCAACGAGGTCATTGTGACCTCGTTGACATTTGTTTTTGATGTTTGAATGTGGCATGTCACACTCAGAAATACAGGGTTTACAATGGTAGGAAAAATGTGTTTTTTTTCTCCGTTTCACTTTTAGCATTGAAGTGGATGGAGCAAAAACTTTTCGAAAATGGTTTTCTCCTAGTTCCTTTGAGATAAAAAAAAAATATATATATATATATATTTTGAAAAAAACTTTTTTTTTTTTGGGAGACGTCAAAAGACGTCATTGGCACTAATGGCCAACTGAAAACAGCCGTCAAAAGACGTCATTGGCATTGAATGAGTTAACTCGCCCGCTTGTCAAGACCACCCCCCGGGGTCTGAGCTTGTGACGTCGTCCAACTCCCCGGGGAATTGCTTGGCTGGACGGCGCGCTGTGCTGACCACATTCAACATGGTAGGTCAGCTGTCATCGCAGACTGCTGAAAGAACATGGAAGCAATACAGAGATGGCAGAATGGATAGAGGACAATACAAGTATAAGGAGAGAATGTGGAGAGAGATGGAGTGAGTGGAAGACAGAGACTGGAGAACAGGTGGTGGTGTTTGAGTAGTGTGAGTGGAGTCGTAGCGGGGGCTTTTACACTCCTTGAACCCGCTGAGAACTTCCTGTTTGGAGTGTGTTCAGGAAGTCCTCTCAGGATGCACAACAACAGCTGTGTGGCTCTAACACGTCACATAGAGGATGTGCATTTACACAAACGTGTGTGGGTGTGCACACTACACACACGTTTTAATTACACACCAACTCATGCATGCATGTATGTACAACTTTAATCTTATCATTAACCCTTATAATAGCCATAACCTAACCCTAACTGTAAACTAAATCTAACCTTAAAATAACCCTTCAAGTAAAGTGAGCACAGTTGTTCACAAGGCAAAGCAAGTTTATTTGTAAAGCACGTTTCAACACAAGGCAATTCAAAGTGCTTTAAACAAAACATTAAACATTAAGACAGCGAAATTAAGGTAGCAAAATGAACACATTATGGAAACACATTTGAATATAATAAAATCAAAAACAAGCAAAAAATAAAACAAAGATTTAAGAGTAAGAATAATTATTCAAACAAATATCTAAATACAAGGAAGTGGCAAAATAAAAGTTTTTCAGCCTTGATTTAAAATCACTAAGACTTTTAGCAGACCTTTAGTTCTGATTGTTCAGTTCCGATTCGCAACCTTTTCTGACCTACTTTTGTGTCACAACTTAAAGGAGAGCCATGGGAAAGAACATGGAAGCAATACAGAGATGGCAGAATGGATACTGGGGACGCTGGGGGCGTGTCTTCTTCTCCGCGTCATCAGCGCCCATACCCTAGGTGGGGCTGGCGAAAGGGCCTACTAGTTAATACCCTCACAAAAACATGCAGTAATCCTGGTCGCTATACCGCCTCCCCCATGACAGCCGGGGCGCCTGATGGAGGGGAAGGGAACTGGTTGGAATAACGTGTTCCTTCCACGCGCCTTGTCCTACCGGGGAAACTCCCCCCTGTCAGGTGACAAGAAGGTCAGTGAGCGAGGCATGAGCGAGGCATGAGCAAGGCCCTGGGCTCCCTAGGCTGGTGGGGGGAGTGTAGCGCCCAGGATCACTTAGAAAATTGGCACCGGGTGAAAAGAGGGTTACAAAATCGTGGGATAAAAAATGTAGGAGAAAAAAAGTATAAGGAGAGAAGGTGGAGAGAGATGGAGCGAGTGGAAGACAGAGACTGGAGAACAGGTGGTGGTGTTTGAGTGGTGTGAGTGGAGTCGTAGTGGGACTGTACACTCCATGAACCCGCTGAGAACTTCCTGTTTGGAGTGTGTTCAGGAAGTCCTCTCAGGATGCACAACAACAGCTGTGTGGCTCTAACATACGTCTTCATGACACCCGCAGACGGTTTTCAAGTATCATTGACTGACTAACTGGCTGCCTGACTGACTGACTGGCCGCTAACATAACTAACACTTCATACATACAGCGTTTACTTGTCCTCAAACACAGTGCTCACCGAGCAGGATGAGAAAAGCGAATTGAAACGGGAAGGGTTGCGTAGCCCTCCTAAGAACATCTGATGCACCATTAGCCTTCATCTATGACAGGCCACTGGGGTCGTAGTGACATGCTTCTTCGTCGGGACCAATTAACGTTAGTTAGAGGGACTCGTGGTTGCCCCTGGGCACAGCAATGTGACCGTTAAGCTGTCAGGTTGTGGCTAGTTGTGAGGTTTATTTCTGTTTCGCTTGTGAGTTCAGCCTTCAGATTGTCCATCCACAGCAGGGAGCTTGTTTACCTGTTGCCACCAGAAGGTGGTGACTACCTTAGTAACGCCATTAACGAGTGAATGCTGGTATCTTGAGAAAACGCTGCCGGTGGGAAGGATTTAGAGGCTAGAAATGTTAACGGAGGAATTATGTGCCGGCTGTTTTCTCACAAATTAAATCATTTTCTCTGTATTTCCAACGTGTTGCCGAAGCTGTTGGCAGATGCACCCCATGGGGCACCTAATTCACCTTAACGTAACACGACATGCAGTAAATGCTTTAAACAAATGAATGCATTTTCTCTCCAGTAGCATGATTTGCAACATTTTTTTTTTCTCCCCACTGGTTCCTTACAGTTCAGTATTCATCTGTTTCCCTGATTGAGTCAAGTTGTCTGCTGTAGTTTTTAATCATGGCCCCCAGATGCAAGCTGTGTTTTTTTCCAGATGTCCCTGGGTTGGCCAGAGGGAGATAATGTAATTAACTGTAGCTCAGCCCTTGATATTTTTCCACAGTCTACACAAGGCCTTAATTCATCCTCTGTCCTGTACATTAACCCATTAAAACCGGGAAAGCATCCGTGTGTAATTTTTGTATTTCTTTGGCTATTATAAAATAACAATTCATTTGAAATCATGAAAATTGGCGAAAATCTTTGAATATATATATTTTTAAAAGCGTTTTTTTTCAAATCTTTCAAATCTTTGCTTCTGGAGGTCCCTGGAACTAATTATTTTGAGATGGGGGGGGGGTCCGTGGACAAATACATGCCATATTTTGGGGGTCCTTCACATGAAAAATGTTTAGGACCCACTGATATATAACAACATTAAAAAAAAACTGTTAGGATTTAGAAGACATTAAATCGAATCCCCCAGAAGCAAAGATTTGAGTTACAAATGTTCGCTTCAATAAATATATATATTCAAAGATTTGCACACATTTTCACGATTTTAAAATAAAATAGCAGATCTACAAGCTCATAGCGTGGCACCGAGTGCCGCGCTATGAGCTTGTAGGTCTGCTATTTTTGAATAGCCCAAAGGAATCTAAAAATGACACTCAGATGCGTTCCCGGTCTTAAAGGGTTAAAACACCATAATCACCGGCGAGCGTTCCTCTTTGATATGAATGTTCACAAAATGATGTGTGTGTGTGTGTGTGTGTGTTCTAATGTAGCTATGGGGACCGCCCCCAGTACCTGTCTGTGTGTTCCAGTGGTGGAAAAAAAGTACTCACATTCTTTATGTAAGTAAAAGTATCAATACTGTAATGTAAAAAATACTCTGTTACAAGTAAAAGTCTGGAATTTAACATGTACTTGAGTAAAAGCACAAAAGTATTGGTATCAAAATTTTACTGAAGTACCAAAAGTAAAAGTACTGAAATGTCTGAAAATAGCCTTGGTATAAAATAAGGCTAAAGTGGTTAAAGTATGTTTTATAATGTAACAATTTATATCTGCAAAGTAACTAGTAGTGGAGTAAAAGTAAAACATTTGCCTCTGAGATGCAGTGGAGTAGAAGTAAAAGCATAGACAATTGGAAATACTCCGGTAAAGTAAAAGTACCTCAAAATTGTACCTAAGTACAGCACTTGAGTAAATGTACCTAGTTACTTTACACCACTGGTGTGCTCTAATGTAGCTATGGGGACCGGCCCCCCAGTACCTGTCTGCTATGATTAGTTTCTCATCCTTATCTCCTTAGTTTCAGCTCCAAGCGGCAAACTGATATGATGAACGGTCCCTCGTGGTCCATTTTGTGTAATGTCCGCGTCTCGGCACGATACGCCCGGTTCAGGGGGGGGCGGCGAATGTTCAATTAACCCATTAAGACCTGGAACGCATCTGTGGTCATTTTAAGATTTCTTTGGCTATTCAAAAATAGCGGATCTACAAGCTTGTAGCGCGGCACCGAGTGCCGCGCTACGAGCTTGTAGATCTCTGTGTGTTTTAAAAAAAAATCTTTGTATTTTTAAAGCGAACATTTGTAACTCAAATCTTTGCTTCTGGGGGATTCTACAAATGTCTTCCTAACGGTGTTTTTGAAAAAAACATATTTGCTATAATAATATATATAATAATATCAGTGGTTCTCAAAAATGATACGGCCGTGGACCCCCATCTCAAAACATTTTGTTCCAGGGACCCCCAGAAGTTTTGTAAATACATTATTCACATAAAATACATATTCAAAGATTTGCACATTTTCACGATTTTTCAAAAATAGCAGATCTACAAGCTCATAGCACGGCACTCGGTGCCGCGCTATGAGCTTGTGTATCTGCTATTTTTGAATAGCCAAAGAAATCTTAAAATGACACAGATGCGTTCCTGGACTTAATGGGTTAAGCCTGTGTTGTTGTTGTTGTTTTTTAGCCTCCTTGTTAAGCACTGAGCTATTTCTCTAACGCCAGAGATAAGTACGTGTACATAATGTTCCATTCGGCCCCATTAAGTAAAACACAATTTATTGTCGGCTGTCTGGCCTTAATTAGATTTAGGCCACGATACACCTTTGACTTTGTTTTTCTTTAGTTTTTCTTCTCCTCTGCTCCTCAAAAGTCTGTTTTGTGTGTGTGTGTGTGTGTGTGTGTGTGTGTGTGTGTGTGTGTGTGTGTGTGTGTGTGTGTGTGTGTGTGTGTGTGTGTGTGTGCTGGCGTGCGTGCGTGTGTGTGTGTGGCTCTCTCTCTCTCAGCTCTTGGCAGCAGTTCATGCACAGACAGAGCTAACAGCTGTGCTCTATGATTGTGTGTGTGTGTGTGTGTATGTGTTGTATCAGCTGTCCAGTGTGTGTGTGTTGTATCAGCTGTCCAGTGAACACTTTGTTTCTACACAGCCAAATGGACTGAATTAACAATCACCCACAGTCCTGTTATTTACATCCATGGATTCCCTGCATTGTGTCTGTGCTTCATGGTGTCTTAGTATCAAATATAGAATATATTAGGTTCTAATAAAAAGTCATGACACGCTATCCCCAGTCATTTTACCCATGAGAGTTTACTGTATGAGACGAAGGGGGCCCAGGAATGGTCCTGGCAGCTGCCAGCTACTACAAACTGCAAGATATTTGCTCCGTTTATGAGGTTGGGGACCTTTTTTTGGCGCTCGCTGACAAAACCCCCGATCTGATGCGAGATCGGGGGCCGAGGTTTTGCTCGCTGTGTGTGAAAGGCTCTGCGAGACGATTCCAGCGCTTGGCGATGCCTTCCCGAGCGTTTCTAGATATCTTGCACGTTTAACACATTGGCTGCCATGGACGCAGATCTGCGTTCATTTGCGCAAAAGCCCGCAAATTGCCAAGGACGCAGATCTGCGTTCTTTCAAAAAAAAAAAAAAATCACAAATTACAACATGATGAGTCATCATGTTGTAATTTGCAATGTTAAACCCACAATCAATCCTCCAGTTCAAGGCAACACAGAAAGGGGGGAACTTTTTTCTTATTTCCACACAACTCCTTTATGCTATACTAGAGTTTCGGGGGGCTACGCCCCCCTCAACCCCAGCCGCGCACGGGGCCCAGCGTGGGTGCGTGTATATTGGGGTACCCAAATCGCCGGAGTGAAAGTGTCCAAAAAGGAAAAAAAAAAAAAAAAAAAAAAAATTGGAAAAAATGTTAATAGTGATTGTTACTTTGGTGGTCCGCGGACCCCCTGGTGGTCCGCCGACCCCTGTGAGTGTTGGGACCCCCGGGGACCCCCCTGGAACATGGCGGACCCCTTCGGCAGTTTTTTTTTTTTTCATGCACGGTTTGCTTGTTTCTGTGGCTTGTTTTTTAAAACCTGGCAGCAAACTTGGCAACCCGACTGACATCACTGACCTATCCTTGGTATTTGTACTTCCGGGTTGCATAATGATGACATCACTGTCGAGTCCTGTGGTGTCATGAACCTAGCCAGGTTTGTTTACCAGATTACCCTGGGCAGCGTGCTGTGCTGTGGCGGTGGCTGTTTGTTTTTGTGTTTGGGATGAACATGGCACGTGAAGGACGGACATATTGTGATCGAGACATGAGTGAAGTGAAAGTAACGGCCTGGGTGGAACAAAGGAGGTACGTAAGAAGGGGGGGGGGGTTGAAGCAAAGGAGCTGTGTGTGTGCTGTTGTGGAGGACATGGGCAGAGTGCAATGGCGGCCGCTCGTGTTGTTTCGGCGAAAGCCGTCGCCGTGCGGTGTCGGTGGTGTGCACGGTAAACGGTACGAAGCTGCCTCCCCTTCCGTTTTGTCCGACATTTGGTGAGTAGAATTAATTATGTTGCGCGGTGGAAAAGGTGTAGTGAGCAATGAGAGGTCCCCTACGCGACGCGTAAATTCAGCGCGGCCGCCGTGGCGAGTCAGTTGGCGACATGTGGTCTGGCGGTGCGTTGTTTATTCGATAACAGAGCTGTGGGGTGTCGCACCTAGGGTGCGGAAGTCGCTCGCCATTTATATAGTTAGATTAATGACATAGTTAAATATTGAAAATGGGTGGATTTCCCCTTTAAGTACTTTTTTTTTCTCATTGAAAAAGTCTGGCAGCCTACTGTAGAAAAAAAAAAAAAGCTGGCAGCCAATGTGTTAATATTTGGCTTTGTCACACAAGATTTGCTGGCAAACATTCCCGACTTACATTCCAATGTTTAAGGGCTTTCGGTGAGAAGCAAAACATACAAGTCACCGCAGCAGATGATTAAAGTAAACCAGTCAAGGGATATTATGTGAAAAGCCAGGTAGTGTGTTCGCCTGCTGTTGGTAAACAAGAAAACTAATCACAATTCTCCTTCATTGTGTTCATTTAACCCATTTAGACCTGAGGCCGATTCTAAAAACGCCTTCTAAATCCTGACCTAAGTTTTCTGAAAAACTTCAAATATGTATTCAAAAATTACAAAAAACTAGACCATACCCGTGGGGGGATATGCGCACATGATCTGGCAACCCGGGAGCCAGCGAACACAAAAACGCTAATAAGCGGCTGAGACTTTGTGTAATCGGAAAACGGGCTTCGCTGTTAGGTGCACATGGTAATGGTCAATGGCTGTGTGCAAATTCAGATCAATTGTTCCAGCCACTGAGGAGAAACGGGCAGAACCAATTTTGGCCTCACCACTACACGCACTACACCACGCACTACAGAGGTTTGTCAAATTATAGGAGGACGTATGTTGCTACAATATATACAGTACATAGCAACAGGAACCCCTATTTGTTACTATACCTTTACGGGTTCCTGCCCAAAATGGGTTAACTTTGTACATCACGGGAGTATGAAGTCATCGTCTGCTGTTTTCAGGCTGTATAGGAGACAACAGGCCTAATGTTTCTGGTGTGGAGGGAGATTTCACATTTCACAGCTACATTCATTGTTCCTCCCCTGAAGCAATGAATCAATACAATCATGTTGTGGTTGTTTTTTTAGCCGTTAGGCCTCAATGGAACATGTACACTCTGGAAGCTACATGTGGCATTAGCATTAACTGCTTTCTTGGTATTCCTAACACAGTCCTCAGGCAGTATGAATAGGTCCTTCTCACTGAGGAGAACATTTTCACGTATTTACGTAGTACTCGTTTCCCACGTGAGGTGTGTATTATATGGTTGTTTTCGGCATGCAGGAGACGGTGCAAAGGTAGGGTGTGTGTTGTTGACTGTTGACAGTTGAAGCGGACAGGTTTCACTGTGTTCCACCCATCCTCTCTCTCTGTCTGTCTCTGTCTCTGTCTCTGTCTCTCTCTGAGAGTGAGAGTACAGATACTCCTGGTCAAATATCACTCGACAACAAGTGAAAGTTGCTTTTTCAAATATGTGCTAGTGTATGTCCAGTAATTAAAAAAAGGATAAAGCCAACCAGTCCACTCTATTTGGAGACTATAGTCATTTTCTTTCTCATACATTAACCACTTTAGCCCTATTTCATACACAGGCTATTTGAAAATAGCCGATCTACAAGCTGTGAGCTTGTCGATCTGCTATTTTCAAACATTTTAGTACTTTCACTTTTGGTACTTTAAGTACATTTTGATACCAATACTTTTGTACTTTTACCCAAGTCAATTTTGAATTCGGGACTTTTACTTGTAACAGAGTACTTCTACATTGCAGTATTGATACTTTTACCTAAGTAAAACACTTGAGTACTTTTTTCCACCACTGCTTAACTCATTCACTGCCACTGATGTAAAAAAAGTATTTTTTTCCAATTACCAAATCTGCCACTGACGTAAAAAACTTAATTTTGCAAATGAAATGTATTTTAAAAGATCTCGCCGTCCTTCATCTCTCGCAGTGACACATTTCATTGTAGCACACCCGGATACGGAAATGACGTCAATCGAAGATTTTCGTTTCCGCCCGCTTCCTGTTTAAGTCCCCCTCTAAAATGGCATTATCTCGCCTTTGTGTTTCTCCGCCGTGGAACGCTGTTTAGAAACGCTGTTTAGAAACTGCTACTACTGCAAAATGGAATGTCGCCGATTGAAAATGTCTTCTCTGGGCCACTCATACAACTACCCTGTGTGTCTACAAACAGCTGAACACGCGATCATAAGGGATTTAGTGAGGTTTGTGGCGAGGTGAAAAAGTGAGTGAGCCGTGACGTTCACATGGCGATACATGGTGTTTTTACACTGGGCTGAAGGAGAGAGACTCCGCCCCGATCGGAATGTTTGTTGTCTGAGCGACGTGCACAGATCGCCTGTGTGTTTAGAAACGATTGGACTTGCCATCATAATGGAGGGAAAAAAAAGTGATTGTTTTTTTTAAAGTTATGAAAAACACTAAATCGCTGGCAGTGGGCAAACACAGCCAGAAATAAGTCTGGCAGGGAATGACTTAATGCTGGTCTCTCTTCTCTCCTGAGTCCTGAGTCCTCTCACTGGTCCCACACTGACAGGCAGAGCCTCATCAATCCTTCCATTGACACCACCTGGGGGCGCTCGTTAGAGCTCAATGATGTCAGCTGACCCAAAGCCTTTAGAGGGCGCTTTTTCTACTTTCTCCCACTGCCCTCCAAAAGAACCCGTTTGATTGGTTCTTCAATGGAGTTTTGACAGCGGTAGGGCTGTTGTCAGCAGCGTGGGTTCACACAGCACTAGCTTAACCCATTAAGACTGGGAAATAATCGGCACCGAGTGCCGCGCTATGAGCTTGAATATCTGCTATTTTTGAAAAATGGTGATTTTTGTTGCAAATCTTTGAAAAGAAAAAAAAAAATATATATATATATACACTGTATATATATATATATTTTTTTTTTCTTCTTTTTTTAAAGCGAACATTTGTAACTCAAATCTTTGCTTCTGGGGGGATTCTACAAATGTCTTCTACATCCTACAGTTGTTGTGAAAAACCTATGTTACTATATCAGTGGTGCTCAAACTTTTTCATGTCAAGGACCCCCAAAATTATATGTATTTGGCTGCGGACCCCCATCTCAAAATGTGTTGTTCCAGGGACCCCCCCAGAAGCAAAGATTTGAGTTAAAAATGTTCGCTTTAAAAAAATATATTCAAATATTTGCACACAATTATTTTTTTAAATAGCAGAGCTTGTAGATCTGCAATTTTTTTTTGGATAGCCCAAAGAAATCTTAAAATGACGCGCAGGTGCGTTTCCCGGTCTTACAGGGTTAAAGAGAAGCCAGACGGAGTGTGTTTGCGTGCGGATGAGCTGTTGTAACATCCATCTAAACCCCCCTTATTTTTAATGAGCCCTAGTGAATGGAAGACGGAGTCTTGTGTGTGTGTGTCAGAGTGAGTTGTGTCTTCTCACACAGAGCTCGCGGTTTGATGTGCGGGTGAAGAGGACACGGCTAAGAGTTTGATGCACCCAGATTAGTGGCTGATTCAATCTACCCCCGAGTTCTGCCTTAATGTCTGACACACACGGGGGCAAGCACAGGTGTTCAGTGATTGACAGATGGCTGCCGCAACACAGTTCTTTAGAAAGACTGTGGTTTGTGTTGATGTTCATGATGATGATGATGATGATGAGGTTGTTTCATCATCCACACTGTAGCAAACAGAGCAGTGGTGGAAAAAGTACTCACATGTTTCACTTAAGTAAAAGTATCAATGCTGCAGTAGAAGTATTTTACAAGTAAAAGTCCGGAATTCAAATTTGACTTAAAGTACAAAGGTAGGCTATTGGTATCAACATGTACTTAAAGTACCAAAAGTAAAAGTACTAAAATGTTTGAAAATAGCAGATCTACAAACTCACAACGCGTCGCGACGCGTTGTGAGCTTGTAGATCGGCTATTTTCAAATAGCCTAGGTATAACATAGGACTAAAGTGGTTAATGTATGTTTTATAACGTAATCATTTATATCTGCAAAGTAACTAAAGTTTTCAAATAATTGTAGTGGAGTAAAAAATACAATATTTGCCTCTGAGATGTAGTGGAGTAGAAGTAAAAGTACCTCAACATTGAACTTAATTACAGTACTTGAGTAAATGGACTTAGTTACTTTACACCACCGAAACAGAGGCACTGTGGAGAGATTGGAGAGGATATGTGTGTGTGTAGTGTCATACACACATCACTATTACATAATAATCCATACAAACAAAAGAGAAATAACCCTCCCGTGTTTTGAGAGCAGTCGTTACCCTCATTATGCTGTGTGCCACCTCAGGATAAGTGCTTTTCCCATTTTGATGCGGCTTGTTTCCCCCCGTCAGATCAACAGTAGTATCATTTGCATTTACATGTTGCCTTTCCTTTTCATCTCTGCTGTCACTGCATGGCTGTACTTCTCCATCTTCTGTGCTGTCTCTCTCTTTGTGTGTGTGTGTGTGTGTGTGTGTGTGTGTGTGTGTGTGTGTGTGTGTGTGTGTGTGTGTGTGTGTGTGTGTGTGTGTGTGTGTGTGTGTGTGTGTGTGTGTGTGTGTGTGTGTGTGTGTGTGTGTGTGTCTCTCTGTCTGTCTCTGTCTCTGTCTATGTCTGTCTCTGTCTGTCTCTGTCTCTGTCTCTGTGTCTCTCTTTCTCTTTGTCTCTCTCTCTCTCTCTCTCTCTCTCTCTCTCTCTCTCTCTCTCTCTCTCTCTCTCTCTCTCTCTCTCTCTCTCTCGTCCCAGAGCCACATATCTAAAAGTGTTTAAAGTATTCATGATGTTTGGTGTATTCTGTGCTGTCAGGAGCAAAACCATCTTCCTCCAGAAATGTCACCCGTTTCCCTTCCAAATGTCACTCCTTCACATTCACTCTGATCTCACTGGAGTTAATACCTTGTTTACTGTGTGTGTGTGTGTGTGTGTGTGTGTGTGTGTGTGTGTGTGACAGCAGATAATCGTAGCATTGTGGGTTTGAGTGTGTTGGATTCCTTGTCATCTATCCTCCCCCTCTTATCCCCTTTTTTCCCCCCTCTTTGTTTTATCGAATAACATTTAGACCTGAGGCGATTCTTAAAAAAAATCTAAATCCTAACAGTTTTTGGAAGAAAATCGAAAACACTTTTGTTCAAGATTTTTCAAAAATAGCCAAAGAAACCTAAAAATGACACAGATGCGTTCCTGGTCTAAATGTGTTAATAATACCCACTACCAGTGTTTTTTGTTTTATCTCTACGTTCTCCCAAAACCCTGAGAGAACTTGGCGCGCCACAGAATTCCATCAGCGATTACGATTTCTATTAAATTCACTTTAGACGACTGCTGAGCAAGACAATGTTGTTTTTATTACAACGGAGCAAATTGTCTGCAGTAAAAGGGATGAGAAAGCTGGATTATGGGTCCATTATGATCGCTGCGATGAATTATACAATGGGGCCCCCGCCGGGACCAGACGGAGATTGGGCTCATCTTTTCATGTCCGTCTTCCATTTGTCCGTTGGTGCTTGGTTCCTCTGCTGGTGAAGTTTTTTTTGTTTTAGTAACTCAGGTTTTGTAGAGAAAACGGCAAAGTGCCATTGCGTTCTCACTTATTTTTGGGCAGTGGTGGGAAAAGTACTAAGATTCTTTACTTAAGTAAAAGCACCAATACTGCAATATAAAAAATACTCTGTTACAAGTTAAAGTCCAGAATTAAAAATGTACTTGAGTAAAAGTACGAAAGTATTGGCATCAAAATGTACTTAAAGTCCCAAAAGTAAAAGTACGAAATATTTGAAAATAGCAGATCTACAAGCTCACAACGCGTCGCATCGCGACGCGTTGTGAGCTTGTAGATCGGCTATTTTCAAATAGCCTAGGTATAAATTAGGGTTAAAGTGGTTAATGTATGTTTCATTATATCATAATTTATATCTGAAAAGTAACTAGTAACTAAAGTTTTGAAATAATTGTAGTGGAGTAAAAGTACAATATTTGCCTCTGAGATGTAGTGGAGTAGAAGTAAAAGTATTGGAAATTGGAAATACTCAAGTAAAGTACAAATACCTCAAAATTGTACTTAAGAACAGTACTTAAGTAAATGTACTTAGTTACTTTCCACCACTGTTTTTGGGGGTGTTTAGACGGAGACACAACAGTGGTTGAAAACGCAGCACGTGTAGAACAACTTCTTGTTCTAACTTGCCTATCACAGCCTGTGTGTTTGGTCGCCATGTCCGCTTGTTATAAGCGACTTTGGGCTTGTTTCTAAAGTGTAGTTGCTTATTTGGGCTTGTTTCCTAATACTGTTTGAACCAGTGGTTTTTAAACATCTTCATGCCAAATTATGTATTTGACCCACATTAACCCCCCGCTTCTGAAAACATTTTGTGCCAGGGACACCCCATACAAGATTTGTGTTGTTAAAATGTTTCGAAAATGACCAAAATTACCTCTTTTTATATCCTCAAGATTTTTTTTTTAAGATAGCAGATCTACAAGCTCACAATGTGTCGCATGATTTGTAGATCAGCTATTTTCAAGTAGCCGTAGCCTGGTCGCTTCTTCTGGGCTTGTTTTCATAGACCTGGTTGCTTATTTCTACCGCAGAATCTGGCAACACTGGTTAACACCGTTTTGCATGTTTACACGGAGGTGCGAGGTGGAGCGTTTTAAAAGATTTCCACTTTTATTGCACTTTCAACCCCCGATAAACGGACGGCACATTTGATATTTTATTTTGCCGTCTTCTCTAGATGACCGCTGTCGTCTAACCGGGGCCTCAGTGACACACAAAGGTCCTCAGACGTCCACCCAGGCTTCCACAACAGAACTGATGCAGGCTGTCGACCACGTTGAAATATTTATTCATCAAGGCACATCCTGACATATTAACATCCTGTGTGCTGAGATGTGACAAATGTCACCTGTTAATCCTAAATAGGCCAAAATAGATCAATGTTTCTTTGTTGTAAGGTGAACTTATTGTTTCGGCCTCAATCGTCCAAACAATTTTTCATTGAATCGTCTTCCGTAGCCTGGGGGTGCGTGACTTGAGATAGGCGACTGAATTGAAGTGAATCAGACTGCAATCAAGGCGTTGAGATAATTGAGTCAACTTGTTGTGTCCTCTGACTCTCTTCTTATGAACGCACAGCTCTATCAAGATGAAAGAAGTTCCATCCTGCTGATCCAACGTTGATCTGACACTAGACGGACGTTTAGTCATGTTTCTTATTCCATCCAATCAGACGGGGCGATCACAGGATGGGTGATGGAGGAACGGAAGTAAAGAAAGAAGTAGTGAATATCAGTGAGGTTTTGACTGACTTTATCAGATGTTCTTCTGGTTCCACTGGGCCTCCACCACCACAGTTCAACATCAAGTCATTATCACTGGTTGTTGCCATGGTAACGTGAAATACAGCTGAGCAATGGAATGGGATCAAACTCAGTGTTTGACTCACAGAACTGTCTCTAGTTTGTATTATCTCACACACAACCACCTCTCTGTCTCTGTCTGTCTCTCTTCCTCTCTCTGTCTTTGTCTCTCTCTCTCTCTCTCTCTCTCTCTCTCTCTCTCTCTCGCCTCTTCCTCGCAGGGAGCTCTTGGGGTCAGAGTTCACAGAGACCCGCTACACAGACGATGGAGAGCCTGAGACCACGACCGCCAATTACACTGTAAGTCTACCTCTCTCTATTACAGGGTAACATATAAAACCGGGCACACGTTGAGCCTGCACAGCAAATGAGCATCTTTGTCACACGGGGCACAAAGAGCAATATTGCTTTTCTCTCAGTGACACTTTGGAGCAGAGAATCACTCCCTATGGCAGCGGAGCCTTTGACTGCCAAGTCTCTCTCTGTCTCTCTGTCTCTCTGTCTCTCTGTCTCTGTCTCTGTCTTTGTCTTTGTCTCTGTCTCTGTGTGTCTCTCTCTTTCTTTCTCTTTCTCTCTCTCTCTCTCGCTCTCACTCTCGCTCTCTCTCTCTCTCTCAGGTGCAGACGCATCAATAATCATCTAAAAGTTTCATCTGTTTCAGTCTCACATCTGTCACAGGATGTAGCTCTTTACATAAAGGAATAGAACAGGAAGAAACACCATTTTACTCTGTGTGTGTGTGTGTGTGTGTGTGTGTGTGTGTGTGTGTGTGTGTGTGTGTGTGTGTGTGTGTGTGTGTGTGTGTGTGTGTGTGTGTGTGTGTGTGTGTGTGTGTGTGTGTGTGTGTGTGTGTGTGTGTGTGTGTGTGCGTGCATTATCTGCTGTGTTTATTTCTGCTGCTGCTGTTGTTTGATTCTGCCAGCTGTGAAGTGCCTTGCAACTCTGCTTTGAAAGATTATTATAATTATAATTTATATGAGCTACAAAGACATGTTTAAATCTGATAGTCAGGGTTAAACAGCACATGTTGGAACAATGACCTTTTCTTTCACTTGTTCAGAGCATTTATGGGGTTAAAAGAATGACTTTAGTATTGGATTGTTGACTTGCTGCTTTACGCTACAACATTAGTTCCAGACAATTGGCTGACGTTCAAATTGAACTCCAGTGACTGCATTTTGTAATTAGACAATTTGACAGCCATTTAGAGCAGATTGCTTAGATATGCAAATGAGCTGAACGCGCTCCAACAATATTTATGTGTTTGCTTTGGATGCCAGTGCTTAGGCTTACTTATCTGAGTGTTAGAGTCAGCCAACGGGGGATTAAAGGCTAGCATTGTATTATTCAAAAGGCCATTGGTATTGTCTGAAAGCACAAACACAAGTGTCAGACTCTTTTGGTTCTCTCTCCAAACCAGTGTTGATTTCGTTGACTAAAACTATGACGAAAAATGTTCGTCGACTACCTTTTTTCACTGACGAATAAAAACTAAGCTACGATGACTAAATATATTGACAATTTCCTCAACAAATAAAAACTAGACTATAATGTTAGTGAAGGACGAGTGGAGAAGAGATCCAGTAGAATGTTTGGTTGCGCTCGGGTGTTGCACTCTGAAAATAGCAGATCTACAAGCTCACAACCCGTCGCACTGCGACGGGTTGTGAGCATGTAGATCGGCTATTTTCAGCATGCAACCACGTGTTTACATCAGCATCAAACCATGATAGAAGTTCTTATGAAACAAGGCAATGCATGAGAAACTAGACAATAAACGCATATGAAATGAGACTCAAAAAATTATTATGTAACGAGACGAGAAAATGAATGCAGGGGTCGAGATTGACAGGCAATGTTCTTCCTGTCAATTTATCGCCGTGTTGTTCTCTGGTCGAGCACCATCGTCTCTGCTGGTCAATTAAATGAGTTAATTTCACACTCCGGTGCACCGTGCCTCTGACAAAGACTTTTAAACTGCCTAAAGTTGACACTTATAAAAATAATTCAATTCACAGTGACGTTATAGTGCGTCTACAGTATAGAGGGGGTGTTTCCAGACCATAGTGATGTTATAGTGAGTCTACAGCAATGGTTCTCAAACTTTTTCATGTCGAGGACCCCCAAATTGACACGTATTACCCCGCGGACCCCCATTTGAAAAGATATGCCAGGGACCCCCATAAGAGAAGATGTTTACGGCTCTAAGCAGTGATTCTCAACCATTTAAATTTCAAGGACCCCCAGTTTGACATGCATTAGGCTGCGGACCCCCATTTAATGGCATTTCTATATCTGAGACCCCAATTTATATCGTAAAATCAATGTTGATGTAACGGGTCCATTTGGTTCCATTTGTACACTCTCAGAGTTACAGACCCATAAGGGTCCATTTGGTCCTTAACTATCCATCATTTAGCTGGGGACCCCCTGGAAGTCCCTCAAGGACCCCTTTGAGAACCAATGGTCCACAGTATAGAGGGGGTGTTCCAGACTATAGTGGTGTTATAGTGAGTCTAGAGTGTAGAGGTGGGGGTGTTCCAGACCATAGTGGTGTTATAGTGAGTCTAGAGTGTAGAGGTGGGGGTGTTCCAGACCATAGTGGTGTTATAGTGAGTCTACATCATAGAGATTACTCCTGCAGTCCTCCAGTGTTTTCACGATGTCACATTTTACGTGTGTATTATTTCTTTGACAGAGAGAGGTTGCAGAGTCCCACAGTGCGTGATCACATTTCCATCACCTCCAGTGCTCAGAATTGATACTTGACACTTTTTTGTGTCTAAAAAGGAAAGTAGATTTTTCGCCAATGACATTGGGCCTCGTTCCCAATGTCCACTTAAGAACTGACATCGACCATGTAGTGAAATATCATTAAATGGCTTCACTCCCAATAGTCACACAATCACACTTCATGGGATGGGGGGGGCTTTGTTTACTTTTAAATTATGTTTGTCTATTTGTCAAAGACAGTGGGTTGTGTTCTGTTCAGCTGTGTTGTCATGGAGACGCGTGCATCGCTCTCGCCAGCCGAGCAATCAGCTTTTAAACACGCCGAAGGCTCCTCCGTACACAAACCTGATCAGAGGATTGATGCGATGCTGTATGACATATTGATCTGTGCACACAAACATGATAATCGTATCGATATGACATATTGATCTCCGTGGTCTGTACACAAACCTGATCATAGTATTGATAAGCTATAACATATGATCTCTGTACATAAACATGAAGATAGAATGGATAAGATATGACATTGATTGTGTACATAAACCTGGTCATAGTATTGATATGACACATTGTTCTGGGTGCATTTATAAACATGATGATGGTGTTGATCACATATTGATATGTGTACATAAACATCATAGTATTGATGACCAGTGGTGTGCAGTAACTAAGTACATTTACTCAAGTGCTGTACTCAAGTACAATTTTGAGGTATTTTTTACTTTACTGGAGTATTTCCAATTGTCTATACTTTTATTTCTACTCCACTACATCTCAGAGGCAACTTACTTTTACTCCACTACAATTATTTGAAAACTTTAGTTGATAGTTGCTTTGCAGATATAAATGATTACGTTATAAAACATACATTAACCACTTTAGCCCTATTCTATACCTAGGCTATTTTAAAATAGCCGATCTACAAGCTCACAACGTGTCGCGATGCGACACGTTGTGAGCTTGTAGATCTGCTATTTTCAAACATTTTAGTACTTTTACTTTTGGTACTTTAAGTACATTTTGATACCAATACTTTTGTACTTTTACTCCGGAATTCCGGACTTTTTCCATCACTGTTGATGACATATTGATCTGTGTACATAAACCTGACGATAGTATTGATGCCATATTGATGCTCGGTGCTCTGTTGTGTTCCAGGACCACTGTTTCTACCAGGGTGATGTGAGGGGACACACAGGCTCCTGGGTGGTCCTCAGCACATGTTCAGGAGTCAGGTACGTTCATCATGGTGCTGCTGTATAGACACACACTTGGTGGAAAACTCATCACATTGATGCAACTCGTCACATTATCCGCCTCACTAAACATAGCCTCGGGCCTGTAGCAACACACACTGTGGTCTGAGAGAACTGAGTCTGACACAAGGAACCGTTTGAATGGTTTGACTGCATCAATACTGATGTTATCCGAAAAAGTCAAATAATGGCCTATATGTCAGACTAACACGTATCAGTCGGGCTCTAGTATAGAGGATATGCGCATGCTTAAAGTGAATGGCACATCGAGTGGCAAAGCAACATGCAAAGTGAGTTTAACATTGTTTAATGTTGTTTAATGCAATCAGATATGACTTTTCTGTTTGGATACATGGGCTGTCAAGGCCAGAAAGTATTTATTTGACACTCAGTAGGCATTCCTGCATAACTTCCGGGTTTGATGATGATGTCACACGCATATCCTCTATTAGTGTTCATTTTGACAGCAAATTCCATTTTAGTTTTATTTTTCTATTTATTTGTCATCTGAAATGTTTTAGTTTTTTTGTAGTTTTAGTCGACTAAATATCATAAGACTAAAATGTATTTTGGCGGTGCCTCGATGGCGTCGTAATGGCTGATTTTACACTTGGTTGCATGCTGAAAATAGCCGATCTACAAGCTTGCAACGCGTCAAACTGCGACGCGTTGTGAGCTTGTAGATCTGCTATTTTCAGAGCGCAGCACCCGAGCGCAACCAAACATAAAATGACTTGTCTTTTAGTTCTACTGGATCTCTTCTCCACTCGTCACTCCCTAACATTTTAATCTAGTTTTTATTTGTTGACGAAATTGTCAATATATTTAGTCTTAGTTTTAGTCATCGTAGCTTTTTATTTAGTTTTCGTCTGTGAAAAAAAGGTAGTTGTCATAGTTTTAGTCGATGAAATCAACACTGCTCTAGCATTATAATTACTGATCTCACAAAACACAGCCTCAAGCTTGTAGCAAGAGACCTGATAGAACTGATCAATACTGATACTCATAAAAAACTCAAGTAAATGAATGGCCGATATTAATCAGCCAAACCTGGTGTCACCGGGCTCTAGTAACTATTATAATTATTGTCCTCACAAAACATAGCCTCAGGCTTGTGGCAAGAGACCTGTGCTTTTCTTCATTTAAATGCTTTTTATTGAACCTCTGAGGTACTGTATGGTAAAAAAAGCTTAAACTTGCACAGTTTATTTAACCCATTTAGACCTGGAAAAAGTGTTTGTGTTTGTTTTAGATTTGGGCTAAAAAAAAACATTGTTTTATACTTTAGCTATTCAAAAATAGATACGCAAGCTCATAGCACGGCACCGAGTGCCGCGCTATGAGCTTGCAGATCTGCTATTTTTAGAAAAATCATGAAAATGTGTGCAGATCTTTGAATGTATAAATACAATTTTTTACTCAAATCTTTGCTTCGGGGGGTCCCTGGACCAAAATACATGATCCTTGACAAGCTCCTTGACATGGAAAGGTTTGAGAACCACTGATATTATAGAAAAATAAGTTTAAAAAGAAAAAATGTTCTCTTTGAAAAATAATAATATATATTCAAAGATTAGCATTTTCACAATTTTTCAAAAATAGCAGATCTACAAGCTCATAACGTGACACTCGGTGCCGTGCTATGAGCTTGTAGATCTGTATTTTTGAATAGCCCAGAGAAATCTAAAATGACAGAGATGCGTTCCCGGATTGAATGGGTTAAAAGCGGCACAATTATCAGAGGGAGAGGAGTTGGACCTCAGTGGTAAGAACTTGTCTTTTTACTAGACTTGGTTATTAGGTTTTTGAAGAGCCTGGAGCGAGTTTGGATTTTCATGAAACACACCCATTTGATCCTCCTTGGGGAGGCAGGCAGCAATTTCACGAGTCTTCAAATTTTCACTGTTCTGCCCCGGATTTGTTTTTAATGTGGAACGTCTGCTGTATTGAACGCTCCAATTGGATTTCTACTGTGGCAGGGTCGCCATGGTTACTGATGCTCCTAATAAAATGTATTTGTGAATTCCATTAGAAATTAGAAATCCATTTAAATCCAGCTGTGACCATAACAATGTCTCAGCAGTGTTTCATACTGACAATTGATTTCTTTTCAACAGCTGAATTCTCACCTTCCCTAGTCAGTTTTATAGGATTATTTTAAGACATTTATTTCTGCATTATTATGCTCTGTTCACACACTAGCATCTACTAAGCTACAGGCTATCATTCATTTTCAATGGAAGCCAGCGACATGAACATAGAAACTGACATCTGACACTTGTAGGTTTTGATGCTCGCTACAAAGCTTCAAAATGAAGTTGAGCTGGCTTCAACTTCATGCTAGCAGCTACAAAACTAAAGGCCATCATACATTTTCAATAGAAGCCAGTGACATGAAGAAACAAACTTTTGCTCGCTTTGAAGCTACAAAATAAAGTTAAACCGGCTTAAATGTCACACTAGCAGCTGCAAAGCTACAAAATGATCAAGTGTTTTTGAATCATTTCCATTTTCCCTCTCTCCACACAATTCCTGCTTGTAATGTTACAACTTGTAACATAACTTCATTATTGATTCAGAGTTGGCTAAACTTGGACATTTTTAAATAATGGACATTTGAACTTTGTTCATGAATCAATACAAGAGTATTGTATACAATGTTAGAATAACTTCTCAGTGAAATTTAGTTGGTTGGACCTCATTTTAGATTTTAACCACTTTAACCATTGTTATACTTTGGCTATTAAAAAATAGCAGATATACAAGCTCATAGCGGGTCAGTTTGGGCCGCGCTATGAGCTTGTAGATCTGCTATGTTTGTGCAAATCATTGAATATATATTTTTAAAGCGAACATTTTTAACTCAAATCTTTGCTTCTGGGGGGTCCCTGGAACAACATATTTTGAGGTGAGGGTGGGCGGCCAAATACATATCATTTTGGGGGTCCTTGACATGAAAAGGTATGAACACCACAGATAAACACAAGTTTTTCAGGATTAGGATTTAGAAGACATTTGTAGAATTGGCCTCAGGTCTTAATGGGTTAAGCATGTTTGACGTCTCTGCATGACAGGAGCATAATTCAATGTCTTCCTGGAGAATCAAATAAACTATGATATGATTTGTAAAATGTTTGGAAATCATTTCAAGTACACTGTTAGTCACATGAACTAAACATGCCAGACCAGGTTCTTTAAGTGACTAAAATGTAAAAAAGATTGAGTTGCAGTGATTTGGTAATTATGCCATTTATTATGACTCAAGTATTATTCTTCACAAAATATGTTTTGTCAGTATGGTTAAAATCATTATTACTTTACAGAATGTACTTGCTCTGGTTCCAAATAAGAGTTGAAAGTTAGGAGATTGTCACCGTTTTCAAGGAACCAATCACTTCAAAAGCAAGTGTACATGTCTTATGGGATTGTTGCTAGAATGACTCAGCAAAAAAACAAGTGTAAATGTCTTGTGGGGCTTGCTGCTAGAATAACAGTTACAGTGGACTGTGACATTCAGGCTTCAGTATTCCACCACTAGTTATTTTCCTATCTTCACTCTGTGTATATATATATATAGCGTATATATTTATATAGCAGGTGTGTATATTTATATGTTCATGGCTCACGTTGTGTATTTGATGCGGTAAAGCAGGTGCTCTGTGCCAGCTCAGTGTGACACACATGCTTGCAGGTGAAGCTGGTAAAAAAGAGGCTCACAGAGAAGCATTTAGTTTTATAAACCGTTGCTCAGAAACTGTGTACAGTCCAATTGATGTATCGGGCATTATTTGACATATTTTATTTTCAGTATGACTGAGTTTATTTGTTGTCCTAGTTTGGTTTCATCCTCTTAGTTTTCTCCTGTTTTTTTAAAATATTTATTTTGGGGCTTTTATGCCTTTTTATGGATAGGACAGTAGGCTGACAGGAAATGGGGAGAGAGATGGAGTGACATGCAGCAAAGGGACTCCAACCCGCGGCTACATTGAGCCTATACGCCTAGAGGCCTTCTCTTTCTTTTTCATCATGCTGTGCCCCGGGCCAGTGTAATAACTGGATGGGGGTGTACTATAAATACCGAACCTACCTACCTGTCTACCTTGTATAACATCATTATCAGCAATTATGCAGCCTACGTGTGCTCATTTTGAACCATTTTCAACCATTTTCAACCTGTCGTCCCTATCCGAGTGGATCCTTCCAGCCCGCACTGCTCCATACCCCCACCGTTATCAGCGGACGGTGGGCCAGGTGCATTTGGGCCTCAAATTTGGGTCAGAAATACGCCGGTGTTCTATAAAGTGTAGAATGTACAGTAGACAAACTTCATGTTTGTGCAGCGTTTCTACTCAAAGCTTGAAGCACACGATGTAAAAGAGTTATCCGTGTGTCGGGGGTTAAGCCCCCAAAACCCAGAGGTTGCATGGAAGCGCATTGGACATGCTGGCCATTCATAGGTACTACAGCTTAAACCGGCCTGACGCTTCTGTCATGAACGAGCGAAAGCGGTTTCGACCAATGGGCTTGACACACGAGCATGCGCACAGGGTTGTGCAAAACGTGTCGCAGAAGCCCCAAATAGGCCCCGTCCATCACATTTCCCAACCTGGAAGAAGCGGTGATTTAGGCACATGCGCTGGGTGAGCAACTCAATGCAAGTGGATGGGCAGGGATTTCCAGTGCCCTCTCTCGTATTTTTTAACTCTACGGTTGGGGTCCAGCGGTGTGGCTTTGCAGCAGGGTCATTTTAAAGGCTTGTTGTGGAAAAGTGTGATTACAGAGAACATTCCTGCAATTACAGTCTGGATATGTGAAGCTCCAGACACTCATGAACAATTATCAACCTACCGAGGTCACAAGAGGAACCACTGTGTTAATAGCTAGCTTCCTCAATGTTCTCTCTCTCTCTCTCTCTCTCTCTCTCTCTCTCTCTCTCTCTCTCTCTCTCTCTCTCTCTCTCTCTCTCTCTCTCTCTCTCTCTCTCTCTCTCTCTCTCTCTCTGTGTGTCACTCGCACACACACACATGCAGAGGCAGACTGACGGATTGAATGGTCCCGCAGACAGCTACTTACTGAGCTATTAGAAGTAACCAGAAAAAGACAGTTCCTCTTCCTACTGTAGCTCCTGGCTAACTTTGTCAAGTTTTGATATTAATATTGGTTTATGTCAGATGGATGATCAATAATGACTCTATATACTATCTGACTTTAATCCAGTTTTCTGTGTTTTAATTCCAATTAGTGTCCTATGTGTAGAATCACCTGTTTAGGGCTTTGGAACATAACTCTGAACAATGCATTGATTTACGATAAGAACATTAGTATAGTAGTATATTTGTCTCCGCCAGGAGACTATGTTTTCACTTTCTGCCCCCCCCCCCCCCCCCCCCCCCTCGGCCAAGCTAACATTGGTCAAGCCTCACGTGACACGTGACAATACGTTGAAAGAGTGTGCTCTGATTGGCTAGTGAGACGCATGACTTACAGCCGGCCTATAAATAGATGTGTCACTTTGAAAGAGTTTTGGTCTCTTTCAAAGTGAGGTAAGACAGGAATAATCACGAAATGGCTGAGAAATGGCGGAGCAATACATTATGTAGACATCACAATACGTAATATAAATAGCTTAGACAGGATTAATCAAGAACAGTACTTTCGAGTCACAGTTGATGACACAGTGCAATTAACTAGAAGCTAATCATTGTCTGCAAACTGATGAAGAAGCAAAGGCGCAACGCCTATCATCAAAGTTCCAATCTTGGAATAAATTCCAATATTTGCTGGCGGAGACTTGTGCTCCGAGGAGCACATTTTCTAGTTTAATATGTTTATATATTGATAATAACATTAGTATGATATACTTTAATATGTTCATATATTGTGTGTCATATTTGCATGTCAGTATCATGTTAGTCATGTTAGTTGTCATATTGTGCAGTGAAAGATGCCACTATGGGTCAAAGGTCAGATCTCTCAGGGTCTCATCACTGTCTGCTGCCTCTCTCCCTTCGTCCACCAGGGGGCTCATATCCTTGAACTCCAGTGACACCTACTACCTTGAGCCAATCACAGGCTTGGAGCCTCTCCACCATTCACTGCTGAGCACAGAGGAGCTGCCAATCAAGAAGAGCGCCGCCACCTGTGGACACGGGCATCAGAGCGGGCACCCTGCACACATCTCACACCTCCTCAAACCACTGCATCAAAGAGTGAGTTCATACACACACACACACGCACTTTAGGCTGTACTACATTACCCATAATGCATGTTGATAAACAAACATCGTCCATTATGCTGCGTTCACAGTGCAAGCTACAAAAGGTACACAACTACAAAGTGACGCAGGGTATCTGTCGCTGAGTCGCTGTTGAAGTGTTTATCAAAACATTATACGCAGGAATGGGCTCTATGCACAGCAGCCATATTGGAAAGAAATTGGGCCTCTTCTTACTTCCTTCACAGGTGTTACCAATGATACTAATGAAGGCCCTGTTCCAGTCTGGTCAGGGTGCTGATATCGTGCATGTTGGCTCACTAGAAACACTCCATTTTGGTTCCCAAATGGCCCCTTATGGTGGGTGTGTAACTCTGAGAGTGTACAAATGGAACCGAACGGGTCCATTTGGTTCCATTTGTACACTCTCAGAGTTATAGGGGTCCTTGAAAATAAGACAACCACCATGCCACACTAAATGGAACAGAGCCTTAATTAGTATCAACGGTAACACCTGTGAAGGAAGTAAGGAAGGGGGCCAATTCATTCCCAATATGGCTGCTGTGCATAGAGCCTAAAGAAAAGGCGAGTGGAAATGGTTAAACGACACTTGGTCGTTTTGTAGCTTTGTAGCTGCAGTTGAAGCCACAGCTCAACTTTGACTGTAGCTTTGTAGATTGTGTAGCAGCTACACACATCAGGTGTCGCTTTGTGTCTTCATGTCGCTGGCTTCCATTGAAAATGAATGGTTGCCTGTAGCTTTGCATCTTCATGTTTGCGAAACCAGCGACATGAAGAGTCAAAGCTACAGGCTACCATTCATTTCCAATGGAAGCCAGCGACTAACGCTATCCCTAACCTTAACCCTAAGTGGCTTTGTATTTTCATGTCGCTGGCTTCCATTGAAAATGAATGGTAGCCCGTATAGCTTTGTAGCTACCACCCTGAACGCAACATTAGGCTGTATATGGCTGTATGACCCATAATACACGTTGATGATAAACAAGCATCCTCCATTAGGCTCTGTATGACCCATAATGCACGGCGATAATCATTAGTTTGAACAGTCCCAGTGTGACAGACAGGGAAATCATTCTCTTTTTTGTGTGGATGATTATTACAGGGTAACGTATAAAATCAGACACACATTGAGCCTGCACAGCAAATGAGCATCTTTGTCACACGGGGCACAAAGAGCAATATTGCTTTTTCTCTCAGTGGCAATTTGGAGCAGAGAATCACTCCCTGTGTCACCTGTAGAAAGTCAGGAGAATTATGAGGAGGGTGTGTTGTTTTATTCATCATTATGGCAGGGGAGCCTTTTGACTGCCAAGTCTCTCTCTCTCTCTCTCTCTCTCTCTCTCTCTCTCTCTCTCTCTCTCTCTCTCTCTCTCTCTCTCTCTCTCTCTCTCTCTCTCTCTCTCTCTCTCTCTAACTCACTCACTCTTTCTCATAATGTAAAGACCATCAGTCTCTCCTCTCCTCCCCTCCTGGCTCTGCTCTTATCTCTCATTCAATTCCCTCAACTGACATCCATTAATCCTAGGCTGTTATGTACGAATGCAGTCATAGACACCAGACCCAGTCTCTCAAGACTGAGGCCACATCTCGAATAAACAACGAGGGGTGTGTGTGTGTGTCATTTCAAAAACACATGACGTGATGTTAAAACACCAAAGGGTCTGGGGGCGTCTTCCTCCCTGAGTCAAGCGTACTTCTGACCACATACAGTACAGTACCTTACTGATAGAAGACCTGCAACACTGTGCTACTCTGATGTGGAGAAAGCTGGGGTTGTCATGTGGGCTCCTATACTTTCTTAGAACCCACGACGTCCAATAGAACATATTCACACGGCGGCCATATTGCCATATTGGAATTTAACATTGAAAGTGCCGCCACCCGGGGTGGCTACTTTCATTGACTTCATAGAAACATGGCCGCCGCGTGAATATGGTCTATAGGCTCTATTCACAGCAGCCATATTATGAAGAAATTCACAGGTGTTACCAATGATACTAATGAAGGCTCTGTTCCATTCTGGTCAAACAGAGTCAGGGTGCTGGTATTGTGCATGTTGGCCCACTGGAAACACTCTGCTACACCAGTGGGTCTACAGTTGGGGTCCAGGGACCCTCATGGGCTTCCAAATGGCCCCTTACAGGTGTGTAACTCTGAGAGTGTACAAATGGAACCAAATGGACCCGTAAGGGTCCATTTGGTTCCATTTTGTACACTCTCAGAGTTATGGGGGTCGTGGAAACCACTGTGCTACACTAAATGGAACAGAGTCTTCATTAGTAGCATTGGTAACACCTGTGAAGGAAGTGATACTATGGCTGCTGTGCATAGAGCCTATTGGCTCAGATGTGTATTCTGACATCCCAGAACCATCTTGTCCCACACAGTTTAAATGGGAGACCAGCTGGGATCTTTTTCCCTTTTCAGCCAGAGCCACCGCTCTGCCACCCTCAATGGTTGGTTGATGGCCTGGCGCAGGGCTTTGCCCGCTGATGCCCAGCTCCCTCATCATGGTACAAAGCCTCAACATCCATCTACTGGGCAAACCTTTGCTCTACAGCCCTGCAGTTCTGTCTCTGCTGCAAGCTCTTAATATCGTATATACACATATGTGTGTGTGTATATATATATATATATTTCCTGCATAGCGTCCTCTCACTGACCTACGGTTGTCTCCTCGTGTGTGTGTGTGTGTGTGTGTGTGTGTGTGTGTGTGTGTGTGTGTGTGTGTGTGTGTGTGTGTGTGTGTGTGTGTGTGTGTGTGTGTGTGTGTGTGTGTGTGTGTGTGCGTGCGTGCGTGCGTGCGTGCGTGTGCGTTGGTGGTGTAGAATGTGGAGCCGGCAGGGCAGCAATCCCTCAACGTCTAAATCAATGACGTTTAATTACAGCAGAGCCTCTGTCTAATCAATGGATCAAGTATTAGAAGATATGGCCAATGACAAATGTCCGTCGACAAAAAGCAGTGTGGAGGCTCTCTCTCTCACACTCACTGATCTGGGTTTTAATGTGTTTCAACAGAACAGACATTCTCCATCATGAACTTGAAAGAAGCACAATTTATTCTTGTTTTATTATATGTTGATTTGTTCATAAAAGCCCCTCACCTCTATAGCTATCAGCTCTTCACTATTCTAATGCTCCATTCCCCTCTAATGGGAGATTTTTATTGAATCACAGGAACATTGTCTGAGTACCACCGTTCTGACTTTTGTATTCTGTATGATTGGTGGCTTGTAAGAAATGTATGTAGGAAATGAGACCCATTGTGTCCTAGTCTCACATGGATAAACCCACCGTCTTGCATCATTAATTCCAGTGAAGGAGACTCCATGGATGTATTACGTCTGAAGAACAAGGCAGCATGTCTGGGTTTTGCGAGAGAGAAATGGCGACGGCCGTGGCCGGAAGTGAAGGGTTTCCGTCTCAACATTGTGAACACGATATCTCGGGAACGCCTTGAGGGAACGTCATGACATTTGGCACAAACGTTCACTGACCTGATTAGAACAACTAGGTGGTCAAAGGTCAAGGTCACTGTGACCTCACAAAACAAATTCATTCAAATGCATTCACTGCATTTATTACATGAGTCTGGACAGACATGGATGTAAACGGCAACTGGTTGGTGGAGCCATACAACTAGCCTGGCATTGGCCAGACTGATAACGTGGATTCACTCTTCCTCCCGATATCAGTCTTGACTTCGGCCCATAGACAGGTTTCCTGTTAGTAAACATGAGAGGATATGACCGCGCAGAGCCGGGGGTAGCCTATAGAGGGCGCCATTACCCGCAGCAGCTCTGGTCAAATGTCCATTGATAAAAGAAATGATCTTCACCGGGTTTAATGAAAGTAGATTAAATTATGCAGTTTGTAATACCTTGTTTACTCAATAAAAATGATTTGTCGGAAGTTGGATCTGTTTGTATATAATAGCAGCATTATGCTTATTATGCCTATAATAGCAGAATTATGGCTATCTAACTCCCGAACATAACAACAGAGTGAACGGCGCAACAATTCGTTCCCCCCGAGCATGCGCAGATTGCGCATTCTGCTCTGTGATGACGTCGCGCGGAAATCCGTCTATAGGGTGCGAGTATGAGAAATCAGAACATTATTTTGATACTTTTCACTGTTGTACGGACAGCAGTTGAAACGCAGTCACTGATTGGCCCGATAATGTTCTGATTTCTCATACTCGCTCCAAGTCCAGGCTGATACCGGGGAGGAATGTGAGAGTGAATCCACGTTATCAGTCTGGCCAATGTCAGGCTAGCATTCAACAACAATGCAGTATTTCTACGTCTCATTGTCTTAGGAGGCGGTCGTTCACCACTATTCAATAGTTGTGTCCCCGACATTAGATGTGTATCTAATCATCTGGATACTGTGACACTATTTCTGTCCTTGTTGAGAGTTTCTCTGGATAAGAGCATCAGCAGCCAAATACCTGACATATCATTATTGTGTGTATTTGCGAAGCTCCGCCCTCTTTGAGAGGTACAAATAAAATCAAATAAAATGTTTTGTTTTCTTCCAGGTGAAACGGAACACCTGGGGAACCACTAAGTACATGGAGCTCTACATTGTTGCTGACAGCGCACTGGTAAGCTAACGATAGATGCTAACGATAGACGCTAGTTGATCTCATGCTCATGATGCAGCCAGTCTGTTGAGTGACGTCATCGGAAAGACAGGAACAATATTGAACAATTATCCCATTCAGGCTAATGCATTTCCTTCTACAGTGAGTGGCGCTCAGCTAGCAAATGAGTGCCATAATAATGAGACGGACGCGCTCCACATGGAGATAAGTGGTTGATGGGATTTGTCTGGGTAATGAGGGAACGTTTCTACTTGGCTTTAATGGTGGATGAACTCATTACCCACTTTTAAAAAGACCCACAGCCCCAGCAAAGGACATGCTGTGTCTTCATAAAAAGATGCTCACTGTCTAGCATGAAGTCATGGACACAGAGATGATTTGTTTTCAAGGTACATGTGTTTGTACAGGATGCCTGTGGAAAGATTGTCAGTATTTCATTTGATCTTTGTGTTTCCTGTTGCCTCAGTACAAACGGCAGAACAAGGACTACCAGAAGACCAAACTGAGGATCATGGAAATTGCCAATTACGTGGATAAGGTAAAAACCCAGTCTATAGGCTTCCAACCCCCAGGATGCAACAGGGAATAAACAACACCAAACTCCATGTTGTCCAAGCTAATAGATGATGTTGTATTATAGTAAGATAGGCCGGCTCCTCAAACCCGACCCCATTTCATTTCACCATGCAGGGAATAAACTCTGTGTGTGTGTGTGTGTGTGTGTGTGTGTGTGTGTGTGTGTGTGTGTGTGTGTGTGTGTGTGTGTGTGTGTGTGTGTGTGTGTGTGTGTGTGTGTGTGTGTGTGTAGTTCTACAGGGCTCTGAACATCCGTGTGCCTCTAATTGGTCTGGAGGTGTGGACAGACAGGGACCAGTGTATCGTCAGTGAGGAGCCCAACACCACTCTGTGGTCCTTCCTGCAGTGGAGACAGAAGCTCAAGTCACGCAAGAAACACGACAACGCACAGCTGCTCACGTGAGAAATGGCCACACGTGCACAAGCACACACGCGCACAAGCATACGCGCGCGCGCACACACACACACACACACACACACACACACACACACACACACACACACACACACACACACACACACACACACACACACACACACACACACACACACACACACACACACACACACACACACACACACACACACACACACACACACACACACACACACACACACACACACACGGGCCATTTGTGTTTGTGTAGACGCTCGACAAAGCCGGAATCACCAGGGTGGATTTGAACCCACTACCTCCGCGGTGGTGGGCAGGCACTTTAGCACTGCGCCACCTGAGCGCCTTCAAAAACATTATTTATAATGACTTTTCATGTGTCATATTTAGTAATAGAGATTGTAATTGCATGAAAGATGTTTAAATCAGCCACACTCCACTCTTCTCCCCTTTTGTTGTGGTGTGTGTGGACAGTACGACCCAAATACACACACCCAGAGGCAGAGCGCTTCAAATTCTAAGGGTTTATTTCAAAGCAAACAAGTCCAAGGGAGCAGGACGAAATCTAAATCCAGAGACTAGTGACAAAGATCAAACACTCTACGACAGACAGAAGTGAACCCGAAATACAAGGAATAGACAAACGGAAGGCTAGGAAGACAAGACACAACACGGTAACAAAACTCTGTGAACTGACAAAGGAACAGGCACAATAGAAATGCAAACAAGAGCTAACGAGACACAGGTGAACACAATGGATGATTTACATGGACTGAGAGGAATGAGCTGAGGTGGAAAGATAAGTGAGAGCGTCTGGAGAGTAACAGGATTGGAATACTCAATACAGGTGATAGCTACAAAGAAAAACGATGCCACCAAATAACATGGGAAACACAATATGCAGACTGTGACAGCACAAAACATTACAGCTGTTTTCTAAGCTGTATTTCTCATGTGGTTCTATCATAATTATCTCTATTGATGTCGTATTGTGGACATGCTTATATCAACCCGTGCCTCCAGTGACAAATGTACTCATAAGTGCTGATCTCCTGCACTTCAAATGAGACCTAAAGCACTGAACGATCTCACCCTCAGTCAGGAACAGCCACAGGGAATAATAACGACTTCATTAGTGAGTGAACTGACAGATGATTAGTGATACAGGGACATGTTTTTTATTAACCCATTAAGACCGGGAACGCACCCGTGTAACCATTGTTTTATACTTTGGGCTATTCAAAAATAGCAGATACTGTATACAAGCTCATAGCGCGGCACCGAGTGCCGCACTATGAGCTTGTAGATCTTTGAGAAGTGCAAATCTTTGAATATATATATTCAAAGAAGTGCAAATCTTTGAATATATATATATATTTTTTAAAGGGAACATTTGTAACTCAAATCTTTGCTTCTGGGGGGTCCCTGGAACAACATATTTTGAGATGGGGGTCTGCGGCCAAATACACATCATTTTGGGTGGTCCTTGACATGAAAAAGTTTGAGAACCACTGATTATAGCAACATAAGTTTTTTCAAAAAACTTTTATTAGGATTTAGAAGACATTTATAGAATCCCCCAGAAGCAAAGATTTGAGTTACAAATGTTCGCTTTTAAAAAAGTATATATTCAATGATTTGCACAAATGTTCACGATTAAAAGAAAATAGCAGATCTACAAGCTCATAGCGCGGCACTCGGTGCCGCGCTATGAGCTTGCATATCTGCTATTTTTGAATAGCCAAAGACATCAAAAAATTACACAGATTTCCCGGTCTAAATGGGTTAAACTAAAGATTTCCCCTCAGTTACGGGAGGCCATTGTGTCTGAGCATGCCGTTGTGCTGGCAGCACGCGCAGGGGTGTACCGGAGGTGGGGGCGCGGCGGAGCGCCGCTCCACTCGTTCAGAGCCTTTATCTAGTTGTTTGAGCTGCATGGTGCATGGTGTTTGAGGTCCATTGTGTGACCTGCTAAGTACTGTAATTGTAGGCATGCTGTTCTCTGAGGCAGTCCAAAGAGAACGTTTGGATAACAGTGGCTGATGGATTCGTGAACTGAATTACAGAGGTGACGTCTGCGAGGTAAATGCATATGACGACACTAAAAAGTATCCCCATCATGCAAGTAAATGGAATAAAATTCGATATATAATTGTGGGTTAATAAATAGGCCTACATAAAAGAGGTTATTTCAATTGGTGATTGCTTGTGTGCGCGTGCGGCGTGCGCACGCACACACACACACACACACACACACACACACACACACACACAAAGTGCCTTTTATAATCCCAAGGGCTATTATATATGGCCTGATAAAAGAACATTCAGTGCAGGCAGGTACCACAGTCGGCAGGATTTCATCACCTTAATGGGGCGGCAGTGGCTCAGGAGTGGGGTAGAGTGAATTTGAAACCGCAAGGTTCCCAGTTCGATCCCGGGCTGGGGGCGCTCCCCCAGAGTTAGTCTCGAAGTGTCCTTGAGCAAGACGCTGAACCCCTAATTGCTCCCGATGAGCAGGTTGGTGCCTTGCATGGTTTTCCTCCGCCATCGGTGTATGAATGTGTGTGTGAATGGGTGAATGTGATGCACAATCTATGTAAAGTGCTTTGGATGAAAGCGCTATATAAATGCACCATTTACCATTTAAACCCATGATTGCCAGTCTGTCCTTTTGTGAGCGCAAACACGCAGACACCCACCCGATCTGTATTATGCACTCATACATGCGTATACAGAGTGGTTCACAAACAGCCTATCAGCAGCCCTGTGCGCTCAAAAGAATTATGATTTGCACATTCCAGAGGCGTGTGTGATTCTTCAGACCGATGTGGATTTATTGTTTGGACGTTAAGTGACGCTCACAGAGGGGTCACACGCTCCACACCAGGCTGGTCAAGGGGTCACGGTCTCAGACAATCTTATGTTCGTCACACACGGCTGTCGTATCTGCAATCGATGTTGCATCCAGCACAGAGCTCAACACATCAATAACCAGGTGTTAGAGGTTAAGTGATTGTGTGTGTGTGTGTGGTGTTACAGGGGGGTGATCTTCAAGGGGACGACCATCGGCATGGCTCCGCTGGAAGGGATGTGCAGTCTGGAGAACTCTGGAGGCATCAACGTGGTGAGCTGGGGGGGGTCTGAGGACACAAAACAACCCTGTTCTTTACCCTGTTCTCTGTCATTCCCTCGGTCCTCCTGCTCAACAACCATCCCTGATTAGCTCCTAATAGGTTGCATTAGCTGTCCTCTCCTGGATCCAGGTGGTCAGTAGAATCATCTAATAAGTCATATTAATGCACAGCGCTACCTACGGCACTGTGGGTGGGGAGCCAGAATTGGGTCCAGAGATGTTCTCTCAGGGTCAGGGACAAAGAATCATTTTTGACATTGTATTATTATTTGTGTTAGACCTTAATGCATCACAACCCCTGCCAGATCTCCACCCTACACTTAGCTCTGGTCCATAGCGTTAGAAGGAGTTCTCCTTAACACTATGGTACTTTCCATTCTTTCCTCTCGCACCGCGGTAGCGCAGCCTCTCGTTTCACCGGAATTAAAACCTGTTTTTGGTTACTCCACAGTGCCCTCTACAGATCTGGTCAATTGAATTTTCCTATTGACCAGATTCTTCCTTCCGGTGAAATATTTTATTTTCTGGCCATAAAGTGTATTTTAGACATGAGGTGGGGGAGGCTGCGTGGCTCAGTGTTCCCACTTAGTGGAGTAGGCTTTCAACTCCATTAAACCGTCTTTGTTTTGGTGAGTACCAAAAGTGTATTTTTTATTTTTACTACAGACGAGAGAGAGGCTGCGCTACAGTGGTGCGAGGGGAAAGAATCAAAAGTACCATAGCGTTAAGGAGAACTCCTTCTAACGCTATGGACCAGAGCTACCCTACACTGTAGTATGTGGACTTCACTGTAGGAATACATTTATTTATCATCACACAATAAAGTGTCACAGTTTATGACACTATTTACTCACTGTACCCGTTTATTTACTCACTGTACCGGAGACCGATCATTACTTCTGGAAGTGTGTGTGTGTGTGTGTGTGTGTGTGTGTGTGTGTGTGTGTGTGTGTGTGTGTGTGTGTGTGTGTGTGTGTGTGTGTGTGTGTGTGTGTGTGTGTGTGTGTGTGTGTGTGTGTGTGTGTGTGTGTGTGTGTGTGTGTGCGTGCGTGCGTGCGTGCGTGCGTGCGTGCGTGCGTGCGTGCGTGCGTGCGTTCGTGCACATGTGTGTGTGTGTGTGTGTGTGTGTGTGCACGTGCCTGCACTTGCATGTGTATGCATGCGTGTCTATAGCAGTGTAAAACCAAACCATGTGTCACAACCCCCCACTCCCTGTGGTCACAGGACCACTCTGACCTGCCCATCGGCGCTGCCGCCACCATGGCCCATGAGATCGGGCACAACTTCGGCATGAGCCACGACCACGAGGGCTGCTGTGTGGAGGCCACAGCCGGGCAGGGAGGCTGTGTGATGGCTGCTGCTACTGGGTGAGCCTCTGCTACCATGTCAATGTCATCCTTATATATGTTAGTAATATGGTTATTAAAGGTCTATCAATGTCATCCTTATATATGTTAGTAATATGGTTATTAAAGGTCTATCAATGTCATCCTTATATATGTTAGTAATATGGTTATTAAAGGTCTATCAATGTCATCCTTATATATGTTAGTAATATGGTTATTAAAGGTATGTCAATGTCATCCTTATATATGTTAGTAATATGGTTATTTAAAGGTATGTCAATGTTTATCCAAATATATGTTATTAGGTATTATTAATAGTTAAAGGAGCACTTCACCCATTTTCAACCTCGTCTTCATATAATTGCTCCTCACTAATGTTCATTATAAGATGGTGACATTTTTGTCTATTCGCTCTGTGTCTCAGAGGTGGGCTGTGGACAGTTCAGAAACCTGCCTACCACTGCCAGATAGGCAGGTTTGGTCTTTTTTTTTAAGGATGCAAGAACAATGGCTTCTGTGTGCTATCTACAGGAAAAACGGTAGTTAACACATTCCCACATTTGTAACCGCGATCGGCCATTTTATCCCGGTCGGCTGTTGAATAACAGCCGTTTTCACCAAAAAAAGAGAAAGGAGTGTTTTTCTAAAACTCATAAAGTGACAATTTTTGGGATGTCGTCACATCCGTCCATTCCTTCTTTCAGGGTCCTAGGATCATTCCTAAGTTGCGTTAGAGCACCCTCTTGTGGAATTAAAAAAATCACACCCAGTGTGAAGTGAGCGGTGTTATTTAAGGTCATCACAGTGATGGAAGCTCACTTAAAAAAAAGTTTTTTTTTTTAAGTGCGTAGTGATATTTATAGGTTATGAATTTCATCATGCGTCTCGCTAGCCAATCACAGAGTGGTCTGAATACTCATCAGCCAATCACAGTACAGGGAAAGACAAATTTTCACGACGGATGGGTCATGGGTCGCAACCCCACTTATAGGAGTACACCGACTACACCGAGATCTGCGTCAATGGCAGGGAATGTGTTAATATTAGCTTGGAATCCCCATGGATGACGTCATCGGTAGGCAGGTTTCTGAACTGTCCATAGAGGTCATACCATTGTGTCCTCTCATTCCCAGCCACCCGTTTCCACGCGTCTTCAGTGGCTGCAGCAAGCGGGACCTGGACAGCTACTTCCAGAAGGGAGGGGGCATGTGTCTCTACAACATGCCCAACATGAAGGACCTGGTGGGGGGGAAGAGGTGTGGCAACGGCTTCGTGGAGGACGGAGAGGAGTGTGACTGTGGAGAAGCTGAGGTGAGACAAATTATGCTGTTCACAGTAAAACATATTCTATCTGCACTCAACTCCTCTTGGAGGCCTGACTTTGACTGTACACATTGTTAGATGTGCACAACTTGACACCAGAGCCTCCGTCTCACATTCTTAACACTGGAGGTGAGGAAGTGCAGTCTGTGTGATGTCATCAAGCCTGCCAACCTATCATGGTCCAGTGTGCAAATTAGGCACTTGTTGAAACCTGAAACCACTTTGCTTTGAGCAGTGGTGGTGGGCGGGGTGTGAGGCCTGTGACGTTTGCATATTTGAATATTCATATATCCAGAATTCCTCAATGAGGGAGAAAGAGTATGTGCTTCCAGACTCTTTTTTTTTTTCTTAGTTTTTTGTAATTTTTTGTGGTAACCATGTTATACAACATATTAAGAAAATACTTTAAAACGTGTCTTGATAGGGATTGTAATAGAGCTGTAAAAAAATGTTTCCCCCTATTTACTGTACTGATATATAATTCAATGCAATGTGCTTTAAATAATGTGAAAGCCTACAGAAGAACCTTTTTAATAATTAAAATGAATGAAACAGAATAAAGAAAAAGCACTAAAATAGACAGATAAAAGCGACACAATAAAATAGGGAGAATGAATTGAATAGCGATTTAAGTTAATTCACTTCAAATAGATTGAAATAGAATTATTAATTAGTAATTACTCTTGTAGCGACATGCTTGAGGTTCTGTGTCGTATAAATCATCTGTTAATCTTTGACCTCTGGTTCGGTCTTCACCTGGAGAGACTCTGGTCTCCTCATCTCATCTCATCTTTTATTCATGCTGCGTTGTGTGTTTGTCAAACACTGCTCAGGTGTTCTCTATCATGGGACTCCATGTTAGCATGAACGACAGAGCCAAAGGTTAAATAAACCCTCTTTTGGTTCAAGCAGCAGCACAAATTGAAATGTGAACCAAGCAAATTGGTGGCTCGCTGATGGTGTTTTTTTATTACAGTATGTCTGCCACTCAGAGACAGGGCTCACTGTGCAGCAAAATGATGCCTAAAGTGTCGAAATTATGCCTAATGTGGCACAATTATGCCTAATGTGGCGAAAATAATATGCGAGTACATAAAACGGTGTCAGGAGTGGGGTTTGAGCCCATGACGTTTAACTGCAAGTCAAAAGCTTATCTCAGCATGCCACCAAGGCAGTTGGCAGCGAGGGGTTTGGAGCTTATTTGAGCCAGACCCCGCCCCCTTCTTGGTAGAAATGGGAAGCACCTGATCTTTCATTTTAACCAATCAGAAGAAGGCAGGAATGCATTGGTCTTGGGACGCGGTAACACGCCGTGCAACCCCTCTTTTGAACAGGAGCACGCGCACACACACGCATCGATTTAGAACAACCCTTAATTCACACCTCAACGAAAGCTTACAAAGGCTCCTGACTGCCCGGTGTCACACCAGCATGAATTAACATAGGAATGAGCCTAGATGCATATCAATTGTCCATTGTGTGAGACCTGTAGAGTAGGTGTTAAGCGACGAGGCGTTGTGAGCTTGTAGATCTGCTATTTTTGTCCTCTCTAGCATCCTCAGAAAAGGGATGCTAGGGTTCAAGTGGTTAATGTAAAAAATATATAATTATTTCACACAAAGATTTGGCGGACCCCCTGTAGTAACTCTGAGGACACCCAAGGGGTCCCGGACCCCCTGTTGAAGACCCCTGGTCTTCAACAGGGGTTATGTTATTTAATTATTTTGGGGGAGCCACCCCCAGACCCCTGAAATGCATAGAAATCTATGAAATCTAAATAAAAAAATCGATGAAATTTATATTAAAGAAAGCCAGCCCCCCAAACCCCTAAAATACATAGAAATCTATGCCTTTTGGAACAGTTACTGTATATATAGTCAAGAAAGCATTTACTCATACTTAAAGTTTAAAGTGCTTTATTAGCATTGAACATTGTTATAAATGTTTAAATAAATAGGCTGAACTAGCCTGAACTTGAGCATAATACTGTATTGTATTATGCATATAAACTGCTGTAAAAACAAAGCCTGGGGACACTTTTACTGAAAGAGGACAATAATAAAATGAAACCAAATTATAGTGTCACACAATTAATTGTGTTTAAGTATTTATGAATTATATTATTTATGTATTTATTAACTGTTAATCCATTATGAAGAATTCAGTTTTCCAGATGAGCATAACAACATAAGAGTTGTTCTTTAAATGGGCACACTATTTAATTATATTGATTAATATATATATTAAATACATATGTATTTATTACTCAACATAAATAAACAATCAACCATATTAGTCTACTGAAATAGCCTAGACTATGCCCACATCAGCAGCCAATATGTAGGCTGCCAGGGCAGGTAAATAGAAATACTGACATCTTGTTGATGTAATATCCCATACCGAATCGATCTCAGGAGACGTTTCAGTCATGAAGAACTGTGACACTTTATATTTTTGGAATGTTGTTCTCCTGAGGCATGCTGTCTGATGTCAGCCAGTCCATCATGCGCCACAGAAAACATACGCCGACATACTTTACGTTTGCTTTGTAAACATCTCCACTGACGCTGTCAAGCCAAGGGTTTGCCTCTTCCCACTCACGTCTGTACTTTTGGAGGCGTTTTCTCTTTTGAGGACGCGGTGGAGTGTCGGCTGTAGACATTTTCAAACAGCGCGGTGCCCGTGGTGCAGTGACTGAGCAGAGGTAACTAGGCAACCATGACAGGCAGCGCAGGGCAGGCACAGACAGAGGATTGGCACAGCCGCACAGAACGTATCTTAGCAACGTGAAAGCGCTAACTCTCATTGGTCGTGTCGTGAGTAATGAGCCAATGAGCTGCCGAGCGCACTCCCAGACAATGGCATCATACCAGCGTTGCCAAGTCTGTTTATTTTTTGCAACTTTTGGACAAAATATGGCTTGTTTTTGGCTTGTTTTTGTAGGTCGGCTGGCTCATTTCTCTCACTATACTTGGCAACACTGACTGACACCCGCACAGCTGAGCACTCACTCTCCCAGTCACACAGCGAAGAGACAGGACAGCACATAGTATAGATAGCCTGTCATTCATATTGATTCCCCGACCTTAAAATACCGGTATAGTAATTGATAATAAAAGTTCAGTACCGAACGCGTCTTTTAGTTTCCAATTACGGGACGATTTTCCGTATTTCACGGGACGGGTGGCAACCCTTACTGTATCTATATGTTTCTATATCTACCATGTCAGTGAGCAGCATCATCCTGTGTGTGTGTGTGTGTGTGTGTGTGTGTGTGTGTGTGTGTGTGTGTGTGTGTGTGTGTGTGTGTGTGTGTGTGTGTGTGTGTGTGTGTGTGTGTGTGTGTGTGTGTGTGTGTGCGACATACAGGAATGTGACAACAACTGCTGTAACGCCAACAACTGCACCTTGAAGGAAGAGGCACAGTGTGCCCACGGAGTCTGCTGTGAGGGCTGCAAGGTAACACACACACACACACACACACACACACACACACACACACACACACACACACACACACACACACACACACACACACACACACACATTGTCACACACACACACTGACACACACACACACACACACACACACACACACACACACACACACACACACACACACACACACACACACACACACACACACACACACACACTCATTCACTCAGCCCCTTCACGCATTAAAAGGACAATATCAGTCACCAGAACACCAAGGACGGTTTGTATGGGAAGGGGGCTTGTCAGATAAAATGTCAAATATCTACGGTAAATACTGAATCAGGCAATTTAAAAACTGTCTGCAGTGCTCACAAAAGCCTGAGTAGACGTTAAAATGAACCCAGACAAGTGAAATATCCCTTTTAGAGCTGTTGTGTGGAAATAAGAAAAAATCCCCCCCCCTTTTTCTTATTTCCACACAACAGCTCTAAGGTGTATTAAAGACATAGTTCACTGTTGAAAATGAGTGGTCTTCCCCTTTAAGTTTCTTGGCTGGAATGCTTGTGAGAAACAAATCATTAAAGAGTGTTGTTTCCATATCCACTGCCAGAACTACATGCATTTGGCTTCACACATGGCTAGAGAATACCGGGCGTGAAGAAAAGGCTCTGGCTGTGGCCTATTAATGAGCCAATTGATCGCCTTGGCAACCCCAGCCTAGGGCTGATTCTGAGAATTGCCCACACCTGCCAAATTCATCACACTTGTCATTGATGAGTTAGTCAATCCACTTTCCACAATCAGTCTGCACTTAACATCATTCTCCACACAGTTTTTCATGGTTCTCCATGGTGACAATGGACCAGACCTGAAATTCAGGGAGTTGTGATGATTTTAATAGTGGAGAGACCGTCTGCTTATAAATGCAATAGAAAGCTCGGCTGCCACTTCCAATATGGAGGCCGCAGTACAGGTCGCTCCAATGAACTGCAGCGGCCAATAAGGTACTGTCATTTATAACAGTGGTTCTCAAACATTTTCATGTCAAGGACTCCCAAATTGACACTCATTATCCCGTGGACCCCCCATTTGAAAAGATATGCCAGGGACCCCCATAAGAGAAGATTTTTACGGCTCTAGCAGTGATTCTCAACCATTTTAATTAGAACCATTTTAGAACCATTTACAACACTGTAGTTGAACATCCACATGGAAACTACTTTAGTTTTGGACAAAGTGAACCTGCTACTCCAGTCTGGGTTCCTACAACAAATGAGTCACCGTGTTGTCGTTCTTTCAGCTGAAGGAGGCGGGAACGATGTGCCGCGGCGCAGCGGGGGCGTGCGACCTGCCGGAGTACTGCACGGGGGCGTCTCCCTACTGCCCCTCCAACGTGTACCTGCTGGACGGCTCGTCCTGTCACTATGGAGTGGCGTACTGCTACAACGGCATGTGTCTCACCCACCAGCAGCAGTGCGTGCAGCTCTGGGGTTACGGTAGGATCCATGCCATAGCACACTGATGTTATTATTGTGACGCTTATCCATCATCTGCTTCTCTGCCTTTACACTTCCATTTAAAGAGGCTCAAACTAAAACACATTGATTGATTGATTGATTGATTGATTGAATACTTAATTAGAAGTTTGCAGAAAAAAACACATGAAAGTACAGTTCAATACAAGGTCAGCTAATAGGAATTTAAAAAATCCAAGAAAGCCATCGGCTTCTTTCCATTGTGGTCCTTTGTACTCAACTCATAGTGACGTTAAATGACAGACAGATATACACTACTATGCAGAACATCATAAAAACAGTTTAGGAATAAGAAAAGCACAAAAATATGTACAGTAAACAGTTTGAGGGGGGTGGGGGGGCTAGGTTTTGACTTTTACAGGGGCCGGTTTTGAATTGCAGCCCTTTGTAGGTACACTTCTTCACGACTTTTGTTAGGGCATTCATAGCAGGAGAACAAATGTAACCCCTTGTGTTTGCCAAATCTGGGTTGGACATTATTAACTGGTGATATTGATCAGTAATAATTCCATTGAGTTGAGGAGCGTGGGTATCTTAGAGTTGTCTGTTCATTCATGGAGCTGATGGGATTGTTTGTGGGGTGTCGTCTCAACAACATTTGACTTCACAAGTTTCAAAAATGAACTGATGGTTTGTCTATAAGAAGTATTAGAAATAAACTGACGGTTTGTTTGTCAGAAGCTTTAAAACACTTAACTTATGGAGTGGACTTCTTAAAACACTGTCAAAGTGTTTATGCTAAATGAATAGGGGATTGTAGTGTGTTGTGTGTACATGTGTACATGTGTGTGTACACAGGCTTTAGGGTACACTTATTATTTTGAGGTGTTGAATGGGTGGAAGTGGTAGCCTCACCCGCTCATGGTTTCAAATCTTTACGTTCGCTCACAAAGCCTGTATCGTCTATGGAGCACAAGCGTCAGCCTCTATCTCCACCATCTGTTGGCATTTCAGATACTCCACTCTGCCCACCTTTGAAGCACATTAGCACAATGAATGATACAAATCTTCACATCAGCTTAATTAATGATCAGAATCTTCCCCCCTCGGCCCCTGTATCAGCATCTGCATTTCCATAAAGTTACCGATGCCTGGACGAGAATCTCTTACCTCTAAACTGGATTAGCATATGTGGAGGTCAATAAACCAAATGACATGAGACTGACTTTAACGTTTGAGCTGTTTTAGCTGATGTGTGCTTATCCAGAGATGTAAATGAATTAAAATTAATCTACAGAATGAACTCAGTTTACACTACCAACATTAAAAGTATTCTAATATCCAAAATATCATGATATTTTATTGAGTGGATACATTGTTGTGACAGGTGATAAAATGACATGTAATAGTGAGTGGATACATTGTTGTGACAGGTGATTAAATAACATCATATATAAATAGTGAGTGGATGCATTGTTGTGATAAAATAACATCATATAATAGTGAGTGGATGCATTGTTGTGATAAAATAACATCATATAATAGTGAGTGAATACATTGTTGTAATAAAATAACATCATATAATAGTGAGTGGATACATTGTTGTGACAGGTGATAAAATAACATCATATAATAGTGAGTGGATACATTGTTGTGACAGGTGATAAAATAACATCATATAATAGTAAGTGGATACATTGTTGTGACAGGTGATAAAATGACATCATATAATAGTGAGTGGATACATTGTTGTGACAGGTGCGCGTCCAGCCCACGATGCCTGCTTCCAGGATGTCAACGCTGCCGGGAACGCCTTCGGTAACTGTGGCAAAGACGGACAAGGAAACTACATGAAGTGTGAGAAGACGTAAGAAAACACCTGGAAATGACGTCACACTTTACACTTCCTGTTTAGAAATGACACGCCTCTAGTCTCGCGAGCCAGACTGTTGCCTCCCACAATTTATCAAATGCTTCAGTCTTACTGTCTTACTGTCTGTCTGTCTGTCTGTCTGTCTGTCTGTCTGTCTGTCTGTCTGTCTGTCTATCTTTCATACAGTCTGTCTGGATATTTGGATTTTGTGGAATAGTTGTCTAGCTACGTGAGACTAACACGCCCCACACACACACACACACACACACACACACACACACACACACACACACACACACACACACACACACACACACACAGGTCCTTATTACACAGTCGACACACGTGCTCTACAGACAGTTTCATTGGCACGGCGCCAGAGGGTAATTAACGATGCCACATTAGCAGCTCAGCTTTACGCTAACGAGGCTCCAAATGAAGGCGGTGGACGCCTGCCTCATGCTCACATGATACCAACAGCCTCAAATCCATTACCCAGTCCCACCAGAGTCATTAGAGTGTTTACTGGCCACGTCCAATGAGAACGCTGATTAGAGGCGATATAAATGCAATATCTGCGTTTAACCCAGTAAGACCTGGAACGCATCTGTGTCACTTTAGCTTTCTTTGGCTATTCAAAAATAGCAGATATACAAGCTCATTGCGCGGCACCGAGTGCCGCCCAATGAGCTTGTAGATCTGCTATTTTTGAAAAATCTTTGGAAAAAAAATATCGTTTTTTTTCCAAAAAACTGTTTTTTTTTTAGAATCGCCTCAGGTCTTAAAGGGTTAATAAAGACATTTGAATAATCGATGAGGCTCAAGTCCAACATCCACTATCTGTCCGTCGTTGTGTAATGTGTGGTTTTTAACGACTCGATCAGAGACTGAGAGGTAACGGGCCATCATTTGCATATGATGGTGATGATCAGTGCTGGTAGAAGTACTCACATTTTTTACTTGGGTAAAAGTATCAATACTGCGATGCAGAAATACTAGCAAAAGTACCAATATTAAAAATGTAGCTACTTGAGTAAAAGTGCAAAAGTAAATATCAAAATATACTTAAGTACTAAAAGTAAAAGTACTCATTATGCACAATGTCCCATTTCTCAAGTTTCCAAATGTATAAAATCCTTTGAAAATAGCCGGTCTACAAGCTCACAACGCCTCGCTTTGCAACGTGTTGTGAGCTTGTAGATCGGCTGTTTTCAAATAGCCAAAGTATATTATAGGTCTGAACTGGTTAATGTGTTGTTTACAAAGTAACTCAAGTTTTAAAATTATTGTAGTGGAGTAAAAGCACACTATTTGTCTCTGAGATGTAGTGGAGTAGAAGTAAAATGACTGAAAATTGGAAATACTCCAGTTAAGTTAAAGTACCTCAAAATTGTACCTAAGTACAGTACTTGAGTAAATGTACTTAGTTACTTTACACCAGTGGTTCTCAAACTTTTTCATGTCAAGGACCCCCAAATTGACACTTATTAGCCCGCGGACCCCCATTTCAAAAGATATGCCAGGGACCCCCATAAGAGAAGATTTTTTACGGCTCTGGCAGTGATTCTCAACCATTTTAATTTCAAGGACCCCCAGTTTGACATGCATTTAGGGCTACAGACCCCCATTTAATGGCATTTCTATCACCTGGACCGCAATTTATATTGTAAAATCTATGTCAATTTAACTCTGAGAGTGTACAAATGGAACCAAATGGACCCGTTAGGGTCCATTTGGTTCCATTTTTACACTCTCAGAGTTACAGACCCATAAGGGTCCATTCGGTGCATAATCTATCATTTAGCTGGGGACCCCCTGGAACTCCCTCAAGGACCCCTGGGGGTCCCCGGACCCCACTTTGAGAACCAATGCTTTACACCACTGGTGATGATGAATATGATGACGGTGACGGTACGTACGTGTCCATTGGTCTCCGCAGCGACGCCAAGTGTGGGAAGATCCAGTGCCACAGCGCGGCCAAGAAGCCCAAGGGCACCAACGCCGTGTCCATCGACACCACCATCAAGACGGACGGCGTGGAGGTGAAGTGCCGCGGCACCTACGTCTACAGCACCCAGGACGGCCAGGGGGACCTGCCCGACCCCGGCCTCGTCATGACGGGCACCAAGTGTGGCGAGGGGAAGGTGAGGAAACCATCCTTCATCCTCCCCCCGTACGCTAAATAAGCTCTATTCACAGCAGCCATATTGTGTAAGACATTCACAGGTGTTGCCAATGATACTAATTAAGGCTCTGTTCCATTCTGGTCAAACAGAGTCAGGTTGCTGATATTGATTGTGTCATGTTGGCTCACTGGAGACGTTCTGCTACACCGGTGGGTCTAACATGTGGGTCCAGGGACCCTCATGGTTCCTTAAAGGGTAAGACCACTTTGGTAGAGGTTTGGGTTGTGTAGTTACCTTGCCATGATGTAACCCCAAAGGTGGGCAAGAAATAAAAAATAATTGCTCCATTGATTAGAAATTGATAATTCAAAATATGCTCCTCATTGACTTACATTGTACGGTAAAACAGCTCTCAAAGTCACTCTTTTAGCACATAAATGAACCCAAACATAGCTGATTCAGGCAATATAGAGCATCACCAAACCCATTACTGTTTTTTTTTTTTTATATAAATGTCAACTTCCTGTTGATTTTACTATTTGAAGATCTGGATCCGGATCCGCGGATCCAGTCCAGGTTTTCTACTTATTAAAAATGGCAAAATGAACAGGAAGTTGACATTTCTATTAAAAAAAAAACAGTACTGGGTTTGGTGATGTTCTAAATTGTCTGAATCAACTTTGTTTGCGTTCGTTTATGTGCTAAAAGAGTGACTTTGAGAGCTGTTTTACCGTACAATGTAAGTCAATGAGGAGCATATTTTGAATTATCAATTGCTAATCAATGGAGCAATTATTTTTTATTTCTTGCCCACCTTTGGAGTTACATCACGGCAAGGTAACTACACAAACCAAACCTCTACCAAAGTGGTCTTGCCCTTTAAGGGGTTTCTAAATGGCCCCTTACGGGTGTGTAACTCTGAGAGTGTACAAATGGAACCAAATGGACTCGTAAGGGTCCATTTGGTTCCATTTGTACACTCTCAGAGTTATGGGGATCGTGGAAATTGAAAAATCTGAGAACCACTGTGCTACACTAAATGGAACAGAGCCTTCATTAGTATCATTGGTAACACCTGTGAAGGAAGTGATAATATGGCTGCTGAGCATAGAGCCTATACTAGCAGCACTCAACTCCTACGTAATACAGCATGCACATACACATTAATGTTATTTATATACTGCATGCACATACACACTAATGCTATTTATATACAGTACAGTATGTACATACATACACACTAATGTTATTTATATACAGCATGTACATACACACTAATGCTATGATATATACAGCATGTACACACTTATGTTATTTATATACAGTATTCACATACACACTAATGTTATTTACAGTATAGTTTGCACATACACTACATTGGTGTGTATGTGCATACTGTATATAAATAACATTAGTGTATGTGCATACTGCATATAAATAACATAATAACATTATAGTATTAAACAGCATGTACTGTACATACACATCAATGTTATTTATATACAGCATGCACAATACACACCAACATGTTGTATGTTTTTTGTGGATTTTAAAGCACATAATCTTCTATTTTGAGTGGAGGACTGGGTAAATACTGTGCACAGTAAAAGACCCATTCTATTTTGAGTGGAGGACTGCATAAACACACAGTAAAAGACCCATTTCTACCCTCGCAGAGTTAAATATACACTGAGGGCCCTATCGTACACCCATCACAAAACGGCACAAAGTGCATCATAAGTGTCATTGCTGCCTTAGAGCCAACGCAGTTGGCATTTTCATGTCCAGCGCCCATGTTGTGTAAGTAGCACTTGCACCCGTCTGTGCACCTATTGCTCTTGAAATGAGCTGCGGTTAGGCAAATTGTTAGCACATTGCTATTTAGGGTGAGCAGAAAGTGAACCTGAATTTACAGGGCGACAGGGCACATTATGATTCAAATGCATGCTTATGTAGCCGGGTTTACAACACGCGTACACTCTGCTTGCACTCAAAATCCTTCTGAATTTACAGGGCATCACATTCAACACGTGAGTCACGTTTAAAATGGCAAATGAAAAGAGACTCATCATTACAATATGAATAATAAAATTAAGATAACTAGGGGTGTGCCGATATATCGTCCCGCGATATATCGCGATACGTTTTCGCGACGATATGTATCGTTTTGGAAAAAAAAAATATCGTTTTTGAAAAAAAAAAAAAAAATTTTTTTTTTTTTTTTTTTACAATCATAATAATCAGGCATGCAAACGGCCCCGAAGTGAAAAGAGTGACAACATGTTTTTTTTTCAGGTGTCATACTATTTGGATTCAAAACGGCTATTGTAGCTGAAAAGCTACAAGTTTGCATGTCTGAATAATGCAAAAACAGAATTATTTGTTTGCATTTTCTTTTTTTCTCCTCCATATATTTTCATAATAAAAAAAGTGCGTATCGTATCGTATCGAAATCGTATCGAAGTTGTGAGCCAAATATCGTATCGTATCGTTTTGTGAAATTAGTGTATCGGCACACCCCTAAAGATAACAGTTGCAAAGTATCTGCTGGTGTATGAGAGAGAGAGAGAGAGAGAGAGAGAGAGACGGAGAGAGGGAGAGCAAGAGAGCGAGATTCAATATACACTTTATTGCTAACAGAAAATATGTTCAAAGGCCATTGGACAATGAAATATGTTGACGGTTCTCTCGTATGCACAAACCTGAAACCCACACTGTTATGAAAGATTGTCAAGAGAAATTTTCAATACATTCAATAACTGTCCAAACACGTGCACTGAGGGTCTGTGGTTCACCTCCTGTTTGTTTCACCTTCTGCCTCCTAACATCATTATATCACATATTCCTGCTGCTCCTGTAGATGCTGGAAGTTCACCTTTCCCCCCCCGAGTGTCAGTGTGTGTGTGTGTGTGTGTGTGTGTGTGTGTGTGTGTGTGTGTGGTAATGTGCGCCACAGTGTTTGTGATCATTGTGTTTGTGTCACCACAGGTGTGCAGAGATCGCCGTTGCCAAAACGCCTCTTTTACTGAGCTGGAAACCTGCATTGCACGATGTCATGGAAACGGGGTATGTGTGCACACACACACACACACACACACACACACACACACACACACACACACACACACACACACACACACACACACACACACACACACACACACACACACACACACACACACACACACACACACACAGAGAGCTCTCTAATCTTCTTGTCACAATGTGTCCTTGGGCCAAGGTAGATCTCAGTGCTCTCAGCCAGGATCTTGTAAAAGACAAGAAAATGTATTAACTTCTATTTATTGCAGTGTTACAACCCCCCCAGGGCACATAATGTAGAGTTATTCAGTTCATGAGCCAATAACCCAAGTTGAGGTGTAAAATATGTTGGGTTTAAACTGCAGTTAATATAACATTGGAGCAGATTTAGATTGGGGTTGTTCTTCAGTGGGTTCTGAGACGACCCCTTGAGTAGCTGCTGGACGGACTGACCTTATACATTGAATATCAGTAGCTGACAGTTAATAATTTTGGACCCAAGCTGTTGTTCCTTAGAAATGCAGTTCCACCGACAAGAGACAAAGTGATGACTCAGAGTAGAGAGAGTGTTCCATGATAGAACAGCAATGAGACATCACACTGACTCATGTCCTTGTGTCCTGTCTGAATAAGGTAAAACAGGAATGTGACATCACACTGGCTTGTGTCCTTGTTGCCTGGGTGAATAAGGTAAAACAGGAATGTGACATCACACTGGCTCATGTCCCTGTTGCCTGGGTGAATAAGGTAAAACAGGAATGTGACATCATACTGGCTCATGTCCCTGTTGCCTGGGTGAATAAGGTAAAACAGGAATGTGACATCACACTGGCTCATGTCCCTGTTTCCTAGGTGAATAAGGTAAAACAGTAATGAGGCATCATACTGGCTCGTGTCCCTGTTGCCTGGGTGAATAAGGTAAAACAGTAATGAGACATTATACTGGCTTGTGTCCCTGTTGCCTGGGTGAATAAGGTAAAACAGGAATGAGACATCACACTGGCTCGTGTCCCTGTTGCCTGGGTGAATAAGGTAAAACAGGAATGAGACATCACATGGGATCATGTCCTTGTTGCCTGGCTGAATAAGGTAAAACAGGAATGAGACATCACATGGGAATCATTGTCCTTGTTGCCTGGCTGAATAAGGACAATAGTTTATAGATATACTGTACTGTTGTATGTGCCTAGCCTGTAAGCCTTATCTCATAAAGCGCTTTTATAATCCTTACTGTACATCCATGGCATACAGCCACACTAGTGTTTCAGCTTGAATGATACTGCTTATGAAAAAGATAACAAACAAAACTTCAAGGTCATTCTATGTCTTATCTGCTTCGGCGTGGAATAAACTCCCATTACACCTGAGACAGGCAGCCTCTGTAGATAGCTTTAAAGCACAGCTCAAGACCTATTTCTTCACTCTTGCTTTTAGTTGATTTTTAAATCTCTGTGTTGTTATTCATGTCCTCACTGTTTTGCCTGATTCACTGCCTTTTTTTTGCTAATACTTTTTCTGTAAAGCGCTTGGGCTTTATTCTTGCTCTGTAAAGCACTTCTGAGCTGCATTTCATGTCTCGAAAGGTGCTATACAAATAACGTTTATTATTTGTATTGTTATGGGGGATTATGTAAATGTTGAACATGAATTTGAACAGCTAATCAGGTTTTCTAACAATGTGCAAATCTAATGAAATTACCACAGTTCTATTCGCTTTGATCACACATGAAAACCTCTGGCTGTGGGATCAGAATTGTACACAGACTGGATACAATCCACTCACATTGTTTGAAGGAAAGAGAAGGAACAAATGAAAGAAAAATAAATGTCAGCACATGACCATCCATGAGATAGTTGGTATTTTCAGGCCATGCATGGAGACACAAAAATGAGTTTCTTACAAGACAGCTCCCAGTACAGCATTAAACTGTGGTTGTACTGGACAGCTCCCAGGTGTTAATGTAACTGTGTTAACCCATTCAGACCTGAGGCAGCGTCTAAAAAAATTCAAAATCCTAAAAATTATTCGGAAAAAAATATTTAAAAATATTTTTCACGATTTTTCAAAAATAGCAGATCTACAAGCTCGTAGCGCGGCACTCGGTGCCGCGCTATGAGCTTGTATATCTGCTATTTTTGAATAGCCAAAGACATCTAAAGTGACACAGATGCGTTCCAGGTATCAATGGGTTAAATAAAGGTTAATTATAGTTATAGACAGGGGTGCACATAACTGGTGCGCAGGTGCGCATGCGCACCCAAAATAAAAAATGCGCACCACATCAGGCAACGCGAGGCGCTTTTGCGCACCAACAGCTGGGACAGGAATTTCCAAGCTTTTATTTTTTAGCAAAACTAAAAAATAAAAGCCTGGAGATCGAGGCTAGGAATTTACTTCCTGAAGCCACACCCCCCCCCCGTTGACAAAACTGTCCGGTGGGCACCGTGCTGAACCCCCCCCCCCCCGTTGACAAAACTGTCCGGGCTGAACCCCCCCCCCCCCCCCCCCCCGTTGAAAAAACGGGACGGGCTGAAACCCCCCCCCCCCCCCCCCCGTTGACAAAACGGGACGGGCGCCATGCGCACCAAGTCACATGTCCAGGTGCTCTTCTGCGTACCAGACCTAAAAAGTTATGTGCACCCCTGGTTATAGAAGCCTCCCTTCCAGTCGACCATCAATGTTCTCCAGACAGTTTAGTGTAATCACACTCATTGTTATTTGATTAGAATTTGAAATGTTACGAGACAGCAGGCCAGGCGCTCTCCCCCTTTCAATCCCCCCTCGTTCTTTACTGTGTTTAACGGGGATTGTTTGACCCTCTCTTGTTCGCCCTCTCCTTCAGTTTACTGTTTTTTACAGTTTTACTTTGTTTAAAGGTAGGGTAAGTGATTTGCGTTGGTTAAAATAATTGTTAAACAGCTCTATATTCTGATAGTACTCATTGCTATAGAGTGTTTGTTCAGTATTAGGAGTCTCCTTGTCTCTCCACCTCTTTATTAAACAGAAAATGCATTTTCGTTTCAGTTTCAGTTTCATTTCCAATTTTATCCAACCAGGACAGAGAACTCAATCAGGATATAGATTAAACAAGTGAAATTGGAAGTGATGACACTAAGAAATGAGCAGACAAAATTGGAACGGGAACACTATACAAATTAAGCTTAAAAATGGGTACTTTCTCCTGATTGGCTGAGATTTTGACACCTACCGAAAAATGTATTTTCTGTTATTAAAGAGCTGGAGAGACAGGGAGACATCTGTTACTGAAAAAACACTCTATAGCAATGATTACTATCAGAATATAGTATTTTAACCTTTTAACAAAATACTTTTTGTTTTAACCAAAAAATATCACTTACCCTACCTTTAATGGACATTCTGTCTCTCTCAAGGCAGCAAATAAGGAAAATGTCTCTGCGTAGAGATGATCTAAAAAAAAAACAATAATAAATAGTGTGGGCTTCGGCCATGGGCCATGGCCGAAGTCTTGCACTGGTGTCTTGCACCAAGTAACAACTGGATGTGCACAACATAGCTCTGATGGTGCGGTCACACGGGCAGATTAACCCATTGAGACCTGAAGCCGATTCTACATGTCTCCTAAATCCCAACAGTTTTCTGAAAAACATACGTTTCTATATCAGTGGTGCTCAATCTTTTTCATGTCATGGACCCCCAAAATGATATGTGTTTGGCCGCGGACCCCCATCAAAATATTTAGTTCCGGGGACCCCCAGAAGCAACGATTTGAGTTAAAAATGTTTGCTTTGAAAATATATATATTCAGAAGATTTGCACACATTTTCACGATTTTTCAAAAATAGCAGATCTACAAGTTCGTAGCGCGGCACTCGGTGCCGCGCTACGAGCTTGTATATCTGCTATTTTTGAATAGCCCAAAGTGTAAAATAATGCTTTTTAGCTCAAATCTAAAAATGGCACAGTTCCAGGTCTTAATGGGTTAAAAGATACAAAGATACAAAAATACACAGCATCTTTGTTTCTTTGTATCTGTGTTGCTCAACGTGGTCGCTGACGTCATCAAACGTGTGGACATCGGAGCTACAGTTGTATCTTTGTATCTGGAAGTTGAACCCAGCTCAACTTGAATTTGTAGCTTTGTACCTTTGTCGCTAGAGCTACAGCTTCAGGTTCAGGTCTCAGCTAACAATGTCGGATGTATCTTTGTATCTACATGTCGCTGGTTTCCATTGAAAATGAATGGTAGCATGTATCTTTTAATCTGCCCGTGTGAACGCACCATCATACAGTAGAATTGTGCTCAGAATTGTAGTAAATTTACTACTAAACAAGGGAAGAAAGGCAGACAGACAGAGCTTCCTTGCATGCTGATTTGAACAGATAATCATTCATACATACATCAAGTGGTCTGATTAATAGATGTGTTGAAACAAAAGCCTTGTTGTGTTGTTTTTAGCCTTTTTTGGTTAAATCAATACATTTCATTTCACGGTCAGTCACTTCATCCTGGTGCAGTAGGCTATAATAGTTGGTCAAATATTAGCCTTGTGCCTATGCACACAGCCTGAGGGGTTGGGGGGGATGCGCTAATATAGCAAAACTGGACACCTTCAGTTCTAAATTGTCCTCTGCGCCCTTGTTTGTGTTGTCTGTTCACACATCATTGTATTGCTGATAGCCATTTTTTTTTTGTTAGAAATTGGACTTGTGAGAGTGGTTTTAATGCAACGCATTTCACTTTTACTAAAGTATGTTTGCGACGAAAATGTGTTACTTTACATTTGGGCCAAATGTAAACGCGTACAAATAATGTTTTTCAAATGATTTGGGTAATTCCACCTGTTATGTTTATTGTTTAGCCATTTTCTATTAGATGCACCTTCTATTGTTTCATTCTCCTAGAAAGAGAACTTCAGAGTCTTGTGTATTGCTTTATTTTTGTTTTAGGCCATATTTGAACTTCCGCATGACTAGCTTATAGTTTATTTCTATTGGACAAGCACTCATTTGATATTTTAGACTTTTCAATTAGGTTCTAATTATTTAAACAATACATTAAATCAGATGAAGTAACTCAGTACCCCAGTAGTCTTTTGATAATAATTACTCTAGTAATTATTTGGATGACAAAGTTTACGTCTACTTGGGTCATTATTATTTTACTACAGTTTTTAGCTACTCTACCTTTGGTTGCAATGCTCACTATAGATAAATCTTGACTGTTGTGGGTCCATTTCAGACCTTCAGGATCATGGATTCAATCATGACCAATCAAATGATCTATTTTCATGACCTTTAAGAGTGCTTCAGTGTGTTCAGTACAACAGTGTTTGCCACAGTCAAAAGTCCCCCGAAACACGCACTCGCGCACACACGCACGCACGCACGCACGCACGCACACACGCATGTGCCCACACACGCACACACACGTGCACGCGCCCACATACACACGCACGCACACACACGCACGCACGCACACACACACACACACACACACACACACACACACACACACACACACACACACACACACACACACACACACACACACACACACACACACACACACACACACACACACACACACACACACGCGCTATCAACAGCACATTGGTGTGTGAAACAATTATCAGCCAACAACTTGGAGCCTTTCACGATGTCTGAGTCATTAGGAGATAAATAGGCGTGTTAATCAGTGATGTGGTTAATTACATCTTGACGTAATTGTAGTGAGTCATCACTTTATCCTTCATTTAGGAGGTGGTGTGGTTATACAGTAGAGAGATTCATCAAACAGAAAACACTTTATCTACAGAAAAACATTTTCAATTATAACGCAAGACCATTTTCAGACACTTGACGTCATTGATTACTTCATGTCATGTGGCAAAATAAACTGCTTTTTCTTTCATTTGTATGTCTCCCTGTGTTTGAATTTCCATCTCTGTTCAGCAGCTAGCTAGGCTTTGACTTTTGGTTTCCAGTAGGAGATATTTATGCGACTGCACAGATGAAATGGAATAGATGGGGGAGGCTTTATTTTCTACTCATTTTCAGAGCTTCTGAAGTTCACACTGTTAACCCCTAACCCTAAGTAAAAACATTAGAACATTTTGGGAGCCAACACGTGTACAGTAGAGACTGGTAAACAACATGTCTGCCTTGAGATACAAGTAAACAACATGTCTGCCATGAGAGACTTGTAAACAAGCTCCACAAATGTGTCTGACATTTCCTTCAGGCACGCTTGCTGTACAACACTGTTCTGAGACTCAGCACGTACTGTGTGTGTGTGTGTGTGTGTGTGTGTGTGTGTGTGTGTGTGTGTGTGTGTGTGTGTGTGTGTGTGTGTGTGTGTGTGTGTGTGTGTGTGTGTGTGTGTGTGTGTGTGTGTGTGTGTGTGTGTGTGTGTGCGTGTGTGTGTGTGTGTGTGTGTGTGCGCGCGTGCGCGTCTGCAGGTGTGTAACAGCAATGGGAACTGTCACTGTAATGGCGGTTGGGCACCCCCGTTCTGTGAGAAACCCGGTCTCGGAGGCAGCGTGGACAGTGGACCAGTCCAATACAACAGTGAGTCTCTCTCTCTCTCTCTCTCTCTCTCTCTCTCTCTCTCTCTCTCTCTCTCTCTCTCTCACACATAAAGAGCACGACACAAGCGTACAACTAAGTGTAACTCGTGCATAACTATCTCTAAACCTAACCTAAAACTAACCCCCAACCTGAATGTTTTTTCTAATTGTAAACGTATCCCCCCTAGCCTGACACTCAGCCTGAATTTTCATTTCGTTTCACTCCATTATTCAGTCTGAAAGCCCTCTCAATGCAGCCGGTTGCTGAGATGGGGGCGTGGCCAAAGTTTTTTTTTTCAAAGACTCTTTGGCGATTGGTTCGTACTGGATTATCCCGATCCCGATTCGTCGATCAGATTTTCAACCGAGGCTGAGACCTCCTATGAGAGCGTCACCAGACCAGAATCGCCTGAACATATTTTTTTAATGGCAGTGGCTAGCGATTCACGGGCTGGAGCCAGGCTATATCCCCCCCCCCCAAAAAAAAGATTCTAACATAAAACAACCATTCCTCTTGTGAGGGCCAGGAAAATGGTCTTCACAATATCTATTTCTCAAATTCTACTGTACTTTTGGAGACGTTTGGTCCTCACAAGTATAGTAACACACACACACTCTGTCCCTGTATGTGTTCTCAGGTCAGGTGGGCATGGTGGTGGGTCTGCTGTTCACCTTCCTGTTCCTGCTGCCTGCCGTCCTGACGCTCTTCTACTGCTACAAGACCAAGAGCTCCTACCTCCACAGGTGGCTCTCACAGAGGGAGAAGAGCAACAAGACCAGGTTACAGCAGTGGTTCTCAAACTTTTTCATGTCAAGGACCCCCCCCCCAAAATGATATGTATTTGGCCGTGGACCCCCATCTCAAAATATTTGGCAAAGATTTGAGTTACAAATGTTTGCTTTAAAGAATATATATTCAAAGGTTTGCGCACATTTTCACGATTTCTCAAAAATAGCAAATCTGCAAGCTCATGGCGCGGCACTCGGTGCCGCGCTATGAGCTTGTAGATCTGCTATTTTTGAGTAGCCAAATTTAGCTGAATGTGCAGAATTGGCCACCGTGCCTACTTGAGTAAAAGTATAAAATGGACTCGTATCATAAGTAAAAGTACTCATTATGCAGAATGTCCCATTTCAAGTTTTCAAATGTATAAAAAATCTTTTGAAAATAGCAGATCTACAAGCACGCGCATGTGTCTCTCTTTAGGCTCGCCCACCTGTACGCAAAACTAAGCGCCCCTGCCTAGGTGGGGTTGGCGAAAGGGCCTTTCTGTGTGGAATTTGCATGTTCTCCCCATGTTCTCTCTATACTGCCTCCCCCTGGTCAGCCGGGGCGCCTGATGGAGGGGAAAGAAACTGGTTGGAATAACGTGTTCCTTCCACGCGCTACGTCCAACCGGGGAAACTCCCCCCTGTCAGGTGATAAGAAGCAACTTGCTGGCTCCTCATGCATTGAAGGAGGCATGAGCTCAGTTCTGGGCTCTCCCTAGGCTGGCAGAGGGAGAGTAGCGCCCAGGATTACATAGGCAATTGGCACTGGGTTGAAAAAATGGGTTACAAAATCATGGGATCAAAATTTAAGAACAAAAAAAAAAGGCACTAATGTGAATGCTTATATTCTCACTATGAGCCCACACACCCCGAAGAAGAAAGATACTTCTGGGGGAGTATTGGCTGGCTGAGCTACTTTCATTGAAATGAGTGGGCAGGGATTTGTTGTGCCCTCTGCAGTTCTAATGTAGCTCAATGATTATGCCTGTCTCTCACTCTCTCTCTCTCTCTAGACTTGAGGGCTCTGTGGAGAAAGAAAAAAACGGTCATTTGAATCCTGCCTTTCACCTCAAAGTGGTCGGTCCCATCAACAAAGCCAGCAGCAGCCATAAGGGGGTGAGTGCAGAGCCCTGCGTGTGTGTGTCTGTGTGTTAGGGCTGTCAACTTTCCTCAGAAATGATATTCGAATATTGGTCTTAAAAATGGCAGATATCCGCATATATTCGAATATTATTATTATTATTATTATTATAAAAAATACAAATAAAATATATATATATTTTTTGACAGAAACAATACAAAAAACAATGTATCGGATCCAATTAAACATATATTTTGTTTGTTTTTATAACTTGATACATTGTTGTTTGTATTGTCCCTGTCAATGTTTTTTTTATATTTGAATATTAATTTTCATATTCAAATATACGTATTCAAGGAATATTCAATATTCGAATATTAATTCACCAGCCCTAGTGTGTGTGTGTGTGTGTGTGTGTGTGTGTGTGTGTGTGTGTGTGTGTGTGTGTGTGTGTGTGTGTGCGTGCGTGCGTGCGTGTGCGCGCAAATCTGCTTGACATAACTTCATTGACATTGGTCCATCACCATGGCTACTGCCTCCTACACATGACTTGTGAGCTGTGTTGACGATATGTTCATGGTATTGTTTTCTTTTTAAAGATAATATATTTAGGGCTTTTTCTGCCTTTATTTATAGTTTGTAGTAGAGATGGACAGGAAACAGGGGGAGAGAGAAGGGAAGAGACATGCAGCAAAGACCGTCGGGAACGGGACTTGAACCCGCGGTGCGCCGTCAGGTTACTTATGAGCCTAAGTGCCTGTGTGCCTGGTTTTTAACCCATTCCATCTCCCACCAGCTACCTCACACCAGCAAAGAGGTGTTGCCCCTCCGCCCCGCCCCTCCGCCCAACACCACCCAGCCCGTCAACGTGGTGCGTCCGCTGCGGCCCGCTCCGTCACCGCAGGACCTCAAGGCCAATCCGGTGCGACCGCCTTTGCCGGGCAGCAAGCCCCCCGCCGGCCCACCCAAGTCTCCCGCCACCCAGCCACAGAGACTCACCCCACCCAGGAAACCTCTCCCCCTCAATCCCACCCGCTCCCCACTGGTAAGACTCCTCTAACAATCACCCCCCCACCCCTGCACGGTTTTCAGGATTCAATGAACGGCTGTAGTATAAAGCTTAATATCCATAGTAACACAGTTTTTGCTTGCTGAAAATGTGTTGCAACGTGACCTTTTCTTGAAGTTCTCTTCAGCAAATGACACTGTTATGCAAAGGAGTGTAAGTTAAACTTAACACCTAAAACTGTCACCATTTGTTATATTTAAAATGCTGAAATGTTTTTGTTGTCGTCATTGTTAATTTAATCTATGCTATAAATGTAGACCATGAAATGACAGTCAAATAAAGAGTTATTGTATGGTCATAATACATCATCTGAACCTAAATAGGAATATTAGCAGTCAAACACATAATTATTAATTATATAAAATGGAACAAAGACAAGCATTCACATCTTATAAATGAAAATTATGATTCATTAATGACCCATTCAGTGTTGGGCAATATTACTTACGAAAGTAAAATATGACTTAAAAAGATTTAAAAAGTAATAATATTATATTACTTATTACTTTGTATGAATTTTATTAAAAGAATATGGTTCCATATTGGAACAATACATATCAAGATTCAAGAGATTTCATGTCACAAGTATGTACGATGAGTACATGCACTGTGAAAAACTTGGGGTGCTCCATAATACACAATAAAAACAATAGCCTACATAGTCCGCCACACTCACATCCATGACTCCACAACAGCCACTTCAATCCTCTCCAAAACCAAGACGAGCTTATCCACAATGTTAATAATGCCTCCATAGCCATCCTGGATCCCATAGCACCCCTCAAAGCAGTCAAGTAATGATGTAGTCCTAATGTTTTCATATTGCTGGATATTAAATTATGGATAATATTAATATTTTATATTGTCTGTGTGCATGGTCGGAAGTGCCGCATGGGCTTGTGATCTTACGCCGTCTGTGTGTGACCGAACCTTCTAGACACACACACACACAAACAATTTGACATTGGTCTGCTGTTTGTGCTGCTGTTTGTGCTGTTTGAGACACAATAAAACCACACAGGCCATTGGGCCGTGGTGGATGAGGAGATTTAATGTACTACAGGCTCTGTGCATGACTGTAGTCAACGCCATCTTCTTTTCCAGAAGATGGCGTTTCCTCTTCCGGGCCTGTTTTTCATAGCTTCATTTGATTGGCTCAGCAGCAGATTTAAACTGGAAACACACGACACAGACACAGAAACGGGAATGCCAGCTCCTGGAAGAGGAAACTACAGTCATGCACAGAGCCTATGTTCTGGCTATTAATCACATTAACACACTATATAGGTACTTAGTTATCCAGGGTCTCCCTGGGGTCTGTACTTGGCAGTTATTTTTCCCTCTACACCAAATATCTTTGCCCGGAAATAGTCAATCTACAAGCTATGATGACTGCCTGTCTGTCTCTATCACTAACCAACTGTCTGTCTGTCTGTCTGTCTGTCTGTCTGTCTGTCTGTCTAGCTGGTGTCAGAGCAGCAGTCCAGACCCTCTCCGTCTCCTCCCCAGAGGCCCCTGCCTCTCAGCCCGGTCAGGGGGGCTCTGGCCACTGTGAGCCCGGGGCGGGACCCTCCCCACAAACCCTCCACCGGCGGCCTGCTGGTCATGATGCCTCCGGCCGTGGGCCCCAAGCCAGTGGGCAAAGTGTGCGCCTTCCCCCCTCTCAAAGTGCTCAGGTGGGACAGTGTGTACTGAACACACACATTTATCTGAAATGACCTTCAGTTGGCCTAGTTCCTTCTGTAACCCTTGACCGTTTGACTTAATCCTAGCAGCCAACTCAAATCCCAGTATCTATAGCAGTGGTTCTCAAAAATGTTTGTGCTAAGGACCCCCAAATTGATATGTATGTGGCCGGGACCCCCCCACCTGCCAGGGACCCCGAGAAGCAAAGATTTGTGTTAAAAATATTCGCCTTTAAAAAAAAAAGATTTCAAGATTTGTACACATTTTCAAGATTTTTCCAAAAATTGCAGATCTACAAGCTCATAGCGCGGCACTCGGTGCCGCGCTATGAGCTTGTATATCTGCTATTTTTGAATAGCCAAAGTGTAAAATATGGATAAAGGGGTTCAAATGTATGTGACGCTTTATTAACTAATTTAGCTGGGGACCCAGCAAAATGAGTTCTATAGATTCTAGACTCAACAATTCACTTTGTTTTAAAGTCCAGAGAGTCAATGATGGCAAGCCGTGACTCGTAATGCATGTATATGCCCCATGTATGTCTATGGAAGCAGGATGTCTCTCCACCACTAAAATCTTCATACCTCGCTGACTTCTCAATGTTCAAGCAGTTTGGATGAGGAGATTTAATGTACTACAGGCTCTGTGCATGACTATACTGACTGATAATACAGGGTACTTGGTTAAATTAAAACTATGCGTTTTCATACCAAGAGACCTTATCTTACGTAGATAGTAACAGTAATGGTTCTAAAACAGAATTCTTGTTTAGTCTTATACTAGACTCAGGCATATTTCTATTTCCACAGCTTAAATTTGAGCACCACAGTTAAATTATTCTGTATTTTTTTTTTATTATTTAGTTATTCTTTTTTTTACAATAGAAGATGGTTCCATCTTATGTCTCATATTTGTTGACATAATGTTATAATACACATAATTATTTTCATAAATCTTCAGACAATTCATATTTAAACTAGACAGAGTTTAACACATGTTTAACACACGTTTAACAAAACCGTATTAATTCGGTTTTGCAAATACACCCGTGGAGTGCCAACTTTCCTAAAAAACGTATATATGTTTTTTTTTATCTTTTTGTTTTTTTCGTTTATTTACATGCGGGACTGGCTAGAGCAGCTCTGGCATCACCCTAGGCGATTCTGAGAAGGAAGGGCCAGATAGATCACCGTGTCAAAAACATGGCTCCCCACCCGCTTCCGTTCTATTTCCTTCTCTAAAACCCCTATAACTCCGAAACGTTTTACGCTGGGGAAAACAACTCATTTTGCATCCGCGATCGCTCCGCCATTGTTACTCGCTTGAGAGATGTTATCGTTCCAGCCGTTAGCCAGGCCCATCGGGTAAAATGGAGGCATGCTTTTTTTTTCATGGATCGCTCGTCATGGAGTCTACAGCTTTAAACAGCACAATGGAGCTTAACGGTGAGATTCCCGGCACCGAAGGTATTCTGTTATTATGAAATTCTGGCACCCAATGTGTTAAATAGGAATTGTCTCAAGACTTCTGAAACAATTATGTTGTATGTGTATTATACAATTATGTCACAAATATTAAAGATATAGGCTAAGATGGAACCATCTTCTTTTGTATATTTTTTGTAATAATAATATTAAATACATTTTGAGCATCAACTTTTTTCACCACCACTGCTACAGCTTCATCCTAGGGGAAACACTGCGAGGCTACAACTTTGTAGCCTCGATGGCCAATCTACGTATTCATGTCAATAGTTGACCGTTGTGTTACACTTCTCTTTGTCGCCCCCTTGCAGGCCGGTCCCGGGAGCCAAACCAAACACAGCCTCGCCTCCTTTCTGTAAATGACCTCCTCCCCTTCCTCTTCCTCCTCCTCTCCTCCTCCCCCTCCTCCTCCTCCCAGTGGAGGAGGAGGAGGTGGCAGATAGCCTATTTGCACTAAAGAGACCTCAGAGGATGGACGGTGGCACGCAGAACACATCAGAGGAACAGGTTGACCCCTCCAGGAGATGAGAGCAGAGGAGAGGGAAAAAAACGGTAACAGGAGAAGTGGGCACTAAGAATAAGTGGGCACTTTGATGTAAAATTGTTTATCTCATGTTATGTAAAGCATACATGATTAGAACATGCCTGAATATTCGCCAATTAACCCCATTAAGGCCTGAGGTTCCGATTCTACAAAATGTCTTCTAAATCCCAACAGTTTTTTTGAAAAAAACGTATGTTGCTATGTCAGTGGTTTTCAAACTTTTTAATGTCAAGGACCACCCAAAATGTATATGTATTTGGCTGCGGACCCCCATCTCAAAATATTTTGTTCCAGGGACCCCGCCAGAAGCAAAGATTTGAGTTACAAATGTTCGCTTTAAAAATATATATTCAAAGATTTGGACACATTTTCTTGACTTTTCAAAAATAGCACATCTACAAGCTCGTAGATCTGCTTATATATCTTATATAGCTTATATAGCTTATATATCTGCTATTTTTGAATAGCCGAAGTGTAAAATAACGCTTTTAGCTCAAAGCTAAAAATGACACAGAAGTTGAAGGATACATTTAGGGCTGATAATGATGTACCATGCATGTTCAAATCATGTATACTTTACATTACTTCAGACCATTTTTCAAATATTAAATGTTTTAACATTCCGGACAAAAGAGCCAATTTTAGATCAAGATGCCCTCTCCTCCTTAGTGCCCACTGTTCGTGTATGCAAAAAAAAACACCTCATTTATACTCCGTAGTACGAGGGTGTTAAAAAACGCCTCATTTATACTCTGTAGTACGAGGGTGTGGCTTGTTGAAGATAACGAACAGCTGGCATGGTGCCAACATGGAGTATCAATTCATCTAAATGACCTCCACCTTGACCCCGCCCCCCCCCAGCGCGCGCCAACATTACCATGACGACCACGTTGTTGTTGCACTGAGGCCTTGCAGACTGAGAGACGCTGGGGGACACTGGGTCACACGTTGACCATTCTAAATCTTTGTATTTTTACTGAACCTTTACTGAATTTTTATAATTATTGTTGTGTGTTTACAGTGTTTGTTTTGTTTTGTTTTCATGGCGTGGCACCTACGGGTGAGCCATCTAGAAGAGGGTGTGTGTGTGTGCGTGTGTGTGTGTGTGTGTGCGTGTGTGTGTGTGTGTGTGTTAATCTCACAGGCCACTGGACCGATCAGCACCAGATATCCGTGCACGCTGCCAGCAGGCCAAGGAAGCAAATCCCTGAATGTTTTTCCACATATTGAAAGTTTTTTTTTTCTCCTTTAAAAAAAAAAAACGTTCTAAACTTTATTTTACATGTATGAAATAGTATACTGGAAGACAATGGAGGTCAGACTCCAGAAATGTTGCCCAAATATGGAGATGACTGACATCATACTGTAGTATTGACGTCATTGATTGATTGATTGATTGATTGATCGATCTATAGATGATGATGTGGATCTCTGACGTCACAGACTGGTCACATGACATCACAGATGATGTTGTCACTGACCTGTGACATCACAGACTGGCCACATGACGTCATAGATCCACAGGAAAGCCATGCCATTATTAGATCCCTGTCTTGTTCTAATTATTGTTTGTTTACAATGTGTTTGTTTTGTTTCGTTTACAGTTTGTGTTAATGTGCCAAAGAGGTGTTTGTACACCCGGGGGGTGTGTCCTGAATGCTCGTCAAACATTTGATGTCAACAAAAAGCCTTTGGAATCGAACGGACGTGTTAAATGTAACAAGTAGAGTACTGTACCTGGATCTTTCCTGTGTTTCACGCTTACTGCTGTTGCTGCTACAACACCTTAAAGCTAAATTACTCTTTACTAGAGGATTTGGTTGTGTAGTTACCTTGACAACATGGAACTCCAAATATTGGTGAGAAATCTTCATTAGTTGATATTCCAAAATAGTCTCCTGGTTGACTTACATTGCACAGTGAAACAGCTTCTCTTTTAGCACATAAACACATGCAAACGAAGCAGATTCTGACAGTTTTTAACTATATATTACAAAACAAAAAAAGTCAACGTTCTGTTGATTTTACTGTTGGAAGATCCAGTCTACATCCTACTATAATTCTAGTAACCTCTGTCTGTAGTGGTGAGTAGGTGAGTACGTGAGTACGTGAAGCTACCCGGTTCTCCTCAGTGGCTGGACCAATTGCTCTGATTTTGCACACAGCCATTGACCATTACCATCTGAACTTAACTGTGAAGCCCGTTTTTCAATTTCATCAAATCTCAGCTTCTTATTAGCGTTTTTGTGTCAAACACTGTCGCCATGGTTACGGGGCTGCCCAGCTATGGGACGAACTGCCTCCCGGGTTGCCAGATCATGTGCGCATATCCCCCCACGGATGCGTCCACCGGGTATGGCCTAGTCTTCATTCTAATTCAAATAGTAAATTCAACAGGACGTTGACATTTTATTTTGTTATATGCCATTTCGGACTTGAATTGAATAATCTATACTGACACCAAAGTATATTTTCTTATTTTCTTATGCTAAAAGAGTGACTTTGAGAGATGTGTCACTGTTCACAGTCAATTTTGGAATATTCATTTCTAGTCAAATGAGGAACTATTGAAGATATCTCACCAATATTTGGAGTTTCATTATAGCAAGGTAACTACACAACCCAAACCTCCACCAATTTTAATTTCTCCTAACGGTGATCAATAAAGGTCTATCTTATCTTTGTATAGTAACAGAGATCCATAAAGGTACATTGTGGAGAATGTGATCAATGCATAGAACATCTGGAACACACCCCTGGTCGATCATTGTTTGAATGTTTTTTTTGCAGTGTGTACGACTTTTTAATTGTTACATTAAATAATATTTTTTTCTACAAACATAACCTCTGGGTTGTGACTGAGACACAGCGTAACTTTGTGATCAATACCGTAGGTGTTTTCCCACAGTGGTTCTCAAAGTGGGGTCCGGGGACCCCCAGGTTAACATGCAAAATCAGTTAATATAGCATCAAAGTCAGTTTAAACACTTTAACCCTATGTCATGCTTTAGATATTCAAAAACTGCAGATCTACAAGATAGCTTATGATGGTTCTGGTTTTAGCTGGTCTTAACTGGACTTAGGCTGGTTTAGCGGGTTTACCAGGCTGGTCAAACTGGTCAGGCTGGTCTTGCTGGTTTGTCAGTATAGTTGGTCAGCTGGTCACCAAGTCAGGCTAAACTAGATTCTGCTGGTCGGCCAGCTGGCTGGCTGGAATGACCAGCAAAGCCAAGCTGGTAAGCAAAACAGTACAGACATGAATAACAACACAGAGATTTAAAAGAAAAAATCAACTAAAAGCAAGAGTGAAGAAATATGTCTTGAGCTGTGCTTTAAAACTGTTCACAGAGGGTGCCTGTCTTAGGTGTAATGGGAGTTTATTCCAAGCCGTCGGACCGTAGAAGCAGAATGCTGCTTCGTCGTGTTTTTTATATGACATTTCAGGCACTTTGAGTAGGCCAGCACTAGAAGACCTGAGGGGGCGGTTTGGAACATATCTAGGGAGGAGGTCATAGAGGTAGGAGGGGGCCAGACCATTGAGAGCTTTATAAACGTTAAAAAAAAAAACATTTTTAAATGAATCCTAAAAACAACGGGGAGCCAATGTAGTGATGCTAAAACTGGAGTAATATGTTCTCTCATCTTAGTTTTAGTTAAAACTCTGGCTGCCGCATTTTGAACTAGTTGTAATCTGTCGGTTGTTTTCTTTGGCAGGCCAGAGTAAAGTGCATTACAGTAATCAAGTCGAGAGAACACAAAAGCGTGGATCAACGTTTTTGCATCGTCCAATGACAGATAGGCTCTAATGTGTGCAATATTTCTCAGATGGAAGAAGGCAATCTTGATAACATGACTAATATGTGTATTCAAATTCGGTGTTGTGGTCTAATGGTCTGACTTTAAGCACGGACAGTCCATTTAATTCCCAGGCCTCCTATAGTGCATTGCTTGTGTACTCTGACATTTTCTAGGCTAAACTCAAAAGCACTAAAAGACAAATCCAGGGTAAACAGGAAAGTTAAAGAACACTTCAACAGTACTAAACACAGATGTGACACAGATGTGGCTGGGTGGTGGTGGTGTGGTCTAATCATCAGACTTTCAGCGAAGAGTTTACATTTTCTAGTCCCAGTCCTCCTATAGTTCAGTGCTGGAGTGTTGCAACTTAACTTTACTAACTGAAGGCTAACATACTCAATGTTCGAGTAATTTGGAATTTTCATGGCTAAAATGCAAATACAACGAACGCTTCAACAACACTAAGTGACATATGCTATAATTCCCTGTGAGGTACTGTAGTATAGTGGTCTAATGATCTGACTTTCAACACCAAGGTTCCATGTTCAAATCCTTGTCCTCTTATTCACCTGTTTCCTAGGCTGTGTGTTTTCCACTTCCTGTCGATTTGATCCAATGAAATCCAATGAAACTGGTCAGATGACCAATGATATCCAATGAAATCAACAGGTAGTGGAAAACACACAGCCTAGGAAACAGGTGAATAGTTTAATGTTAAATAATTACTCAAAAGCATTAGAAGACACCTGCTGAGGGCCCAAAGGTGCCTTGGACCATCGGGGGTATGTCCCTCCCCCTGTTTCCTGAGAAGTAAAGGGGGGGGGGTTATGTCTGAAATAACTCTGTCCAGCTGAAGTTTTACAGAAAGAAATTCCATAATATTTTCACTTATTCCGTTATTATTGTTTTGATAAAATAACACCTGTCTAGGCTGCCTATAGACGAATCCACAGTGCGCTGTGGTGTCAGACTCCTGCTGCAGTGTGCATTCTGATACCACAGTTATGTTTTTACGCCAGGGGAGCGCTCTGTGGATTCGTCTATATATAGCCTACCTGTAGGCTGTATAAAGTAACCTGCTGGAAGGGAAACAGTTACTTAAAAACATGAGGATTAATTAAAATAAATAGTCTTCTTCTTCTTATAACACACACACACACGCACGCACGCGCGCGCACAAATATTTGGTACATTTGTCATGTAATACCAACTGACATATTTGCCACCATTCCTCCAAACATTCTATCAATATTGAATAAAACCAGACATCCTAGACTATAGGTCCTCAAAAACAAAATATGCAAGTAACTTGTATGTTCATTTTTTTTTATTTTGTAAACCTTAACCATTATGGACACAAAAAAGCATTGACTCTCTGATGGCAGACCCCTGACCAGTGCTTGTGCCAGGTTTGGTGCAGATCGCAAGTCTGGACATTACGTTTGTGACGTCCACCGTCCAGCCAATTTTTCTAGGCAATTTTAACCAAAACATATCACTTACGTTGAATTGCCATAGCCAAAACCACTTTTCCTTTTGTTTATCCATTCAGTGAAAACATAAAGTCATCATGACATTAGGTCTACTATATAAATAAGACAACGAATAGCCTTGTGATTTGCATTAAAAAACCCATTAAAAAGTCTATGCATAGTGGGCCTAAACAGCCAGGGGAAGAATTCAGCAGAACTGACAGATCATGGTTGTTTTTTAGTTTAGTCGTATAACAGTAATAATTGGCGAAATAAAGTTTTAAACACTCAGACAAACCCTTTGAATAATTAATTTGCCTTTTTACTCTGCCTGCTGAATTGAAATATGATAATAATGGAAAAGTCACATTCACTGAGTCTTCAGTGGTGTTGTTCTGCTCTTCCTGGCAGCAAACTTAGCAATTAAATGTCCTGAAGTACTGTACTTAAGTAAAATGTTTAGGTACTTTTACTTTACTTGAGTATGTAATTGTTTCAATACTTTATACATCTACTTCACTACATCTCAGAGGCAAATATTGTACTTTTACTCCACTACAATTATATGAAAACTCAAGTGACCATGTTACTTTGTTGACTTTATTACACATACATTATTACAACACATACATTAACCACGTAGGCCTGATATATTGTCTCTGTCTGGTGGAAACCTCATACTGTACAGTATGTATGTACAAAACGGTTACTTTTCAGGATTCAAATTCAAAGTAGTAAGGTAGCAGATCTACAAGCTCAAAACGTGTCGCTTTGCGCCGCGTTTCAACTTTGCGGATCTTCTACTTTTGATGCTTTTGTGTGACCCTGTTGTATGAAAAAAAAAAGTTAGAATATGGAGATAAGAGGTTTCTGCCCGACAGTGATGATATACTTAACTACCAAAGTAAAAGTACTTTTCTCCTGCACTCACTGAATAATGAATGTGGGTTTTACTATTTTTCACACTTTTACTAATATGATATTAATGATTATGAATAAGTCACATTCACTCAGTCTACAGTGTGATTGTTCTGCTCTGCCTTGCAGCAAACTTAGCAATTAAACTTTCTTTACGAGTCGATCCCAGGAACCTTTCAATCTGGCATGCGTCTAAGGTCTTTTTCTGGATTATTTAAAACGTTTCACAGTGGTGAAAGTATTGAGATTTTTCTTTACCTAAAGAAAGCTTTTTTCAAATTAACTTGAATAAAATGTAATTTTGTCCAATCTGTATGGTAGAGTATGTTAATACAATATATCTTATACAATTTGGGTGGTTGTATTTTGTCTCCCTGCTCTTCTATTGAGACATTTACATTGCGGTCATGTCTCACCTAGACACATCTCATCTGACACAAATTCTGATGGTCAAGATTTAATTTATCCCCCAAGCTAGCAAATATGGGATACAAGAGGAAAGTTACATGCAGTGCAGTAAAAGTAACAATGCCACAATGTAGATATACTCTGTCACAAGTGAAAGTCCTGTAAGCCTGTGAGCGTGTAGATTATTTTTGCAATATTTTGAAAATCTTCGCGTGGCTGAATCCGCCATTATTTAATCGGGTGAAACAACACAACTTTCATCATTGTAATTGCATTACGGAACGTACAAATTGTTACATTTAGTGGGTTTATTTCGTCATAGCGCAACATTATGGGGAAGTATAGTAGTGCAGGTCATTGCAACAATCACAGATCTTGTGAAAAATGAAAACGGGAGCGCACAATATTCTAAGCTTTCCGCGATTCTGCCAATAATCATATATTCTTTGAGACACACATCCAGGTTTTTGACGGTTTAAGAAGGAAATCACGTGACGTTGATCCCGTTCCCCTATTCGCTCAAACTAGGACATGACGTATGTGTAGGCAGAAGAATACATGTATACTTATACTTGTTTCCATTGTGGTCCTATGTATTCAATTCATCAACATAGCATAAAAATTACAAAATAATACTGTCATCAGCAAATACAAAGGAGAAAAAAGGAACGGAAAACAGAACGGGAACAGTTTTGGACATGCAAGGTTTCCACCCGACGTGGACGATACGAGACGCACACTTGACAAACAACAGCGACTTTACGATGCTCTTTGAAGTAATAACCTCCATCTTTTCATATACAAATAATATCTATTTGATGGACATTTCAATGAAATGGGGAGCACTCTAATTGAATCACACCTGGCTCTGTGCTTTCTGTCTGTACCGTACTGTCATCATATCTCTCTCCTCAAAAGGCTTCAGCTGTCACCAGACTAATAAAAAGAATATTAGGGGCTTGGTGGAAAATGAAAGGTGCTCGGTGGAAAAAATGAAATTTCCATACATAGTGTGTATCTTGATGTATTCTGAATCGCTGCTTTCAATAACACATTTGGTGTGTTTTCCTCGGCCTCTTTCCTCATGGTCGGCTTCTGCACAAAGTCAACTTCTACTACAGTAGTGAGTGCGTCTGTGAGTTACGGAGTGACAAATGTGCCCGTCACATTTTTTCAGTTTCAAAATCGTTTATCTTCCCAAAAAGCCATATTGACATAAATAGGTGTGTAATTTTACTTCTATCCCAGGTGTTACCAACTAATTCCTGGTTGTGTTCCATTCAGGTCAAACAAGAGTCAGGGTAGAAGACAGAGTACTGCAACTTGTAATGGGTCTGGTCTTTAACCGGGAAAGCATCTGTGTCATTTTAGATTTGAGCTATACATACAGTATAGCAACATACGTTGCTTATAGGATTTAGAACAGTGGTTCGCAAAAATAGCAGATATACAAGCTCACAGCGCGTCCCTTTGTGCCATGCTGCGAGCTTGTACATCTATATTAGATTATTTTATTTTTTTAATAAAGAAAATCAGATATAGTCCGCGGCCATATATATATATATATATATATATATATATATATATATATATATATATATATATATATACATTTGGGGGTCCTTGGCACAATGTTTTTTTTTGTACTACTGCTTTAGAAAGCATTTGTAGAATCAGCCTCATGTCTTAATGGTTTAAAATACTAAGAGGAACAGTGCCCATGTACCTGTATCTACTTCTCTAGAGTGAGACGCCAGAGATGTTCATAACACCAGAGGGAGCTCCTCTGACCTAGTTCCCCCCTAGATTTGACACGAACATGGGGGAAAATGCATTCTACCACCAATTTGTGGAATGCCCATAACAACAGCCTTTAAAAGTCTCGATTCCCCATCCACTTTTAAAACTGACCTAAAGACATGGCAAAGGTATTCTTATCCCCAACTATCTTGCCCCCAGAGAGTCAAACAACTCACTCCCTCAGCGAGCTCCACGGAAAGAGGCCCATGCAATGGGGGTGGCATCCTCTGCCCCTCGCCCCCCCACACCACTTCATTCTGTAAATATACCGTTGCTGTCGGGCAGAAACCTCATATCTCCATATTCTAACTTTATGTGTTTTTTCATAAATTAACGCCCTACCTGATCATACTACAGCGTCACACAAAAGCATAAAAAATAGCAGATCTACAAGCTCGAAATGTGGCGCGAAGCGTCTGGCTTTGAGCTTGTAGATCTGCTGCTTTTGCTATTTTTGAATTTGAGTCCTGAAAAGTTTTTTTTGGACATATCAGTTTTCCAGAGTTGTTTTTTAGTGTTGTTGTTGATATGTTGTTGATGAAATTGAGACAACATGCATTGTGCATGTTGAAAACAAGCCCCCTGGGGCTACACTAATGGAGCAGAACCTTAATTAATATCATTGGTAACACCTGTAAGTAACATTACACACATCGTTTCTGTCGGGTGGAAAACTCATGTCCAAACAGTAACTTTTCAGGATTCAAATAAAAAAAATAGCAAAAGCAGATCGACAAGCTCTTTTCGGATCTGCTATTTTTGATGCTTTTGTGTGACGCTGTAGGATGTATGGCGTTAATTTACCCCAAAACACACAAAAAGTTTCAGCATTAGCCTACATAAGCTTTAGTGGAGGAGGTAGAGCAGCCGCTTGTTAACCGATCCCGGGCTCCCCCAGAGTTGGCATCGAAGTGTCCTTGAGCTAGACACTAAACCCCTAATTGCTCCTGATGAGCAGTATGGTGCTTTGCATGGTTTCCTCCGCCGTCGGTGTGTGACTGGGTGAATGTATATAGCGCCTTGAATAAAGGCGCTATATAGATGCACCATTTACCATTTTATATTTCTTGCAATGCAGTTAAGGCAAGCGGGCCTAACATGGAATACAGTAGACGATAGTCATGTCTCTCTCTCAGCTTTCCTAACTGTGCCACAATATAAAGTAATACTTAAAAACAAACTTTTCCCGTTAGTGCAAACTGTTAGTGCATTTCATTTTTATGTTTTATATATTTTGCCAAGTGATGGGAAAGTGGATACAGCCCGGTTCAGTGACTCGCGGAATCTCATTATATCCAAGGATATCGAGCTAGACTTGAGGGATGAAAATGTTTCGCTTAAAGCCTTAAATGAAAATCTTTGCAAAAATAATTCCACTGTTGAGTGCATTACCCGTCTCAATTATTGGACCTTACCACCAATCCTGTCACCGTTCCAATATGAATCACCAACCTAAAGTCTTTGAATTGGTTCTGAAATGCAGTCATTTATTTTTTTAAATCTCTGAATTTTTTCCACCTAGTTTTACAGACATTTGCTGCGTGTCACTCCCCGTCTCTCTCACCCTGTATTCTCTACAATATAATATCAATTCAAAAGGCAAAAAAGCCTAAAAACATATTATTTCAAAAGAATAATCAAATATTACGTAAGAAAGAGGAAAACATTTAGAAAATATCTGATCGGCTATTTTGTTATCTGTGGAACTTGCTTGTCAGGGTGGGGGGTCCTCAGTTCAAATATGATTATTTTGGGGGGGGTCGGGGCCTGAAAAGTTTGAGATCCACTGATCTACTGTAGCTCAGGGGGTAGAGTGGCCGCTTGGGGAAACTAAACAGAAAGGTTCCTGGCTAGATCCCCAGGCTCTCCTCCTTCAGTTAGGGTCAAAGTGTCCTTGAGCAAGACAATGAACCGATCTCCTACTTTGATATTTTTGAATATGAATCCTGAAAAGTAACAGTTTTGGGACATACTGTATGAGGTTTCCACCCGACAGAGACGATATGCAGTAAACGCACCATTTTTTTTTTTTTTTTACATTGGATTTAGATGTCACTAAACATGGTGGATGTAAAAGGCCAATTACCAAAAGTAAAAGTACTAAAATGTTTGAAAACAGCAGATCTACAAGCTCACAACGCGTCGCAATGCGACGCGTTGTGAGCTTGTATATCGGCTATTTTCAAATAGCCTAGGTATAAAATAGGCCTAAAGTGGTTAAAGTATGTTTTATAATATAATAATTAATATCTGCAAAGTAACTTGTAAATATAGCTGCAAGCAGCGATAATACGGGGCCAGTGAATAGAGAGAGAGAGAGAGACATGGAAACGGAATAGATTGAAGAGAGAGAGAGTGACATGGAAACAATAGATTGATGAGAGAGAGAGATGGAAACATAATGGTTTGATTGGACATCTCAACCTACTGCCATTAACAGGATTCGAACTCTCAACCTTCAGACTAATAGGCTGCAACACTACCTATAGTGCTATAGCTTTGTCCAGGCTGATATTGTCTGTTGACGATCATAAACTCTTGCCTTCTTTCATGAACCAAGCCCCTGTTTCACTAACACTAAGATCACTTGTTCACAAGCCATTTACCAATGAAGAAATTGTACATCTCCTCAGAACCAAAACTAATGAAAGTAGCCGATCTACAAGCTCACAAACCATGAAAAGTTGTGAGATTGTAGATCAGCTATTTTCAGAATGAAGTATGTCATACGTAAAAAACGTACTCTCAAATAAGCATTTCAGGTTATCTGTACCATTTGCACATGTATTCATTGATACAGTCATGTTGTTTGCAATTCAACTTAAATTAAGTCTACATCAAGTGAGGCTTGAACTGGCGACCTTGAGATTGTGAGGCATTCATTTAAGGGAGACGCCATTGGCCCAACAGACAAGTAACTGTGAAAAAGGAGATCACACAGATGATACAGTTTCACGCAAATAGCTGAAAAATCCTGGGTTTAAGTGTTTTTCAAACTGCTCAAAATTGCGGACAATCTAAGGGCGGAGCTTAATGGTCAAATCGATACGTGTGTTCCTCATGAGTCAAGGCACATGTGTAAGCAAGTTTCACGACTTTCGGCCAAACGAGGCATGACTTATGCCTGTTTAAAGTCTGCATTTTCAAAAAATTGCTATAGCGCCCCCTTTTGGCCAATTGGAGTAAGATTGGTTTCAGTGATATTTGGAATGACCCTGTACATTTCTGCAAAGTTTCAAAGAAATGTGAGTCTGCATGTATGTTTTAGGCACAGATGAATAATTTTCATAAAACTGTAATAGTTAAAATCTATCTCCTCCTGGGATTTTTGAGCAATCTGCACGAAACGTTTACCACTTGAACTTTGGACCTCTGCCTACAAATATTTCCAACGGATTTTCCATAAGTGAAAAAATGCAGAAGTTAGGAGCCAATGACTGTTTTTCATATAATTCAAAATGGTGGGAGATCTAAAGGTCAGAGGTCAAAAGTCAGACCACGAAAGTTGTCGGGCATGAAGAGACGCATGTGTGTATCGAAGTTTCATGGTTGTAGGTCAAACAGGGCATGAGTTGTACCTGTTCAAAGTTGGCACTTTCAATTGAGTGCTATAGCGCCACCCTTTGACGAATGAGTGTGAGAATTATTTCTTGGTAGTTTTTCATGAGCATCTACCATATGGCCGAGTTTCGTAAAAAGCGTATGCACGGTTAAGCCAGAACTGGCAAAAACAAGTATTTTTCAAACTGCTCAAAATTGCGGAAAATCTAAGGGCGGAGCTTAATGGTCAAATCGATACGTGTGTTCCTCATGAGTCAAGGCACATGTGTAAGCAAGTTTCACGACTTTCGGCCAAACGAGGCATGACTTATGCCTGTTTAAAGTCTGCCTTTTCAAAAAATTGCTATAGCGCCCCCTTTTGGCCAATTGGAGTAAGATTGGTTTCAGTGATATTTGGAATGACCCTGTACATTTCTGCAAAGTTTCAAAGAAATGTGAGTCTGCATGTATGTTTTAGGCACAGATGAATAATTTTCATAAAACTGTAATAGTTAAAATCTATCTCCTCCTGGGATTTTTGAGCAATCTGCACGAAACGTTTCGTACTTGAACTTTGGACCACTTTCTACAAAAATTTCCAACGGATTTTCCATAAGTGAAAAAATGCAGAAGTTAGGAGCCAATGACTGTTTTTCATATAATTCAAAATGGTGGGAGATCTAAAGGTCAGAGGTCAAAAGTCAGAGTGTGAAAGTTGTTAAGCATGAGGAGACGCATATGTGTATCCAAGTTTCATGGCTGTAGGTCAAACAGGGCATGAATTGTACCTGGTCAAAGTTGGCATTTTCAATTGAGTGCTATAGCGCCACCTTTGGACGAAAGATTGTGAGAATTATTTTTTGATCGTTTTTCATGACCATCTACCATATGGCCGAGTTTCGTAAAAACCGACAGCGCGGTTCAGCCAGAACTGCGAAAAGTGGCAGAAGAAGAAGTGACAGAATAATGCGAATAACAATACGTGTCCAGAGCAGAGCTCTGGCCCCGTAACTAAAGTTTTCAAATAATTGTAGTGGAATAAAAAGTCCAATATTTGCCTTTGAGATGTAGTGGAGTAGTTAAAAGTATTGAAAATTGGAGATACTCCAGTAAAGTAAACATACCTCAAAAAAACATCCGTCCCCCAGCCCTGAAATCAGAGGTTAAAACTTGTGAGGGAGGAGGAGAAGAGAAAATAAATCAGTCTCAGAACACAGAACGCCAGTGTGTGTGCAGACTAGAGCGGGGCTAAAAGGCTCTTGAGACAAGCGTTTCAAACTGCATTTCTGTCCCCATTACCTTGGTGTCTCGCCCCCCCGAGGCCGACATATTGGAGTCGTTGTCTGGCACCGGAGAGCAGTGAGGATTTACCATGGCAAACAGGTTGTTTGTAAAAAAAAAAAGCACAGAGAGAGAGAGAGAGAGAGAGAGAGAGAGAGAGAGAGAGAGAGAGAGAGAGAGAGAGAGAGAGAGAGAGAGAGAGAGAGAGAGAGAGAGAGAGAGAGAGATGTGTTAACATAAAATACACACAAAAAATACCCACCAGTTAAGGTAAACGTGAGGTAATAAATCAAATGCATACATACAGTAGTAATCTACAGTAGGATCAGTACACCTGCCTGTAGATAAAACAGGGATGGGGGCAGGGAAACAAACCTACCTTCTATGATGTCAGTGAGCATCCTGAAGGTACCCAAGGACCCACCCACCTCAGACATCAGCAACATTATGAAAATCACATCATAATTACAATTGTTCGGGTGAAATTCACCCATGGTTAGTGTTCTAGGGTAGACCAAGAACCTATCATCAGTCTAAACAGTATAATATTAAACAATTTATATCCGTACATTGAAACTATAAAGATGCCAGGTTAACAAATGAACCTGGCATCTGTCTAAATAACATGCTATCTAAATTACATTTTAACCTTTGCATGCTCGTCAAGGCTTGGGCAAGTGCTACGGAGAGTGCTACGGGCTAAGGTGGAATCTTTTTGGTGTTCTTCCTGTTTGTTTTGGTAGCCCAAAAACATCCCTGTCTACCAAAACAAACAGTGAAAACGCCAAAATACCAGCCAGAGGGCAGTGTGTAAACACCACCACACTACTCCAGTGGCTGATGACTGCTCGTAGAGAGAATGATTGGAATATATATATTTATTATTTTATTGTGTAAACACAGGGCAAAGTTGCATACTATAACTTTAATGTACACATTAACACTGAGGATTTTATACAGCAGCAAACATACAAAGTACACAAACACAGTCTACTAGTGATGTGCGGGTCGGTTTTTTCATGACCCGCCCCGCCACGGAACCCAACCCGCCTCAACCCGCCCCGCGAACCCATATATAAATCTATGGCTCAACCCGTCGTACCTATAATTCTGTAAAATCATGAAGGTTAGAAAATAATTAAGTATACACCCCAAGTGTATTCAAACTGTTTTATTGTTATTATTCTTATTAGGAATAAAGACAAAACAAGAGCATGTGATTTATTTATTTTTTTTGCGTGTGAGAGCGGCTGACCCGCTCACCCGCAGCGCGCATAATTTCCTCTGAAATCCTGACTTGACCACCCACGCCGCGGGTTGACCCGCGGGACCCAAGAGAAAAACATCTTTACATCTGTATAAACTCCAGAATTCTCATTCTCATTGGGTATCGTATAAATATTACAAAATACAACAGTATTTGTGTGTTGCGAACATAGACTGTATAAATGAGATGGACAAACCCACTCCGCTGCTTTCTACAGACCGAAAATTAAGCCGATTGTTCCAAGACTGTAGGTCCGCCATCTTTCAATACGCGTCAGAATGAGACCAGACCATTATTGGTTGGGTAGCTTGTCAATCAAGAGCGGGGGGCGGGGAATGAATGCTATTGGTTGTGTAGCTTGTCAATCAAATCATCCCGCCCCTCCTAGAGAATAGCCTACTTTATCGTCAATTTTATAATAAATAGGACCATAATTTGGCAAAACGCATATCCTGATGATTGAAAGGAGACTTTAAACTAGCGACTGGAAGCATATAGAATTTATGACAATTTTTATTACAGTAAGAAAATCTAGTCTAAAGTTTGTCAAAAAACCCATTCACTTGCGTTAAAATAAATTCTTTCTGACACCGCAGGTCGGCGCAGGGTAAAACAGCGCCACTCTGGCCATTTTGTCGGCCTCATCGTAAATATCTAAGACTTGCCCCTTGGTTGCGAACAACGAACATCCTTTTAAGAATATAAACTGGGTCTAAAGCCAGTGGTTGTAGTGTAGTGTGGTTTGTTTATGCTGCTACACTTTTATTTTTGAAATGTTTACAAAGTTCATTACGACAGCTGGGCTCTTTTATACGCGTTGTGAGTTTAAAGGAGTAGATCACCCCCCAAAATTAATTATTTTCCATCAAATACACACCCCATGAAGCCTTGAATTTATGGAGATTGTAATAATTTGATGGTCATCAATCAGTAGTAGATTCAGTAGGAGACTGCAAGTCTCCTACTGGAGACTCCGCCGGTCATCACATTATTGGCTTCGGAATGCGACAAAAACAACAACAAAAAAGATCTCCATGAATTCAAGGCTTCATGGGGTGTGAAATTGATAGAAAATAAGTCATGTTTTGGGTGAACCACTCCTTCAAGGTTGTGACAGAGATCAGGGCCTCTCTACATGACAGCAAAATTCCACATGAAATTAAATGTAAATCCCCCAATTTAGTTAAAGCTGCGATCTGGGACAACAATTTTTTTTTTTTTAACCAATCCATAAGGTGGAGTATCATTGGCTCTTTTGGGCTACATTAGTTGGGTTCTGTGATTGTTATTTACGCTCACGAAAAAGTGTAAATTGCCGATCTAGAAGTTCACAACGTGTTGCCGGGTAGGACAACTACTTTACTCAATGGAGTTGAGTAATGTACTTTAAGCATCACGGTATGTTGCAATTTCCGTCGCACAACGGAAATTGCTGATCTACAAGCTCAGAACAGATGAGGAAGAGTTACAAAGACACCTTACACAAAGAGAAACCCTTTAAACGCTCCATGTCTTTCCAACTCTAAACAATTGACTATTGACCAAGCTAGTCTGTCTACCTGTGTGTGCAGTTTTAGAAAAACGATCCAAAGGAGAGCTTTTAGGAGGCAATTAACCGTATTACATTGTTCATTTAAGTTGATTACCCAAGGCCTCTGGTCTTTGCAACAAGCACTGCTGCAAAAAAAAAACTAATAATCTAACAAAACAAAGAAACAGAAAGGTCATGCAGTTCACACAATAATAAGGAAAAACTAAAAAACGTAATACATAATTTAAATCGGTCGTTTACATGTATGCAGTCAAGCAAAAAAACATAACAGGCTGTTGTTTTTTAGTGGGCGATATCACAACAGGCAAAGAAAGAATGTATACACACAAGCTTAGAAAAGAGTCTCTGTCTGTTAGACAAATGTGACAATGCTGCCCTCCGCTGTTCAACAGTTAACATTGTAGATATACTGTTTCTCTCTCTCTATATAAAACAAAGCACACACTCTGTGCTGTGAGTGGTTCTCCATCCATCTTGGTTAAGAGGCACTGTGTCATCTGCTTTAAGTGGCCTACATACAACTGAAGGGTTTCGTTTACATTATTTGCACACAGTGTTGCACTCTGGAAACAGCCGATCTACAAGCTCACAAACGCGTTGTAGATCGGCTATTTTTGGCATGCGACACCGGGCGCGTGACTATGTATGAATCGGGCCTTGACCCTTTCAGCGCCACAGGTCTCTGAAACGCTCCACATTTAGATCAAATTCACAGTTCTGTCTGGTGCAACTTAACACAGCTTTCTTTCTTTAGTTCATTCCCCTCTGATCCACAGGTCAGGTTTTTGAGGAGGGGGGAAGGGGGGTGGACATACTATAAAAAACGTGCTGTGCATTGACGAGTAAAAGCTAAGCTAAAGGCTAAGGCAGGCAGGTGTGTTTGGGGAAGGGGGAAAGGGGGGCAAAGTTGTCCTCTCTTCTCGGGTTCTTTTTATTGTAATGTTTTTACCTGTGTGCGCTCTGAGCAGGTAGGTAGGTAGGTAGGTAGGTATAGGTAGGTATGTAGGTAGGTATAGGTAGGTATAGATAGGTAGGTAGGTTAGGTAGTAGGGTTGGGATCCCTTAGGATTTTAGCGATTCCGGTTCCTTAACGATTCTTTCTTAACAGTCCGATTCCTTAACGGTTCCCTTTAAGGATTCCTATAAATTGCATACCATAGGTCTTCTTCCAGAGATTTACAGGCACAATTTGCACAACGGTACCAAAGATGGATGTCAAAGTTGCAGGACCCATGCTCAGGTGACAGCCATGGTACCAGGGCTGACACCAAATAATGCGTAATCTTCATAACGGAACACCAACTGCACTTGCCCTATTGCACAGGCCTTATCCTGAAGGGACAAACGTGGCATATTTCCATGGGAGCAGTGTTGCTGCTTGGAGCATAAACAAACTCCACAAAGTTGCAAGACCCATGCTCAGGTGCCAGTCACACACCTCTCAGGTGTGTTGGGAAAACACTGCCCTATAGGCTATTAGGACAGATGCGTCCTGCCTTCTGTCCTATAGGGACACAACGCCTCACATTGCGAGGTGTGGCTTGTACTGTAGATCTATTTTCACATTATTTATATGTTAAATGCAATGCCTCAACTCCTATATTCGAAGTGCTTATCAGGGTGGGGGGTCCCCAGTTCAAATATGATTATTTTGGGGGGTCACGGCCAGGGGTGCATTGTGTGTGTGTGTGTGTGTGTGTGTGTGTGTGTGTGTGTGTGTGTGTGTGTGTGTGTGTGTGTGTGTGTGTGTGTGTGTGTGTGTGTGTGTGTGTGTGTGTGTGTGTGTGTGTGTGTGTGTGTGTGTGTGTGTGCGCACGCGAGAGAGAGAGAGAGAGACACAGAGAGAGAGAGAGATTGTGTGGTCAATAGCTGTCAGTGGTGTAAAGTAACTAAGCACATTTACTCAAGTGCTGTACTGAAGTACAATTTTGAGGTATTTTTTTTTCTTTACTGGAGTGTTTCCAATTTTCAGTACTTTTACTTCTACTCCACTACATCTCAGAGGCAAATATTGTACTTTTACTCCTCTCCTAACTTTAGTTACTAGTTACTTTGTAAAGCATACATTAACCACTTCAGCCATGGCTATTTTCAAAGGAGTTTTATACATTTGGAAACACGTGAAATGGGATAGTGTGCATAATGAGTACTTTTGCCTATAGTACTTAAGTATATTTTGACGCCAATACGTTTGTACTTTTACTCAAGAAAATTCTGAATTCCGGACTTTTACTTAACAGAGTATTTCTACATTGCAGTTTTGATACTTTTATGTAAGTAAAACATGTGAGTACTTTTCCACCACTGATAGCTGGTAGACACAACATCCTTGTTTAGAGGATGTGACGTGTGTGTGGTTGATCATAAGCAGTAAAGGGACATGTTTACCTATAAAATCTAAACCACAGAACCAGTACCAGCTATAAAGGAATGGGTGATTTTGTGCAATTTACACATTTCTCTCTCTCTCGCTATTTTCAGCATGTGATACCACCATACGACTGTCGACAGTCTGTTCATTTAATATTTGAATGTATGGCCTGTCTAACGGTAACAGTGTTAGCAGAATATGGGTCAGTTGTTCTGACATGGTTCTGCCCATTCAAAAGCATTCAATATGTGCACTGTTATTGTTAAACGCTCATTCAGTATGATATAAAACCAGTTTGATGTATACAATGTAATATGGTACAGCAGATGTTAACAAGATAAACTGTTCCAAAGTCATTTTAACATAATAATATACCCGTATAACACAACAGATGTTCTTAACAAGATAAACTGTTCAAAGCCAATTTAATGTATAGAATATATTACATGGTACAGCAGCAGGGAGATTAGCCTAATATTAATGGTTGATGTGAAATTCAGATAAATGATGATTATCATCAGTAAATGAAACTGTTTTGTGGTTTAGAGATGTGCAAACGTTCTGTATCTGAGCCTCCTATAAACCACAACTCTTTCCATCAACTACGACCATACTTGGCTGTTCCACACACCCCCCTCTGTTATGATGGCAGTTCTTCTACAGAAGATGACATTAAGTTGTGTATTCAATCATATATGGCTGTTCCACACAACCCCCTCTCGAATGCAGTTATTTTTATCCAACATCACAGGAAGTTGTGTTTTCATGTCCATGCCCCCTAATGTGCTGACAGAGCATTCTGTTATCTACTCTATCAACAGAGTTTAGCAGCATTCTGCACTAAACTGTGTGCGTGCACATACATGCTATACTTTACATCACGTTGTGAGCTTGTAAATCGGCTATTTTCAGTGAAGATACTTAGTGTATTATATATATATATATATATATATATATATATATATATATATATATATATATATATATATATATATATATATATATATATATATATATATATATATATATATATATATTAGGGTTGTCCGATATTGGCTTTTTTACCGATAACCGATATACCGATATTGTCCAACTCTTAATTACCGATACCGATATATGCGGGGATTATTGTGATTAGGGTAAGCTCAAATTTCATATCACACACACCATATACAGTAAGAACTCCTGTAACTTATTTATAAAGCAAAAAAAAAAAAAAAAAAATCTTTTTTTTTCAAAGACCGATACCGATATTTTCCCGATATCAATTTTTATGCTAATATCGGACATCCCTAATATATATATATATATATATATATATATATACTTAGTGTGTATATATATATATATATATATATATATATATATATATATATATATATATATATATATATATATATATATATATATATATATATACACACTAAGTATCTTCACCGAAATCAAGTTGCAATGAGTTTTGAGCTTGTAGGTCTACTATTTTCGCTGAATGTTAGTCCCATAACAGGGACGTTAGGGTTTAAGTGGTAAAATGTGTATATACTGTATGTGAATATGTGTCCATGTAGTAACTTATTGCCTCAGAATGAGCCCTGAGCTCCTGTTTGAATGTTAAATGTCTGCTTGACCTGAATGAACACTGGACCTGTGATTATAAAAAACAGTGTTGAGGTTCCAGGGACATGCACACGTTTGTCTGTTTCATTTCATCTCTGTCCTCTTTTGCCGTTCTGGCCATCACTCAGAACAGATCTCAGGTTTTTCAGTGAGAGTCTCTCTGGCTGAGCTGTGAAGTCCAGGAGAACTCCGTCCCAGAGGGGAATGTTTCATTCAATGGGGACATTTATTTTTTTTGGGGGCTTTTCTGCGTTTATTTATATATAATGATATATTTATAGTGGAGATGGACAGGAAACAGGGAGAGAGAGATGGGGAGAGACATGCAGCAAAGATCATCAGGAAGGGGACTCGAACTTGTGATGCGCTGTCAGGCTACATCAGAGCCTAAGTGCCTGGACCGCTAGGCCAGCGGTCGGGGCCCAATGGGGACATTTCTGAGTCTGTCCCACAGACTGGGGACAAATAATCACATCCCACCGTGTCATCGGAGACCTGCACCAAGATACTGGAGTGTACTGGTGCCTGTCTGGACTGGCCATCGGCAGATTGGGAACATTTCCTGATGGCCTGCCTGTGCAATCACTGAAGTGGCCTGCAGTCATAGCATGTCAGCCGAGAAACATTATGACTACAGGGCACGTCAGTGAACGCGGCTGGCCATGAAAGTTTTTCCGTATTTTGTTTTGCTGTGGCTGGGCGCAGGTGAGAACCACAGCCTCATTTAGACTTCATCTTACAACAGTGTCCCGGACTCCCGGTCGAACGCTACAAGCTCCCAATTCACCCACGACCATGAAGCTGTCAGAGAAAGAACATGTCACACCCTTTGTAGCGTCAGAAAGTCCTATACTTTTTAGCCACTACATGGATGCCTGTGGCCAGGGGCGGCCTTAATGATCTGGGGGCCCGTTTCAAGAGCTCATATGGGGGCCCCATATGCTACCCCCCCCAAAAAAAAAAAAAAAATAATAAAAAAAAAATTTTTTTTTAATTAAAAAAAAATGTGTGGACTGAAGTTGGTTTGCTTCCACAATCCATAATGATGCATTTTCGAACTAAATTAATTAGGCTATCTGCACTTCCACCATGGACAGACAGCTAAAACAACTCACTCACATGATTCACTTGAGCTGAGCCCTGATTCAATCAGATCTACATCATCTTCTTGTATGAAATTCTTGGACGTCGGCCAGCCACAGGCGGGCCCCGGACTGGGATGCGAGTAAAAAAATATAATTTTAAAAATAATTTTTTTTTTTTTTTTTTTTTTTTTTTTTTGGGGGGGGCCCCCTGAGGTTGGGGGCCCGTTTCAATTGAAACGGGTGAAACATAGGAAAGGCCGCCACTGCCTGTGGCCAGGTATTAAGTTCAGACGTGCGCTCTGTAAGAAACTGAATTCCAAACCGTACTGTTGAGTTTAACAAAGGGGGTAATTTATTCTCCGTCACTGTCAGCATACAAAGCATAAATGTAACTTAAATGCAAGGAAATATACGCCAAACAGTCCTCTCAAACATGGCTCTCAAGAGCACAGTATAAAACTGTGTGCCTCTGCCACAAGCAACACCTGCGCTTGATTACAGAACGTGTTAAATACCATGACAACCCTTGGCCTTGGCCTTGACCGCGCCCCGCAGACGCAGTGACGTCATCAAAAAAGTAAAACAACAGAAAACGTAAATATGGCTCTAACACACCAGCCCCTAATTGCTACTGGGGGAGAAAACAGAGCAATTAAAAAAAAAAAAAAATTCACAAAGAGCCATAAACCAAAACACAAAAAAACGTTCAGGTTATAAACTCAGGCAATAGTCACAATTGCAAAACCCAAACTCAAAATTGGTTTAAATCTGTATCGGCAGATTTTAGTTTGAGTCACTTTTCAACCCATTTTTATTATTTGTTCTCCCTTCAGTCTTCTGTTTTGAGCCCTTTCTTTCTTGAGCTCTGTCATCGTCCTTTGTTCCTCCTTCTTTGCCTTTTAGCTGCTGCCTTCTTGGCGGCAGGCTTCTTGGCCTTCTTTGGCTTTTTGGCCATGTCGGTTACTTTGTGCTCTTCTGCGTTGAGTGGCTCTTGCACCACCCTGTTCAGCTCGGGCTTCTTCCCCATAGCCGATTCTTCCTTCTGGCCTTTTTTCCCAGAGGAAGAGAGCACTTCACCAGCTGGTGGGTCATTTGTATCGCCTTGATCTTTGACCTCACTGACAGCCGCTGTCCTCCGTTTCTTCTTCTTTTTCGTGATAGTTGAGTCTACTGATGGTTCATTGTACTGGCTACTGACTGTGCAATTAACAGTAACTGCGGGGCAACCACTCCCACTATGCAGGTCCTTACCCTGTAAAGGACCATTGATTATCCACCCCAGTAGGGTTCTGACAGCATAGGGTCCCTCCCCATGGCTGTTAACTACCTCCCTCGGTTCCATTAACTTGGAGGTATTGGTACCGATTAACAGGTCCACATTAGCTGCTATTCGAGGAATCTGGATACCTTGGAGGTAAGGCCACTTATCCAGCTCCTCTTCACTGATCAGGTTGTCAGTAGACACAGGCATTTCCTTTTGGGTGAATACGTCAGGAAGTTCAAAGAATAGCCTGCCAGTAAAAGCAGATACTTGCAGGCCATTAACCATGTAGCTAGGTACCGTCTCACTATGACCCACGGTGTGCAAATTGATTTTTGTTCTTTTGCCTTCCATGTTCAATTTGTTCGCCAGCTGTTCCGAACAGAAAGTACCTGTGCTTCCTGGATCCAGAAAAGCATACGTCTTGACAATTTTGCTGCCCTTTGAGCATTTCACTTGTACAGGCAAGATGGGAAGTATGCCGATGTTGCCAGCCCCTGTATGGCCACAAGTGGATGTTGTAATGCAACAATCTGATATTATTGTTGGCACTTCGGTATCTTCAAGGCTGCTCTCCACCTCCCTTCTCTCCATATGTAGCACACTGGGGTGTGTTTTGTTGCAGTGTGAGCAAGTAATGCGCCTGTCGCAATACCTGCTCATGTGCCCTGTACACAGGCAACCGAAACACAGGCCTTTTTCTCTTAAAAAGTCCACCTTTTCCTGATGGTCCTTCTTCCCCAGTTGTGGGCATTGGTCCAATACATGCCCACCTGTGCAATACAGACAGTTGCTAGGAAACTTACTCTGTGGCTCTGTTTTAGATTCGTCAGTAACTGCCACATGAGTTGCAAAACTGTTTTTGTACTGTGACTTTATTTGAGGTTGGGTTTTGGGTTTAGTTTCTCCTTTAACCAGAGGTGTGTCTTGGATGTCACCAAAGACCGGATCGGAAGTAATTTTGACCTGTAGTTCAATAAACTTGACAATGTCTCTGAAACAAGCTCTTCGTCTTTGCTTGTCAATAATGTCATATGCTTTGCCTCTCCACTGCTCCCTGAGTTTGTATGGGAGTTTCTGTATGAGAGCTTTCATGTTAGCCGGCACGTTTAGCTCCTCCAAATACTGTAGCTCCCCCATGGCATTAGAACATTGACGCAAGTACAGTGCGTAGGCTTTAAGACCTTTCGCATCCTCTGCCTTGACATTTGGCCAAGCCATGATTTTGTCCATGTAAGCTGCTGTTACTTTTATTGGATCTCCAAAGTGCTCCTCGAGTAGGTCTTTAGCCAGAACGTAACCTCTCGCAGGGGGCATATGAAGGCAACTGCGTACCAGGTCCCTTGACTGTCCCTTAGTAAACTGCTCAAGGTAATACAAACAGTCACCCTGGTCACTGGTTTTAGCCTCCACACAATGCTCAAAGGCCTTTATGAATGAACGAAATTTTAAGGGATCCCCATCAAACTCTGGAATTTGCCTGCGTGGTAGGAAGTGAGAGGCTTGAGCTTGCACAAGGAGTGCCATCATTTCATTTTGTTTTTGAAAGAGATCTCCTGATGGTTGGTTGTAGTTTGGAGATGATGATAGAGTTGCATGGGGTGATTTTTGCCTTGTTTTCCTTTCCACAGGCCCCCAAGTAGATGTGCGAAACAGTGGCTTATTTTGGCGAGGGTTGAAACGATCCTTATCTTTGTGATGCTCGGATGTGACAGACATTAGTGGTGGCTGAAGCTGTTGTGAGGACTGCTGTAGGCCAAGAGTAGGCACTGTTTTAGGTTTAGCACCCTTCCTAAAATAGGACTCCATGCCATCAGATTTCCTGCCAGTAACACTGCTACTAGCCTCCCGGAAGACTGTTATTTTAGCATCGGAGGCTGCTATTTGAGCGTTTAGCTCCAGCTGCTCCTTTTTCCTCCTCAGAGCCTCAGCCTGTTCCTCCCGTGTTCTCCTCAGAGCCTCAGTTTGTTCCTCGACTGCATGCACCTCCTTTAGCGCAGCAGCACGAGCTACTAGTGCGGCCCTTTCCGCCTCCGCTTTTATGCGTGCAGATGAGGTGGATGATCTTTGGCTCGACCTTGAAGCGGTGGATTTATGGTGTTTAGAATAAACTTTGGACGTAACATTTGAAATGCTGTCATGGGGCTCAATAGTAACCTCATCAACATTTCCACCATCATTGGTGGCAACAAAACACTCATTCGCATTTTTACCTTTGCCGGCGGCAACAAAACCCTCATTGTCAACCTCACCATTGTCATCATCATCATCAAAATCACCATCATCATCATCATCATCAAAATCACCAGGGGAACCTTGTACCTTGCATGTAAACCTGCCTTCATTCACCGCCTCGATAAACCCATCAAAATTCAACATTTTTGCATTATACCATGTTTGGTGTTTCTTTGCTTCAGCCTCAGGCAGCAAACCCATTAAAGTACCTTGAACCTTTTTGGCTTCACCATATAACCCCATAAATGATGTGCGAAATGTACCATTTGCCTCATTTGCATTTTGCTCCTTAAACAAGGCAATGATGTCTTCCTTAATTTTCAAAAGTTTATTCAGTTTAGCCTTTCGCTCCTTCTCCAAACCATAAATTTTCTCCAACAATGCTTTAGGTGTCATTTTTACCGTGCGTTTTCCCAAAGCCCCATCCCCACCAACGTCAAGTTCCACCTCTTCATGAGCGCAAGTTTGCGGCTCCTCTTTCTCCATAATAAATAAATAAAGTCAATGCTCCGTGCTCCACCCGCAATACAGTCTAGTCCAAACAATACGCCTTAACGCGCAAAAGTCTTTTTAAGGCGCTTGTTACCAATGCATTGGATTTGTTTATGTTAGTGTGCACACATGTTTACAATGGCCATTGTTTTATTGTCTTATCGGCGCTGCGCCGCTAATCGTAGGCTACCACTAACCAAAACACTGACGTCCGTCAGCGTACGAGAAGGTGGTGTAGGTCGGAGATGGTGCGCACCCGACGTGCGGTCCGGTCCAGTCGCGCTCACCGCTGGGCTGGCTGTTGCTGGCGTGCGGTGTCGTCTGTCGGATGTCCCCGGTTCGCTCCTGTAGCTCCGGTTGGCGATCCCTCACAGTACGACACCTCGCAGCTGACCGCCCGCTGATGGCCCGCTGTCCGCTGATCGTCCGCCGTGGGTCCCCGTCTCCGCCGTGGCTCCGTCGCCGGTCGCCTCCGTCCACACAAACACACACGGCACGGCCTGTCCGTGCGCGTTCCTAACGAGCCTCGCTGATGTGATTTGCTCCCAATAAACAAATCACCCCGAACTGAGGCAGTTTTATACCTAAATGTAGCGTCAGAAAGTCCTATACTTTTTAGCCACTACATGGATGCCTGTGGCCAGGTATTAAGTTCAGACGTGCACTCTGTAAGAAACTGAATTCCAAACCGTACTGTTGAGTTTAACAAAGGGGGTAATTTATTCTCCGTCACTGTCAGCATACAAAGCATAAATGTAACTTAAATGCAAGGAAATATACGCCAAACAGTCCTCTCAAACATGGCTCTCAAGAGCACAGTATAAAACTGTGTGCCTCTGCCACAAGCAACAGCTGCGCTTGATTACAGAACGTGTTAAATACCATGACAACCCTTGGCCTTGGCCTTGACCGCGCCCCGCAGACGCAGTGACGTCATCAAAAAGTAAAACAACAGAAAACGTAAATATGGCTCTAACACCCTTGTCATGTATCGCAGTCAGTCCAGTGTTAGTTCAAATATCATGTAGGGAGTAAGGTCCTTGAACTATAAACCCTGATGTTTGGCACCTACTGTGAATTCATAACTTTTGGGAGGGTTACTTTATTTGTGCAACAAAGGGGAGTGACCTAACTTGTCTGTTTCATTTGATGTATGTTAAATGAGATTTAGATATTTTTGTATAATTATAGTTTCTCTTTACAGGAAATTAAACTTGTGTATTAAATGTGTGTGTGTGTGTGTGTGTGTGTGTGTGTGTGTGTGTGTGTGTGTGTGTGTGTGTGTGTGTGTGTGTGTGTGTGTGTGTGTGTGTGTGTGTGTGTGTGTGTGTGTGTGTGTGTGTGTGTGTGTGTTGGTTCTGTGGTTTCGATTTGATAGGTTACCATGTACCTTTACACACACACACACACACACACACACACACACACACACACACACACACACACACACACACACACACACACACACACAATTTTTAATTTCATATTTTAGATCTTGTAATTAAAACATGTCAGGGTGCTGAAATCATGTTTTCAAATGTAATAGCACTGCTGAATTCTTGACTATGTTTTTCAACAATAATAGTAATAGTAATAACATCAAAAAGACTCAAAGGACTGTTACAAGGAGAATACATACATTAGACTATAAGTACTTTAAATGTAGAAGGGAGTGGTGAATCAACCATTCCACATGGTGATTTGGAGTCCATGGGGGGTTACGAGGGTACAGCCTGGTGGGTACTAAAAGGAAGGACATGCAGGGTGTTAGAATGGGAAATCAGAGGAAGGCTGATAGCTCATAATCTTCATTCAAGCCGTCTGGCTGTAGGGTCCTTAACTGGTAGATCCAATATGCTTCTCTTCTGTCCAGGAGGTTATGCATATCACCTCCTCTGCGTGGTAGAAGAACCTGCTCTATACCGATATATCGGAGTTGTGCTACATTATGTCCCATCTTACTGAAATGTTGGGCTACCGGACTTTTGGGGTTTTTAAGTCGGATATTGGATCTGTGTTCACTGATGCGTGTTTTTAATGCTCTGCTGGTTTGGCCAACATATGCGAGGCCGCAGGGGCAGGTTAATAGATAGATGACATTATTGGTAGAACAGGTTATAGTTCCCCTGATTTTGATCTCCTTGCCCGTATGTGGATGCTTAAAAGATTTACACCTTGTAGTAAAACTGCACTGTGCACAGGACCCACATTTCAAATTTCCTTTGGGAAGGTCATCAAGAAATGTACGTTGTCCCGGGGGGCTGTGTTCAGATTTGACCAACCAAGATCGAATATTGGGGGCTCTTTTGTACACTATTTGTGGTGGTCCTTCATAAGCTGACTTAAAAGCATTGTCAGTCTGCATAATGTGCCAGTGTGTTTTTAATATCTTTTCTATTTCTTTGCCCACCGGTGAATAGGTCATAAAGCATCTGGGTCTTTTTTGAATTGATTTAGTCCGGGCCTTAGTTTTTAAACACTCTGTCTGAGAAATGTGGTTCACCTTTTGTCTGGCATCTTGTATCCATTGGTCAGGATATCCTCTCTGCTTGAACTTCTCCTCCATCAGTTGACTTTGTTGTTGAAACGACTCCTCCGTGCTGCAGATCCTACGGACTCTATTATATTGGCTGATGGGCAGGCTCCTTTTTAGAGCTGTAGGGTGATAGGAGTCACAGCGAAGGATGGTGTTACGATCGGTAGGTTTACGGTATAGGTTTGTGGTGATTATATTATCCACTTTGGTTACCTTAATATCCAAGAAGTTAATCTCATTCGGGTCTGCATCCATAGTGAATCGGAGGTTTTCATTGCAGCTATTTAGGTAGTCATGGAAACTTGAGAGTTCATCTCTGGTCCCTGTAAAGATTAGGAACAGATCGTCCAGAAAGCGTTTAAAAAACCTTATTTGCTGATGGAATGGATTCAGAGGGTTCAGTATGAAGCTGTTTTCGAATAAGCCCATGTATATATTTGCCAGTTGGGGGGCCATCTTGCTGCCCATAGCGCAGCCCTTCCTTTGTAAGTAAAAAGTGTCTTTAAACAGAAAATAATTATGGTGTAGTACTATAGCAGTCAAATCCATAATGCACTTAGTACGGGGAAGAGTATCACTGGGCCTTTTTTCTAGAAAATATTCAATGGCTTCTAAAGCTCCTTGATGAGGTATATTTGTGTATAGGCTCTCGACGTCAAACGTGACCAGCCAATCTTTGTCACTTACTGTTCCAACATCATGGAGTTTCTGGAGGAAATCTCCAGAGTCTCTGATGTGGGAGTCTAAGGCTGTTGCACTGGGTTTCAGATGATGATCTTTCAGATGATCAGATGATGTAAGAGATCTGGTACCTACAGTATATTGCAACATTTTATGTCTTTTCATAAATTAATGACCTACTTCGCGAAGCACAAAGGAGTGAAAATAGCTGATCTACAACCTCACAACACGTCTCATTGTGACATCTACAGCTTGTAGATCTGCTAAACTGGTTAAGTCTGTCTGAGCGACTGAGCGTCTATAAATAATAACTACAGGTTATTTTTAATCAAGAACAAATGTGTTGATTTTCATGAAACTTCTCGAGAAGACAAGATGAGGTTTGATGGAGCCACGTAGAAATGTCTGTCTGTCTTGTCTGTCTGTCTGTCTGTCTGTCTGTCTGTCTGTCTGTCTGTCTGTCTGTCTGTCTGTCTGTCTCTCTTTCACTCTTTTTCTCTCTCTCTCTCTCTCTCTCTCTCTCTCTCTCTCTCTCTCTCTCTCTCTCTCTCTCTCTCTCTCTCTCTCTCTCTGCTTCTCACAGCTATTAGTTCACTGTGAACAGGAAGTAGAAAGGCATTTCAGTGTCATTCAACACAGGAAAGGATGGGTCACATCTTGCGCTGCGTGATCATCTGTGAGTATATCACTAATATTACTAGTATGTCTAATGAACTAGTGTTTCAACCATTTCAATGTAATATGTGTATTTAAACAACATTTTTGTTCAAGTTAAGCTGCTGAGTTTGACCTTGCATTTATTTATTCATTAACAAATTATTACCTAACTACCTATAGCTGCACATGTTTGTTGGATATCAGAATAGTTTTACAAATAATCATATTTACATTTATTCTTCTACAACATCAAGTCTGAAACTAACGTTAATGAGCAGTCTCTCAAAGTCTAAGCTTGTTATTGTCATCATACTTTATGAAATGTTTTCAACATTTACCCTTAACCACTTAAACCCCATATGGGTAACCGGAGTCCCTCAGGGCTCCTTGATCTGCTATTTTCAGCGAAAGCTTTCCCCACACACACACACACACACACACACACACACACACACACACACACACACACACACACACACACACACACACACACACACACACACACACACACACACACACACACACACACACACACACACACACACAAAAAAGCAGAAGGCAAGAAGGTGCTAATTAGTTTTCTGATTAACACCTTATTGCTCAGCTGTCTATATTGGTCAATTATCATTTCCAATACATAATAAAACATTAGCACAACTTGTTATTTGTTCTTATTAAACTTGAGTCAACTGTAGCTGTCTATGTTGGTTTTGTGTTAATTAGAAATAATTAAAATTCCCTTAATTAATGCTTATCTTTATAATATCTAACCAATCTTTTTTCAGTGGTGAGTAGCTTCTTTGGACACAGTCAAGGTGAGAATAGATTTTCTATCTATTCTCTTCATTCACTCAGTGAAGATCATATTTCCACCTGTCACATACTTCATCCTTTACATTATGACTTAATATTTCTGTCAGGACAACGGGTGATCGGGTCGTCTCTGCCCGTGCGGGCCATAGAGGGGGATGAAGTGATCCTTCCTTGTCACATTGAGCCACCTGTCGACATGGCGGAAGGGACAGTGGAGTGGACGAGACCTGACCTGAAGCCGCCGTACGTGTACGTCCTCCAAGAAGGACGTGACATGTTCCGCCATCTTAACATGCATTTCAAAAGGAGGATGTACATGTTCGAGGATGAGCTCTCTCATGGTAACATCTCAGTGAAGCTGGCCAGGGTGCAGTTCTCAGACGAGGGGACGTACAAGTGTTTTGTTCCAGCCCTGAGGAGCAGCAGTTTGGTCCAGCTTCGTGTTGGTAAGGTTTAGTGGTAAAAACATGTTTGTGAAAACAACAAGAAAGCTTTCATTAACTCTCTAGTGCAGGAGTAACCAACAGGTCGATCGCGATCTACAGGTCAGTCGTCAAAGCCGTCACAGTAGATCACATAAAAAAAAATCATATAATATTATTTTTTTCAAAAAGGTTTGAGAACCACTAGAGTCTTAGTGGTTCTCAAACGTTTTCATGTTAAGCCACAAACCCCCATTAGAAAAAGTTTGTATTTATTTTTTGCCAGGGATCCCCTTAAGAAAAGATGTGTGTTAAAAGAAAGTTTAAGAAAAAAGTAGATCTACAAGCTCACAACGCGTCGTGATGCGATGCGTTGTGAGCTTGTAGTTCTGCTATTTTTGAATAGCTGAAGTGTAAAATAGGGTTACGGTATTTTAACTGTTTGTGATGCTATTAACTGATTTAGCTGGGGACCCCCTGGAACCCCTTGAAGGACCCTGAGGGTCCCTGGACCCAACTTTGAGAACCTCTGCTCTATGATATGCCTTTTTTTATTTTGAGGGGGTAAATATTTCAACCAATTTGTTTGAAACTTAGGGGTCCCTATAATAATATATCCCATTCCTCCTCATTAATTCAACAGTTAATGGCCCAGGGTCCTATCCAGTGAGTCAGGCTGAGTACGAGGGCCTTCATTCAGCCTAAGCCACGACTATAATGCACCTATGGAAGTTTTAGAACCACCTCAAACAGACACAGACTGTCTGCATTTCTCCTGTGTGTGCGTGCGTGCGTGCGTGCGCGGGTGCGTGTGCACATGCGTGTGTGTGTGAGATAGATATTTAGACAGACAGACAGACAATCATGTGTATTTGTTTTTTACAGGGGCTGTGTCTCAGCCAGTGATGTCTTTAAATGGACCAAATGATGGTGTATCTTGGACATGTGATTCTCGGTGCTGGTATCCAAAACCTGAGGTGTCTTGGCTGGACAGTGAGGGAAACTTCCTCCCTGCTGAACCCTCAGTGACAGTCAAACATTCTCAAAAATGTTACACTGTCCAGAGGAACGTGACAGTGAGGAAACCAGTATACATGACCTGCAGAGTTAACCTACCACATTTCACCTACACTGTTGACATACACAATGACATCACAGGTAATAAATGTTTCCATAATATCATTCTTGAAGAACATCTGTAAACACCTGTGTCATGCTGTAAGACAGTATTCATATAGTGTGACATACTATAATGGCAAGTTTCTGTAAATACTACAAAAGTGAAAAGAACGACAAAGACTAATATTGTGACTAATACTTCTATTTGTCAGACTAGTATCTCATATATGATGTCATATTATCTTTTTACTACAGTAACTTAACTCTAGTGTGAAACCAGAGTAAAAGGCGTGAACCCTTCCAGCCATGATTAGCCTATACAGTTATGCATGCCTAGTTCACTGCAACCTTGTGTATTCTGTATAATGAATGTGTCCAAGTTAAGATGTGTGTTGAAGTCATCTTTCATAAGATTAACGATCAGTACTAGTGTTGAGACCAGCTCTGTGGCCCTGATTTGATCTGATTTTGGTAAAAGATATACAAGTAAAATCACAATATAACTTAGACCCAGGATAACACATTAAAGCGTAAACAAATGTGTTTCCAATGTGGTCCTGCCTTGTGGTTTGAGTGTCTGCTCTGAGATTGGGAGGTTCGGGTTCGATTCCCTGGCCGGTTCATACCAAAGACTATAAGAATGGTACGCAATACCTCCATGCTTGGCATTCAGCATCAAGGATTGGATTGCGGGTAAATCTATGTGACATACTATGACCATGTCCAGGGGGTGTACTTATACATCATGGCTGGGGATGTACATCAAGGCACCTGATGTTACAGGAACAGGAGATAGGCTCCTGCCTTATAGGCCAATTAGCTCGGCAAAGCTTACTATTACCAGTGTTGAGACTCACATGTTACAAAATGATATATCACTATATTATAACGGTACATCACATATGTTACACATCTACTCTACTTGCTTGTTAGTGTGATTTAGTGACAGACAAGACTGTTTGGTTTGATTTTACTTGTGTGTTTGTGTTCTGCTGTATGTATTTGTGTTCTATAGCAGATGCAGTTCTGATGCTGGAGCCCAACAGGTCCCACATGTTTACTGAAGAGAAGTTTACATTCATATGTCACATGAGAGAGGGAAAGAAGACTGATTGGCTTTACACTATGGAAAAAGATGGTGTTACATTAGTCAGACAATCTGATCAGAATACATTTAAATACCAAGCAGAGCCAGCCCACAGTGGTAGATACAAGTGTCTTGGTTTTAAAACGGATCAACAAGTTGTAAAACAAAGTAAGCATGTCACTTTGATTGTATCAGGTAAGTCATCATGTTATAATACCTACTTTCTCATCACTACCATTATGTTTGTAAGATGATTCATAGCACTCATATAAGCACCTTTTAATTATGGTTTCTTAGCCTTTCTCCGTAAGACACTCACTATGGGATAACAGCGCCCTCTGGCGATGCACAGAGCTACATACAATACACTCCCGGGGCCAATATCATTGGCTGAGAGGGTATGTCACGCGGCCGGAAGACCGGGGGGTATAAAACCCCTCGCGTGACGTAGGCAAACCCTCTTTCAGCTACTCTGCACTACATGTGACACGGTTATTATACTACAGTGATAAGATCTATACCGATCAGAAAATCCAGCTCTAACCCACAGTGTAGATACCTGTATCCCCCACGGGCTTTTCTTTTCGTAATCTTCTCTAGCACGCTCCCGCGGCTATTTTTCTATCTTCTATCTTTCTATCTTCTTCAGATTTCCTCCTCGTTGTCCAAGCTAGCTCCAACTAGCAAGTTAGCTGCTAAGCTAAGTTAGCTTAGCCTAGCTTAGCTTAACACTCGACACTAGCCTTACCACGATGGAGGCTCCTCGCAGGTGTGGGCTCACGGGCTGCGCTCACTTCATCGCCAGCGACGACCCTCACCAAGTTTGCATCTCCTGCCTCGGAGTACAACACGCCTTCTCGGCGAGGTCATACCCTGACGAACCAGGCTACTGCATCGACTGCACCTTCTTCTCGTTGAAGCCCCTCGACTCCCGCCTGGCTAGAGCGAGGGCTCTCGCTGGATGGACGAGCGGTGAACAACCGAGCGGTGAGGCCTCGTCTGCCGCCGGCCAAGCGGCACTCTTCGAGACGCACTGCCTGGACGACACTGGCCCAGGGGCCGCGAGTGGTGGCGCCCACCACGAGCGGGCCCAGTCCATGGGCCCACCGGCAGCAGTGGTGCCTCCGGATACCGTTGCTAGCTATCCGCGGCGCCGCCATGCTACCAACCAGGCCATCGCTTCTGTGAGTGGTGGGACCCGCCACTTGCGTGTGCTACGGCTACGGCACACATCGCCCACTGCTGCTGTGTCTGGTGTGCCCCACCAGATGCAGCAGTCTAGTGGCGTTCCGTCTCCCTCCTCCCAGCCTCCTCCTGCTGCTCAACCGCCACCGAGGAGCAGTGATTGGAGCGCCTCGCCAGCGACGAACGTCTACTCCGACGAGGAAGACGACATGGAAGAGGGAGAAGAGGAAGGTGAGATCCCTTCCTACCAGGAGGAATCCAGGGAGGTCGCCATGTCAAGCCACGATGATCTCCCTGGGACCTCCAGGGATCCTCCCGTTCCCCAGGAGCTCGGGGACGATGCCTCCGGCGCCGTCAAAAAAGACCTCAAGCCTGTGTCAGTGGTTTTTGAGAGGGCCATCGCCAGGTGTGGCCTCAAGCAGCTGATGGAGGAGCGAGCCTCCTCCTCCGCTGCTCCCATCCCAGGCTACCAAGGTCTGGCTCCCCAGGAATCACGCCCGACCAGGTCCAGGAAACCTCCCGCCGCCAATGGTTTCAGGGAGGTCCTGCACTTCACCTGAAAGGACCACTCCAAACCCCCCAAGATGCCGTTCGCAATCGATGTGGCGTGTGCTTGGAATGTCCCGCACTGCTGGGATAATCCCTTGGCATGTAATAAATCCAGTGCAGGGAATAAAACCGGTGTCACCCCCGTCCACCAGGGGGCGCTTAAGCGCCAGTGTACCAGGGTCATGCCGGTTTTGCCTCCCGCCCACCAGGGGGCGTCAAAACGCCACTGTGGGACGGGAGTCTCGCAGGTTAGTCAGGCGGGCCCCAGTTGGCGCCAAGATGGCGGAACGGGTGGCCCGTCTTGTTTTCAACCATAAGTGCACAGTACAACACTCGCCTCTGGAAGGCAGCAGAACGCCTCCAACGGGGAGGGCAGTTTTGTCAACACCTCGAGCCTTGCCGACTGGCGTAGACAAGATGGCGGCGACAAGGGTAGGCCGGATGTTGACATTGTGGAAGGCTCCCGTGTCCAGTCAAGTGACTTCCCCGAGTCTCCTGAACAGACCGTTGGTACCTTTACTGTCCCTAGCGGGCGCCGCACGTATGGCCGTTGGGTCAAGTAACAACGTCACTAGTCCCCATGGAAACGACAACCTGCTCCGCGGGGCCGATGATGTCAGCAGCCCCCTCGCTCGGTGTCTAGCTCAGTGGAAAGCTTGCAAGCCAAATCCCTGGGTGTTACACACCATACAAAAGGGCTACAGGCTGCAGTTTTCCACAAAACCTCCCATGACAGACAAAGTGTTGTTTTCTCATGTGACGGGCCAATCAGCCAGCACTCTGAGAGAGGAAGTTATCGCTCTCCTGAGCAAGGGCGATATCAGGGAATTATCTCCGAATCAGAACCTAATAGGAGTTTTTTATTAAGGACAGTTCAACTGAGAGACTGAGCAAAATGTAATACCTCAACTATCACCTCATTAGTCCTGCTCCAATCAGATCAGCTGAGCTGATTGACAGTCATTTAAAATGACTCCTCCTTCCTTGTCTCACTCATTCTCATGCTCTCTGTTCAGGCAAACACACACACTCACACACACAGAGAGCTCAGCTCGGCTCACTATTTCACTAGCTTTTCTCAAACAAGCTCAACATTAATCTTTTCATGACTAGGCTTCAACCAGCACAAGCCTGGTCCTGCAGCTTTTCAACGTGTAGCTTCACTTCTCCTGGATGCACCGATGGCTGCCTCGCCTGCGTTTGGCCCTGCATGCTTCCAACAGATAGTTTTACTGTTACTGCTTTTACTAATTAGAATATTATACAACTACAGCTAATCATGGTTGCTATAATGTTACTGCTACATCTAATTCCATGATCGTTAACACTACTGCTTCAATTCATGCTTGGCAACTTGCTTCTAGTGCTGTTGTCTCTGTGCTACTAAGTTTAGCCACCAGCTTAACTGTGTGTCCCAGTAGACGTTGGTAGCCTCACTACTTCTCAGATTTGCTTCTCCATGTAGCTCGTCAAAACTACATCAGTACTTTATTCTTAGGTATGTAAAGGGCACAACACATTTGTTCAGAGTACACTTTTTCTCTTCAGCAAGCATGTAGGTGTGCTCTGCTCCGTGGCATATAAACACAGAGCCTGTACACACAGAGCCTGCAAGTGGCAGGTCTTTTCTCAATCATTGTTAGGGTGAGTTAAGTTAAGAACTGGTGCTTTTGTCAATTAAGGATTTTTCACCACTCCTTTGTTGATTACTAGGCTACTTCAGCAAACACCAGCCTGGTTCTGCAGCTTAATGGCTGCCTTATTCCCAGCTTGTTCCATCAGTGAAGTGCAACCGCTATCATGAATGCTTTTAATTCTGCTAAAAATGCTGGCTGTTGCTTCAGCTAATGCTACTTCCATTATAACTATCAGCTAATGTTACTGCTGTTAACATGACAACTATGCTATATCAACAGCTGCTACCATGACTTTAATCTTAAATGCTAACTGCATTACTACTAAAGCTTCAGCTAGCTACTTTTACTCAGTCTGCTGCTATAATGAATGTAATCATTACATCTGCTACTTAATTTCAAATGCTGCTCCTGAGGTTAATCATAATGAGTAAGCAAACGCTAGCTGCATAGCTACTAAAGCTTCAGATAATGCTACTTTTACTCAGTTGCTGCTATAATGACTGTAAACTTTACAACTATTTTACTTGACAACTGCTGCTACCATGAGGTTAGTCATGAGCCTGCTTATGCTGACTGCTTGCTACTGCAGTTTCATCTAATGCTACTACAGTTTCACTAATGCTACAACTGCTGCAAACATGAGGCTAGCCTTGAGTATGCTAACACTGTTTACTGCATTGCTACTGCAGCCTCAGCTATTGCTACAACTATTGCAAACATGAGGTTAGTCCTGCTAATGCTGCCGACTGCTTTACGCTACTTGGTAATTGCTGCTATCGTGATTCATTATTAGGCTAATGCTATGCTTCAACTGCTACCATGGACCATGACTGCTAATAATGGCAGCTAATGCTACTTCTACTCAAGCTACTGCTAACATGACTGCTAATCATTACAGCTAATGCTACTTTTACTCAGCATGCCTCCATCATGACTGCCAAACAATACAGCTATATGCTACTTCAACTGCTGCTACCATGAGGTTAGTCATGAGTCTGCTGCTTATGCTGACTACTTGCACTACAGCTTCAGCTAATGCTACAACCATGGCTACCATGAGGTTAGTCATGAGTCTGTTAACACTGTTGACTGCAATGCTACTACAGTTTCATTGCTGCTACAGTGAGTTAGTCATGATGATGCTAAAGCTGCTGTACTAAATCTGCTGCCATCAACACGATGGTCATCATTATGCTTAAGTTGCTGGACTAAATCGATGCCATCAACACGATAGACATGATAATGCTAAAGATGCTATCCAAATCTGCTGCCATCAATACGATGGTCATCATAATGCTAAGTTGCTTGACTAAATTGCTGCCATCAACACGATGGTTATTTTCATTCTAAGCTGACTGTTTGTTGGACTGTTACTAAGCTGACTGTTACTAAAATGGGAATTTGTTAAAAATTAACACTGCAAAGCTCCTTAATCGGTGCACTACTCCGGCTAGTCCTTCATCAGATGCTCAAGCACATCAGATCATTTCACACGTCTTCTCATGGGTCACATTGGTGTCGGAACATTCTCCTCCTGCGTGCCTTCTGTCGTGAGGGCTCCTATAGCAGCAGGAGCAGTTAACTTACCTCCTGCGAGCCTTCAGTCGTGAGGTCTCCTATAGCAGAAGGAGCAGTTCATTTACCTCCTGCGAGCCTTCAGTCGTGAGGGCCCCTATAGCAGCAGGAGCAGTTAACTTACCTCCTGCGAGCCTTCAGTCGTGAGGGCTCCTATAGCAGCAGGGGCAGTTCATTTACCTCCTGCGAGGATCTGATCAGGACGGATCTGATATGATTCTTCTCCTGCGATGGGGCCCGCGCCAAAGTGTTAAACTTGCATTATCTAATATAATTGTATTACTATTCATACATGCATACTAGTGCATTCATGTCATCATCTGTATTTATCAATAAATATCATTGCATTCATCTTATGGTGTGAAGTCTCTCTTAAGTTGACCTCAAGGATGCGTATTTCCACATTCCGATTTACCCTCCGCACAGGAAGTTTCTGCGCTTCGGTTTCGAGGGGAGGGTGTACGAGTACACGGTCCTTCCCTTTGGAATGTCGCTATGTCCAAGGGTGTTCGTGAAATGCACCGAGGCGGCCATAGCTCCACCGAGGCGGCCATAGCTCCACTGAGGCGCCAGGGAATCCGCCTGTCGACTTACATAGACGACTGGCTACTGGCTCGAGTGGGGAGGTGGCGCGGCACGGACGTGGCCATTTCTCACCTGACGTCGCTAGCTTTCACCATCAACGTCCAAAAGAGCGTTTTGGTCCCGTCTCAGCGGACCACCTTCATAGGAATCTCTCTGGACTCGACCACGCTCATGGCGCGTCTGTCCCAGGACAGGATAGAAGGCCTCTTAGCCTGTGTGAGGTCTTTTCGCGTGGGGCGTCAAGTCACTTACAGGCTATGCATGCAAGCAGCGGGTCTCATGGCTTCGGCTATACACCTGATCCGTTTGGGCAGGCTACACATGAGACCTTTTCAGAGGTGGATACGGGCTCTCAGAGTCCCACCCACCATGGGTTCTCGGAAGGTTATGGTGTCTCCTCGTGCGTGGAATCACTCAGACCGTGGTCGCAAGCAGCTTTTCTGTCCAAAGGGGTCAGTATAGGCGCTGTGATCTTGCGGAAGGTCATCACCATGGACGGCAGCCTCACGGGGTGGGAAGCCGTCCACGAGGGCCGCTCAGCCAGGGGGGTGTGGGACCGCAGTCTGCCCAAATCAATTACCTGGAGCTGATGGCTCCGGTGCGCAGCGTCCTCATTTTCCTGCAAAGCCGGTTAAATCAGGGGCTGTCTTTCTCAACGGTTAAGGTGTACCTGGGGGCCATTTCCGCTTGTCACAAGGGTTTCAATGGCAAGACGGTCGGCCAGCATCCTTTGGTGCGTCGTTTCCTGGGCGGCGCCAGGCGAGCCAGTCCGGTTAACAGACCTCTGTTCCCAGCTTGGGGCCTGGCTGTGGTGTTGGACGCACTCTGCCGCCCTCCGTTAGAGCCTTTTGAGTCTGTGGATCTGAAGATCGTTGGTCTCCAAACGGTCCTCCTGGTGACACTGTCTACGGCTAAACGGGTCAGTGATATGCACGCTCTCTGTGAGTTCGGAGTGCATGAGGTTCTCGAGCGACGACAGGAAGGTTTTGCTTAAACCAAACATGGCGTTCGTTCCCAAGATCGGGGTGCAAACTGTTCTTCTCCGTCGACCTTTGCAGCTTTCTAAAGCCTGGACGTGGCGTCGTCGTCAGTAGCGCTCACAGTCCTGGGCGTAGCGGCTGTCTCTAGTTAGAGGGGGGAGTTGAACAGGGGCTGAGGGGCGTGCTGGCCTGTGAGGGTTGTATGGCTTATAGCCCCTGGGGGGTTTATGAATCCCATAGTGAGTGTCTTACGGAGAAAGGCTAAGAAACTCAAGGTTACGAAGGTAGCCCCGGTCTCTTTACTTTCGGAGTAAGACACTCACCTAACACCCCTTTTTGTGTGCATCTGCGTACAGAGAGCTGTTGTTAGATAGTTTGCCTACGTCACGCGAGGGGTTTTATACCCACTCGGTCCTCCGGCCCGTGACATACCCTCACAGCCAATGATATTGGCCCCGGGAGTGTATTGTATGTAGCTCTGTGCATCGCCAGAGGGCGCTGATATCCCATAGTGAGTGTCTTACTCCGAAAGAAACAGAGGTTACCTTCGTAACCTTGAGTTCTGTACCCATAAATATATTAATATCCTGTATGAAAAGACCAGGAGACCTGGTTCTGCCAGACCTTCACATGACATGTCAGCCTGTGTCTATGCCTAACCCTTTGTGTCTTACAGAATATATATCATCTGTATTTGTACTTGTGACATAATAGTGATGTCATGAGTATGCCTATTTACTCATGCAGAAGAAACCTAACCACAACCGGACATGAGTCATGCCTATTTACTCATGCAGAAGAAACCTAACCACAACCGGACAGAAGAAACCTAACCACAACCGGACATACCATGTATGGACGAAATGGTGACAAAGGCTCATGTAGGCCATACCTTTCAGGTCTGGCAACAAGACCAGGAGACCTGGTTCTGCCAGACCCAGAATAAATTCCTAGTACTTTATAAGATCAGAGCACTACATCACGCCGGTCTTCGCATGACGTGTCATCCCTTTTATGCCCATGTATGGAGAAGAAAGGGACAGACCAAGGTCCCTTTTATGCCCATGTATGTAGGTAGGCTGTCTGTCCCTTTTATACAGCCGGTCTTTTTCGCCCATGTATGGACGAAACGTTGCAGAGCCTCATGTAGGCCGACCCCCTGGTCTGGCAAAAAAGACTGGTAAATGGGACTTGATAATATAGATATGCATTATCATAATTATATTAGGTTACTACTATTACTATATTAGGCTTTTTTTTGCCAGACCTGAAAGGTATGGCCTACATGAGCCTTTGTCACCATTTCGTCCATACATGGTATGTCCGGTTGTGGGAAGGTTTCTTCTGCACATGGAATGTCCGGTTGTGGGAAGGTTTCTTCTGCACATGGTATGTCCGGTTGTGGGAAGGTTTCTTCTGCACATGGTATGCACAAGGTTGTATGTCCGGTTGTGGGAAGGTTTCTTCTGCACATGGTATGCACAAGGTTGTGGGAAGGTTTCTTCTGCATGAATAAATAGGCATAGACTACTCATGACATCACTATTATGCCACAAGTACAAACACAGATAGTATTGAAGTATCCTTTCAAACATAAGAACAGGTATTTCTATGATTCCATTGTAATTGATAAGCAGTTGAAGGTTTGTAGAATTGAGTTTGACCTTTGGTCAGATAATATAAGCCAGGGAGAGATGTCACTCAATTTTGTGTGCTCAGCTGTGATGCAATCAGTCAAGAAGTTTTGGCCACTGTGCTAAGTTTTTGAACCCCCGGTTAGAAACAACACCTCAAATTGATTGACAAAAGAACCTTGTATTTGCCTACAGGAAAGAAGCCTTTGTCCTATGGTATATATTCTGTTTGAAGCTCACCCTCCTACCGTGCAATAACTATGACTTGTGCTGTTAACAAAGTGAAATGCCATTTAAGGAAAAGATTCAGTCCTGAAGTAACTGCTGTCTTTTAGATTAATTGTATTTCTAACTGCTGTTTGCAATCAGGAATGTATCAAGTTTGTGGAATCATTTTAAAGCTGAAGAGATGTTGGACAAAGAATACTATACTAGCCTTTGTGTAAAAGTAAAGTTTGACAAGTGGAAATATTACAAGATTGTTACACTGTAATAACAATGCTAATGTGTGATACCAGGCTGTGGGCGGGGAATCGGGCCACAACTTCCCTGAATGAATGTATTTGATGTGTGATAGGTTTACAGAAATTGTGGGCTGGGCTTAAACCACCTAGCCCCTCCTTTTGTTGCAGAAAGTGAAACAGTATAAGTAATGTGTTTTGACCTATGACTGCGCGCTGCTGGATTGGACTTAACATGGCAGTTGCCAGTCAGGCTGAATAAAAGATGCTGACCTGAAACCCTTAGACGGGACTTTTCTCTACTTTAAGCCTTTTCCCCCAGGAAACCTGATCATGCCCACTCTGTCTCCAGGAAAATATACTACAGTATATATACTGTAAGACACAAAGGGTTAGGCATAGACACAGGCTGACACGTCATGTGAAGTCCGGCTTAGCCTGGGTCTAGCAGAACCAGGTCTCCTGGTCTTGTTTAACTCTGCCAGGCCGAAACTGCCGGGGCGGGAATTATCTTTATATGTCTCTCTGTCTGTCTGTCTGTCTGTCTGTCTGTCTGAGGTTCAAGGAGGTGCACCCACGAACAAGGCACCCACTGACCAAGCCATGCTTATAGCCCTGCTGCTAGTGGGGATACAAATCATTCAGTCTAGGTATTATGTTACAGATGATTTGTTCTAGTTTTAAGTGTATCTTCCTAATGTGAACAACAGATAAACCAAAGGCCATACTGAAAGCTGATCAAACAGACATACCAGTAGGGGGCAGTGTTACACTGAGCTGCTCTGTGGAGGACCCATCTGGATGGAACTACTACTGGTACCAACATAACAAGGACTCACTGATCATGCAAGATGGTGTTCAATACTCTACTGGACCAATCAGTGTGTCTGAAGGTGGAATCTACTGGTGCAGAGGAGGGAGAGGAGAACCAGTTTACTACACTGACTACAGTGATGCAGTCACCATGGGTGAGTCATACATTTAACTTGCAAAAAAATCACACCCAGTGTGAAGTGGGCGGTGTGTGGTCATCACATGACTCACTTAAAAAAAAACATAAATGTGTTTTTTTTAAGTGCCATAGTCCTATTCATTTAGGGCTGCACATGTGTCATGTGTTTCGCTAGCCAATCACAGTCCTGAATAGAGTCAACCAATAAAGTCAGCCAATCACATTACAGCTAGTGGTCATCACACTGATGGAAGCTCACTTAAAGAAAAGTATAGATTTGCATTGAATGTCTACGGGTTAGGGGTGTAGACTGGTATTTGCATTGAATGTGTAGGGGTTAGGGGTGTAGACTTGTATTTGCATTGAATGTGTAGGGGTTAGGGGTGTAGACTGGTGGCCAATCACGGTGCAGGATTAGTCAATGTCCAAACCTCACATATAGGGGGCGGTTACACCGCCCCAAAAAGATCTACAAATGTAAAGTAGGTCACGCTAGGGTGGTGCAGTGGTAAAGTGCCTGTCCACCAGGGGTGTATTGGTGATTTCTTTCCAGCCGAACGGTAATTTAATGACGTCACGCTTATGCGCACGCACTGCACGTGCACACATTTTATTTTATCTTAAATAGTTTACATTTTTGAATAGGAAATGTTTTTTAGCCTATTTTTAGTCTTTTTAACAAATTCAAGCAATGCCATGAATTATATAGCTGACACTAAAAGTTAGCTTTAAACGAGAGATAGGATACTGGCAGCAGCGGCTACTGAAGCCAAGATGCTGTGTTGCTTACCGTGTAGCCTATAGAATAGATGCAAGGAGTGAGGATACATTTTCACACTCACTTGTAAACCTGTTATGCAAAGTAGCCATTTTGGTACTTGGCTTGTGAATCTGGGGGCCACCATTACACCACTGCTGCCCACGACCACAGAGGTCATGGGTTCATATCCACCATGGTGCATCCGGTGTATCCGGCCTTGGTTAAAAACTCTCCCTGTCTCTCCAGCTCTTTAACCCATAGACCTGAGGCCTGAGGCCGATTCTAAAAACGCCTTCTAAATCCTTTTGTTTTCGGACAAGATCGAGCTGATGTTCCTCCCGGGGAAGGGCTGTCCGCACCGAGACATGGCCATCACCATTGATAATGCTGTGGTGACGTCAACTCGGACTGCGAAGAATCTGGGTGTGACCCTGGACGATCAACTGTCGTTCTCGGAAAACATCGCATCAGTGACACGGTCCTGCAGATTCCTCCTCTACAACATCAGGAGGATTCGCCCCTTCCTCACGGAGAAGGCAGCCCAGGTGCTCATCCAGGCTCTTGTCATCTCCCGCCTGGACTACTGCAACTCCCTCCTGGCTGGTGCTCCGGCATCTGCCATCAGACCTCTGGAGCTTGTTCAGAAAGCTGCAGCTCGTCTGGTGTTCAACCGCCCCAAGTTTTCCCACACAACTATCCTTCTCCGTTCTCTACACTGGCTCCCCGTAGCAGCTCGGATCCAGTTTAAAACCCTGGTGCTAGCCTATAGGGCAGTGAAAGGAACAGCTCCTTCCTACCTCCGGGCTATGGTTGATGCCTACACCCCTGCCCGACCACTTCGGTCTGCCACCTCAGGGCGACTGATCGCCTCGTCACTCAAGGGTCCTTCTGGTCGATCGACACGGTCACAACTTTTTTCTGTTCTGGCCCCACAGTGGTGGAATGAACTTCCCACTGAAGTCAGGACAGCAGGGTCACTGCCCATCTTTCGCCGCAGGCTGAAAACCCACCTCTTCAGGAAACACTACCCTTCCTCTTTGTCTGGCTTACTTGTTGTTAACTAGTTGTACGAACTCTTGTTTTATTGTTGTACTGTTTTATTGGATTTATTTATTGTTTAGTCGATACACTTTTTGTATTAGCTTGTGCTCATTTGATTTTGCTATTTTGTCTCATCTGTTTAAGAAAGTAGGTAGCTGATATATAGCACTTTTACCTTAGCGCTAGGTATACTCTTGGTTGCTTGTTTTTCGTTCCCTACCTATGTTGAATGCACTTATTGTAAGTCGCTTTGGATAAAAGCGTCTGCTAAATGACTGTAATGTAATGTAATGTAATGTTTACTGAAAAACTTCAAATATTCATAAAAAAACTTCAAACAATTACATTTTAAAAAATAAATAAAATAAAAAATGAAAATTTGAGTTAGCTGGTTTCTGCCAGACAGTGACGAATATTCTTTGCTGTATGGGAGCAATACAGCCTTTTTGTTTTAGTATACATTAAAGGAATTATCCAGATCTTGATATGATAAAGAAAAAAACTAACAAAAACACAAGCAAATCTGGTCATGAAAAGTAATTTATATAACATTAATAAAGAGTCTGTTGATCAAAATATCAAGGATTGTGTCCTTAAAAGATTCCTTTTTTTCTCCCTTTCTTACAGTGCATCTGCTATAATGAAATATGACTGAAATATCTGCATGGTTGTAATTATGGTGTGTGTGTGTGTGTGTGTGTGTGTGTGTGTGTGTGTGTGTGTGTGTGTGTGTGTGTGTGTGTCCAGTGGCAGATGGACCTCCCACCTACCTGGTTGTGTTCAATGAGACCACCACCACTCTGAATGCCTGGTGGAACCCCGCACCGGGCCGGGTCCAGAACTACAAGATCACCTACGTCCCTACTGCTGGAGGCGGGACCCAAACTGTAGCCTAAGAATACATTCACATATCGTGGCTGAGATATCCTATCGCCATATTCTAACTTTTTGTGTTTCTTTTCCCTACTTGATCATACTACAGCTTCTCACAAAAGTGTCAAAAGAAGCAGATCTGCAAGCTCGTGGCGCTTTTGTGCAGCGTTTCGAGCTTGCAGATCTGCTATTTTTGCTGTTTAGGAATTTGAGTTTGAAAGTTACCGTTTTGGTCATAATGAGGTTTCCACCCGACAGAGACGATAAGAACGCACGTCGCACACACACACACACACACACACACACACGCACACACACACACACACAGTCTGAGTCAGTATACTGAGACAATAGCTGGGAGGGAATTTGTAAAAATCGTGCACTTGGTGACATGTTTTTGGTTTTTGGCATGGTGTTAGGTATGGGCATAAGGTTTTCAAAAAACGTTGCAAGCAAGTCGGCTTCGCCCCCTGGTGGTCTGTTTGCAATGACTCCAATATTAGATAGGTATGGTTGAAACCCCAAATAATTGATAGAGGAGATTTTTCAATGGATTATGTTACTATTGGGTATGCTAAATAACATACTAAAAATGTAGGAAAATCAAACTCCTGTCAATGCATAATTTTCAAGATGGCGGGAGCTTAAAATGCCAGGAGCTTAAAATGCATTTTTTTTTGTATGTTATTTAGCATACCCAATAGTAACAGAATCCATTGAAAAATGTCTTCTATCAATTATTTGGGGTTTCAACCATACTTACCTATCTAATATTGGATTAATTGCAAACAAACCACGAGGGGGAACTTGTTTGCGATGGTTTTTGAAAATCCTATGCCCATACCTAACAGCATGCCAAAAATCTAAAACTTGTCTCCAAGTGCACAATTGTTATGATTTTTTACATATTCCCTCCCAGCTTATAGGCATTTTAAGCTCCCGCCAGCCATCGTGGACCCCATCTTGAAAATTATGCCTTTCCAGAAGTTTGATTTTCCAGCATTTTTATTATAATGCTTATTTAGCATACCCAATAATAACAGAATCCATTGAAAAATATCTTCTATCAACTATTTGGGGTTTCAACCATATTTAATATTGGATTCATTGCAAACTCACCACTAGGAGGCGAGCCCGACTTGCTTGCGATGGCTTTTAAAACCTTATACCTAACACCATGCCAAAAATCAAAAACTTGTCACCAAGTGCTCGATGTTGATGATTTTGGCCAAATTCCCTGCTTTTATGGAAACACCGATAAGCAAGGCTGGCTGTCATTTAAAAAAATAAATAATAAATCAAGCTATTGTGCATGTGTAGAGAGTACATACAGTATGCATATATATATCGACTGGAGGAAACCTGGCTGGGCTGATTGCCTGGGTGATATCACACTAAAAAGCGAGATTTAAGGAAAACTGGAAGCTACAAACGTCTGAGCCTGGCCCAAGTCTTTGGTTCACTGTTGGGACTTCAACACGTGTAGCGTGCCCAGGCGGCCTTGCATTGTTTCATCTGAGACAACCAGGATGTTTTAGGAAACGGCCTGACACACACTTTGGGCTTCTGTACGAGTAAAGTTGTCATGGTACCGAATGACAAGGCTTCCGTGCCGCTGTTTTCTTAGAATCTGCTGATAAGGCATTTCTGCAGTCGCTTGGCGCATGCAACGATCCATGGAGGAGTAGAAAAGACACACTATAAACACATAATTATGTTGACATACATATGCTTTAAGGTCTGTACACTCTGGGGTCGTTAATTTCATAAATAGTGACCAAATTTGACTGGGAGACAGTCATCTAGCATTTTTGTCTCCGCCAGGCCGAAAGGCATGGCGAGAGAGTATGTTTTACCCCCTGTCCGTCCGTCCGTGTGTCCGTGTGTCCGTCCGTCATTCGATCTGTCTGTGTACAGCTAATCTCCGGCACCGTTGGCTTGCTCGCAGCCAAACTGTGCACACACAGTCCCTGGATACCAGAGCAGAACCTCTGCCCCAAATTTTTCACAGGGGCCTGTTATAGCGCCACCAGGAGGCCGATTTGTGCAAAACACATTTTTTGACAGTACTCCTACAGATTTTGTCCAAAAATCCCACAAATCGGTACACAGTATCTCTGCAGTCATTAAACGAAACGGGTCTTTCAGATTTCTCATATTCCATCCTGATTGGCTAAAAATGTCTTCCAAAGTTTGCAGGAGTGCTCCATTTTGAACAAAATGCCTCAAATCATGAACACAGCATGCACTTTCCGTGAAATTTTGCAAGCACATTCCCATTAGGCCGAGGAAGAACTACCATTTGAACATTTTTAAATCAGCCTCATGGTGGCGCTATAACAGGCCGATTCGTGTTTTTACCTATAATTGCACCGATCTGTGTAAAACTTTGTATGCACACTCCCTAGAGGTCAAGGAAAAACCTTTGCCCTGCATTTTTCACATCTGCCTTTTATAGCGCCACCAGGAGGCCGACTTGTGTAAAACACATTTTTTTATACTACTCCTTCCAATTGTATCCAAATTTCACGCAAATCGGTACACATGATCTCTATAGTCATGTGATCACGACGGATGTGTTTGATTTTTCATATTCCATACTGATTGGCTAAGATTGACATCTAAAGTTTTCATTATTGGCTTGTTTTGAACAAAATTCTGCAAATCATGAACGCACCGTCCAATTGCGCTCAAACTTTGCACGCACATTCACACTATGTTGAGGAACAAATGCCACCCTTTTAACATTGGCCTGTTATAGCGACACCAACAGGTCTAATTCAGCAAAACACGTTTTTGACAAAATGCCTCGAATCATGAATGCAGTCAGTGTCCGATTGTCGTGCAAGGCCTAAGAAGAAATGGCACCCTTTTCACGTTGGCCTATTATAGCGCCACCAGGAGGCCACAGTAGCCTACCTGACCTGGCGGAGACCTGTGCTCCGAGGAGCACTTTTTCTAGTTTCATTTTCATTTTTTCATGTCATATGAAAGCAGGAAATCATAGCAAAATAATGATATATTGGTTAATAAGATTGAGTGAATAGTTTTGAAACTACAGCTTATAGAACTGAAGTCAAGTTAAATCAAGATAAAACTCTTGAGTAGAGTAAACACCATTTCAATGGCTCTCATTCAGAGTAGCACTACTGGGCTATCAGTCCCATCATGCATAGCGGGGCATGCAATTCTTTTTTTTTCCAAGGGTCTCTTTGTTCTGTATGCTCTCTGAGACAAAGCATTTGCCACTGCCCCCTGCTGGAACCGGCCCAGGAGGACAAACAGAGATACATTTTCACAACAGTTTTAACAAAATATGATTGTTAATACATCTTTATTTGAAATTTACATTAGACACAAGCCAACAGACTAGTGATACCTTTCAAAAATAATCGGGTAGAAATAGCGGATTTTACCGTGATTTTGCGATGTTTGGATGGAAACTGAAGGATTTGGTTAGCAATGCTAGCAAATGCCTTATATTTTACTACATGTTTATGCATTTATTTCATATTTACATGTCGATTTAAGCTCTGAAATTTCTGTCAGACATACTCTAGTATGTGAAGAGTCTAACTGGGCTATAAACTCATTTTGGATAAAAGAAAAAAAAAAAAGAAGAATGGGCACCAGCAAAATGACTGTCCTCCAGTCAAAAAGGGTCACATATTTTTGAACTGTTGTTTATGTCAGGACAGGTTTATGTCATACAGAATATGAATACTAAGGCAACAAAATCTTTAATCGGAACAGGGTTGACTTTTCTGAGCTTCCGCTCTGCAAATATAGGCATCAACCTGTATGGATGAGGCATCAACTATAAGAATAGTATTGAGGTGATATATTTGCTGCCAAGTATTTCATATTTTATAACCCATTATCACCATGAAATGAGACGTTAGATAGGACATCTTGGGACCTCTTCATCATTTGAAAGAGTCAAATGTAGAATATCTAATCAAGAGTAATATACTGTATATCAAGGAGGTTAATCACCCCTTCTCCCACCCCAACTCCCACAGCACCAGACCCAGATCGGAGGAAAGAAGACCACAGTCCTGCTTCCCAAGCTGACCCCTGACACAGAGTACTCCATCACTGTGGTAGCAGTCTACGCCACCGGAGTCAGCAGTGAGCTGAACGGCCTCGGCAAGACCAGTAAGTCGTTTGTTTTAGTTTTTTCTCTCACCGATATTTGGACAGATGTGCAAATATCTCATGAAGAGTTGTCTTTTGGGAGCGTTAAATCATTCTAGCTAATGATACATGGATTAAAGAGCAGTGCCTTTGGAGAATGAACGTGCAATCAGGCTCTGGGGGAGGTTTGACTGAGAGGAATTGCTTAGTCAGAGGAACTTGAGTGCTTTTAAGACATAGAAGATGATGATTTAAAGGTGGTGCCGCTGAGGATGCACAATTAAGATTGTGATACAGAAAGCTGTTAATGTAGTTTACTGTTAGCCGAAAGACAGCTTAGTGTAGGTTTTTTATCCGCATGTAAATGAATCCTACCTCATTCCAGAGCCCCTGGGTGGTGTGAGGAACCTGCGTGTCACAGACCCCACCACCACCACCCTGAACGTCCAGTGGGAGCCCGCTGAGGGCAACGTGCGTCAGTACAGGATCTTCTACGTGCCTGTGGCTGGAGGAGCCGAGGAGATGGTAGGCTGGAGACACCTTCCATGCACTGTAGTGTAGTTTAACACCGGCTTTTCTACTTGTCTTCTTTGTTCCCCTTCCTTTTTTTTATCCAAGAAAACCCCAAGCTGTAGAGACGATGTTAATTCCTGTACAAAGGGACGTGCTGGGCACTGGGAAATGTGGGACAATTCCATAAAGGCCTCTCCATTCCATAAAAAAGACAGTGTGAAAAACGGCCTAAATTAAGTAAAAAATCCGGCGCACAATTTACGGGCCTCTCTATCTGAGATTCCCAGGCTGAATTAGGGGTCCAGCACGTCCCTGTTCCTTTACATAACTTTAAGACACGGTTTCTGTGTTTGCTTGTGGCTCCAGGCACAGGTATCTGGTAACACCTACAAGACCGCCCTGACCAACCTCCAGTCGGACACCGTCTACACTGTGACCGTGGTGCCTGTCTACTCTGCTGGAGAGGGACAACGGCTGTCAGAGAATGGCAAGACGCGTAAGTGAGCTATAGAATACATTCATGTGATAGTGCACAATTGTAGTCCGTGGTAATGTTGAGTCCGTGCTCTATGCTATAGAGTTGTTACGGCACAGCAAAAATGGCAAATGTTTTAGAGTTTAGAGTTAATAAACATGTGCAGATACTGTAGGCTATACTCAGTACAATGGTAGCATTTTTGGACAGGTGTCAGGGTCGAATCAGCAGGATACAGAATTAGAAGGCTATGAATTTTTTGAGAAAGACACATTGACAAGGCATTGACATTTTCTTTCTTTTCTTTCCTTCGCTGCACCCACTTTTTTACTTCTTTAAACCTGTGATGTGAAAATAAATCTGATTCTGGAAACCAGCCCATACTGCAAAGAAAAAATAAAAACATTTCACATGTATGTTTAAGAATAATACAAAGTTGCATTGGGCAAATCATTTTTAAATGTATTTTGGACCCTTTTCACAGATTTTCTGAGATGTTTTTGCCACTTAAAATATTGTTATCCTAATGTTGGTGTCCAAAAATATGTTTTTGTATATTTTTAAACATGTCAAATCTCTGCTGTCAGGCAGAAACCAGCTAACTCCAAAATGTTCATTTTTTAGGAAATGAAAAAGCTAAGTTGGAGTTTGGAGGTTTTGTCCATCATTGATAAGAACAGCTGGACCTCCAAGCTCACAATGAGGTTGGAGGTCAAAAGGGTGTGAAGCCTGGATTCAGCAAATCAGCTAACTCCACCCCCTTTGGTGGAGTTAGGGGGTTTAGCAGAAAGTTTGAGGATCCAATGAAGTTGTCAGAAGCGCTTTTTAATACTTTTCATTCAATAACATTTTTAACCAACACACAGACGTAAAGGGTGTTCAATAGCACTGATTTATGAAAAACAATTAAAAAGCAGAACAATTTAGTTAGCTGGTTTCTGCCAGACAGCGACAAATATTCTTTGCTGTATGGGAGCAATATAGCCTCTTTTTTTTTAGTACATTAAAGGAATTATCCAAATCTTGATATGATAAAGAAAAAAAACAACAAAAACAGGAAGAAAATCTTGTCAAGTAATTTATATAACATTAATAAAGAGTCTGTTGATCAAAATATCAAGGATTGTGCCCTTAAAAGATTCATTTTTTAAAGAAATCTACCGTGCATCTGCTATAATGAAATATGATTGATTCAAATATCTGCATGGTTGTAATTATGACATGTATGTGTGTCCAGTGCCAGAGCCTCCCACCGACCTGGTTGTGTTCATTGAGACCACCACCACTCTGAATGCCAGGTGGAACCCCGCAGCGGGGCGGGTCCAGAACTACAACATCACCTACGTCCCTACTGCTGGAGGCAGGACCCAAACTGTAAGAATACACTCACATATCATCACATATCCTATCGCCATATTCACAATTTTTGTGTGTGTTTTTTCTCGTAAATTAACGCCCTACTTGATCATACTACAGCAGCACACTAAAGTATCAAAAGTGCGCGCGTGTATGCGTGTGTGTGTGTGTGTGTGTGTGTGTGTTTGTGTGTGCAACCAGATCTGCAAGCTCGAAACGTTTCGATCAAGGATTTTACCTAAAGTTCTTCTGCTAGTTGCTAGCAGTGTACCAGCTGTATCGTAGAAGAAGGTTATTCGTGGACAATATAGCCACATTTTTTGTTTTAAACCTCTTATGCTGATGGATATTTCTGATTGCTTTTATGGAACCATCGATAAGCAAGGCTGGCTGTTATTTAAAAAAAGAAATAATAAATCAAGCTACTGTGCATGTGTAGACACCCACACACACATGCATAGGCGAGCTGTGTCTCCTGCTATTTAACAGCCCTGCATGTCGTTGTTATGCGATCTCAAGAAGATTATGATCTCCCCTTTTACCCATCCAGGGAACTGAGGTCAAGCATTCTTCAACCATCACTGAGTTTACAGGATGTGAAGAGTTGCTTAACAGAGACATTCAGAGTCCCACCTTGTAAAGGTTCAGATAAGCTGCTTTAATAACTGCTGAGGGAAACATTGACCAGGCACTTGAGAGATTTGTGTGTGTGTGTGTGTGTGTGTGTGTGTGTGTGTGTGTGTGTGTGTGTGTGTGTGTGTGTGTGTGTGTGTGTGTGTGTGTGTGTGTGTGGGCGTGTTTGTGCGTATGTGAGAGTACGGAACGGAGCGGTGTGAACGGAACGTGATTATCGGTGCGTTTTTGTCTGGATGCACTGTCGTGTTTTATGTTTGTGTTCCTTGCGCAGTACAAGATGGAATGCTGAGACCTGGCAGGGATCAGTGTCTGTTTGTGTAACAGAGTAGAGTCTGGTGCCTTGGGGACATATTCTGAAGATAGTAGCAGTGTTGCACAAAACTGTGATGCACTTCAAGAAAGGCTACTTGCGTCTGTTTGTTCCCCTGTCAGTTTTGTATTTCGTCATGTATGGCCCAGACGTTCATTCCGTTCCAGCATAGGTTCTACTTCATGCCGAAGATTGCGAAAAAAACTCAGCTTTAGTCCAGCTGGCTGTGTGGAGGTCACGCGCTGCATGCTGACTGACCACCAGCTACGAAACCCTTTAACACAGGATGGAAGGTTTTCATATTTTGGACTGGAGGAAACCTGGCTGAGCTGATTGCCTGGGGGATGTCACGCTAAAAAGTTGAGATATTGAAGGAAAACTGGAAGCTACAGAAACGGCCGCACCTGGCCCAAGTCTTTGGTTCACTGTAGGGATTTCAACAAGTGTAGCATTCCCAGGCGACCTTGCATTGTATGTTTTAGGTAACGGCCCAACACACTTTGAGCTTGTTTACAAGGAAAGTTGTCACAGTGCCGAATCACAAGGCTTCCGTGCCGCTGTTTTCGTAAAATCTGTTGATAAGGAATTTCTGCAGTCGCTTGGTGCATGCTGTCAAGAATTACAACGATCCATGGAGGAGTAGAAAAGACACACTATAAATAATAATTACTGTATGTTGACACACACATGCTTTAAGGTCTGTACACTCTGGGGTCGTTATTTTCCTTCATAAATATATATTCTTGAACTGTTGTCTATGTTAGGACTACATTCATACAGAATATTAATATAAAGACAACAAAGGCAACAAAATCTTTATTCAGAACAAGTTTGACTTTTCTGAGCTTCGGCTCTGCAAATATAGGCATCAACCTGTATGGCTGAGGCATCAACTATAAGAATAGTATTGATGTGAAATATTTCCTGGCAAGTATTTCATATTTTTGTATTATGTTTTTAGTCACTTCCCTGGTGTGCACACACACACACACACACACACACACACACACACACACACACACACACACACACACACACACACACACACACACACACACACACACACACACACACACACACACACACACACACACACACGCATGCACGCACACATAGAGTTTCTCAGCCCTTCTGGTATTGCATCCCCACTCCCAACCTACTGTACAGCATCCCTCTAGCCTAGCCAAACACAGCGTAGTAAATTGACCCTCCACTAATGCCTGTAATGGCAAGACATCCAACTGTTTTGGACATTAGGGTATATATTTACCATGACCGCTGCACACCCTAGTAACTCCAGAATCCAGAATCCTGGAATGAGTTTTGTGTCCCATCTTAGACACATATCAACTCCCTCCCCCCAGTGTCTCCCAGAATTCAAAAGAACATTGAAATTCAGTTCATTTAGACACTTCAGCTCAGAAATAACCACACCATTAATTAACCATTTACCATTTATTAACCATTACCATATTAACCATAACCCACCCATATATGCAATGATATTGCATTCAAGTTTGGCGGTGTGACTCTGCTCATGTGATATACAGATTCCTGTGCAAACATGTCACAGATCTTCAATCACAAACCCCCAGAGCAGAGCATTGTATTCAATCCAATCAATGCATAAGCATAAAATACATTTTAACATAACATTGAACCTTCAATGCATAATTAAACAACCACAATCATAGTACAATCCATAGAACACAGTACAATACACAGAATCATAGAACCACAGTACAAACACAGAATCAACCTATAACGATAACTAGAAAAAGTGCTCCTCGGAGCACAGGTCTCCGCCAGGTCAGGTAGGCTACTGTGGCCTCCTGGTGGCGCTATAATAGGCCAACGTGAAAAGGGTGGCATTTCTTCTTAGGCCTTGCACGACAATCGGACACTGACTGCATTCATGATTTGAGGCATTTTGTCAAAAACATGTGTTTTGCTGAATTAGACCTGTTGGTGGCGCTATAACAGGCCAATGTTAAAAGGGTGGCATTTGTTCCTCAACATAGTGTGAATGTGCGTGCAAAGTTTGAGCGCAATTGGACGGTGCGTTCATGATTTGCAGAATTTTGTTCAAAACAAGCCAATAATGCAAACTTTAGATGTCAATCTTAGCCAATCACTATGGAATATGAAAAATCAAACACATCCGTCGTGATCACATGACTATAGAGATCATGTGTACCGATTTGCGTGAAATTTGGATACAATTGGAAGGAGTAGTATAAAAAAATGTGTTTTACACAAGTCGGCCTCCTGGTGGCGCTATAAAAGGCAGATGTGAAAAATGCAGGGCAAAGTTTTTTCCTTGACCTATAGGGAGTGTGCATACAAAGTTTTACACAGATCGGTGCAATTATAGGTAAAAACACGAATCGGCCTGTTATAGCGCCACCATGAGGCTGATTTAAAAATGTTCAAATGGTAGTTCTTCCTCGGCCTAATGGGAATGTGCTTGCAAAATTTCACGGAAAGTGCATGCTGTGTTCATGATTTGAGGCATTTTGTTCAAAACGGAGCACTCCTGCAAACTTTGGAAGACATTTTTAGCCAATCAGGATGGAATATGAGAAATCTGAAAGACACGTTTCGTTTAATGACTGTAGAGATACTGTGTACCGATTTGTGGGATTTTTGGACAAAATCTGTAGGAGTACTGTCAAAAAATGTGTTTTGCACAAATCGGCCTCCTGGTGGCGCTATAACAGGCCCCTGTGAAAAATTTGGGGCAGAGGTTCTGCTCTGGTATCCAGGGACTGTGTGTGCACAGTTTGGCTGCGAGCAAGCCAACGGTGCCGGAGATTAGCTGTACACAGACAGATCGAATGACGGACGGACGGACACACGGACGGACGGACAGGGGGTAAAACATACTCTCTCGCCATGCCTTTCGGCCTGGCGGAGACAATAACTAGATGCCACGGGGAGGAGGCCGGGGAGGTGGAGGGAATTTGAAAACAAGCAGCTGTACACACCGCTTAGACAGCGAAGCACGTATACTGAACAGAGAACAGAGCTGCTTAAATGAACCGCCCTGTTGCACTGTGGGTATTAGGGCATAAGTAATTAGCTTGGAGCGAATGAGAATGACAAGAGGTTGAACGTACTGACTTAAAGGAGTATGACTATAACTGATAGCGAATGGGGGGGGGGGTCCGGGGAGTGTGAATGAAGTACATAAACATTCTGCCTTCCGTGTCTACATGAACTATCGTTGCACTGAATTTCATTTAGACACTTCAGCTCAGAAATAACCACACCGTTAATTAACCATTTACCATTTATTAACCATTACCATATTAACCATAACCCATATATGCAATGATATTGCATTAAAGTTTGGCGGTGTGACTCTGCTCATGTGATATACAGATTCCTGCGCAAACATGTCACAGATCTTCAATCACAAACCCCCAACACGCGCTCACTTGCAGTGAGCAAATACAGAGCCACACCTTAATCTATATGAGAATGTTTATCAGTTAAAGCATCAAAGTGACGCAATTTCATTTAAATCCATTTGATATAAATGAAATATGCTACATGAATTAACTATGTGAGTGTCGGCAATGACACATTTCCTTTAAATGCATACCGAAGATGCCCTCACATCTAAAAGCCGATATCAACTATTAGATGCACATTTGGCAAAACACTACCGTGTTCTGATGTTAAAGGAAATAAACTATGAATTATTAATAACTATGTGTATAGACAGCAATGTCTAATTCCTTCTATATGATGGCAGCAATGCGAACCCTATTAGGCAAGTCGCCCGAGCGGTGACCTGATATAGAAGGAATGTATTATTAGTGAATAACCCATGCTAAACCTACCATCATCTAAACCACCATTAAGCAGCGTGGGACCACCACGACCCATGCTTAATGGTGTACCATACTGAGCACAAGTTACAACCAATCCCCAACATGCGCTCTCGGCAGAGAGCCACGCCTTAGCATATATGAGACTATGTATCAGTAAAAGCATCAAGAGAGATGCAATTTCATTTAACTCCATTTGATATAAATGAAATATGCTACATGAATTAACTATGTGAGTGTCAGCCATGACACTTTTCGAAATAAACTATGAAATTATGAATAACTATGTGTATAGACAGCAATGTCAAATTCCCTCTATATGATGGCAGCAATGCGAACCCTATAAGGCAAGTCGCGCTTGCCCAAGCGGTGACCTGATATAGACGGAATATACTATTTAGTGGATTACCCATGCTAAACCTACCTTCGAAATCTAAACCACCATTAGCAACGTGAGACCCAACACGACCATGCTTAATGGAATACCACTGTAGCAACGTGAGACCCAACACGACCATGCTCGTGGCGACCATACCTACCATTAATACCACTGTAGCAACGTGAGACCCAACACGACCATGCTACTAGTGGCTACCATACCTACCATTAATACCACTGTAGCAACGTGAGACCCAACACGACCATGCTACTAGTGGCTACCATACCTACCATTAATACCACTGTAGCAACGTGAGACCCAACACGACCATGCTACTAGTGGTTTACCACCCATCATCAATTTACCAACCTACTATTCTAGTACCACAATTAAGCATACGTGAGACCAAACACGACCAATGCTTAGTGGTTTACCATCCCTTACCTGACCCCCAACCTGCGCTCTGACAAGAGCAATACTTAACGCACGATCAATTATGCAACTCCTGAATTATCCCATAATTGATCACACATAACACTCATAGCTTTTTTGAGCTGCAAGAATTTCATCCGTATTTAAACGAATATATCGTCCGTAAGCAGCAGATGACCAGCGACCCATGGCTTTTAAGTGGATGAAGAAACCAACAAAGCTGCGGTTGCTGCGCCGATCCGAAAGAAGTGAGGAGTATACGCGTGGGGCAGGGTCCACGTCGCTGGCACACAGTACGCAGCCTGGCAGCAAACCATGCCCTTGACATGCCTTCCCATCATCCATGACGAACAGATAATTTCCTCCAGGATTAACCGCCATTTCAGGTAGCAGGACATAGAAAAGAACGGACAAAAGCGGTATCAGTTCTTACAATAAATGATATTCCATTAGATGATTACTGATTTAGAGTGCTTAATTGAACGTGTGAGCTTTCAGTGCAAGCAAAGTATTTCCCATATCTAAGAACCCATAGAATGCTGATAGAACTAATTCCAAACAATATCTACATTAGATAGTTCCTTTCTCCACTTAGTAAAAGCTTAATCCGATAATCAATGTGTCCTGCAATTCACATAACTTCTCACAGTTAACTGCGTTCAACAAAGCATGAACCGAGTGATCCACAATATCACAACCCCAATGTGGAAAGTAGCGATTTGAACATCCATGAAATTAGCTCAACTTAGATATCCAATATCACAAGTAAGACGCGCGAACGCTGGAAGCGAACGCAGCTCGAAAATATTGTATATTTACAGACTGTGTGTGTGTGTGTGTGTGTGTGTGTGTGTGTGTGTGTGTGTTTGTGTTTTGACTGTAGCTGCACTCTGGCGCACTCTGTTGGCCGCACCCAGGCAGTGCACTGCACACAGACACACACACACACACACACACACACACACACACACACACACACACACACACACAAGCCGAGCAGACTTTCATAGTAAGCTCCACTTGGGCGGAGGCGCCTCCTTCCGCGTTCGCAATTAAACAATCCATACCATTTGACATTTATACGCTGAATCCTTTTAGAACATGAGTGAGTGGATACGCAGATCAAGCAGAGAGCAGCCAACAAGGCTTTCAGTAGACTTAACCAGAATGAGTTTTAGATTTGATTAATGGATGACCTGCCTCTCATGGCTTCAGCAGATGTAGATCTAGTATACCACCGAGGTGATCTTGATTACTGCTGTGCAATGACCATGGCGCTGCAGTAAAGATGAAGACTGGCAGCAACCCAAAACCTGAGGATTCCCAGCATCCATGGTGGACAGAAGGTCATGCCATCATCAACCTTGGATCACCATAATGGGCAGTCGCTCATGAAACAGAGAACAGAAGCAGAATGAGATCAAGCAATGAACAAATATCCCTTACAATGACATGGTTAAGCTAAAAGCGAAGATAACATTTACGTTAATTCATTCGTGCTTCATTAATATAATCACAATCCAACCTAATGAATAATTAGTGCCATGTTCTGACCTCAACGCGTGTGGAGGTACACAAATATACAGCTAACAGTAGCTTGAAGAGACGATAAGAAGCAGTGTAAAGTTTGAATGATTTCACCTCTCCAAACCAAGATTACAACCAGTTTTATAAACTGAAACAATCATGAGGGTTAGCGCCAATAAAATGCTCACTACATACATACAATTAAATAGCACAAGCATAAAGCTACAAGGAATGGAAACTAGCATTAGCTATTATGAAACAAACAACCTGGATGCTAGCATTAGCCCAGTGCCAAAGTGCCAAACACAACTCTGCATTGGGGAAATCAAGATAATCAAACGCCACATGGCTACGATGCACAAGCATCTCAGCATAATGATTGCAAAAAGGTAGCCTACTCACAACGATACTTCCAAGCACATTACTGAATTGGGAAGATAAGCCGATGCACTGGGACCACATGGTATAAAGACTCAGACTAAACTGAATTTACTAGAACAATTAGAGTGTCCCCTAGGGGCGCAAACCCACAACAGAAAGGTACAATTACCCCAGTCTCACTAGAGGGGGCCAAACTACAAACAAAATTCGGTTCTAAAAAGACAGTGCCTTAACACCTATACATTTTTAAACCTCTAGGACCTTAACCTTTAAACACTACTACCACCTTAAACTTTAACGCTTTTACCACAATAACTTGACTCTATAAAGGTAAACCTTTACCACTACTAATACTTTACCCTTTAACTCTATTCATTATGTAATACCAATTACCTAATAAAACATCCTTAGAGCCTTTAAACCTTAGAACCCTAGAACCTTTTAACTATTAATACTTAACTCTAAAACTTTTAACACTACTAATACTTTAATACCTTTAACACTACTAATACTTTAATACCTTTAACACTACTACTTTAATACCTTTACCATCGATACTGAACACTATAAACAACCTTAGATATCCCACACAGTTTCTTCAGAACAACACTTCTAGTATAAGAACTTATTACACTGACCTTGGAAAACTCCTCTAAAAGCAAACTCGGTGCAACAGTAATAATCTTGTTGAGCATCTACAAACTAATCCCCCATCATAGCTACCTGTAATTTAAGACAAATGAGTTGAATAACCCAGCAGAAATGATCAACATCTTCACTGAGTGGATTATATACTTGAATATCCCGTTTAGTAAGTACCTACTTAACATAACACTGCCTAGTTAACATAACCATAATACCTGCAAATTCCACCATTCAGTTAAGAATCACTCTTGCCCCTTCACATGACTCTAACACACAGTAGAATTAAACTAATCCTAATATAGCCTACTATGAAAGCGGTTGCATGGACTACAATACCCATAGTGCTTTACTGAAAGCCACTTCCTGGATACTCCCAGCGTGGTCTAGTGAGAGAGTGACGACGCTAGCATAGACTCCCATACTAAGAATGGGAAGCAGAAAGCTCTGACTATCTCAATGGGGACATTCCAATGATTGGAACTATAGCAACCCGCTTCGCAGCGGGATCAAATAGTGACGGAACTCTCTCCCTCTATGGTTCTGGTTACTTCACGTTGACTTGTCAACAGTTTGTGTGTGAGAATGTGTGTGCGTTTAAACCAAACTCCGTCTGCCTGACCCGACAAACATGATCACATGCACAAGAACCTTTATCTCCATAATGATCACACACAGAGAAGATTAATAGCATCACCTGGCATGAGAGATCATTGAAGACGATCAGGAAATAACTGCAGCAGCTTGGATGTGGCTGTGTTCACAGAATGACCGCAGCGCAGATCCGCCTCGATGTCGACTTGTGTTGATAATTACCAGGATACGTTTACAGACTTAAAATGAACCATTGACGTCCACCTATGAACCGCGCTGTTTAGCGTCGTGCCCCACCTGATCTTCCACCCAAACACAACTGCTACTCATGATCAGAACGGCACTCCTGCAGCTGAATTCAATGACAATAACGAGCACGATCCGTGATTACTGGTGAGTTGCAGCAAACAGGTTAATGAAAAGTTTGAAAACAGCTGAGACCACCCGCACCAATGTGAAATTTGAAAACAAGCAGCTGTACACACCGCTTAGACAGCGAAGCACGTAGACTGAACAGAGAACAGAGCTGCTTAAATGAACCGCCCGAGATGCACTGTGGGTATTAGGGCATAAGTAATTAGCTTGGAGCGAATGAGAATGACAAGAGGTTGAACGTACTGACTTAAAGGAGTATGACTATAACTGATAGCGAATGGGGGGGGGGGTCCGGGGAGTGTGAAAGAAGTACATAAACATTCTGCCTTCCGTGTCTACATGAACTATCGTTGCACTGAATTTGACGGAATACGCCACTGTATCTGTCACCCCATTTAACTAGTGAGCCATTATTGCTGCAAGTTGGCTACTACTGTACAACTACATTTATAACTGCTCTAACCCATTATTAGCATGAAATGAGACATTAGATAGGACATCTTAGGGACCTCTTCATCATTTGAAAGAGTCATATTTAGAATATCTAATCAAGAGTAATATACTGTATATCAAGGAGGTTAATCACCCCTTCTCCCACACCACCAGACCCAGATCGGAGGAAAGAAGACCACAGTCCTGCTTCCCAATCTGACCCCTGACACAGAGTACTCCATCACTGTGGTAGCAGTCTACGCCACCGGAGTCAGCAGTGAGCTGAACGGCCTCGGCAAGACCAGTAAGTCGTTTGTTTTAGTTTTTTCTCTCACCGAAATTTTGACAGAAATGCAAAGATCTCATGTAGAGTTGTCTTTTGGGAGCGTTCGAGCATTCTAGCTAATAATAAATGGATTATATAAAGAGCAGTGCCTTTGGAGAATGAACGCTCAATCAGGCTCTGAGGAGGTTTGACTGAGATGAATTGCTTAGTCAGAGGAACTTCAGTGCTCTTAAGACATAGAAGATGATGATTTAAAGGTGGTGCCGCTGAGGATGCACAATGAAGATTGTGATACAGAATGCTGTTTTATGTAGTCATACTGTTAGCCGAAGGTTAGCCGAAGGTTTTTTATCTGTATGTAAATTAATCCTACCTTAATCCAGAGCCCCTGGCTGGTGTGAGGAACCTGCGTGTCACAGACCCCACCACCACCACCCTGAACGTCCAGTGGGAGCCCGCTGAGGGCTACGTGCGTCAGTACAGGATCTTCTACGTGCCTGTGGCTGGAGGAGCCGAGGAAATGGTAGGCTGGATGACACCTTCCATGCACTGTAGTGTAGTTTGACACCGGCTCTTCAACTTCTTCTTTCCCCTTCTTTTTTTTATCCAGTAAAACCCCAAGCTGTAGAGAGAATGTTAATTCCTTCCTTTACATACCTTTGACACAGTTAATGTGTTTGCTTGTGGCTCCAGGCGCAGGTATCTGGTAACACCTACAAGACCGTCCTGACCAACCTCCAGTCGGACACCGTCTACACTGTGACCGTGGTGCCTGTCTACTCTGCTGGAGAGGGACAACGGATGTCAGAGAATGGCAAGACGCGTAAGTGAGCTATAGAATAAATTCATGTGATAGCCTAGTGCACAATTGTAGTCCGTGGTAATGTTGAGTCTGTGCTCTATGCTATAGAGTTATTACGGCACAGCAAAAATGGCAAATACCCAGTACAATGGTAGCATTTTTGGACAGGTGCCAGGGTCGAATCAGCTGGATACAGAATGTGAAGGCTATGCATTTTTTGAGAAAGACACATTGACAAGGCATTGACATTTTATTTATTTTCTTTCTTTCGCTGCGTGCACCCACTTTTTGTCTCCGCCAGGCCAAAAGGCATGGCGAGAGAGTATGTTTTGCACCCTGTCGGTCGGTCCGTTGGTCCGTCCGTGTGTCCTTTTGTCCGTCCGCCTGTGAACAGCTAATCTCCGGCACCGTTGGCTTGATCGCAGCGAAACTATGCACACACACTCCCTGGCTACCAATTCAGAACCTCTGCCCCAAATTCTTCATATGGACCTGTTACAGCGTCACCAGGAGGCCGCTTTTTGCAAAACACTTTTTTTGACAGTACTCCTACAGATTTTGTCCAAACATCATGCAAATCGGTACACAGTATCTCTATAGTCATTAAACGAAACTGGTATTTCAGATTTTTCATATTCCATCCTGATTAGCTAAGAATGGCTTCCAAAGTTTGCAGGAGTGCTCCGTTTTGAACAAAATGCTCAAATTATGAACACAGTGTGCAATTTCCGTGAAGTTTTGCACGAACATTCCCACTAGGCTGAGTAAGAAATGCCGAAATGCCACTTGAAAATTTTCAAATCAGCCTCATGGTGGCGCTATAACATGCCAATTTGTGTTTTACCTATAACTGCACTGATCTGTGTACAACTTTGTATGTGCACTCCTTAGAGGCCAAGGAAAAACGTTTCCCCTGCATTTTTCACATCTGCCTTTTATAGCGTCACCAGGAGGCCGACTTATGTAAAACACATTTTTGGATATTACTCCTTCAGATTATATCCAAATTGAACGCAAATCGGTACACATGATCTCTATAGTCATGTGATCAAGACGTTTCTGTTAGATCTTTCATATTCCATCCTGATTGTCTAAGATTGACATCTAAAGCTTGCAGGAGTGTTTTTTTTATCCGTATGTAAATTAATCCTACCTTATTACAGAGCCCCTGGGTGGTGTGAGGAACCTGCGAGTCCCAGACCCCACCACCACCACCCTGAACGTCCAGTGGGAGCCCGCTGAGGGCAACGTGCGTCAGTACAGGATCTTCTACGTGCCTGCGGCTGGAGGAGCAGAGGAGATGGTAGGCTGGACGACATCTTCCATGCACTGTAGTGTAGTTTGACACCGGCTCTTCAACTTGTCTTCTTTGTTCCCCTTCTTTTTTTATCCAGCAAAACCCTAAGCTGTAGAGAGAATGTTAATTCCTTCCTTTACATACCTTTGACACAGTTAATGTGTTTGCTTGTGGCTCCAGGCGCAGGTATCTGGTAACACCTACAAGACCGTCCTGACCAACCTCCAGTCGGACACCGTCTACACTGTGACCGTGGTGCCTGTCTACTCTGCTGGAGAGGGACAACGGATGTCAGAGAATGGCAAGACGCGTAAGTGAGCTACAGAATAAATTCATGTGATAGTGCACAATTGTAGTCCGAGGTAATGTTGAGTCTATTTAATTTGCTGTGAAAATAGATAAATAATAGTGAGCTAAGAAAATATTTTACAGTGTGGCTGAGGCCTATAAGCTGAATAGTGTTTTGCACTAAGCAGAATAGGTCAGTATCATACTATCAGGTAGGATGGTTATTAATTTTAATAACAGTTCCATCATGGCATATAGGAAATTACAACCAAGACCACAATTAAGTCACTTCCTGATTATTTCCTGTAATGTCTTTGGCAATGTGTCAAAGTGTCCCTGAGCAAGACATGTATATATATATATATATATATATATATATATATATATATATATATATATATATATATATATATATATATATATATATATAAATATATATACTGTATATATACTGTATATATATATATACTGTATATATATATATATATATATATATACTGTATATATACAATATAAATATATATACTGTATATATACTGTATATATATTTATATATATATATATTTATATATATATATATATATATATATATATATATATATATATATATATATAAATAGCACTATTCCCATTTGGCTGTATAGGAGGCAAGACTGTCACCACACTAGTTGACGTCCCCACAAACGGCCAGTTCATCAACGTGACAACGATTTCATCTGGATTGGGTAAAGGGTGGCTTTGCCACTTTTAAAGTAACTAATGATATATGCAAAGCTACAGCTTTCCGCTAGCCCACAGTTTCTCCAGGAAGCGCCGGTTCTAGTTTTAAATGTTCTTCTTAATCTGAACAGATAAACCAACGGCAATACTGAAATCTGATCAAACAGACATACCTGTAGGGGGCAGTATTACACTGATCTGCTCTGTGGACGACTCATCTGAATGGAACTTCTACTGGTACCAACATAACAAGGAGTCACTGATCATGCAAGATGGTGTTCAATACTCTACTGGACCAATCAATGTGTTTGAAAGTGGAATTTACTGGTGCAGAGGAGGGAGAGGAGAACCAGTTTACTACACTGAATACAGTGATGCAGTCACCATAGACGCACTTGGTGAGTCATTTAATTTGCTTTGCTAAAGAAATATATAACGAAAAAACATCACATGGATGCACCTGGGACGTATCATCAGTGTTGTAGCCTGGGGTCATAGGATGTTTCGGGTCTCGCAACTTACACCCTCGCCCAGGTGACCCAGCCAGGGTTGATCAAGCCCCGACTTACGTCCCAGTAGCTACCCACGGTCAGTCCTAAATAGGGAAAGACAGGGCCACTCAATACGCTTGTCCGAAACTACTCTGCCAGGAATGGGGGAGAGGAATTGCTGGTACGTGGAGGGGCTAGGCTCTGTGGATGGCCTCCTGGCCGGGCTCCTCCTCCGTCTCACCAGGTCCAGGACCTGTGCGTTGCACCAGACTCCCCCGCTCCAAACATTTCATTCTGGTGTGATGGTGTCTTGGCCCGTGGTGGTACTGCAGGCTCCCTTAGCGGCTTGCTTGAATGGCCCTCCTAAAGGCCTCACCGTGGATTTGTTGGGCTTCTTCCTCACGGAAGACACAGACTGGGGCGCCAACCCAAACTGCTCCCGGATGCCGTCTACATTCCGGCTGTCACCGGTCTCTCCGGTGGTCACCAATCTATTCCTGGTTGTCACGTAGTCTATAATAATATATATATAGTGAGGCAAAACATGATTTTACAGTGTGGCTGAGGGCTAAGCTGAATAGTGTTTTTTTATTGTGTTTGTTTAAGTAGAATAAGTCAGGATCATTACTGATTTTAATAACAGTAGCAAAGCACATGCTCCATTATGGTATACAGGCAATTACAACCAAGACCACAACAAATTATTTTAGGAAGATCCACCATCCTAATCTTCACCACTAGCAATCTTCGCCAGCTGACTAGCGCCATCTGACGTCAGATCCTGCGAACGTCCTTCGATTACTGTTGCTAGATCTTGCGAGCGTGTTGCTGGGACAGAAAAGGGTTGATAAGTTGATTTTCTCCGGATTCGTTTCTGAGAAATGCCATTTTAGTGTCAGAATGTTCAGAAAATGTATGGCTTGTGAAGAATGCGTCCCATATTTAGTTCAGTGACCATTTGGCTAAAGAATGGGTCAGAAGCTGTATTCACATTCACTTCTCTCTCTGGAATTAATACTCACAACCTACTTCTGGTCTCCTAAAAAAAGCGGAAAACTACATCACAGCTACGGGAAGTAAACCGGAGATGGTGGCTCTTGCTTTCCTATTGTTTGTCTTGGACCACAAGTCACTTCTTGCTTCAATTTCCTGTAGTGAAAGACAAGTGAAGTTTTGTATGCTAATTTGTATTGTATTTTATTTGAACAGAGGGCAGGTCTGTTTTGATACTGCAGCCCAGTTGGTCTCACATATTCACAGGAGAGACCATCACTCTCAAGTGTGAGATACTGGGGAGAAGTGACACAGATTGGAAGTATGAATGGATCACAACAAGCTTAGCTTCATACAAACCAGAAAACCAGGCTGAATTCAGAATCAGCAGTGCCTTTGTTTATCACAGCGGTGTCTACGTGTGCAAGGGTCGTGCCAAAAATGACCAGCAGTCTTCAACAGGGTGGAGTCATGCTGTTAAATTGACTGTGTCAGGTAAGTCAGAATATAACTCCTTTATAGAGAAAATGTAAAGAGAATATTGTGAATTGGAGTGGTAACTTGTACGACACATGAAATATCTACAACAGACTATCAACAATGTTTACAAATTCAAAGAAATGTGTTTTCCAACAGCCAAACCCCAGCCTGTTCTGGGTTTGTCTCCTTCATGGTCGAGTGTTGGGGATTCAGTGACTCTGAACTGTAATGTTACAGAATCATCTAAAGGCTGGGGGTTCTACTGGTACAAGGCTGTACCTAAACCATCAGACAACTCCTACACTTATGAGCTCTTACCTGGTAGCCACAATGGGACTGTAGACGGTTCCTACATCATTCATGGTCCTACAGGCACAGGAGGATATGTGTGTAAAGCTGGGAGAGGAGACCCAGTTTATTACACTGAGGACAGTGAAACTCAGTTTGTGTGGTCTGGTGGTGAGTGTGACTCATAATTCATCATTTATAAAGGTTGTTTTCTCACATTCAAACGTACTTTGTTTGACCTCTGATCCTGCATTGTGTTTTAGATCTCCATTCTTCAGCTTCACTCACAGTGAGTTCTAGCAGAACTCAGCACTTCATTTACGAGTCTGTCTCACTGAGCTGTGAGGGAAACTCTACTGAATGGAAAATGAAGGGTTATAATGATCGAGTAAAAGAGTTATCATCTGGGCTATTAATAAATGAATCTGCATGGACGAGGAACGTATCTACAAATGACAGTGCAGTGTACTGGTGTGAGTCTGTATTGGGAGAGTACAGCAATGCTGTCAACATCACAGTACATGGTGATTCCAGTTCCTTCATTCACTATACCTAACAATACTGCAGCATTCCATCAACTCATTAAAAACATGCTTTTGTATTTGTTCAGTGTGAAACCTAACATCGTGGACTGTTTTAAAACGATGAACTGTTTTACAGATGGTTCTGTCATTTTGGTGAGTCCTGTTCACCCTGTGACCGAGGGACTTTCTGTGACCCTTGGCTGCAAACATGAAAGAGACTTGTCACTCTCTAACGTGGACTTTTATAGAAATGGAGAATTGGTCCAAACTAAAACCAATGGAGAGATGATTATACCTGCTGTATCTAAGTCTGATGAGGGCTTCTACAAGTGTAAAAATTCTGGAGAAGAGTCCCCACAGAGCTGGATGGCAGTGGCATGTGAGTGTACTGATATTTGCTTTTTTCATTTATTTGAACAGTCAGTATACCCCTTTAAAAATGCCTATTCTTTGTCCTAATTCTGAGTTACTTGTATGGTTTATTTTTAAACGTTTTACTCAGGCATAATTGTACTTAATCCCATTCCCAACTTCACGCAGTTGTTAATGTACACAGAATAAAAGTTAAAAAGACACTAATTTAAATTGTCTTAATTATATGAAAGATTATTGAAAGGTTATTATGTAAACTATTACATAATAACAGACATGACTGTGGTCTCCCAGGTTTATAACAGCAGTTTAATCATGTTTTGGGACCTACGTATACTACAGCCTACAGTACAAGCTAAAAGGAGTTGTTCTAATGCTGCTAATCTATTTATTTCAAACGTAATTGTCAATGCCGTCATAGTGTCTATATAGACTAAATGCTAAAATGAGTTATTTATTTCAAATGTTGTTTTCATCCTTCAGTGTCTGGGCCTGTGGAACAGATTTCTCCACTTATAATTGGACTGATTGTAGGACTTCTTGTTGTGATTCTTCTGACCATCCTCCTGTGTCGATACAGAACATCCGAAGGTGAGAACGACTACATTAGATGGATCACATCTACCATAGATTATAATCACTGAACAACTCTCCATAAAATATACTGAGGAGGTTGAGGTTGTTCTGTACCCTAGTCACCTTTTTATATATCTATATAAATTATAATTATCATTAAGACCATAAACATTATTTTGTAATAATTGTGTTATTTAAGATAACACAATAAGATTTTCTAAAGGTTTTTCTTTTTTGCCATAATCTCTTTTTATTTATTTTATATATTTCTTTCATTGTGATCTTTATTACATGCTGCTCTTGTTCTCTCTGTATCTAGAAGAACTGCTACTGTTTACCGTCGACCAATTCCCCTTAGGAATGAATAACATTATCTTATCTTCTGTCTTTTGTTAAGTCTGTAGTCAGATTATAATCTCAGAGCAACTCTCCGTGAATCACGGCATAATAATAGTAAGGTTCAAGTATGTATGGTTAATCTAATTGTTTTTAATTTACAGGTCGATGTTATGTCAGGTAAGTACAGTATTGATATCTGTCTATTCATCAACATGACAGCAATGGATTCCATCTTGTGTTCTACATTTATGCCAAATATTTACCTTTTAATTACAGGACCATTCAGTCTCAGGAAATCAATCGGGGCTCAGCTGACTACCAGAACACCAATCAAATTGGGGCTCCTGATGATGTGCACCTCCCACTGCAGCACGGTCAGTCTGATGAACCAATCATGTTCTCGCAAATTCTTCTGATTAGGACAACTGATTCTAATTTAATCTGAATTAATTTATTAAAACATGAGTGTTCTTTTTGGAAGCACATTCCATGCCAGCGTTTAATCTCATAATGTACTCACCAGTGCCAGCGTTTTATTGTTGTTTTTTTGTTTTTTTCATGTCGCCACAGACCTCGCTAAATCCGTTAAAAGTGCGCGTTCATTTGGTTCTAAAAACACAGGGGATCTGTGTGAGACGAGCAGTGAAGACCGCTTCGCTTTGCAATTCGCCATCTTGAAGCTACAGCGGTGAACGCTAAACAGTGATCAGCGAGGAGAAAAACAACAACCGAGATAATCGACTTTTAGGTTTCGTTCTAGACAGGAAACGGATACGATCGGAAAAAACGGAACCCGGATAATTCCATTTCCGGTGGTGCTACCGGAAACGGAAGTGTATCGAAAATAAGTGCAATGTGAACTTAAAAAAAAAAAAAAGACCAGTTGGCGTAGATCTACGCGACTAACACGTGGCGGCTTTAAATAGGTTCGCGTAGATCTACGCGACTGGCACTCAATGTGTTAAAGTCACTTTGTTTTGTGTATTTCCCAATTAGCAGAACAATTAACTAAACCATGTTTGAAAATAAGCACCACATTAATGCTTATGTTTATCTTTAGATGACAACAGCATCTATGAAGTAATCCAGCAGCCACATGACTATAACAATGGTACAGTATACTTTTTAAAGATCCAATCCAATTATTGTCTCCGCCAGGCCGAAGGCATGGTGGAGAGTATGTTTTCACTTTGTCCGTCCGTGTGTGTGTGTGTGTGTGTGTGTGTGTGTGTGTGTGTGTGTGTGTGTGTCCGTCTATGAACACCTAACATTGGTCAAGCTTCACGTGACATCACAACATGTAATATAAATAGGTAAGACAGAATTAATCAGGAACAGTACTTTCTATTACCACCTCGCCTGGCGGAGACCTGTGCTCTGAGGAGCACATTTTCTAGTTGTAATCTAATTTTATTTTTGTTTTAATGTGGAATATGAATGTTAGGAATGTATTTTTCTCAGGTTCTGGTGTATCACTTGATTTGTTAGAAATGTTTTATCGATCCCTGCTGAGTACAGTAACTTCTCAGTGGTTTGAGAGGGCATGGCACCCTGCCAATTGCTCTGTTCACGGGACAGTTTTGTTCAGTGTGACATTGTCACCACCGCGTTAACAAGCTTTCTCATGAAGGAGAAACTGACAAACAATTATGCCTGTAGGTTTGTATATTTATGTTATATATTTATTTATTTTCATTCACAGATCCAGGTCGTTTCAGGTAAGTACAGTATTGACCTCTGTGTATTCAACATGGCAGCAGTAGATTCCATCTTGTTTTCTACTTCATTTGTGAAAAATATTTACTTTTTAATTACAGACCCGTTCAATCTCAGGGAATCAATCAGAACTCAGCTGACTACCAGAACACCAATCAAATTGGGTCTCCTGATGATGGGCACCTCCCACTGCAGCATGGTCAGTCTTTGAACCAATTCGTTCTCACATGTTCTTTTGATTAGGACAACTGATTCTAATTGAATCTAAATGTATTATAACTTAAAAATACGTCTTCATTTATGAAAACATGAGTGTTCTTTTTGGAAGCTCATTAAAGTCAGTTTGTTTTCTGTCTTTCCTAATTAGCAGAACAATTAACGGAATTGAAACCATGTTTGAAAATAAGCACCACATTAATGCTTATGTTTACCTTTAGGTGACAACAGCATTGATGAAGTAATCCAGCACTCCAATGACAAAGACAATGAAAATGGTACAGTATACTTATTAAAGATCCAATCCAATTATTTTCATTTTAATGTGGAATATGAATGTTAGGAATATCATTTTTTCAGGTTCAGGTGTATCATTTATTTGTTAGAAATGTTTTATCGATCCCTGCTGAGTACAGTAACTTCTCAGTGGTTTGAGAGGGCATGGCCCCAGTACCGCGGGGCCACCGCAGGTACCCCCCCCCCCCCCCCCCCATCAAAAAAAATAAATTATTTTTTTGATAGTAAATTGGTAAAATCAGGCAAAAATATGAATTAAATAACATAACTCTAACCTAACCCTAATCCTAACCCTAAAACCGAAATAAGGAAACCAAAAACTGGGAAAAAAACAAACCCAATCCACCCAGAACCGCGAAAAAAATGCGCGCACGCGCGGGGGTCCTCATGCACGCACGCTAAAAGGTCTTCCCGCGGCTATGCATGGCCCTTTGTCAACTGTCTGTTCACAGTTTTGTTTACAGTTTGACATTGTCACCACCGCATTGACAGGCTTTCTCATGAAACTGACAAACAATTATGCCTGTAGGTTTGTATTTGGTTCAAATATTTATGTTATATATATTGTTTGATTTACAGATCCAGTTCATGTCAGGTGAGTACAGTATTGACCTCCGTCTATTCATCAACACAACAGCAATAGATTCCATCTTCTTTTCTACTTCATTTATGATATGTAATCTTTTAATTACAGACCCGTTCAGTCTCAGGGAACAAATCAAGGCTCAGCTGACTACCAGAACACCAATCAAAGTGGAGCTCCTGATGATGTGTACCTCCCACTGCAGCACGGTCGGTCTGAGGAACCAATCATGTTGACTAAGGACTTAGGATATATCTGACATGTTTTCTGACAAGGACAACGGCTCCTAATTTAAATTTAAATGAATTATAAATGAATAGCTGAACATAAATCTCTTTCATTCGTTAAACCATGAGTGGTCATTTTGGAATTACATTAAAGTCTGTCAGTTCAGTGTTTGTTTTACCTACTAATTCACAGAATAATTACAACATTTTTTCAATTGTGTTTAAAAAAAGTCCACTTTATTGTGTATTTGTTTACCTTTAGGCGACACAAGCTTTTATGAAGTACTCAAGCGATCTACTGACTATGAAAACGGTACAGTATCTAATGTTTAAATATTCTCATGCAACACTGTTGTACAGAGTTATTCATATGTTTAGGCCAAGTGGTTGTACATTTCCAGTAAGCAGATATATCAGTGATTGTTTTCTTTTTTTTCTTTTTTAGATGGAATGGGAATTGAACTCGGTGAACAACAAAACTCTGGCAACCAACTTCAAGGTGAATACGCCAACAGATTCATCAAACTGTTCAAATATGACCCTCATATTGCAAAGCTTCTAATTGTCTCATGAAGGAGAAACTGACAAACAATTATGCCTGTTGGTTTGTATTTGGTTCAAATATTTATGTTATATATATTTTTTTGATTTACAGATCCTGCCTGTGTCAGGTAAGTACAGACAGTATTAACCTCTGTCTATTCATCAACACGACAGCAGTAGATTCCATCTTTTTTTCTATTTCATTTATGATATGTAATCTTTTAATTACAGACCCGTTCAGTCTCAGGGAACGAATCAAGGCTCAGCTGACTACCAGAACGCCAATCAAAGTGGAGCTCCTGATGATGTGTACCTCCCACTGCAGCACGGTCAGTCTTTGAACCAATCATGTTGACTTACACTGTAGGATACTTCTGCTAATTTGGCTCCTAATTTGAATTTGAATTTAAATTAATTATAAGTTCATAGCTGAACAATGAACATAAATCTCTTTCATTCATTAAACCATGACTGGTCCTTTTGGAAGTACATTAAAGTCAGTCTGTTCAGTGTTTGTTTTACCTACTAATTCACAGAAATATTCACAGAACAATTTTCCGATTGTGTTTAACAAAGTCCACTTTATTGTGTATTTGTTTACCTTTAGGCGACACAAGCTTTTATGAAGTACTCAAGCGATCTACTGACTATGAAAACGGTACAGTATCTAATGTTTAAATGTTCTCATGCAACACTGTTGTCCAGAGTTATTCATATTTTTAGGCCAAGTGGTTGTACATTTCCAGTAAGCAGAGATATCAAGATATTGTTTTTTTCTTTAGATGGAATGGGAATTGAACTCGGTGAACAACAAAACTCTGGCAACCAACTGCAAGGTAAATACACCAACAGATTCATCAAACTGTTCAAATATGACCCTCATTCTGCAAAGCTTCTAATTGTCTTTCAACTCATTTTCACTTACAGAATCATCAGGAAGGCATGAGTCTACATAAGAGGAAACACTTTGATAATGGATGTGGAGGTAATGCTGAGTATCATAATCCAGAGAGTTAATGAAAAGTGGCGTTCTATCCTGTTAATGTTTACTGTTGCTTTGTTTCAGGTCCTTGGATAGAAACATGTAGGACAACCCAACTTGGAAAATGGTTTAGATGTCAAATCACCTTGGAAATAATGAGGGACTGACTGTCACTTTTATACATCAAATGTTTTTTTTTTTGATAAACCTTCCTCTCAAACAGTAATTTGAAAGTGGCGAAAAATGAATTGTTTCTATATAGACAACTGGCTTCAAAATTATTTGCATTTCGTGTCTAAGGAGCAAGCAGCATTGCTTCCTCAAGATCTGCACAGTGACCACATGGACTCTTTGAGTTTAAACATGACAGTTTTGAACGAAAATGGTAATAAATTAGAATTCACATATAGAATTCACATTAATAATAACAGCGAGGAGAATAGGAGTCCTTGTTCTTTTTTGTTTTCTGATCCCCATTCCCCATTCCCTTTAATTACAATATGTACAAATGTATGTGATACTTTAAATTATCATACTTGGTGCGGGTGGGTGCTCCACAAGACCATATTGATAATTACTATATTATGTTGTATATATACAGTAGGCTTATAAAATCATATAGTTTTTTATATCTGTAAATCTGTAAAATGACATTTTTTAATCTGTGCTTCTGTGTTAAACATTCCATGAGGACTTTTGCAACACGTTTGAAGATGTGTTGTTATGGTTTCCATAACAATAATCTTAAACGGGTATCTCAGAAGTACTGTAGGACAGTGGTTCTTAAAGTGGGGTACGGGGACCCCCAGGGGTTAATATAATAGCATGACAATCATATTAACCACTTATCCATATTTTATACGTTGCAGATATACAAGCTCACAGCCCATCACTTTGTGCCGCGCTGTGTATCTGCTATTTTAGATTTTTCTTTTTCTTTTAATCACAAAGATGTTTGGAAGATTTAAAATAATTTAGATTTTTTTTTAGCACAAATGTTCTCTTCTGGGGGTCTGCAGCCAACTACATATACATTTTGGTGTCCCTGACATGTAAAAGTTTGAAAACCACTGCTTTAGGACATTTTATGGTCTGGGAAACTAAAGGCTTTGTAACATCTTACCTGAGGATCTAAGACTAGCAAAATCATCTTTTACATCTCTTCTGAAAACTTACTTTAATTTGTGTATTTGATTGTCTTTTATCCATTTCCTTCTGTGCCTTATTATATTTTTTATTGATATTAATTTAGTTTCTGGTGTGATATTTTATCTTGTTTTTAATTAAGCAATTTGTATCCCCTTTTCGAAAAGCGCTTTGAAATAATGTTTTTATTATTAGTTTTTTAAATATATATTTGAATGTATAGTTTTTATTTTAACATTTTATGCTTTTTGAAGTGCGTTGTAAGACTTTTTTTTTTAAAAGTCCCATAAAAATACATTTGTTTTCATTATTATTATTATGACCAATCTATTCCTTTCTATCTAATTATCTCATAATCAGTAGGTCTAAATGCAGAGTAAGAGATTTATACAAGGCACAATATTCACTAATAAATGCAGGTTTGTTATGTGACATGTTATAAATCAACAAGGGCTATCACCGTCTACGCCCCCCCATTTCCAGTGAGGGTTTGCATGTGGTAGCACCACATTCATGGTAAAGTTTATTGTAGGTCAACATCATTGCAATTAGCTGTCTATGTCAGGAGAGGGAGACACACTAACATACAACTTGGAATGTAGTTTAAGCATGGGGAAGGTAGCTAGGCTATGTTCTACAAGCTTTGTGTTTGTTTTGGTTGTTGGTAATGTAAAGTATTGTGCTTGCAGATACTGTGTGTGTGTGTGTGTGTGTGTGTGTGTGTGTGTGTGCACGCGCGCAAGCGCATATGCAACCTATCAAACAACAGATTTGAAACATATCAAATAACATATCGTCACAGTTGGTTAGAAACCCCTGATCTCCATATCTCCACTTTTTAATGTTTTTTTGCAGATGTATGCCCTACTTCATTCAGTTTTGTACAAAAGTTGTGAAAATAGCAGATCTACAAGATCAAAATGTGTTGCATCGCAACAGCAGCGATATGCAATAGAAAACAAATTCAAATGTACTGTCAGATTGACATGAAGTGAGTGACAGGTCAGGGACAGGTCACTGAAAATAGCCAATCTACAAGCTCACAATGCGTGGCGGATGCAACGCGTTGTGAGCTTGTAGATCAGCTATTTTCAGCATGTGATACCACCATACGACTGTCGACCAGTCCGTTCATTTAGTATTTGAATGATCAGACTGTGGTATGTCTGACAGTAGCACTGTTAACAGAATATTCATAAGCATTCAATATGTCCACTGTTATTTAGAAACAAACTACACTCATACATTAGTGTGAATAAACCAGTTTGATGTATAAAATATGTAACATACAGTAGCAGATGCTAACTATAGATAAACTGTTTCAAAGTCAGTTTAACATGTAAAACATATAACAGGATACAACAGATGTTCTTACCCAGATAAACTATTTAAAGCCAATTTAATGTATGCAATATATAACATGGTACAGCAGTAAGGAGATTAGCCTAATATTAATGGCGGATGTGTCTGTTTTGTGGTTTTGAGATATGCAAACGTTCTGTATCTGAGCCATCTATAAACCACAGCTCTTTCCATCTACTGCGATCATACTTGGCTGTTCCACACACACCCCTCTGTTATGATGCCAGTTCTTCTACAGAAGGTGACAGCAAGTTGTGTTTTCAATCATACATGGCTGTTCCACACAACCCCCTCTCTTATGATGGCAGTTCTTTCTACACAACAGGAAGTGGTGTTTTCATGTCCATGCCCTCTAATATGCAGAGCATCCTGTTATCTACTCTATCAACTGAGTTGACATGGAAACAGCAGCATTCTGCACTATTGTGTGTACGTGCACGTCATGCATACACACTATATATATACAGATACATACACAGTACACTGCTACATGTACAGTATTTGTTTGTTGGTTTATCCACGTATATCAAATACTTAGTTGAACAGATTCCCAAGGGCTTTAAACTAGGCCCCCTTCTGTTTTCGCTCTACACAAAATATCTTCACTGAAAATAGCTGATTTACAAGCTCACAACGCATCAAGTTGCAATTAGTTGTGAGCTTGTAGATCTGCTATGTTCGCTGAATGTTTAGAATAGGGTTTAAGAGGTTAAATGTGTATGTACTGTATTGTGAATATGTGTCCATGGCATGTATAATACTGCTTCAGAATGTTCCCTGAGTGTTGATGTCTATGTCCTGTTTGAATATTAAATGTCTGCTTGACCTGAATGAACACTGGACCTGTGCTTATAAAAACATTGTGTGTTGAGGTTTCAGGACATTGAAATGTCTGTCTGTCTGTCTGTCTGTCTGTCTGTCTGTCTGTCTGTCTGTCTGTCTGTCTGTCTGTCTGTCACCAGTCTGGGTTCAAAGTGGGTCACTCGACCGAGACTGCCCTCCTGGCAGTGACGGAGTCGCTCCATGCGGCTAGAGCGAATGCTTTCTCCTCCGTCCTGATACTCCTGGGCCTGTCCGCAACGTTCGACACGGTGAACCATCAGATCCTCCTCTCCACCCTTGAGGGGATGGGTGTCTCAGGCTCTGCACGCTCCTTGTTTGCCTCCTAGGGCTATGGTCGATGCTTACACCCCTGCCGACCACTTAGGTCTGCCGCCACGGGGCGACTGGTTGCCTCATCGCTCAGTGGTCCTTCTGACCGTTCTACACGGTCACTGCTTTTTTCTGTTCTGGCCCCACAGTGGTGGAATGAACTCCCCATTGATGTTAGGACAGCAGTAATCTGAGTTCCCAGAAGTTTTCGCCAGCTCTCGCATACAAACGGGAGGGGCGAGGAAACTTCTGGGCCAGAGCCCTGGTATTTGTGGACGGGACGTAACTTACGCTCAGCATCTGAGCGGACACGCCTCTTACCGGTCTGAGAGCTGTGCAACTCGTCTAAACAGTCCGACGAGAGGCAAACAGCAGTACACACCAATGGAGGCCGCAATTTCTCAAGGAGAAATTGCTTCGCGTCGCTCCTATTTACATGCAACACCCACTGCATGTGGATCCCGCCCACTTTAATGCTAAGTATACTCTTAGTTGCTTGTTTTAGAAGAGAATGCACTTAATACTTCTGGTGATTAGTAGTTTTGTTCCCTACCTATTAGTCCATGAGCCAGACAAGATTTCATTATCGAAAGAGTGGGCAAAACCATACCTATATTAAATTGTTCATAGGGTCAATACGAGTAAGGAGTAGCTTATTCATGGTTATCACACACTTTGTTATTTTCCCCATACGTACATGACAAGCGAAAAAATGTCAACATTTAAAAAATGGTTGTCATAATGAAACTTCCTGAGTTGATTTCTTACATGAAGACAATGATTTATCGTATTACAAGTTTTCTGAAATTGTATATTTAAATATGCAAATTAGGCATTTAGTCCATGAGCCAGAGCACCAAAATTGAGCCAGATATTGAATATTCCCTCGTTAAAAACCTTTGACTCCAACATCTTAACAAAATGAAATAAGTATGTTGACTCTGGCTTTGTCCAATGTTGCAATGTTGATTCTGGAAAGTTATGAAAATGTGGGCGTATTTTCCTAATGCCTAATTTGCATATTTAAATATAACATTTCAGAAAACTTGTAATACGATAAATCATTGTCTTCATGTAAGTAATCAACTCAGGAAGTTTCATTATGATAACTTTTTTTTTAATTTTGTAATTTTTTCACCTGTGATGTACGTATGGGGAAAATAACAAAATGTGTGATAACCATGAAAAAGCTACTCCTGTGGAAAGGTTATCATATATTTATTTACTCGTATTGACCCTTTGAACAATTTAATATAGGTTTGGTTTTGCCCACTCTTTCGATAATCATTGCTAAATTTTGCGGCTCTGGCTCATGGACTATATGTTGAATGCACTAATTGTAAGTCGCTTTGGATAAAAGCGTCTGCTAAATTACTGTAATGTAATGTAATATAAATTATACATCACATATGTTCTTTTTGCCCGTCTGTCCCAGGCCCCTTCCAAATACTCTGCAAGTGCGTGTGTGTGTGTGTGTGCGTGCGTGCGTGCGTGTTAACTTCACTAGCCATCACACTGAGACCACTTTGACAACCCCTGCTTCACTAGAGCTGGCGTACCAGCCGAAGCCGACACCAGCCACCCAGCCAACGTACCAGCCGCAGCCGATGCCAGCTTCCCAGCCGACGTTTCAGCCACACCCGACGCCATTCTCCCAGCCAGCACCACAGCCGATGCCACTATCCCAGTCGACGTACAAGCTGCACCCAACGCCAGCCATAGCGCAGCCAGCCTTCCAGCAGCACCAGCAGACAGCCTCCGCGCACCAGGTGATAGCCTCAACGCCACCAGATTCTTCCTTGCCTGACATCAGTCAGTTAACCTCTTCTTGCAAACCATTTGGGAAGGTGACCTCTCAGGCCCCGTTTACACGACGACGGTCTCTAGAGAAAACCCCAAAATAAAATATCAGATGTGCCGTCCGTTTAGACGGCAACGGTGTTATCAGGGGTTGAAAACGCAATAAAGTGAAACGTCTCCGTGTAAATTCTGAATAAAAAGAAAGAGACACCGTTGTCGTTTAGAGCAGGCTTATTTCAGGCACACTAATTTATCTTAGGACCCAGTTTTCTCTCTCTCTCTCTCTCTCTCTCTCTCTGCTTCTCACAGCTATTAGTTCACTGTGAACAGGAAGTAGAAAGGCATTTCAGAATCGTTCTTCACAGGAAAGGATGGGTCACATCTTGCGCTGCGTGATCCTCTGTGAGTATATCACTAATATTACTAGTAGGTAATGAACTATAGTGTTTCAACCATTTCAATGGAGGAGTACGTGTACTTAAACAACACCATTTTGTTCAGGTTAAGCTGCTGAGTTTGACCTTGTTGTAGATGTATTATTTCAACAAAAATATAATTTATTATTAGCAATAACAACACAAACTAGAAAAAGTGCTCCTCGGAGCACAGGTCTCCGCCAGGTCAGGTACGTTATTCTGGCCTTCTGGTGGCGCTATAATAGGCTTATGTGAAAAGGGTGCCATTTATTCTTAGGTCTTTCATGGCAATCGGACACTGCATTCATGATTTGAGGCATTTTGTTCCAAAAATGTGTTTTGCTAAATTAGACCTGCTGGTGGCGCTATAACAGGCCAATGTGAAAAGGGTGCCATTTCTTCCTCGGCCTAGTGGGAATGTGCGTGTGAAATTCCACGGAAATCGCAAGCTGCGTGCATAGTTTCAGGCTTTTTGTTCAAAACGGACCAATCCTGCAAACTTTGGAATCCAACCATTGGCAATGAGGATGGAATATGGGAAATCGGACAGATCCGTGTTGATCACATGACTATAGAGATACTGTGTACCGATTTGCATGACGTTTGGATAAAATCTGTAGGAGTAATGTAAAAAATTGGGTTTTGCACTAATCGGCCTCCTGGTGGCGCTATAACAGGCCCATGTGAAAAAAATTGGGGCAGAGGTTCTGAATTGGCATCCAGGGAGTGTGTGTGCACAGTTTGGGAGCGAACGGGCCAACGGTGCCAGAGATTAGCTGGTAACACACAGACAGGACGGACAGACACACACACGGACACACACACACACACACACACACACACACGGACGGACGGACGGACGGACGGGGTGGAAAACATACTCTCTCGCCATGCCTTTCGGCCTGGCGGAGGCAACAACACACCAAAGTACAACAACAATGATGATGCCACTATACCGAACAGAGACGGCCTCTTGCAACCACTCCTAGTATAACATTATTTATTTTAGTTTTTTGTTTGTTTGTATGTTTATGTATGTATGTATGTATGTATGTATGTATGTATGTATGTATGTATGTATGTATGCATGCATATGCATGCATGCATTCATTCATTCATTCATTCATTTGTGTATTTACACATTAACACATTATTATGACTACTTACTGCACAATGTGTGTTGGATATCAGAATAGTTCCAAATCATATTTACATTTATTCGTCTACAACATCAAGCCTAAAACTAACATTAATATGCAGTCTTTCAGAGTCTAAGTTTGTTATTGTCATCATACTTTATGAAACGTTTTCAAAATCTACCTTTAAACCACATGTCTACACACACATAAAAGCAGAAGGCAAGAATGTGCTTAACTAGACGCGTCGCAATTTGCAATTGCAAAGTGTGGTTGCGCCGACGCCGGTCGCGGGCTGCGGCCGCCGGGACTTGAGGGATACGCTGGGAGGAATACCGTCGTACGCTGCGCCAATTACATTGTCACGTCTCTCATGAGATTGCTTGCGTTTCATTTTGAAAGGATCGATCCACCCCGAAATAATGTTTTTGCATCAAACGGTTACATTTTGCGCATTTGTGGCGCCCCCTATGGGTCAAAGTGGAAATGCTTTTTGGAATTTGTTGAGTAAACCACCCTCGACATGTGATTTAAATTTGGGATTAACCGGACGTTTGGTTCGTGATTTCTGGCATTTTTGGTAAAACAGGCCCCTCCCGCTAACTTTGGAAGCCATTTACAGACGAACGGTAAGGACTATGAAAATGCCGTTTGGATATGTTTACCGCATGGGCCCAGAGATCATGTGTACCGATTTTTGTGAAATCGGGACAAAATATGTGGGAGGAGGAGCTAAAAGTGTGTTTTTTAGAAAATTCAAAATGGCGGAAAATCTATTCAGACGGAAATGGGCGTGGCCTATATGTGGAGTTGCGTCGTGACCCAAGGAATCCAGGGGAAAATAAATTTTGATTTTACGACCTACGGTTCAAGAGTTATAGGCCAAAAGGTAAAGTGGGCTGTTATAGCGCCACCATGTGGCCGACTGGTGTGATTATTTTCATAATAATTTTGCAAAAAACTATTAACCTCCCCTCCAAGTCTTGTAACTGTAGGCCTTACGGTTTCCGAGAAAAAAATACTTGAATGGGAGTTTTTGCAATTCCCATTAAAGTGGATGGGGATATTTAATGCACTAATAAATCAATATAAAAAAATCTATCCAGACGCAAATGGGCGTGGCCTATATGGGGAGATGCGTCGTGACCCAAGGAATCCAGGTGAAAAGAAATTTTGATTTTAGGACCTACGGTTCAAGAGTTACAGGCCAAAACGTAAAGGGGGCTGTTATAGCGCCACCATGAGGCTGAATGGTGTGACATTTGTTAAAATAATTTCGGACTAAATTATGAACCTTCCCTCCGAATCTGGTAACTCTAGCCCTTACGGTTTCTGAGACAAAAATACTTGAATTTGAGTTTTTTCACTTTAACATTAAAGCGGATGGGGAAATTTAATGCACTAATAAATCAATATCAATTAAACCATGCAACCAATCTCTTAGCCTTATGCAAGTGCACGATTCCCGGTCAGACCGGTCATTTTGACATATAGCACTAAATTGGGAATAATAAACTGTGGGAGGAGTAGCGGCCCGAAGTATTGTTTATCTATAAATAAATAAACAAATAAAGTACTAGACGCGTCGCAATTCAGGGCAATTGCAAAGTGTGGTTGCGCCGACGCCGGTCGCGGGCTGCGGCCGCCGGGACTCGAAGAATACGCTGGGATGAATACCGTCGGAGGCTGTGCCAATTACATTGTCACGTCTCTCATGAGATTGCTTGCGTTTCATTTTGAAAGGATCGATCCACCCCGAAATAATGTTTTAGCATCAAACCGTTACATTTTGCGCATTTGTGGCGCCCCCTATGGATCAAAGTGGAAATGCTTTTGGGGATCCGTTGAGTAAACCACCCTTAACATGTGATTCAAATTTGGGATTGACTGGAGGTTTCGTTTGTGATTTTTGGCCTTTTTCGTAAAACGGGCCCCTCCCGCTAACTTTGGAAGCCATTTACGGACGAACGGTAATGACTATCAAAATTCCGCTTCGAGATGTTTATCACATGGGTCCATAGGTCATGTGTACCGATTTTTGTGAGATTTGGACAAAATATTTTAGAGGAGGAGCTAAAAGTGTGTTTTGAAGTAAATTCAAAATGGCGGAAAATCTATCCACACGGAAATGGGCGTGGCCTATATGGAAAGATGCGTCGTGACCCAAGGAATCCAGGGGAAAATAATAATAATAATAAATAATAAATAAATTTTGATTTTACGACCTACGGTTCAAGAGTTATAGGCCAAAAGGTAAAGTGGGCTGTTATAGCGCCACCATGTGGCTGACTGGTGTGATTATTTTCATAATAATTTTGCAAAAAACTATTAACCTCCCCTCCAAGTCTTGTAACTGTAGCCCTTACGGTTTCCGAGAAAAAAATACTTGAATGGGAGTTTTTGCGATTCCCATTCAAGTGAATGGGGAAATTTAATGCACTAATAAATCAATATCAAAAAATCTATCCATACGCAAATGGGCGTGGCCTATATGGGGAGTTGTGTAATGACCCAATGAATCTAGGGAAAAATAAATTTTGATTTTACGACCTACGGTTCAAGAGTTATAGGCCAAAAGGTAAAGTGGGCTCTTATAGCGCCACCATGAGGCCGAATGGTGTAATATTTGTTTCAATAATTTGGCAATAAACTATGAACCTCCCCTCAAAGTCTGGTAACTGTAGCTCTTACGGTTTCTGAGAAAAAAATACTTGAATTTTATTTTTTTCACTTTTCCATTAAAGTGGATGGGGACATTTAATGCACTAATAAATCAATATGAATTAAACTATGCACCCAATCTCTTAGCCTTATGCAAGTGCACGATTCCCGGTCAGACCGGTCATTTTGACATATAGCACTAAATTGGGAAAAATAAACTGTGGGAGGAGTAGCGGCCCGAAGTATTGTTTATCTATAAATAAATAAACTAGACGCGTCGCAATTGGCAATTGCAAAGTGTGGTTGCGCCGACGCCGGTCGCGGGTCGTTGCGTAATGACCCAAGGAATGTATGGAAATTGAAATTTTGATTTTACGACCTACGGTTCAAGAGTTATAGGCCAAAACGTAAAGTGGGCTGTTATAGCGCCACCATGTGGCCCACTGGTGTGATTATTTTTTAAATAATTTAGCAATAAACTATTAACCTCCCCTCCAAGTCTTGTAACTGTAGCCCTTACGGTTTCCGAGAAAGAAATACTTGAATGGGAGTTTTCGCAATTCCCATTAAAGTGAATGGGGAAATTTAATGCACTAATAAATCAATATCAAAAAATCTATCCAGACGCAAATGGGCGTGGCCTATATGGGGAGTTGCGTAATGACCCAAGGAATCTAGGGAAAAAGAAATTTTGATTTTACGACCTACGGTTCAAGAGTTATAGGCCAAAAGGTAAAGTGGGCTGTTATAGCGCCACCATGAGGCCGAATGGTGTAATATTTGTTTCAATAATTTGGCAATAAACTATGAACCTCCCCTCAAAGTCTGGTAACTGTAGCTCGTACGGTTTCTGAGAAAAAAATACTTGAATTTTATTGTTTTCACTTTTCCATTGAAGTGGATGGGGAAATTTAATGCACTAATAAATCAATATCAATTAAACTATGCAACCAATCTCTTAGCCTTATGCAAGTGCACGATTCCCGGTCAGACCGGTCATTTTGACATATAGCACTAAATTGGGAAAAATAAACTGTGGGAGGAGTAGCGGCCCGAAGTATTGTTTACACATAAATAAAGTAACAAACAAAGTTTATCTATAACGATAGTCTGGTTGCCCTGTTAGGGCAACCACACTAACTAGACGCGTCGCAATTTGCAATTGCAAAGTGTGGTTGCGCCGACGCCGGTCGGGACTCGAGCAATACGCCGGGAGGAATACCGTCGGAGACTGCGCCAATTACATTGTCACGTCACTCCTGAGATCGCTTGCGTTTCATTTTGAAGGGACTGACCCCCCCAAAAATCATGTTTTTGCGTCAAACGGTGACATTGTGCGCATTCGTGGCGCCCCCTATGGGTCAAAGTGGAAATGCTTTTGGGGACTCGTTGAGTAAATCACCCTCGACATGTGATTCAAATTTGGGATCGATTGGACGTTTCGTTTGTGATTTTTGACATTTATGGTCAAACGGGTCCCTCCCGCTAACTTTGGAAACAATTTACGGAAGAACGGTAAGGAATATCATGATGCCGTTTGGATATGTTTATCGCAGGGGTCCATAGATCACGTGTACCGATTTTTGTGAGATTTGGAAAAAACAATTAGGAAAAGGAGGAAAAAGTGTGTTTTGAAGAAATTTCAAAATGGCGGAAAATCTATCCAGACGGAAATGGGCGTGGCTTATATGGGGAGTTGCGTCGTGACCCAAGGAATCCAGGGGAAATGGAATTTTGATTTTGCGACCTACGGTTCAAGAGTTAAAGGCCAAAAGGTAAAGTGGGCTGTTATAGCGCCACCATGTGGCCGACTGGTGTGATTTTTTTCATAATAATTTTGCAAAAAACTATTAACCTCCCCTCCAAGTCTTGTAACTGTAGGCCTTACGGTTTCCGAGAAAAAAATACTTGAATGGGAGTTTTTGCAATTCCCATTCAAGTGAATGGGGAAATTTAATGCACTAATAAATCAATATCAAAAAATCTATCCATACGCAAATGGGCGTGGCCTATATGGGGAGTTGCGTAATGACCCAAGGAATCTAGGGAAAAAGATTGTTTTATTTTACGACCTACGGTTCAAGAGTTATAGGCCAAAAGGTAAAGTGGGCTGTTATAGCGCCACCATGAGGCCGAATGGTGTAATATTTGTTTCAATAATTTGGCAATAAACTATGAACCTCCCCTCAAAGTCTGGTAACTGTAGCTCTTACGGTTTCTGAGAAAAAAATACTTGAATTTTATTTTTTTCACTTTTCCATTAAAGTGGATGGGGAAATTTAATGAAAATAATAAATCAATATCAATTAAACTATGCAACCAATCTCTTAGCCTTATGCAAGTGCACGATTCCCGGTCAGACCGGTCATTTTGACATATAGCACTAAATTGGGAAAAATAAACTGTGGGAGGAGTAGCGGCCCGAAGTATTGTTTACACATAAATAAAGTAACAAACAAAGTTTATCTATAACGATAGTCTGGTTGCCCTGTTAGGGCAACCACACTAACTAGACGCGTCGCAATTCCGGGGAAATTGCAGAGTGTGGTTGCGCCGACGCGGGTCGCGGGTCGCGGCCGCCGGGACTCGAGGAATACGCCGGGAGGAATAACGTCGGAGGCTGCGCCTATTACATCGTGTCGTCACTCCTTAGATCGCTTGCGTTTCATTTTGAGAGGATCGATCCCCCCAAAATAAGGTTTTTGCATCAAACGGTTACATTTTGAGCATTCGTGGCGCCCCCTATGGATCAAAGTAGAAATGCTTTTGGGGATTGGTTTAGTATACCACCCTCGACATGTGATTCAAATTTGGGATTGACCGGACGTTTCGTTCGTGATTTATGGCATTTTTGGTCAAACGGGCCCCTCCCGCTAACTTTGGAAGCCATTTACGGACGGACGGTACGGACTATCAAAATTCCGCTTGGATAGGTTTATCGCATGGGTCCATAGATCACGTGTACCGATTTGTGTGAGATTGGAAAAAAATTGAAGGAAAAGGAGCAAAAAGTGTGTTTTGAAGAAAATTCAAAATGGCGGAAAATCTATCCTGACGCAAATGGGCGTGGCCTATATGGGAAGATGCGTCGTGACCCAAGGAATCCAGGGAAAAAGAAATTTTGATTTTACGACCTACGGTTCAAGAGTTATAGGCCAAAAGGTAAAGGGGGCTGTTATAGCGCCACCATGTGGCCGACTGGTGTGATTATTTTCTTAATAATTTTTCAAAAAACTATTAACCTCCCCTCCAAGTTTTGTAACTGTAGCCTTTACGGTTTCCGAGAAAAAAATACTTGAATGGGAGTTTTTGCAATTCCCATTAAAGTGGATGGGGAAATTTAATGCACTAATAAATCAATATCAAAAAATCTATCCTGACGCAAATGGGCGTGGCCTATATGGGGAGATGCGTAGTGACCCAAGGAATCCAGGTGAAAAGAAATTTTGATTTTCGGACCTACGGTTCAAGACTTACAGTTCAAAACGTAAAGGGGGCTGTTATAGCGCCACCATGAGGCCGAAAGGTGTGATATTTTTTTCAATAATTTCGGACAATATTATGAATTATCCCTCCAAATCTGATAACTGTAGCTCTTACGGTTTCTGAGAAAAAAATACTTGAATTTGAGTTTTTTCACTTTTCCATTAAAGTGGATGGGGACATTTAATGGCACTAATAAATTAATATCAATTAAACTATTCAACCAATCTCTTAGCCCTATACACGCGCACGATTCCCGATTTAGACGGTCATTTTGATATATGGCACAACATTAGGGGATAAAAACTGTGGGAGAAATAAAGTTTATCTATAAAGATGGAAACTAGACGCGTCGCAATTCCGGGGAAATTGCAGAGTGTGGTTGCGCCAACGCCGGTCCCCCTATGGGTCAAAGTGGAAATGCTTTTGGGAATTTGTTGAGTAAAGCACCCTCGACATGTGATTCAAATTTGGGATTGACCGGACGTTTCGTTCGTGATTTCTGGCATTTTTGGTGAAACGGGCCCCTCCCACTAATTTTGGAAGCCAATTACGGACGAACGGTAAGGACAATCAAAATGCCGTTTGGATATCTTTACCGCATGGGTCCATAGATCATGTGTACCGATTTGTGTGAGATTAGGACAAAATTTGAAGGAAAAGGAGCAAAAAGTGTGTTTTGAAGGAAATTCAAAATGGCGGAAAATCTATCCTGACGCAAATGGGCATGGCCTATATGGGGAGATGCGTCGGGACCCAAGGAATCCAGGTGAAAAGAAATTTTGATTTTACGAGCTACGGTTCAAGAGTTATAGGCCAAAAGGTAAAGTGGGCTGTTATAGCGCCACCATGTGGCCGATTGGTGTAATTATTTTTCTAATAATTTTGGACTAAATTATGAACCTCCCTTCCAAATGTGGTAACTCTAGCTCTTACGGTTTCTGAGAAAAAAATACTTGAATGGGAGTTTTTGCAATTCCCATTAAAGTGGATGGGGAAATTTAATGCACAAATAAATCAATATCAAAAAATCTATCCTGACGCAAATGGGCGTGGCCTATATGGGGAGATGCGTAGTGACCCAAGGAATCCAGGTGAAAAGAAATTTTGATTTTCGGACCTACGGTTCAAGAGTTACAGGCCAAAACGTAAAGGGGGCTGTTATAGCGCCACCATGAGGCCGAATGGTGTGATATTTTGTTAAATAATTTGGGACTTAATTATGAATTATCCCTCCAAATCTGATAACTGTAGCTGTTAAGGTTTCTGAGAAAAAAATACTTGAATTTGAGTTTTTTCACTTTTCCATTAAAGTGGATGGGGACATTTAATGGCACTAATAAATTAATATCAATTAAAGTATTGAACCAATCTCTTAGCAAAATACAAGCACACGATTCCCGATTTAGACGGTCATTTTGACATATGGCACAACATTGGGGGATGAAAACTGTGGGAGGAGATCAGGTTTGAAAAAAGTTTATCTATAAAGATGGAAATAAAGTGTATAGAGTACTATAGTCTGGTTGCCCTGTTGGGCAACCACACTAACTAGACGCGTCGCAATTTGCAATTGCAAAGTGTGGTTGCGCCGACGCCGGTCGGGACTCGAGTAATACGCCGGGAGGAATGCCGTCGGAGACTGCGCCAATTACATTGTCGCGTCACTCCTGAGATCGCTTGCGTTTCATTTTGAGAGGATCGATCCCCCCAAAATAAGGTTTTTGCATCAAACGGTTACATTTTGAGCATTCGTGGCGCCCCCTATGGATCAAAGTAGAAATGCTTTTGGAGATTGGTTTAGTATACCATCCCTTGACATGTGATTCAAATTTGGGATTGACCGGACGTTTCGTTCGTGATTTTTGGCATTTTTGGTCAAACGGGCCCCTCCCGCTAACTTTGGAAACAATTTACGGAAGAACGGTAAGGACTATCATAATGCCGTTTGGATATGTTTATCGCAGGGGTCCATAGATCACGTGTACCGATTTTTGTGAGATTTGGAGAAAACAATTAGGAAAAGGAGCAAAAAGTGTGTTTTGAAGAAATTTCAAAATGGCGGAAAATCTATCCAGACGGAAATGGGCGTGGCCTATATGGGGAGTTGCGTCGTGACCCAAGGAATCCAGGGGAAAGGAAATTTTGATTTTACGACCTACGGTTCAAGAGTTATAGGCCAAAAGGTAAAGTGGGCTGTTATAGCGCCACCATGTGGCCGACTGGTGTGATTTTTTTCATAATAATTTTGCAAAAAACTATTAACCTCCCCTCCAAGTCTTGTAACTGTAGGCCTTACGGTTTCCGAGAAAAAAATACGTGAATGGGAGTTTTTGCAATTCCCATTCAAGTGAATGGGGAAATTTAATGCACTAATAAATCAATATCAAAAAATCTATCCATACGCAAATGGGCGTGGCCTATATGGGGAGTTGCGTAATGACCCAAGGAATGTAGGGAAAAAGAAATTTTGATTTTACGACCTACGGTTCAAGAGTTATAGGCCAAAAGGTAAAGTGGGCTGTTATAGCGCCACCATGAGGCCGAATGGTGTAATATTTGTTTCAATAATTTGGCAATAAACTATGAACCTCCCCTCAAAGTCTGGTAACTGTAGCTCTTACGGTATCTGAGAAAAAAATACTTGAATTTTATTGTTTTCACTTTTCCATTGAAGTGGATGGGGAAATTTAATGCACTAATAAATCAATATCAATTGAACTATGCAACCAATCTCTTAGCCTTATGCAAGTGCACGATTCCCGGTCAGACCGGTCATTTTGACATATAGCACTAAATTGGGAAAAATAAGCTGTGGGAGGAGTAGCGGCCCGAAGTATTGTTTACACATAAATAAAGTAACAAACAAAGTTTATCTATAACGATAGTCTGGTTGCCCTGTTAGGGCAACCACACTAATAAATAAAGTATAAGGAGTACTATAGTCTGGTTGCCCTGTTAGGGCAACCACACTAATTAGCGTTCTGATTAACACCTTATTGCTCAGCTGTCTATATTGGTCAATTATCATTAGCCATACATAATACAATAGCACAGTGGACAAAGTATTTTTGCTTGTTATTAGTTCTTATTGAACTTGAGTCAACTGTTGTAGCTGTCTATGTTGGTGTTGTGTTAATTAGGAGAGTAATTAAAATGCAGATATGCATATGCTCAGCTTTATAACATCTCATCAATTCTTTTTCAGTGCTGAGTAGCGCCCTCCGCTATGGATACAGTCAAGGTGAAGATTGATTTTGTATTCTCTTCATTCACTCAGTGAAGATCATATTTCCACCCGTCACATACGTCATCCTTTACATTATGATATTTCTGTCAGGAGAACCTCAGGTGATCGGGTCGTCTCAAGCCGTGCTGGCCAAAGTGGGGGATGATGTGACCCTTCCTTGTCACGTTGAGCCACCTGTCGACATGGAGATGAGCATTGTGGAGTGGACGAGACCTGACCTGAAGCCGGAGTTCGTGCACGTCCTCAAAGATGGACGTGTGAATACCCAATATCAGAACCCATTGTACAAAGGAAGGACGTTCCTGTTCAATGAGGAGCTGTCTCATGGTAACATCTCACTAGGGCTGTTCAGGGTTCAGCTCTCAGACGAGGGGACCTACAGGTGTTTTGTTCCAGCCCTGAAGAGCAGCAGTTTGGTCCAGCTCCTTGTTGGTAAGGTTTAGTGGTAAAAACATGTATGGGAAAACAACAAGAAAGCTTTCATTAACTCTCTATAACAGTGGTTCTCAAACTTTTTCATGTTAAGCCACGGACCCCCATTTGAAAACATTTAGTTTTTTGTTGTTTTTTGCCAGGGACCCCCATAAGAAAATATTTGTGTAGTTCACAAAAATAGCAAATATACAAGTAACTTGTCGTGATGCGACACATTGTGAGCTTGTAGATCGGCTGTTTTTGAATAGCTGAAGTGTAAAACAGTAGTTTAACTGTTTGTGATGCATTTTAACTAATTTATCTAGGGACCCCCTGGAATTATTTGTTTTATTTTGGGGTGTAAATATTTGAAACTTAGTGGTCCCCATCATACTATAATTCTAGTAACCGTCTTGAGTAGGTGAGTAGGTGAAGCGTAGGTGAAGCTAGCCGGTTCTCCTCAGTGGCTGGACCAAATGCTCTGATTTTGCACACAGCCATTGACCATTACCATCTGAACGAAACTGTGAAGCCCGTTTTTCAATTTCATCAAATCTCAGCTTCTTATTAGCGTTTATGTGTCAAACAATGTCGCCTCCCGGGTTGCCAGATCCTGTGCGCATATCCCCCCACGGATGCGTCGACCGGGTATGGTCTAGTATCAATAATAATAGTATATCCCATTCCTCCTCATTAGACAGACAGACAGACAGATAATCATGTTTATTTGTTTTTACAGGGACTGTGTCTCAGCCAGTGATCTCTTTAAATGGACCAAAAGATGATGGTGCATCTTTGACATGTGATTCTGGGTGCTGGTATCCAGAACCTGAGGTGTCTTGGCTGGACAGTGAGGGAAACAACGTCACTGCTGAACCCTCAGTGACAGTCAGCCTTTCTCAACACTGTCACACTGTCCAGAGGAACGTGACAGTGTTGCAAGCAGGATCTGTGACCTGCAGAGTTCACCTCCCACATATCAACTACACTGTTGACATCACAGGTAATAAATGTTTCCATCACTTCATCCTGTAAACATAACAAATTGTTTTATATTATTTAAACTTTTGGCTACTAGTTTAGTGGAAGCATGTGTCAAGGAGAGATGCTTGCCTAAATTGGAGTTGCTTTGGACAGACGTGGACAAACGCTTTTCCCGGCACACTGTGCACTTCACATGTACATTCTTTCCTTTCCTTTCAATAAAGGTGAAGTAGTGCTTGTACCGCCAATTTGTGAAAGCCATCTTGTCCGATTGCTTGTGACTCGCCATCTCTTCTCTACTGGTTGTTAAAGTTAGTTTTTTTGTGTGTGTGCGCCACGCTGGGTTTGTGTGTAAAAAATACCCATGAAGATATCAATACCAAGGATTCGTCAGTGATGTCATGTCACATGTCAGTCACTGCTTAAACAGCGTCGAGTCTGTGTTACTTCCAGTGAAATCTCAAATAAATAAATAACACCTGTGTCATACAGTAAGATCGGTCAGTGTGACATCCTGTACAACAGCACAATAGTGTTGCTCTCCAAAAGGAGTAGATCTACATGTACATGTTCACAACGCATCACATGGCAATGCGCTGTGTGAGGTTGTACTGTGGATCTAATGTAGTTATTGGTTCCACATTCTTTTGTAATGCACTAACACTGAAATGTTTGCTCAGTAGAAACCGCTTATCTCCATATTTCAGCTTTTTGTGTTTTGTGTGAAAATGAATGCTGATGATGAATGAAAGAGAAAATATTATATCAATACATTCACCATTGTCAGCTAATAATGGTGGCAATAATATTGGTTGCAGTTTTCCATTTCACATTTTGTGTGCATTGTGCAAGTGAAAATGTTGGCATTAGAGGATAGGCCATTGGGTCACCAAGCCAGTAGGGGCAATCCAGCTGGTCATTTTAAAGATATTGTAACGCGGGAACAAATGTCAGCCTATCCCCAGCATCTGTGTTGCTGCCAGCCTATTGTGTGTGTGCTGGCAACCAGAGGTTCTGTTGTGTATGTGTGCAGCCCGCCTGTTTGAGTTAGTTGTATTCCGGTTTCCAAAGTGTATAGACGTTTGAGTGAATTATCCTCCGCCTCTACTCGGGAGCCACGGACTGACAACCAAAGACTGTATTACAGTTACTGTGAGTTAAACATACCTGTACCGCGTTATTGTGCTGATGTCCAGTAAACCTGTCATTCCGCAAGTAAAGAAAGTACTGGATATCCTTGTTGTGGCATCATTACCCACTCGCCTCCACCATAAGAAATATAATCCATCAAGTGTCAACAGCACAGAAAAGTAACCTCGCCACAATATGTTGTTTGGGAGTATGATGTGTGTGTAAGTGGAAGATTTGTCTTAATTGTGGTGCTAGAGGAAGCATAATATGGTGACCACTATCCATAGGAACCATCGTCTGGGTTTCATGCCGGAGGCCGTCAGTCAGTTAAACTATGCCTAAACCTAACCCTAACCTCAGTAAAACTATGCCTATGCCAATGCCTAAACCTAACCCTAACTCAACCTAACCCTAACCTCAGTAAAACTATGCCTAAGCCTAACCCTAAACCTATCCTCAGTAAAACTATGCCTAAACCTACAGTAACCCTAACCTCAGTAAAACTATGCCTAATGTGATCAACAAATAAACCTACCCAGAGAACATTTGTTTACCTTGTTCGCTCCATTTCTGGCCCTTCGAGAGTCGGGGCTTGCTCTTGTCCACTTCTCGCCAATGAAATCGACTGCCTCCACTTCTCCCTCCCGTCGAGTTCTTTCCATTGAAACATCCTCTGTCACCTGTCCAGTTGGCAATGGTGGGGATCGAACCCACGTCTTTTGGATCCTCATCATGCTCTCCAAAATTTCATCTCTACTATTTCCATTAATCTGTAGTTTATAAAAAGCATTACTTGGACACTGGGTAGCAAACATAGCCTTTTTCACATGTTCCGCGTTTGTTTTCTTTGTTGTTCTCTCTTTCTCCTCTTTTTGTATCCTTCCCCCTTCTCCGCCTTTTCCCCTCCATTCCCCCACTCAGAAAGGCAAATGTTCACTGACCTTAAACCAAAGGCCATACTGAAAGCTGACAAGACAGACATACCTGTAGAGGGCAGTGTTACACTGAGCTGCTCTGTGGAGGACTCATTTGAATGGAACTACTACTGGTACCAACATAACAAGGACTCACTGATCATGCAAGATGGTGTTCAATACTCTACTGGACCAATCAGTGTGTCTGAAGGTGGAATCTACTGGTGCAGAGGAGGGAGAGAAGAACCAGTTAACTACACTGAATACAGTGATGCAGTCACCATAGGCTCACTTGGTGAGTCATTTAATTTGCTTTGTCAAGAAAAAAGTAGTGAGACAAAAATGTATTTTACAGTGTGCCTGAGGCCTAAGCTGAATAGTGTTTGTCCATGCTCCATTGCTCCATCATGGCATACAGGCAATTACAAAAAGACCACAAGTCACTTCCTGCCTATTTCCTATAGTGCATTAGCCCCACAGCATCACCTTATGGTATAATGTAGAATAGAACAATTAACTGAACACAACAGGCATGTCTATAGACGCCTTAACAGACAACGTCACACTGATACGAAACAGTATGCGCGCGCAGGTCGGCAGCAAAAGAACCCCACCGCTCATAAGATGCAATGTAAAAGTGGTCACAGTCTCACGTGTAAAAATGCATCCCATCAAACTTTCAGATCCTGTTTTTCTCCCAGTGTGGAGGAAGAATGCTTAGGATTTTTACTGTGATCTCTCGCTCTTGAAATATATAATCCTTGGTTTCTGTTGTGTGTAAACAATAATAACAATTCAAAGCAGTTGTCCTCAAAACTCCACCTCCAGTGGCTGTCATAAGAACAGAGGGAGCGCTCTATGATCATGGCACCAGAACCTGCTTGGCTCGCACAGCTGCAGCCCGTCAAGACTAATTTATGCTCCGTCCCGCGAAGGTGTCGCGCGCAGAGCCTAACGGCCGAGAATAGCAGATCTCTAAGCTCACAGCGGTCACATCAGTGACGCGGTTGTGAGCTTGTATGTCAGCTGTTCTCGTTGCGCAATACCGTTACGCGATGAAGTATGTATGTGTCGCCAGGGCGCACCCCACTAGCCTACACACAGAGGAGGTTGAATGAACTGAAACAAGCTCACCCTAAAACAGCAGGTTTGGGGATCTGTTGGGAATTGATTACATGAAACAGTCACCTGTGCGTCCAGTCCCAATGTTTGTAAACAAATAATTGGTCTATATGTTAGTCCCCACAAAAGTAGACAGTTGACAGTCTGTACATGGAAATGGCAACGTGATACTTTGCATGTAAAAATTAGTTCACCGCAAATGTCTTAGTTAGATTGTTCGTGCACTACAACGACTCTTTACATGTGTGTGGGGGGCCAGTGGAGAGGAGAAAATAGAAAGAACAACTTAAATTGTTAGCTAAAGATTAAACATGCAGGACAGGCGGTTACTAGACTCTTATGTGGTTGTTTTTCTGTTTAGAATCAAACCTCTACATACAGACAGATCTCTGCAGTCATTGTGTATGCTAATTTAGATTTTTATATTTGTATTTGAACAGAGGGCAGGTCTGTTTTGATCCTGCAGCCCAGTTGGTCTCACATATTCATGGGAGAGACCATCACTCTCAAGTGTGAGATACTGGGGAGAAGTGACACAGACTGGAAGTATGAATGGATCACAACAAGCTCAGCTTCATACAAACCAGAAAACCAGGCTGAATTCCGAATCAACAGTGCCTTTGTTTATCACAGCGGTGTCTACGTGTGCAAGGGTCGTGGCAAAAATGACCAGCAGTCTTCAACAGGGTGGAGTGATGCTGTTGAATTGACTGTGTCAGGTAAGTCAGAATACAGATGTGCCACTTCAAAACTTCACACGTTACTGTTCTTTCCCTGATAGTGCCCTGAAAAGGCATTTTTTCCTCCCTGTTCTGCCCTTAAAATTGCACTGTTTTGCCCCTGAAAAGAAGTTGTCACTACACACCCCCGTTTTTCCCTTCAACAGACACCCATATACATGAGAACAAAAGAATGGTGTCAGACTCATTATGAGGCGAAAGGTGATTTGAAGAGGTCCTTGACCAGTTGCTCAAATTAATTAGCATCATAAAAGCAGTGATCATCAAAATAATTCAGCATTTTAAATGCCCTTCTTTGTCCCTCTTATTGCCCTGGGAATCCCCTGAAAATGTACTGTCTTGGCGATGGCAGGACATGTGAAGTTTCGAAATGGCACATCTGTATATCTCCTTTATATAGAAAATGTAAAGAGTAGTGTTGTAGTGTTGTAGTGTTGCGACTGCATGAAACATCAATATCAGACGATAACGGGCTGTGTCAACATATGTTTATAATTCAAATAAATGTGCTTTCAGCAAAACCCCAGCCTTTTCTGGGTTTGTCTCCTTCATGGTTGAGTCCTGTAGCCTCGGTGACTCTGAGCTGTGATGTTAAAGAATCATCTGAAGGCTGGGGGTTCTACTGGTACAGGGCTGTACCTAAACCATCAGACAACTCCTACACTTATGAGCTCTTACCTGATAGCCACAATGGGAGTGTATACGGTTCCTACATCATTCATGGTCCTACAGGCACAGGAGGATATGTGTGTAAAGCTGGGAGAGGAGACCCAGTTTATTACACTGAGGACAGTGAAACTCAGTTTGTGTGGTCTGGTGGTGAGTGTGACTCGTAATTCATCATTTATACTTTTTCTAGGTTGTTTTCTAGCCTTCAACCTTCAGGACAGATCCAGTGAGTGAGTGAGTGAGTGACTGAGTGAGTGAGTGAGTGAGTGAGTGAGTGACTGAGTGAGTGACTGAGTTTATTTCACTCATCATTATTTCAGTCATTGTAACAGTGCTCTTTGTTTGACCTCTGATCCTGTGTTGTGTTTTAGTTCTTCATTCTTCAGCTTCTCTCACAGTGAGTTCTAACAAAACTCAGCACTTCATATCCGAGTCTATCTCATTGAGCTGTGAGGGAAACTCTTCTGAATGGAAAGTGAAGGGTCACACTGATCTATTGGATGAGTTATCATCTGGGCTTTTAATTAATGAATCTACATGGATAAGAAACGTGTCTACAAATGACAGTGCAGTGTACTGGTGTGAGTCTGGATTGGGAGAGTACAGCAATGCTGTCAACATCACAGTACATGGTGAGTCCAGTTCCTTCATTCACTAACAATACTGCAGCATTCCATCAACTCATTAAAAACATGCTTTTGTATTTGTTCAGTGTGAAACCTAACATGCTGGACTGATTTAAAACGATGAACTCTTTTACAGATGGTTCTGTCATCCTGGTGAGTCCTGTTCACCCTGTGACCGAGGGACTTTCTGTGACTCTTGGCTGCAAACATGAGAGAGACATGTCACTCTCCAAAGTGGACTTTTATAGAAATGGAGAATTGGTCCAAACTAAAACCAATGGAGAGATGATAATACCTGCTGTATCTAAGTCTGATGAGGGCTTCTACAAGTGTAAATATTCTGGAGAAGAGTCCCCACAGAGCTGGATGGCAGTGACATGTGAGTATACTGATATTTGTATATAGTTGATATTTGTCACTGGAATGCTTCTTGCAGTTGAATCATGTTTTGGGACGTATACTACCACCTACAAGTAAAACGGAGTTGTTCTAATGCTAAACTATTTATTTAAAATTCAATTTCCATTGCTGTCAAAGTGTGTGTAGACTAAATTCTAAAATTAGTTCTGTATTTCAAATGCTGTTTTCATCCTTCAGTGTCTGGGACTGTGGAACAGAGTTCTCTACATGTAGTGGGACTGATTGTAGGACTTCTTGTTGTGATTCTTCTGACCATCTTTCTGGTCCTGCTGTGTCGATACGGAACATCCGAAGGTGAGAGCGACTACATTAGATGGATGACATCTAGATTATAATCACTGAACAACTCTCCATAAAACATACTGAGGAGGTTGAGGTTGTTCTGCTAAGTCACCCTTTTTATATTATCATGAAGACCGCCATCAGACCACAATTTGTAATAATTGTGTTATTTATACGATTATTTTTTGTTGCCTTTATCTCTTTTTATCTTTATGATATATTTCTTTCATTGTGATCTTTATTACATGCTGCTCTTGCTTTATCTAGAATGACTGCTGCCATTTCCCCCTAGGAATTAATAGACGTTATCTTATATTATCTTGTCTGATTGTATGTCTGTAGTCCGATTATAATACCAGAGCAACTCTCCATAAATCATGCTGAGTACAACGGCATAACAATATTAAGGTTCAAATATGTATGGTTAATCTAATTGTTTTTAATTTACAGGTCGATGTTGTGTCAGGTAAGTACAGTATTGATCTATGTCTATTCATCAACATCACAGCAGTAGATTCCATCTTGTTTTCTACTTCATTTATGCCAAATATTTACCTTTTAATTACAGGACCGTTCAGTCTCAGGGAATCAATCAGGTCTCAGCTGACTACCAGAACACCAATCAAATTGGGGCTCCTGATGATGTGCACCTCCCACTGCAGCACGGTCAGTCTGATGAACCAATCATGTTCTCACAAGTTCTTCTGATTAGAACAACTGAATCTAATTGAATCTGAATTAATTATATCTTTAAAATACGTCTTCATTCATGAAAACATGAGTGTTCTTTTTGGAAGCTCATTAAAGTCAGTTTGTTTTGTGTATTTCCTAACTACGGGGGAGGCTGTGGCTCAGGAGGTAGAGCAGGTCGTCCAATGATCCGTGGGTCGGTCCGTCGGTGGTTCGAATTCTGGCTCCTCCTGTCCACATGTCGAAGTGTCCTTGGGCAAGACACTGAACCCTATATTGCCTCCAATGAGTTGATTGGCATAAGCTTGCCACCATTGATGTGGGAAGTGAGGACACTGGCGTTGACTGTTCCCCGCTTCATGTATGAATGAATGGACAATTGTAAAGCGCTTTGAGTACTTAGAGAAGCGCCACAAAAATGCAATCATTATTAATTAGCAGAGCAAGTAACTAAATTGAAACCATGTTTGAAATAACTAAAATAAGCACCACATTAATGCTTATGTTTACCTTTAGATGACAACAGCATCTATGAAGTAATCCAGCAGTCACATGACTATAACAATGGTACAGTATACTTTTTAAAGATCCAATCCAATTAATGTAATCTAATTTTATTGAATTTTAATGTGGAATATGAATGTTAGAAATGTTTTTTTATTTTTATTCAAGTTCCGGTGTATCACTTGATTTGTTAGAAATGTTTTATTGATCCCTGCTGAGTACAGTAACTTCTCAGTGCTTTGAGAGGACATGGGCTTCTGTCAACTCACAGGACAGTCTTTATACATTGTGACATTGTCACCACCGCGTTAACAGGCTTTCTCATGAAGGAGAAAACTAACAAACAATTATGCCTGTAGGTTTGTATTTGGTTCAAATATTTATGTTATATATATTTTTTTATTATCCACAGATCCAGGTCGTTTCAGGTAAGTACAGTATTGACCTCTGTCTATTCAACATGGCAGCAGTAGATTCCATCTTGTTTTCTACTTCAAAATTTTGTGAAAAATATTTACTTTTTAATTACAGACCCGTCCAATCTCAGGGATCAGTTGACTACCAGAACACCAATCAAATTGGAGCTCCTGATGATGTGCACCTCCCACTGCAGCACGGTCAGTATTTGAACCAATCATGTTCTCGCAAGTTCTTCTGATTAGGACAACTGATTCTAATTTAATCTGAATGTATTATAACTTAAAATACGTCTACATTTATGAAAACATGAGTGTTATTTTTGGAAGCTCATTAAAGTCAGTTTGTTTTCTGTTTTTCCTAATTAGCAGAACAATTAACTAAATTGAAACCATGTTTGAAATAGGCCTAACTAAAATAAGCACCACATTAATGCTTATGTTTACCTTTAGATAACAACAGCATTGATGAAGTAATCCAGCACTCCAATGACAATGAAAATGGTACAATATCCTTAAAGAATATCCTTTTTCAGGTTCTGGTGTATCACTTGATTTGTTAGAAATGTTTTATCGATCCCTGCTGAGTACAGTAACTTCTCAGTGGTTTGAGAGGGCATGGCCCTCTGTCACTGTCTGTTCACAAGACAGCCTTGTCAAACCCTGACAAACAATTATGCCTGTAGGTTTGTATTCGGTTCAAATATTTATGTTATATATATTTTTTTTTTAAATTACAGATCCTGCCTTTGTCAGGTAAGTACAGTATTGACCTCTGTCTATTCATCAACATGACAGAAGTAGATTCCATCTTCTTTTCTACTTCTTCATTTATGATATGTAATCTTTTAATTACAGACCCGTTCAGTCTCAGGGAACAAATCAGGGCTCAGCTGACTACCAGAACACCAATCAAAGTGGAGCCCCTGATGATGTGTACCTTCCACTGCAGCACGGTCAGTCTTTGAACCAATCATGTTGGTTATGGATACTTCTGACATGTTTTCTGACAAGGACAACGGCTCCTAATTTGCATTGAAATGAATTATAAGTTCATAGCTGAACATAAATCTCTTTCATTCATTAAACCATGAGTGGTCCTTTTGGAAGTACATTCAGTCAGTTCAGTGTTTGTTTTGCCTACTAATTCACATAACTATTCACAGAACAATTTTTCAATTGTGTTAAACAAAGTCCTCTTTAATGTGTATTTGTTTACCTTTAGGCGACACAAGCTTCTATGAAGTACTCAAGCGATCTACTGACTATGAAAACGGTACAGTATCTAATTCTTTTCATGCAACACTGTTGTCCAGAGTTATTCATATGTTTAGGCCAAGTGGTTGTACATTTCCAGTAAAGCAGAGATATCTGTGATTGTTTCTTTTTTGTTTTTTGTTTTTTTTAGATGGAATGGGAATTGAACTCGGTGAACAACAAAACTCTGGCAACCAACTGCAAGGTGAATACACCAACAGATTCATCAAACTGTTAAAATATGACCCTCATTCTGCAAAGCTTCTAATTGTCTTTCAACTCATTTTCACTTACAGAATCATCAGGAAGGCATGAGTCTACATAAGAGGAAACTCTTATAATGGATGTGGAATTAATGCTGAGTATCATATAATCCAGAGACTAGAGTTAATGAAAAGTGGCGTTCTATCCTGTAAATCTTTACTGTAACTTTGTTTCAAGTCCTTGGATAGAAATGTATTGGACAACCCAACTTGAAAGATGGTTTAGATATCAAATCACCTTGGAAATAATGTATTATGTGCTGGCATAACTGGGGACTGACTGTCACTTTTATACATCAAATGTGACAATTAGAGTTAAATGTTGTTGTTTTTTGGATGAACCTTTCTCTCAAACAGTAATTGGAAAGTGGCGAAAACAGAATTGTTTCTATATAGAGAACTGGCTTAAAGATTATTATTAAAGATTATTTGTATTTGGTGTCTATGGAGCAAGCAGCATTGCTTCCTCAAGATCTGTGCAGTGACAACATGGACTCTTTGAGTTTAAACATGACAGTTTGGAACGAAAATGGTAATAAATTAGGATTTACATTAATAATAACAGCCAGAGGAGAATAGGAGTCCCGTTTTTTTTCTTTACTGATCCCCATTCCCCATTCCCTTTAATTACAATATGTACACAACATGTATGTGATACTTTAATGATCATACTTGGTGCAGGTGGGTGTCCACAAGACCATGATGATAATTACTATATTATATTGTATATATACAGTAGGCTTATAAAATCATAATAGTTTTTTTTCTGTAAATATGTAAAATGAAAAATCTAAATCTGTGCTTCTGTGTCAAACATTCCATGAGGACTGTTGTAACACGTTTGAAGATGTGTTGTTAATCCTCAACGGGTCATCTCAGAAGTACTGTAGGACAATGGTTCTCAAAGTGGGTTCCGGGGACCCCCAGGGGTCCCCAGCTGAATTAGGTAATAGCATCACATGCACCTTAACCACTTTATCCATATTGTATACATTTAATTGCAGATATACAAGCTCACAGCGTCGTCAGATGGGGGTGTTGGGGGGAGATCAGCAGCCAAATACATATGCATTTGGGTGTCCTTGACATGAAAAAGTTGACCTATACGCTTTGTAGCATCTTACCTGAGGATCTAAGACTAAAGTCACTCTCATCTTTTAAATCTCTTCTGAAAACCTACTTTAATTTGTTTATTTGATTGTCTTTTATCAATGCTTATTTCCTTCTGTGCCTTTTTATGTCTGTTTTTATTTCATTTTCCTTCATATTTTGTGAATTTACTATTTTTTTCTGGTTTTCTTTTATGTGTTTGAGCTTGTTTTTAATTAAGCAATTTGTAACCCCTTTTCAAAAAGTGCTTTGAAATAATGTTTTTATTATTCGTTTTTTTTCTTTTCTTTTCTCTTAAATTTGTATCCCTCGATTTTGTAACCCTAATTTCACCCGGTGCCAATTTGCTAAGTGATCCTGGGCACTACACTCCCCCCACCAGCCTAGGGAGGCCAGGGCCGAGCTCATGCCTCCTTCAACGCGTGAGAGCCAACTGACCTTCTTGTCACCTGACAGGGGGGAGTTTCCCTGATTGGACGTAGCGCGTGGAAGGAACACGTTATTCCAACCAGTTCCCTTCCACTCCATCAGGCGCCCCGGCTGGCCAGGGGGAGGCAGTATAGTGACCAGGATTACTACATGTTTTTGTGAGGGTATTAACTACCCTAGGAGACATGGGGAGAACATGCAAACTCCATATTATTCATTTTTTTTAATATATTTTTAATGTGTAGTTTTTATTTTGACATTTTATGCTTTTTGAAGTGCTTTGTAAGACAAGACAAAATAAAGTTTATTATTATTATGACCAATCTATTCCTTTCTATCTAATTATCTTATAATCAGTAAATGCAGGGTAAGACATTTATACAAGGCACAATATTCACTAATAAATGCAGGGTAACTGTTTTATATGTGACATGTTATTAATCAACAAGGGCTATCGCCTTCTATGGCGTAGAAACCTTGTATCTCCATATCTCAACTTTTATTTGTGCCCTTCTTCATTCAGTTTTGTACAAAGGTAGTGAACATAGCAGATCTACAAGATCAAAACGTGTTGCACCGCAACAGCAACGATATGCAATATAAAACCAATGCATGGGAATGTACAGTCAGATTGACATGAAGTGAGTGACGGGTCAGGGACAGGTCACTGAAAATAGCCATTCTACAAGCTCACAATGTGTGGCGGATGCAATGCGTTGTGGGCTTGTAGATCAGCTATTTTCAGCATGTGATACCACCATACGACTGTCACCAGTCTGTTCATTCAGTATTTGAATGAACAGACTGCAGTATGGCATGTCTGACAGTAGCAGTGTTAAACAAATATCGGTCAGTTGTTCTGACATGGTGCTGCACGCCCATTCATAAGCATTCAATATGTCCACTGTTATTAGAAACAAACTACACTCATACATTAGTGTGAAATAAAACCAGTTTAATTATAAAATATGTAACATAGCAGATGTTATGTTGCAAAATCAGTTTAACCTATAGAATATAACAGGGTACAACATATGTTCTTAACAATATAGATGAACTGTTTAAATTCAATTTAATGTATAAAATATATAACATGGTACATGAGGAGATTAGCCTAATATTAATGGTTGATGTGAAATTAAATGAAACTGTTTTGTGGTTTTGAGATGTGTAAACGTTCTGTATCTGAGCCATCTATAAACCACAACTCTTTTCATCTACTGCGATCATACTTGGCTGTTCCACACAACTCCCTCTGTTATGATGGCAGTTCGTCTACAGAAGATGATGCAAGTTGTGTGTTCAATCATATATGGCTGTTCCACTGGCCTCTCTCTTGATGGCAGTTCTTTCTACACAACATCACAGGAAGTTGTGTTTTCATGTCCATGCCCCCTAATATGCAGAGCATCCTGTTATCTACTCTATCAACAGAGTTTAGCAGCATTCTGCACTAAAGTTTGCATACTTGCACATACAGACTATACATACTGTATACATACACTGTACATTACAGTACACTAATAATGTTTTGGTTGGTTTATCCACATAAATCCAATACTTAGTTGACCAGATTCCCAGGGGCTCTAAACCATAGCCCCCTCCTGTTTTCACTCTACACTAATATATTCAATGAAAATAGTCGATTTACAAGTTCATAACGCATCACGTTGCAATGAGTTTTGAGCTTATAGATCTGTTATTTTCGCTGAATGTTAGTCCCAAAGGGACGCTAGGGTTTAAGTGGTGAAATGTGCATGTGAATACTGTATGTGTCCATGTATTAACGTTTTGCCTCAGAATGAGCCCTGAGTGTTGATGTCTATGTCCTGTTACAAATGTTAAATGTCTGCTTGACCTGGATGACCATCACTCCAAACAGATCTCAGGTGTTTCAGTATGAGTCTCTCTGGCTGAGCTGGGAAGTGCAGGGGAACTGAGGAAGGTTTCATTCAATGGGTACATTTCTGAGTGTCCAACAGACTGGGGACAAATAATCACCTCCCACCGTGTCATCGGAGACCAGTACCATGAAGATACTGGAGTGTCCTGGTACAGGTCGGGACTGGCTAACGGATTTGGCAGATTGGAGACATATCCTGATGGCCTGCCAGTGTAATCACTGATTTAGGCTTACAGACCCGCTGTCAGAGAAATAATAGGCACTTCTCAGTTGTATAGCAGTTGATCAAATTGTCAGTCCAGAATATCATGTAGGGTGTAAGGCATCAGTCCTTGGGCTATAAACCCCATGTTTGGCACCTATTGTAAGTGAATCACTTTTGAGATGGTTATTTTATTTGTGCTACAAAGGGGAGTAACCTGACTTGTCTGGTTCATTTGATCCACAGTATGTTAAAGAGGCTGTTATTTTTTTATTTTTTTTGTTAGTTACCCCAGAGTTAGTGCCGAAGTGTACTGAACGGACCCCTAATTTCTCCCGGTCTCAGTTTGTGAATGTGTGGGTGAATGTAATGCACATTGGAAAGTGTCTTGGATAAAGGTGCTATATAAATGCACCATTTATCATCGCACAACAGGTGTGCAGTCACACCCAGCTCCAGGACCGGCGACAGCCGAGAACAGAGGAGGGGGCGGGTGGCAAGCTAAATATTATTTATTTTGAGTTTTGACCTAAATATATTAAATCAGGTGTCTTTGAGATTGACAGTTGTAGCGCTGCCACACATGTGTAAAAGAGGATTTAGTTTTATAATGGCATTTAAAAGTGTATGAATTAAAATATTCCTTAAATTAACGCCATCCTTTAAGGGTAAGGTCCATATCTTTTGTGATGGTTATGTTTTCATTTTGTTATTGTTTTGGGGGGTTTATATGTTTATGCTTTCATTTTGATGTATTGTGATGGATTGATTGACATTGATTGATGGGTCTGTGGATGACGGACGCACCATATAGTGTGCGGAAGTTGCCGGCCCTCGGGGGGGAAAAGAAATGACAGAGACAAACCGTCAGGGAGTCCACGGGAGACCTGGTTTAGTTTGATTAAGTATTTGTCTGTTCCTCTAAGCTATTAGTGGAAAATAGCAAAGGCCACATTATCTGTCAATACTCACCGTTAAAGGACAACTTTGGTTTTTTGCAACCAGGGTTTATATTTTACCTTGTAATTAAAGTAAATAAAAGATGAGTGTTAATTTTTTTTTATTTACTGCTTTCTATAGTTTTAGCAATTTTCGCGATATTTTTTACAGTGTGTGTCTAGTGGGCGGGGGCATTCTGTCCGGTGGTTAAATATGTCTTTTTTTACACAATAACCCAGCGTTTTCTTTATTAGTATTTACAGAAGCTTGTTTCTAGCCCCCAATAACTCACATCTGGCCATCAAAGACCACAGGACCTTTTTTTATTGTGTAAAAAAGGCATATTTAGCCACCGGACAGAATGCCCCCGCCCACTGTAAAAAATATCGTGAAAATTGCTAAAACTATAGAAAGCAGTAAATGAAAAAAAAATAACACTCATCTTTTATTTACTTTAATTACAAGCTAAAATATAAACCTTGGTTGTAAAAAACCAAAGTTGTCCTTTAAAGGGAAGAGACGCTGAGGACATTCTTCTATTGGTGAGACCGTTTATTTTGTGTTTATATCCAGCGTGGATATACTTTTCTTTTCTCCGTGGAGATCTGACGTTTCTTTGGATTATTCCGCTTCTGGAGAGGATTACTTTTGCTTTTGGATTTCTTTTGGATTAACCTTTTTTCGTGCTGTGTTGGGGGAGCGTTTGGGAGACGCCACAAGGAACTATATTGGAACTATAGGCGCGTGCGCGCGAGCGTGGACTTTACCGTCGGGCGGACTTTACCGTCGGGCTTCACGATCTGCTACTTTTGCAATGCATGTATTATTTTCCTGTCATTTGATTTAGATAAAAGGGTTAAATTGACCACAAACTTTCGTGCTTTATTTCTGGCTGTGTTTATTTGTTGTTTATTTATTCTAGTGCACTGCTCTCAACATAATCAATTGTATCTTTAAAGAGATCATTCAATACCCGTGATTTAAAACAGTCAAATATATAGTATCTGACCGTTACACAGTGTCGCAGAGACATGGTGGATATTTACAACCACGAACAGCAGCTAAAGTCCTTGTCATGTCTGTCTATCCCCCCCCGTAATAAACAACACGACTGACCACTTTCTATTGGTCACCAGACGTATCGACCCGGGACAATTCGACCCGGACAGGTCGACCCGCTTTCGACCTGCTTGGACCCGACAATTCGACCCAAATTCGAGAGAGAGAGAGAGAGAGAGAGAGAGAGAGAGAGAGAGAGAGAGAGAGAGAGAGAGAGAGAGAGAGAGAGAGAGAGAGAGAATAATATGTACATTGATTTACCAAACAATTATTATTTGTCTGTCATTTATATTGCATATTTCATCTTACTTACATTTTGTTTACAAGGTGAATATGTAGGCTACACAGCATATGACCGTGTCCTTAATCATGTTTAAGGAAGGATAGGCTATCATAAATGTTTAGCTTCAGCCATTTCCTTTTGATCACCTCAAACACTGATGGATGTAAGACTTGTATACATGCTTAATGTCCCTTTAAAGTTAAAACTGTATATAGAATGCAGCTATATGCAGAGAAACACAGAGACACTGGCCATCAACAACATCAATCACATTCCTAAGGCTAGCAGCCATCATCAGCACCATCATCCATCCCCATAGCAGAGTATGACCTCTCCTAGGGGTTTTGTGAATAATCACATGAAGTATAAAAGTCTGATATATAAGAAAATATATAACTATTTTTGATAGTTTGATAGTATGACTGAAATAGTGCACATTCGATCAGACTCAGCCTTTTTGTAATATACATTTTATTTCACATTTTTTTGTATATACTACTATTTTTGACCTTTTTTTCAATAATTGAAATTGTTTTACACTGCCCTGTTTTGTCAAATAAAATAACAGTTACGTTAATTCATTTCACCTCTTGTGTTGTGTTTAATGATGGCAACTAGTGTAGATCTGCTACTTTCAAATGATTTTAGAGGAGAGGAGGACAAAACAGACAACATTACAATAAGGCATACATTATTATTTCATTTAGAAAAGAAGGTTTACAAAAACACTTCTTAAAAAAAGTATGCAACTGGGGGAGCATGCTTACAATATTTACTCTTAAATATACTATAAATATACTCAGGACCTCCCTCACCGTCACCTTGTACCTTGTACTCTACTACCCTCTAGGGGTTACACAGAGATACTACTTCAGACAATTAGACCTGGTCGATTTGGGTCGAGCTGTCTCAAATTCGCGGCTGGGCGAATTGTACTGGGTCGAGACGTCTGGTGACCTTTCAATTTATGCCGAAGCACGTCCGTGTATTCCGTGCCTTATTCATTAAAAAAGTACCAGAAGATTACTCTTCCTTTCTCCGTGAGACACTCACTATGGGAAACAGCACCCCCTGGTGATGCACAGAGCTAACACAATACAATCATTGGACGACCGGATGTCCCTCATACAGCCGGAAGGGTTATAAAGGCCCTTGCGTGACGTAGTATTTCCTCTTCAGCTACTTTGCACGCATTGCAACAGCTACTAAAACACACACAGTATTATTAAAAGACAAGTCCTCGAGAAAAGAACCAGCTTTAGCCCAAAGCGGCGATTCGGACAAATCGCCCGCGGGTTTCTCCTCGTTGTCTTTCTACTAGCACGCTCCCGCGGCTATTTTCCAGTTACTATCTATCTTCTCAGTTTTCTATCACCTCGTGGGTGAGTTAGCTTGACCGAGCTAAGTTAGCTGCTAAGCTAGTTTAGCCTTTTGTCCAGCCCAGTATTTGTTAGCTTAACGGCTAATTAGCCTCGCTTAACAACCGGCGTTGTTTAGCTTCACCATGAGCAGCATGCCTTCTCGTCGATGTGGCCTCCCAAGCTGCGAGGCTCTGATCTTCGGCGACGATCCTCACCATGCCTGCGTCTCCTGCCTTGGAGTAGCGCATGCTTACAACACGCTGGCGCACCCCGAAGATGCGGGCCACTGCGTCGCCTGCTCTCGGTACTCAGAGAAGTACCTCAACACCCGCTTCCAAGCAGCGAGAGCTCAAGCAGGATGGCAGCCCAGCAGTCTTCTTTCGTTCCCTACAGTCCACCTGGATGAGCCACACTGGCCCTCCCAAGCTCGGGTTTAATTTGGACGTCGCTGGCGCCGCCGCGTTGGGCATCGTGGCCCTTCCCCCCAGGGACCCCGTGCTGGCCCGGAGTATCCATGACCAGCAGAAGAGTAGCAATCCCATCGCCCTGGCCCCCAAGCCGGTTTTCAACGACCACAAGGAGAAGGCCACCTCCATGGCGTTAGAAAGGGCCTACAAGGCCTCCGCCCTGACGGACCACCCTCAACGCGGCCACGCTGCTCCAAGGCTCCATCAGTGTTCGGCTGGAGGAGCTCAAGCCTAAGCTGGGCGAGGATGCAGAGGAGTTGCAGCGGCTAGTTCAGCTCATCATCCAGCTGAACTGCCACGCCACACAGTGGACAGGGCGGGAGATGGGTCGGGAGATGGGTTGGAAAGAGCAAGGTGGCTCGTCCTTGCAAAATACAACCACAACGCTGGCCAGGACGCCAGAAATCACCTGTTGGGCCTCCAGCTGGTGCCGGAGAACCTCTTCACGGGTGCTGCGGAGTTCCTACACCACTCCAACGAGTCGAGGAAGGCCCAGAAGGAGGCAGCTTTGGGCGTCTTTGAACCTACGAACCACTTCTAGGCCCCGCACAGAGAGGTCCACTGCCAGAGGGCGCTCCTCCTCTCGTCATACCAGGGCCGGCCACTCCCGCACCCCTTCAGTCCCGGTAGCCTCCAGAGAGAGCCCTCAGGACGAAGGGGACAGCCGCAGACAGTCTCACATGCGACAGGCAAAGCAGCCATGACTCTGAGAGAGGAGGTTCTCTCTCTCCTGAGCAATGAGAACTATCTCCGAATCAGAATCGACTGGGTTGCTATTCGAAATATTTTCTGGTGAAAAAGAAGGGTCTCAAGAAATACCTGACGGTTTTCAAGTTTCGGAATGTTGACGACCTCTGCTGCGGACGGTGCGACCTTTCCGGAGGTGGATGCGGGCTCTCCGAGTCCCGCCCACCCGAGGTTCTCAGAAGGTCCTGGTGTCCCCACGGTGCGTGGACACACTCAGACCGTGGTCAGACGCAGCCTTTTTGTCCGAAGGGGTCAGAATGGGTGTTGTGGTCTTGCGGAAGGTCATTACCACGGGCGCCAGCCTCACGAGGGCCGCTCGGCCAGGGAGGTGTGGGGTCCCAATCTACAGACGGCCCACATCAACTACCTGGAGCTGATGGCGGTCTTTCTGGCGGTCAGACATTTCGAGGCTCGTATTCGGGGCTGTCATGTCATGATCAGGACCGACAACACCACAATCATGTGCTATGTCAACAAGCAGGGAAGCCTGGCCTCTTTGGTGCTGGACAAGCTGGCGTGCGAACTGACGCTTTGATGCGACTCGCGTCTTGCGTCAATAACTGCCTTATATGTACCAGGCCTCCTGAACAGTGGAACAGATCTGTTGTCCAGGGGCAGGTTTCGGTGCACGGATTGGTCTCTCCATCCCGAGGTGGCGAACCAGATCTGGGCCAGGCTTGGCCGACCGCAGGTCGATTTGTTTGCCTCCGAGGAGAACGCGAAGTGTTCTCGGTTCTTCTCGGTGAAGGGGACCCCCCCCCCCCCCCCACTGGGCTTGGATGCTTTGGCGCGCAGTTGGCCGAACAAACTGCTTTATGCATTCTCGCCACTGGAGCTGATCCTCTCGACGGTGGAGAGGGTCAGGCTCTATGGACTGTCAATGTTACTGGTGGCACCGGCGTGAGGCGCGTAGAGGTCGGAGATATCTCCTCTCCTCTAAGACGAGCCCTGGCCCCTCCCCCTGATCAGGGACCTGCTGCGGCAGGAAGGGGACGAGATATTCCAACCCCGCCCTCAGGACCTAGACCTGTGGGTTTGGCCCGTGAGAGGGCGACTCTGACTTTGTGTGGCCTGCCCCCTGATGTGGTGGCCACCATCCAGGGTGCTATGGCCAGCTCCACGAGAGCGGCAATCAACTTGAAATGGAACATTTCCGAGTCTTGGTGCTTGGAGCAGTCGCCGTCGGTGGTGGCTTTCCAGGCTCCGGTGCGCAGCGTCCTCATTTTCCTGTAGGACAGGCTAAATCAGGGTTTGACCTTTTCGACAGTTAAGGTGTACCTGGGTGCCATTTCCGCTTGTCACGAGGGTTTTGATGGCAAGGCGGTTTGCAAGCATCCTCTGGTGCGTAGTTTCATGGGCGGCACGAGGCAGGCCGGTTAACAGACCTCTGTTCCCAGCCTGGGACCTGGCGGTGGTGCTGGACGCACTCTGCCGCCCTCCATTTGAGCCTTTTGAGTCTGTGGATCTGAAGGTCATCAGTCTCAAAACGGTCCTCCTGGTGGCTCTGTCAACGCCCAAACGGGTCAGTGATATGCACGCGCTCTCTGTGAGTTCGGAGTGCATGAGGTTCTCTGGCGACGGCAGGAGGGTTCTGCTTAAACCAAACCTGGCGTTCGTTCCTAAGAACCTGGTGGTGGCCCATGCCCCAGTCGAACTGGTGGCTTTCCATCCACCTCCTTTCGATTCGGCAGAGGATGAACGGATGCATTATCTCTGTCCTGTGAGGGCCTTGAGGCTCTACTGTCAGAAGACGGCGGCCGACCGGTCGTCGACACAACCTTTTGTCACCTATGGCCGGGGTCGTCAGAGGAAGGTGGTTGCTAGGGCGACGCTTTCTAGATGGATCGTGGATGCCATTAAGCTGGCCTATACTAGTGGTAGTGCCGCGGTACCAGATGGACTGAGGGCTCATTCTACTAGAGGCGTGTCAGCATCCTGGGACCTCTCCAGGGGGGTTTCGGTTCAGGAGATATGCACGTGTGGGCGCGTGTATATTGGGGTACCCAAATCGCCGGAGTAAAACTGTGGAAAAGTAAAACATTTTTTTTTTTAAACTTAGAAGACAATTTATTTTTTATGTTGCAGGGGGTCCGCGGACCCCCTGCTGGTCCACGGCCCCCTTGTGGAGTGTTGGGAGGCGCGGGGACCCCCCTGGAACATTGCGGACCCCTTCGGTGTTTTTTTTTGTTTCATGAAGGTGGTTGCTTGTTTCTGGCGCTTGTTTTTAGAAAACGTGGCATGCCAACCTGGCAACCCTGTGTTGTTTACCCTTACCAGATGCAGTGACGCATCGCGCTGTAGTTGTTTTCCACGCTCGCGCTAATGAAACACTAAACGGAGAAGCTTATGATTGTGAGGTTGAGCGTGAATGTATTAGCATTGTAGTCACCTGAATTGAGCGTGGAAGCAGAAGACACGGTGAAGGGGAGGTGAAGGAGCCGCTTCTGTTGTTGTTCTTCTGGCGACGGAGAGAGCTGCGGAGTTTCAATGGCGGCCGTTCGTGTTGTTTCGGCGAAACCCGTCGCCGTTCGGTGTCGGTGGTACGCACGGTAAACGGTAAGAAAGTGTTGCACCTTCCGTTTTGTCCGAAATGTGGTGAGTGTAATAAATTATGTTGCGACGTGGAAACTGTGAAGTGAGCAATGATAGGTGCCCTACGCCACCCGTAAATTGTGAAAGTCGGCCGTGGCTACTGTGTTGGCGACATGTGCTGTGTCGGCGTTGTGTTTACTCGATTACAGAGCTGTGGCTATAGCGTCAGCGGCGCGCGGAAGTAACTTGCCGTTTATATAATTAGATGCAGCCTTCTAATGTACTGGCGGTACATTGATAAATATAGCACAGACTGTTTTGTTTGTACAAAATGCAATTACAGACGAACCTGGACTGGCTGGTCTTTGGCACGTTAGACTCTGACGGTGCTGGTGGTGATAATGGCGATTCATTGCTGACAGTGACAACAGGAGAACTTGGAACCGGGTCTGTGGCAGAGAGCGACAGGGCCGTGCTTGTGTTTGTTGTTGTTATTGTCGACACTCACCGTGCTAGTTGCAAGCCCAGGAACAGAGGTGGTTGCACTTGCAGCAGATTCTGTAATTTTTTTCATCCATTTCCGAATATGCATTTTGAAACTGCGCTCCTAGTCTACATTATCAACACACGATCAGCATGCGATGCTTCCTCCAGTATAGTATTCACCTGCGCGGGGGAGTTTTGTGTGTGTGTGTGTGTGTGTGTGCGTGTGTGTGTGTGCTGGGTTACCATGTACCACACACACACACACACACACACACACACACACACACTCACTCACTAGAAGGTGGCGTGTAGCAGTGTGGTTCAAGTTATGTTGGCACATTGCCTTTGAAATCCTCCTCATTTGTTCACTAGAGATGCTGATTTCACTCGCTATTTACACAATACATAATCATTCTAAAATATATTTACATATTCTAAAATATATTTACATATTCTAAAATATATTTTCATATTTTAAAACATATTTACATATTGTGGCTGTCGGGCAGAGATCTTGTACCTACAGTATATTGCAACGTTTTATGTTTTTTTCATAAATTAATTCCCTACTTCGCGAAGCAAGGAGTGAAATTAGCTGATCTACAACCTCACAACACATCTCATGGTGACATCTACAGCTTGTAGATCTGCTAAACCGGTTAAGTGTTTCTGTGATCGACTGAGCGTGACTAAATAATAACTACACATAATTTATTCTTGGACATGCAATATTTCCACCCGATTATTCTACAGCATGCTTGTGTATTAAATGTGATACTTTTACAGTTTGTGACAGGCAGAGTATTGTAATCACTCCTGTCAGTATTTTAAAAGTAATTCCTTGACACACCAGGTTACACTTAGTTGACTGGGGTCCCCCAGCGGCTTTACTAGGCCACCTCCGTTTTTCCCTCCACCAAACATAACCGATCTACAAGCTCACAAGTCACGTTGCGATGCGTTGTGAGCTTGTAGACTATTTTATTTTTATTTTGTATTTATTGTAGGCTATTTTCACTGAATAGAGATACTAGGGTTCAACAGGCTGAACAAGCATAATTCATACAACAGCAACATTTTAAGTGAGGGTTTGCATGTGGTATCACCAGTACCAGTTAATGAACACTACATGTTCCACCATCTTTATTGGCCCAATTCCAAACCACCCCCTCACTGACTCATTGACTTGAGTGCGCGTTCATGTGAGCTCCGTAAGGGCTTGAGGGTTGTTCCAAATGAAATCGGAAAGTCAGCCTGAAGTCAGCGAGGGCTCGGGAACGCCCCTTTCTGCACCCTTTCCGTAAGTCAGTACCTTTGGAGACTTTGGCAAAGAAATTGCCCACAATACACTGCAGCTCCGTTCCATGAGCAGAAATAGGACATCCGGTTTTCGAGCTAGCAGAAATAAGGTTTCCTGTTGCCTTCAAAATAAGATCAGATTTTGTAATGTTTTTTAAAAGACACAAATCTATTTTAAAAATACATTTATGATGTATGTCTTTTAAATGGCGCATACTAGATCACTTCTAAGTGCTAGGTTGTTCCTGATTTAAACTGGCTATTAATCAGTTTCTGATCCTGTTTTGAACTTTAACTGGATATTCATTTGTGTTTGTTACATATGTATTGTTTTTGTATTGTTTGTCCATTGTTGTAATAATGCTGCCTCTAGGCCAGGTCACTCTTGGAAAATTATCATGATATAATATTGTTTATTGCAGAAGAAAATAAACAATGATAAAAGCAACAACAAAATATGCTCCAAATAATAATAGTAGATAGTGCAGGTGAGCAACGTTGTCATCTGTCGTCAAGGTAACGTTGGACGTCACAAAGGGCTGTTCCATTGCTTTTGTACCCTTATGGAGCCCTTAAACCCTCCCACACTCAGGCACCTACCAGCTGACTTACCTTAAGCTAATGATGGTGCAGGGCTTGAGGGCTTAGGGCGGATTTTGTAGGTCAACATCATGGCAATGATGGGAGACAAACTATCATAAAACTTCTGGAATGTAGTGTGTGTGTGTGTGTGTGTGTGTGTGTGTGTGTGTGTGTGTGTGTGTGTGTGTGTGTGTGTGTGTGTGTGTGTGTGTGTGTGTGTGTGTGTGTGTGTGTGTGTGGGGGCGGGGGGGGGGAGAGATTTTGTGGGCAAGTACATTTGCTCTACTCCGCTACATAGAGGCAAATATTGTACTTTTACTCCTCTACAATTATTTGAAAACTTTTGTTACTAGTTACTTTGTAAAGCAAACATTAATCACTTCGGCCATGGCTATCTACAAACTCGCAATGCGTCGCTTTGCGACGCATTGTGAGCTTGTAGATCTGCTATTTTCAAAGGATTTTTATATATTTGGAAACATGTGAAATGGGATATTGTGCATAATGAATACTTTTAATTTTAGTACTTAAGTATATTTTGACGCCAATACTTTTTTACTTCTACTCAAGTAAATTCTGAATTCCGGACTTTCACTTGTAACAGAGTATTTCTACATTGCAGTATTGATACTTTTACGTAAGTAAAACATGTGAGTACTTTTTCCACCACTGATAACTGGTAGACACAACGATCTTGTTTAGAGGATGTGATGTGTGTGTGGTTGATCATAAGCAGTAAAGGGGCATGTTTACCTATAAAATCGAAACCACAGAATCAGTACCAGCTATAAAGGAATGGGTGATTTTGTGCAATTTACAAATTTCTGTTAAATTAAATAAAGACAAATAATAATAATTATATCACATGCAGTGTTGTGCAGTCTCTTGTGCAACATATCACATAACAGATATGAAACATAATTATCAAATATTGTCACTGTTAGGCAGAAACCTTGTATCTCCATATTTCATTTTTTTGGTCAATTGATGCCCTACTTCATCATTCAAGAGTGGCGAACAAAAGTAGTGAAAATAGCAGATTTACAAGCTCAAAACCCGTTTCATCACGAAAACAACGATATGCAATATAAATCGTCAGGTCAGGGAAAGGTGACTTTAAATAGACAATCACAAAGCGTGGCTGATGCAATGCGTTGTGAGCTTGTAGATCAGCTATTTTCAGCATGTGATACCACCATACGACTGTGGTACGACCTGTCTGATGGTAACAGTGTTAACAGAATATGGGTCAGTGGTTCTGACATGGTTCTGCCCATTCATTAGCATTCAATAATTATGTGCACTTTTATTGAGAAACATTCATTCAGTATGATATAAAACCAGTTTGATGTATAAAATATGTAACATGGTACAGCAGATGTTAACAAGATAAACTGTTCCAAAGTCATTTTAACATAATGATATACCCGTATAACATGGAACAACAGATATTAAACAGATAAACTGTTTAAAGCCAATTTAATGTATAAAATATATAACATGGTACAGCAGCAGGGAGATTAGCCTAATATTAATGGTTGTTGAGAAATTCAGATTATTATCAGTAAATTGTGTGGTTTAGAGATGTGAAAACATTCTGTATTTGAGCCTCCTATAAACCACAACTCTTTCCATCGACTGCGAGCATACTTGGCTGTTCCACACACCCCCTCTGTTATGATGGCAGTTCTTCCACAGAAAATGACAGCAAGTTGTGTTTTCAATCATATATGGCTGTTCCACACAACCCCCTCTCTTATGATGGCAGTTCTTTCTAACCAACATCACAGGAAGTGGTGTTTTCATGTCCATGCCCCCTTATATGCAGAGCATCCTGTTATCTACTCTATCAACAGTGTTTAGCAGCATTCTGCACTAACCTGTGTATGTGCACATACACACTATATTACATATACATACACTGTACATTACATTACTGTACACTAATAACTAAAACATTTTTTGTTGGTTTAACCACATAAATCGAATGTTTAGTTGACCAGATTCCCAAGGGCTCTAAACCATAGCCCTCCTCCTGTTTTCACTCTACACAAAAAATTCACTGAAAATAGCCGATTTACAAATTCATAACGTTGCAATGAGTTTTGAGCTTGTAGATCTGCTATTTTCGCTGAATGTTAGTCCCAGAATAGGGACGCCAGGGTTTAAGTGGTGAAATGTGTATATACTGTATGTGAATAATACTGTATGTGTCCATTACTTACTGTCTCAGAATGAGCCCTAAGTGTTGCTCTACTGTATGTCCTGTTTGAATATTAAATGTCTGCTTGACCTGGATGAGCATCACTCCAAACAGATCTCAGGTGTTTCAGTATGAGTCTCTCTGGCTGAGCTGGGAAGTGCAGGGAAACTGAGGAAGGTTTCATCAATGGGGACATTTCTGAGTGTCCCACAGACTGGGGACAAATAATCACCTCCCACCGTGTCATCAGAGACCAGTACCATGAAGATACTGGAGTGTATTGGTGCAGATCTGGACTTGCTATCGGATTTGGCAGATAGGAGACATTTCTTGATGGCCTGCCTGTGCAATTACTGTCAGAAAAATAATAGGCACTGCGTGTGTGCAGGGGCGTAGCATCAAATTCTGGGCCCTGGGACAAGGATTTGTTGTGGGCCCCCATATGATTTTTTCTCTTTAAAAACTAGGGCCCCTACCCGGGGCCCTAGTTACTCAGTCCCACTTACCCCTCCCCCCTGCAATGTGTGTGTGCGATCAACTCTCTCACACACACACACACACACACACACACACACACACACACACACACACACACACACACACACACACACACACACACACACACACACACACACACACACACACACACTCGAAGGTGGTGTGTAGCAGTGTAGTTTAAGTTATGTTGGCACATTGCCTCCTCATGCATTTATTCACTAGAGATGCTGATTTCACTCACTATTTACACAATACATAATCATTCTAAAATATATTTGCATATTCTAAAATATATTTACATATTTTAAAACATTTACATTTACAACACATAACATTTACATATTGTGGCTGTCAGGCAGAGATCTTACATACATAGGGCTACATTACACTATATTGCAATGTTTTATGTTTTTTCATAAATTAATGCCCTACTTCTCTCTCTCTCTCTCTCTCTCTCTCTCTCTCTCTCTCTCTCTCTCTCTCTCTCTCTCTCTTTCTGCTTCTCACAGCTATTAGTTCACTGTGAACAGGAAGTAAAAAGTCATTTCAGAATCGTTCTTCACAGGAAAGGATGGGTCACATCTTGCCCTGCGTGCTCCTCTGTGAGTATATCAATAATATTACTAGTAGGTCTAATTAGTGTTTCAACCATTTCAATGTAGGAATATGTGTATTTAAACAACAACATTTTGTTCAGCTGCTGAGCTTGACCTTGCGGTAGATTTATCATTTCAACAATAATATAATTTACTATTAGCTATAACATCCAAAATAACGGACCAAAGTACAACAGTGATGATGCAACTATACCGAATAGAGACATCCTCTTGCAACCACTCCAGTAGTATACCACCATTTTTTAATTTTTGTATTTATTTTTGTATTCATTCATTTTGTTCTGTATTCATTTATTTACACATCAACAAAGGATTACTACCTATAACTGCACAATATTTGTTGTTGGATATCAGAATAGTTTTACAAATAATCATATTTACGGGGCCAGAGATCAGCTCTGGACCTGTTTTGTTATTGGCATTATTCTGTTAATTCTGCCACTTTTCGCAGTTCTGGCTGAACCGTGCAGTCGCTTTTTACGAAACTCGGCCATATGGTAGATGGTCATGAAAAACGATCAAGAAATAATTCTCACACTCATTTGTCAAAAGGTGGCGCTATAGCACTCAATTGAAAATGCCAACTTTGAACAGGTACAACTCATGCCCTGTTTGACCTACAGCCATGAAACTTGGATACACATATGCGTCTCCTCATGCGTCTCCTTTCACCCTCTGACTTTTGACCTCTGACCTTTAGATCTCCCACCATTTTGAATTATATGAAAAACAGTCATTGGCTCCTAACTTCTGCATTTTTTCACAAAAATCCACTCCTATCGTTTTGTCGGCAGAGGTCCAAAGTTCATGTGTAAAAGGTTTTGTGCAAATTGCTAAAAAATCCCAGGATTCCATAGATTTTAACTATTGCAGTTTTATGAAAATTATTCATCTATGCCTAAAACATACATGCAGACTCACATTTCTTTGAAACTTTGCAGAAATGTACAGGGTCATTCCAAATATCACTGAAACCAATCTTACTCCAATTGGCCAAAGGGGGGCGCTATAGCATTTTTTTGAAAATGCAAACTTTAAACAGGCATAAGTCATGCCTCGTTTGGCCGAAAGTCGTGAAACTTGCTTACACTTGTGCCTTGACTCATGAGGAACACATGTATCGCTTTGACCAGTAAGCTCCGCCCTTAGATTGTCCGCAATTTTGAGCAGTTTGAAAAATACTTGTTTTTGGCAGTTCTGGCTTAACCGTGCATACGCTTTTTACGAAACTCGGCCATATGGTAGATGCTCATGAAAAACTACTAAGAAATAATTCTCACACTCATTCGTCAAAGGGTGGCGCTATAGCACTCAATTGAAAGTGCCAACTTTGAACAGGTACAACTCATGCCCTGTTTGACCTACAACCATGAAACTTCAATACACACATGCGTCTCTTCATGCCCGACAACTTTCGTGGTCTGACTTTTGACCTCTGACCTTTAGATCGCCCACCATTTTGAATTATATGAAAAACAGCCATTGGCTCATAACTTCTGCATTTTTTCACTTATGGAAAATCTGCCGCTTTTGTTTTGTCGGCAAAGGTCCTAAGTTCATGTGTAAAATGTTTCGTGCAGATTACTCAAAAATCCCAGGAGGAAATAGATTTCAACTATTGCAGTTTTATGAAAATTATTCATCTGCCCCTAACGCATACATGCAAGACTCACATTGCAGTAATGTAGAGAGTCATTCCAAATATCACTGAAACCAATCTCACTCCAATTGGTCAGACAAAAGTCATGCCTCGTTTGGCCGAAAGTCGTGAAACTTGCTTACACTTGTGCCTTGACTCATGAGGAACACATCTATCGCTTTGACCAGTAAGCTCCGCCCTTAGATTGTCTGCAATTATGAGCAGTTTGAAAAACACTTAAACCCAGGATTTTTCAGCTATTTGCGTGGAACTGTATCATCTGTGTGATCTCCTTTTTCACAGTTCCTTGTCTGTTTGTCCTATGGCGTCTCCCTTAAATGAGTGCCTCACAATCTCAAGGTCGCTGGTTCAAGCCTCACTTGGTGCAGACTTCATTTAAGTTGAATTGCAAACAACATGACTGTATCAATGAATACATGTGCAAATGGTAAAAATAACCTGAAATGCTTATTTGAGAGTATGTTTTTTCAATGTATGACATACTTCATTCTGAAAATAGCCGATCTACAATCTCAAAACTTTTCAGATAGCAACGTGTTTCTGAGCTTGTAGATTGGCTGCTTTCACTGTTTCCATCTCTCTCTCTCATCAATCTATTCCGTTTCCATGTCTCTCTTCAATCTATTCCGTTTCCATGGCGCTCTCTCTCTCTCTCTCTCTCTCTCTCTCTCTCTCTCTCTCTCTCTCTCTCTCTCTCACTCTTCCTCCAGTTTCCATCTCTCTCTCTCTCTCTCTCTCTCTCTCTCTCTCTCTCTCTCTCTCTCTCTCCGTCTCTCTCTCTCCAGTTTCCATGTCTCTCTCTCTCTCTCTCTCTCTCTCTCTCTCTCTCTCTCTCTCTCTCTCTCTCTCTCTCTAGTATCCATCTCTCTCTCTCTCTCTCTCTCTCTCTCTCTCTCTCTCTCTCTCTCTCTCTCTCTCTCTCTCTCTCTCTCTCTCTCTCTCTCTCTCTCTCTCTCTCTCTCTCTCTCTCTCTCTCTCTCTCTCTCTCTCTCTCTCTCCAGTTTCCATGTCTCTCTCCCTCTCTCTCTCTCCAGTTTCCATTACTCTCTCTCTCTCTCCAGTTTCCATGTCTGTCTGTCTCTCTCTCTCACTGGCCCCGTATTATCGCTGCTTGCAGCTATATTTACATTTATTCTTCTACAACAGCAAAGTCTGAAACTAACGTTAATGAGCAGTCTTTAAGAGTCTAAGCTTGTTATTGTCATCATACGTTATGAAATGTTTTCAACATTTACCTTTAACCACTTAAAGGGGTAACCGGAGTCCCTCAGGGCTCAATACTAGTGTATTTTCTGTTGTCTGTTATTATGGGGAAAGCTTTCGCTGAAAATAGCAGATCGACAAGCTCAGCTTGTGCTAGTTAGCTTTCTGATTAACACCTTATTGCCCAGCTGTCTATATTGGTCAATTATCATTACCCATAATAAAACATTAGCACAATGGACACATTATTAGTGTGGTTGCCCAAACAGGGCAACACACTATAGTACTTGGGCGACTTTATTAGTGTGGTTGCCCAAACAGGGCAACACACTATAGTACTTGGGCGACTTTATTAGTCTGGTTGCCATTACAGGGCAGGACAATGGCCCCGATTCATAAAGGGATTTACGACCATATTTTGTACGTACCGGCATTTAGGACAAATCCTAAACCCATGCAGTCGGATTCATAAAGGTTTTTTGGTCTGTGTTTTGTGCGTCAGGTGCGCACGTTCTCAGGTCAGCCCTGAGGCTGGCGTACCAGGGCTGAAATGTGCGTATGTCTTTCTCTTTAGAATGCTTTATTCTTCATGCCAAAATCAATTACAACAGTGGCAAACCTCAAATAAAATATATATGTGCCCAACATTTGTCAACACACATAATATAAATAAAAATCACACCCTGTGTAAAGGTAGCGGCGCCTTTGATACATTTTGTCATCAATATGTGTTTATAATGTATTTATAGCCATGTGTCACGTGAAGCTTGACCAATCACTTTGTTGACGGGTCTGACCAATCAGAGCGTTGACGGGTCTGACCAATCAGAGCGTTGACGGGTCTGACCAATCAGAGCGTTGACGGGTCTGACCAATCAGAGTGTTGACGGGTCTGACCAATCAGAGCGTTGACGGGTCTGACCAATTAGAGCGTTGACGGGTCCGGGTCTGACCAATCAGAGCGTTGACGGTGAACACGGACAAAGTCAGGTATAGAGCATCGCAGTTGCGCAGAATCCGGGTGCCGGAAGTAAATACTCAATGCATTTTTCCCATTGACTTTTCCAAAAATATTTATATCAATACATTTAAGCCTAGAATCAAGCCATCCAGGATTCTGGTGAATCATGACCATAAAACCTTTTTTTCTGTGATTCTTTCAATTTTATATTTAATGATATGATATACTATGTTTAATAAATACCCTTTGTTTTGCCGTTTTCAAAAAAGTTTTTTCACAGAATCAAACGTTTTATGGTCATGATTCACCAGGATCCTGGATAGCTTGATTCTAGGCTTAAATTAATTTATATAAATATTTTCGGAAAAGTCAATGGGAAAAATGCATTGAGTATTTACTTCCGGCAACTGGAAGTGGGCGGGAACTGCGACGCTCTATAGAGCAGGATCCGTTCTATACCTACCTAAAGGTATAGAGCGGCTAGCGCCGCTAAAAATCACACCCAGTGTGAAGTGGGCGGTGTGTGGTCATCACAACATGACCCACTTAAAAAAAAGGATAAATTACTTTTTTTAAGTCCATACTGCTATTCATAGGGCTGCACATGTGTCATGTGTTTCGCTAGCCAATCACAGTCCTGAATTTGCAAAGTCAGCCAATCACATTACAGCTAGTGGTGATGACACTAGCTGTAATGTGATTGGCTGACTTTGCAAAAGTGTAGATTTGCATTGACTGTGGAAGGGTTAGGGGTGTAGACTGCGTTGTAGACTATTGGCCAATCACGGTGCAGGATTGGTCAGTGTCCAAAACTCACTTATAGGGGGCGGTTACACCCCCCCAAAAATAAAAAATAAATGTCAAACGATGTATTGCTTGTAGCCTATGCATAGACATGATGTAGATTCCACCACTTTTTATTTATTTTCTAGGCTATCAATTCCATTTAGAGCTGAATTATTAGGTCCCTGTGTGGCCAGCGCGCCGTCTCAGCCAAAAAGTCATGTAATAATGAAAATAGGCTATCATGCCTTAATTAATGAAACTGCGGAGGGACTGACGCACCAGTGTCCGTGCCGCGGTATTAATTTGTAGGCTAATAGCCTACTGTAGGCTACTCTATTGTATATTGATCACATGAACGCCACACACAATAGCCTAATAAATGTTACCATCTGATGAGGAAACTATAGTGATGAAAGCTGTGTCCAGAAGATCCATTCCCCATTCAGACGTAGGACAGTGATATATTAATCAAAAATTAACTAATTTAATCAATAAGTAATCAATAAGCTCTGGTCCATAATCGGATAGCAGCGTTCCACTTGTATGCCCTGGATTTATTTTCAACATCATCTTTTTACCTGGTAAACGTGAGCAATGTTATATCCTTTCCAGGTCATTAGTCTATTATTTGCTGACGGGGTTAAACCTTGTAAACATTACACATTACGTTCAGCTGATCCATGCAATAATAGCGGGACTCGCTTCCAGACAGACCAGAATGATGTTCAAGTTCTCTGTCAGTGTCAAGGCATTGCAGCCGACAGCTTTAAGTTTGGACGAGAAGTTAAACTCCGGTGTTGCCAGATTTTGTGAGAGAAATAAGCAACCAGGTCTATGAAAATAAGCCCAAAAGAAGCAACTGGCACTTTGGCCATTATAAGCACTTTAATTAAACCGTTGTGAGCTTGTAGATCTGCTATATTTAAACAAAAATCTTGTAATAAAATGTGGAATATTTGGAAGATTTTTTAAACATTCTAACAACACAAATCTGCTTCCAGCTGGCACAAACATTTTCAGGCTTATAGGGATAAATTAGCCTACATATTAACTTCCCAGCTAGCAAAATATCGCACATTTCTGGCGTGAGGTCGTCTCCACGCCACGCCGACCGGGGCGTCCGCCGGGCGGGACACGCCGCGTCCACGCCGCGTCCTTGATCAGCGTGAGCCGCTAATCAGCCTCACTCCGGCGGAGAACGCCAACCGTGGCGTTCGTCGATAGCGGCCGGGTAGCGTAGCGCCGTCATATAATATGCTGTATATACCCCCCCTCCCTCCCTCCCTTTGGGAATCCCCCCTCCTCCCTTTCATCCCCTATATTTAGCGGCCATTGTTACACCCCCCCGCATTTGAGGTTTCTAAACATGTCAAGTAGCAATACAGAATAAGGTCCCCATCACACAGTTCCCCTGTATGTATCTGTCTAAGAGCATGAAATAATGCAGCACAGACATTAACTCCATTGTTATGGTATTTATTAGAAAAGGAAGGCACAGAAATAATAATCCTAAAATACAAATGTATCACTTTAAAATGGCAGACAGTGAGAAAAGTATTCCACATAAAAGTATCAATGATGTAATAATTTGTGTGAAGTCAGACTGGTAATCAATAGCCTACTTAAAGTAACAAAACAAGTAAACATACCCATTGAGCAGAATGTCAAGTAAAAAATGCATAAGAATATAAAAAAATAGGAGATCTATGGTCCATTTGTACACTCAGAGTTGCAGACCTGTAAGGGTCCATTTGGTTTCATCTGTACACAGACTTTCAGACATGTAAAGGTCCATTTTGAATCCATGTGTTACCGCTATAGTTTGTCCTGGTGTATGCCACAGACTCAGAGCCATATCAAAGCTACTGGAATGAATACAAAATGGGCCACTGTTCATTTAATTCAATTTTGGGTTCTGTGTGCTGGTGTCTGTGTCGCCCGCCTCTTTGACTCCTCTTCTTCCAAAGCCAATGCAGTTCCTTCATGTGGAACGCGTCACGTGAGCCACCCAACGAACGCCAACTGAGAGGGAGAGAAAGGAAATAAATTAGACAACGGTGGTGTTGGTACTTTAATAAGGACCCCCAATTTAACATGCTTCAGGTCTACAGACCCTGTTAATGGCATGGCTATCTCTGAGACCCCGATTTATATAGTGAAATGTATGTTAATTTAACTCAGTGTGTAGAAACCCTTGATACATTGATCAGTTCCCCTCTTCTAATGCCTCACTAAATTTCCACATTTAGTGACAATTCTATCTGAGATGTTTTACATCGAGTTGCATCAAGTCTGTGTGTCATGCAGATAAGGCCCAGTTTTAGCATTACTGTAGCTATAGAAATGTGTTGACGATCCAAGCGCCATTGTCCCATGGTGAATTTATTGTCTTTGTAGGGAAAACTAGTCAGGAAAAAACTACAAACAGTAACATACTAATATCAATGCAGGGTCTTAGCATTTTCTTGGGCCTGCATTTAGCTGCTAACCAGTGTTTAATAAAGTCATGTTTGTCGTTTTATTTTATGTAAAGGCTCAGCAACATCAGAACTCCACGATGAAAATATATAATCGTTGCCTTGTGCCTTCATACCTGAGGACAACTCCTCTTGTCCAAAATGGTACAGCTGGGTTCCATGATGCTAACCTGGAGGTTATGCTGCAGAGAGAAAGAAAAGAGAAGGAAAAAATACATTTAAGATTTCGGCTGTGGCATTAGATTGCAGATTGGCTATTTTCAGCAGCCAGTTCATTTAATGTAAAGCAAAATAATTAAGAAAATGAGCAGCCTTTCGTGTGTGTGTGTGTGTGTGTAAGCTTTTAGCTTAATTCTGCCTTATTCTAGCCTGAGCATGACATGAGCTTGGCGATCTATATAAATAAAATAAGTACAAGTATCCATAACACAGATTTACCTACCAATCCATCGATCAACAGTTAGTATCATAACTCTGTGACGTGATTAAAAGTAATGTGGGTAGCAAACAAGAAAAGTCTAGTCAGTTAGCTAGCTAGCCAGCTAGCATGCAAACAATGAAACAGACAGTGGGGGATGGGCTGTGCACCGTGCATAAACCTAAAATAAGATCGAATAAAACTATTATTACTGGCGTAAAAGTGAATTGACATATACATAAAGACACATAAAAGCTAAAACTCACCTCTTGGCTCGGAAAAATAACTTTGTTTGCAAGCTCTGGGCAGGAGTTACTGCCGACCGTCCACTGCAGTTAAAAAGGTCCGCCTTCCGTGTTGAGAGAGAGGGTGGGAGGAGTCGTGTGTGATACTTCTGTGTGACGAATATTACTCCGCATGTGTAGTCCTCCGTCTGAGTAGCCCTCCGCTGGAGAACATATCTTCCCTTTCTTTTTTAACAAAAATGTACTATTTAATTTGAACATCGATATATCAGCGGTGATTTTTCCCTAAGGCGAGAAGGGTCAGGGACCTGCTTGGTAGCAACCGGATGTCCTGTCGTTGCTCAAGGAACGGAGACAGTGTTGCCATGTCTGCTTATTATGAGCGACTTTGGGTTTGTTTGAAGACGCGTTGTGAGCTTGTACATCGGCTATTTTCAATATATATATATATATATATATATATATATATATATATATATATATATATATATATATATATATATATATATATATATATGTGTATATAGGCCATGTGGCCTATTAGTCGCCACATGACTTTAGCCAATACACAGTTTTGGGCTTGTTTTCATAGACCTGGCTGCTTATTTCTCTCGCAAAATATGGCAACACTCAGTCATTTGATGTAAGCATCCGTTGCGTATATCCGGTGTATACCGCCACCTACTGAACTGGAGTATATTGAGTCCCTGTAAGGCCTAAATAAAGTATGTTTAGTGCTAATAATGAATTATACAACTTGATAATAATAATAATAATAATAATAATAATAATAATAATAAGGGTAATAATAACAATAATAATAATAATAATAATAATAATAATAATATTGATAATAATAACAAGACACTTCATTATATATATATTTTGTTTTAAATAAGCAAATACATCAACTCTAAATTAGAATTAACAATGCAAGGAATAAATATAATAGCAACAGAATAAGAATAATAAAAACAACAAAGCTAAAGTTTAATTTAATTTCAGGGACCCCAGTCCAATGGCATTTCTATCTTTGGGACCCAAATTCATCTTTATCTTTAATTAAAATCATTGTTAATTTAACTCTGAAACACGCACAACGTACAAGTTTCACAGGTCCATTTGGTTCCTTCCTATCATTTAGCTGGGGACCCCCTGGAACTCCCTCAAGACCCATGGTGGTCCCTGGACCCCACTTTGAGAACCAATGGTTACAGAATGTATAGGGAAAATTCAAAGCGTGGCAATAACAGCGTCAGGACGTCGTGACGCTGGCTGCAGACCGCCGCAGACTCTTGTAAAATGCTACTCCGCCGGACATTTCGGTGAGCGAGACATCTCCGGCGTGAGGAGGGCGTGAGGAGGGTGAGCCTCCGCTCGGCGGGGCCCGCTCTGTCCAGGCCGGCCTGACGTCAGTTGCAACGCCGATCTGCTAGCTGGGTTGGGTCCATGACATAAAAATATTTGAGAACAACCGGTTAAAATAATTGAACAATTGTGAAGCAAGCCCAAATAATGAATTACACTTTAGAAACAAGCCCAAAAAAACGCACCCCACAGATACCAATATTTACAAGCAACTTTACAGAACAAGCCCAAATTCGCTTATAATAAGCGGACATGGCAACACTGTTCAGTAAAGTGACAGAGAGAAACTGCTGAGTCACGGTTCACGCCTTTTATGGTGCAAAATGGGGCGTGGAACAATGTAAATGAACCTCATTATAATATAGAACTGGTCATACGCACGTCTCTGTCATATACGAACCCCTTTTTGAATTGCACGTTCGTTTGTGAGTACCAAAAATACGAACTACTTTACGCACTTTATTTACACCATATTTACGACTCTCTTTATGAATCGGGGCCATGAGTACTTGTCCGACTACATTTTTCCGGATAAACTTTATTTTGTGCCGCTACTCCTCCCGCAGCGGCACATCTCGGCACATTCTCTATGTTGGTGTTGTGTTAATTAGGAATAATTAAAATGCACTTATTTAATGCTTATCTTTATAATATCTCATCAATCTTTTTTTCAGTGCTGAGTAGCGTCCTTGGACAAAGTCAAGGTGAGAATAGATTTTCTATTTATTCTCTTCATTCACTCAGTGAAGATCATAGCAACTAATGTTTTACCCTAAAAAATAATTTTAACACTACTAATACTTTAACACCTTTAACACCTTAAAACCTTCAACACCTTTAGAACCTTTAAAATCTTTTCAAACCTTTTCAAACCTTCAACACCTTACATATTTAGAAAAATATACGATCACAATATTTTTCAAGCTGTATCACGATAGACGAGATATTTATCACGATATGGTTAAGACTTTGACAGGGGACAGTTTGGAATTGCAGCCTCATGAAGGTGTTTTGTTAGGGCAGTTTTGAAAGGGAGTAGGGTTTCACATTCCTTTACTCCTTTTACAGTTTACAGTTTAGGCATTCAGCAGACGCTCTTAATCCAGAGCGATTTACAGTAAGCAAGGACACAAGATAATACATCATAATACACATAATACAGTACATCAAATGCATTAAAATAGTGATCTAATAATAAAGTAATACATTATTGGTAAACCAATAATCTAATAATAACTAATACGTAAACCAAGAACCTATCATCAGCCTACATTGAAACTATACACACTATAGGATGGGACAGGTCAACAATGACCTGGCATCTGATACATAACATGCCATCTAAGTTACATTTTAGCCGTTGCATAATCCTGCAACGTCGTCAAGGCTAGGGCAAGTGCTACGGGCTGAGGTGGAGTCTGAAGAGGTGAGTCTTCAGATTACGACAGAAGATTGGGAGTGAGTCTGCAGTTCTAAGTGCAATGGGGAGTTCATTCCATAGTTTGGGAGCCAGAAGGCAGAAGAGTCTGGGACGTGTGGAGCGTTGTCCCGGATGTTTTAGCGAAGGTTCTGACAGCTTCCCTGTGTTAGCTGATCTGAGAGAGCGGGAGGGGTTGTAACGTTGGATCAGGCTTTGAAGATACGGGGGTGCCATACCTTGGTTGCTTTGTAGGCCAACGTCAGTGTTTTGTACTCTGTGCGGGCAGTAACTGGGAGCCAATGGAGGGAGCGGAGAAGGGGGGTGACGTGAACATTTTGTCTGGTTGAAGACCAAGCGTACTGCTGCATTCTGGATCCTTTGGAGACGCTTAAATGCACATACCCGGAGGCCGGTAAGGAGAGAGTTACAAGTCAAGTTAGTCAAGTTTTGATATGACTGATGCCTGGATAAGGAGCTGGGCTGACTCCTGAGTCCTGGGTGAGGAAGGGTCTAACAGTACGTTTTAACAGCGGGCGACTCTCGGGCGATGCCGGGCGACATCGTCCAAAAGATAAAGAAAATCCATCTTTCATCGCCCCCCCGCCCACTTCGCCCGATCGCCGGCTCTCATAGACTTTCTTTATCTTTTGGACAATGTCGCCCGCGGTCGCCCGCTGTTAAAACGCACCGTAATACTTCGAATGTTATAGAGTGTGAACCTACAAGATCGAGTGACCGCTGTGATGTGGCTCTTTTGGTAGGGCATTCCACATTTTTGTTGCATAGCATGAGAACGAGTTCATTCCCTTGTTTGTGCCAAATCTGGGTTGGACATGATCAGTGGAGCTGCCTCTGGTGTTGTGATTGTGGACTTCATTTACGTTTTTGAGTACCGTCAGTCTGTTATGAACCTTAATAAAACTATTACTTTTAACTAATATTATAATAAACCCACCCGTGTGTGTGTGTGTGTGTGTGTGTGTGTGTGTGTGTGTGTGTGTGTGTGTGTGTGTGTGTGTGTGTGTGTGTGTGTGTGCGCGCGCGCGCGCGTGCGTGCGTGCGTCTGTTTCGAGAATAAATAAAGGTTTCAATCAATCAAATAACACTGTCACACATATTAGTCTAGTGGGAGTTCTGAAAAAAGGCCCTTCTATATGAGGCTAGAGGCATTTGGGGGTAAAAGTTGGGATCTATAGGACGACATGTTGCTTATGCTGCTGAGATATGAAATAAGCAAAAGACAATCTATGTTAAAATATGTGTTATTATTATCTCAATAAAAATACACAGAAACAGCTTCTGGCTTGTAAAAATGATTATGTTGTAGAATGTAGATCATTTTCAGTTCTTGTGAAATTTTGCGCTGTGCCAAACTACATACTTTAATTGGCCACTTTATACTATATTTATTTTACAATTCCTGATTAGTTTTACAGTGTTTATTCATTGTAATAGTTAGTTATCAACTTCACTGACCACAAGTCAAATGCTTACTTTTAAACTTGATGAGTTTGCCAAGATGACTACAGAACACTAGTTGAAGTGGAGCTTGTAGTAAACAGACGGGTCTGTTTTCCTTTTTCTGCTCTCTTCTTTTCTTTTGTCTTTTTTAAAGATCTGTGCTTACTTGTTTTTTGTTTTCACGTGTTTATGTTTTTGCTAGCCTTAGATCAAGACTATCGTCGATGTATTTTATCGAGTCCGACTTTTACTTTCGTATCTACGAGAGCCTTAGCTACCACCACCCAGTTTGCCCTGGAATGTCACCAGTAAAGCCTGTATTTCTCCAAACATGTACAAATGTAAATTATAAGGTGCTTACCCCATTTTTATGCTATCCCCCTCGTTTACTTCCTGTTTACCGGCTTTCACCGGAATTACACAATCGGCCAAAGACGGGATTAAAACACTTGAAAAATATGGACTAATGCATTGCACAAATTCTCCGGACACCTAGTTAACATTTGGGGCAAGCAGGTAAGCACCTTATATTTTGAATTAACATGCTTGGAGAAATACGGGCTTTACTGGTGACATTCCAGGGCAAACTGGGGGGGGGGGGGTGGTCGCTAAGACTCTCGTAGATATAACAATGTAAAAATCGATAAAATACATCTACGATAGTCTTGATCTAAGGCTATGTTTTTGCCATTGTGAGAATCAGATAGGCTACGTGTGCCTGAAACGTGTCTGATTGCAAGTCTCTCTCTCTCATTACCCCACTTTAGACCCGCGACCACGGAATGTGTCCATTGCCTTTGTGAATGACTTCTGTCTGGAAGCATCATGGGCCCCACCAGAGGGCATCGAAGGTTGCAAAGACCTTCAGTATGAATACAAAACCATACCAGGCCCTGAGGTTATTTACATTTCTACACTTTACAACTTTCTTATATTTGACTTGTTTCTAATTTAGCATGTTACTTCTTATGTGCGTGTGTGTGTGTGTGTGTGTGTGTGTGTGTGTGTGTGTGTGTGTGTGTGTGTGTGTGTGTGTGTGTGTGTGTGTGTGTGTGTGTGTGTGTGTGTGTGTGTGTGTGCCAGCCACAGCAACATTTATCTTTACATACATGTAGGCTCTGATCATGTGATGAATTCTCTCTTGAATAACTTGGGGCTATATTATTTTGAGGAGTCTATGTATTTCAAGTGGCACTAAGATAGAACAAAAGGTGCTATTAGGATTTATAATACTAACAGTGAAAGTATATTATTTTGTCTTTGTTCTCAGTACGACAAAATCAAAGTTGCTAAGACATCTTCTAATCCTATTTACCCGATGATAAAGGGAGGAACATTGCAATTCTCTCTTCAGACCATATGTCACAGAACACTTCAGGGTGAACCTGTGGTCTATAACATCACCACCAACCCAGGTAAATTATTTTACTAGGCATAACCCTCTAAAGTTCTATGATTCTTCTCCATAACTTTTGAAATGTCCAGGATTGATTGTGTTTTAATTGAAAAGGTTTGATTGAATACTTTATTAACCCATTGTGTGGACCGTTTTTCAAAAGCCATGCGTGGAGTGCCATAACGGTCTGGACCGCCCCCCCCCCCCCCCCCCCCCCCCACAAGGGGCGGGCTAGCGCAACTTTGGGATCATCCACGGAGTCTCTAAGAAGGAGAGGACAGATATGGCTCCATGCCAAAAAAAACGTCCTCTCGTCCACTCCCATTATAACTCCTTGATAAACATCTCTGTATCGCCTTACCTTTTTACAATGGTGAAATCGAGCCATTGTGCGCGATCACTCCACAATGGCGGGTCGTGTGAGAGATGTTATTGTTCCAGGCGTTAGACCGGACCATCCACCGCCGTGCACACATCCATTGTTTACATCCGCGTCCTCGTTATGGCTTCTACAGCATGCAACATGTCAACGTAGAACGGTAATAATGCCAGCACTAGATGTGCCCTGTTTTAATAAAACTCTGGCACTTAATGTGTTAAAAAGTTGAGAACAGTACAGCAGTACAGTTAAAAATAAAATGAAAATTTGCCTGGACCGTTGCCGTAGCGGTCCAGGCACCTAGGGCTCTATTCTGAGTGCAATTTGAACAAACCGCTAGTTACGGATTGCCGACTAGGCAAGAGGCGTTGCCCCGCAAAAATCGGTATTCTGTGGTACTCCCCCCCTCCCGCAAAACACCTGCGCTACCCGTTACATTATGCATAGGTGTGGTTTGGGCGTTACAATGATAAAACCAATCACCGTGCCAGAAGCCATTGCCTAAGAGAATACTGCGCAAGCCGTCATCCCCGATCCAATATATGCTCTAGCCTATCTCCCCGTCTGCACTGTTGCCTGGTCTGATTATTATAAGCCACATTGGGCTTGTTTTCCTTATTTTTTATTTTATTTATCCAAATACATTTTTATATTAATTTGTAGCCTATTGTGTTAACAATAAGCGTGTCATATTAGTCAGATCCGGAATAGTATTATGAAACTTAAAGCCATTTAAAATATTTATACTATTGGTACACACCGGCTGCTCCCAAATAATTAATTACATCATGTTGCCACAACGCTCCTACAGGCACCCATGGACCTCCAGCTGGTCGACCACAGGGCACACTGACATACAGTAGCACATGGGTATAATAAATGGGACAGTTTTAGGAAAGGTCTATATGTACTCACTTTGGCTGTTATTGTTCTATTTCCACCATTCTAATGGATTCCAGGGGTGTGTAAACAGGGGTGTGAAGTTGCTCCATAGTTTCCTCTGAAGTGACGCAGTTAAAGTTAACTTATACATCCATATTGTCCCCGTTATCTTTCATCATCCACCTTTGTTCAGTAATCCCGAACAGAGCTACACTTTAAGTTTACATCAATCATAGCCTCTCAAACCCAGACACATTGCTGCGAACCGCGGTTTGGGTGGGTTCGGGTCAATCAAATATAATTATTAATTAATATCGGATAAACCGCGGGTGAAATATTGCGGTAAATAAATTAATGACATCTAATAGCCTATATCTATCCATAAAATAGCTAAATCTCTGCGTGCTTGTGTCTGTGTGAGTGTGTAGAGCAGTGTGCGATGCGATGACAAAATGCATTGATTTAGCCTATGGAATGTCGGTGCGTCTTTTTTCTTTTTTTTAAATCGGTGCTAGCAGTGTAATCTGTATGTTGGATGCCGCATGTATGTTGGATGCAGTGGTGGAAAAAGTACTCAAATTCTTTACTCAAGTAAAAGTACCGATACTGCAATATAGAAATACTCTGTTACAAGTAAAAGTCCAGAATTCAAAATTTACTTGAGTAATAGTACAAAAGTATTGGCATCAAAATGTACTTAAAGTATCAAAAGTAAAAGTACTAAAATATTTGAAAATAGCAGATCTACAAGCTCTCAATGCATCGCGATGCGACCGTTGAGAGCTTGTAGATCGGCTATTTTCAAATAGCCTATGTATAAAATAGGGCTAAAGTGGTTAATGTATGTTTCATAATATAATCATTTATATTTGAAAAGTAACTAGTAACTAAAGTTTTCAAATAAATGTAGTGGAGTAAAAGTACAATATTTGCCTCTGAGATGTAGTGGAGTAGGCCTAGAAGTAAAAGTATTGGAAATTGGAAATACTCAAGTAAAGTACAAATACCTCAAAATTGTACTTAAGTACAGTACTTAATTAAATGTACTTAGTTACTTTCCACCACTGGTTGGATGCCTGTATGTTGGATGCCGCACAGAATGTTCAGCGCAGAACCGGTTTAAAAAAAAGAAAAAAGACGCACTGACATTTCCATAGGCTAAATCAATGCATTTTGTGTTCGCATCGCACAACTAATACTAAAACTAACGGGGAATACCAGAAAATAATAATATTTTGACATGCGGGAAAAACGGTTAGTGCGGATGCGGATATTTAAATTGGATAATATAATTATTGCGGTTGGATAACGGGCGGATAATTAAATAATGTAAAAATAATTTATTTGTACATTTGGATTCGGGTGACGTGAGAGGCCATCCGCGCATCTCTACTACCTACCCAAAATAACAGACATACAAGCTATCAACACGCTGCGTCATGTCGTGTCAACAGCTTACAGATCTGTTATTTTGGACAGCGTAAACAAAGAGGCGCGCGCGCGCCACGGAGTAGCCTAACACTAAACCAAAAATATTACATTACGTGGTCAATAACATAGACATGTAACTTGCTTGGAGCTTTTAATGCAGTGGTTCTCAACCTGTGGGTCGAGACCACAATGGAGCACCCAACGCCTGGTGAGCTTGTAAATCTGCTATTTTCACAATATTTATCTGTGGAACCGAGTCAAACAAAATGGGGGGGTCCCCAGTTCAAATATGGTTATTTTGGGGGGTCGATGGCCTGAAAAGATTGAGAACCTTTAACAGTAAACATGAACGTAGCGTTTATGTGGGGAATATAATAATAATATAATATATATAATATATAATACAGATGTGCCATTTCAAAACTTCAGATGTCCTGCCATCGGCAAGACAGTACATTTTCAGGGGATTCCCAGGGCAATAAGAGGGACAAAGAAGGGCATTTAAAATGCTGAATTATTTTGATGATCACTGCTTTTATGATGCTAATTAATTTGAGCAACTGGTCAAGGACCTCTTCAAATCAGCTTTCGCCTCATAATGAGTCTGACACCTTCTTCAACACACATTCTTTTGTTCTCATGTATATGGGTGTCTGTTGAAGGGAAAAACGGGGGTGTGTAGTGACAACTTCTTTTCTGGGGCAAAACTGTGCATTTTTAAGGACAGAACAGGGAGGAAAAAATGCCTTTTCAGGGCACTTTCAGGGAAACAACAGTAACGTGTGACGTTTTGAAGTGGCACATCTGTATAATATTCACCCGCAGCATGGGTTTAACGAGACAGCAGCCAAAATGAAAATCACACTAGATGATCCGATCATCTTATAAAAAACTGTAAGTGCTTAAGATTTTAGCCCAAACACAACGGGACCCGACCCGGCCCGTCGGCACCGGCTGGGCCGGGTCGACGTTTTTTTTAAATACTATTCTTACACAGCTGCAAAGCAGCTAATAATCACCATAGCGTAAAAGTAGGTCAAATCAATCAATCAGCCAGCTGTTTTCTGTCACTGCGCAGCACTCTTTAAAGTTTAAACCAACATGACATATAGAATGGATCTTCAGACAAATTGGATTATTTCTTCAAATGACAAGAGCAGGCAGCGGGCAGTACGAGGTAACATTGAATGTGATTTCTCCATGCAACTCTTTCCCATCAAACAAAGTAATCCAAACTGTTTTGTACTGCTTATTTTGCTTGCTAAAAGCATGATTTTATTAAGACATGACAGCAATATGGAAAAAACGAAAGAATCTCAATTAAAAGTATATTTCGTATAATAACCGAATATCATTCTTAAAATGGTTATGGGGCAGTGTATATATTTATATAGCCCTATTTGCTCCAAGCTATTTTTTAAATAAAATATAGACTGTTGGAATAGGGTGGAATGAGTCCTGTTCTTAACGAATTACCAAGATTTAATGAGAAAAAAGGCTGCAGCAATTAAGCTTCTTTAGAAAAATGACTGACGGGCTGGGCTGGGTCTAATTTGTCAATTATTAGTCGAGCCGGGCTAAAATATTTAGGGGATATGAAAGCTCTAGATAGTAGTTTGAAGTGCTCATGTGGCCTTAGTTGCTTCTTTTTGTTTTCATAGACCTGCGGTTGCTTATTTCTTGCCAAGGCTGCATGGCAACACGGCTCATGGTCCAACGCACAAAGCCATTGCAGTGTCTGTGTGCACTTGGCGGGTGGTTTGAGAAACGGGCGGGTGCTTTTAGAATCCACTATCCCCCCTCCCCAAGGGTGCAATACGTTAGTCCGACAGCGCATTCCTCCGACAGCGCAGTGCTCCGACATTAAACAGTAAACCCGAACCAAACCCGCACCCTAACCTTAACCGCACGCGGATGCCACATAGTCGGAGAAAAGGTCTGTCGGATTAACGCATGCCTCCCCTCCCCAAGCCGTACCCATGTGTGGGTTGAGAATGGCAATGTGGGGGATATAGCAACAACACGCCCACGGGCACACCTCCACGCGCAAATACCGGCGTCGGCATAATGGGTGACGGGTAGAGCAGGTGCTAGCAGGTGCTAGAATAACATATTGGGGCGGCGCAGCTCCATTTTCCGTATTTAACGGGGGTTAGGGGCGGGCAAATTGACGCAGAATAGGGCTCAATAGACTCCAAAGTAGCCTGACAGCGCGTCGCTGGTTCGAGTCCCAATCCCGACAGCCTTTGCTGCATGGGTAGTGCCCCATCTCTCTCCCCATTTCCTGTCAGACTACTATCCTATCAATAAAAGACACCAAAAAGAAAAGAAATCCTAAAAAATAAAAAACCCATGGTAAAAGGATAACAAATAAATCTCAGAGGGGTCTTGTTTCCAATGTACTTGCTGCTCTGTAACCTTTAGGACAATACATAGTACACAGACATGTGATTCAGTATAGTAGTAGTAGTTCAGTATGTGTGCGTGTGTGTGCTCTTTTCAGAGCTTGTGCACGATTTCCAGTGCGCTCTCCACTCCTCCACAGACGCTAGCTGTTTCTGGACACCATCCAGTCATGTTCCCGATCTCCGGTTGTTTTACTGGTAATAAACCGCTGAGCTTTTCCTGTTTATCCTTCTCAGAGAGACTGAGCTGGGGGAGTTTAGGACACAATTGTTGCATTGAATACATTTCCTAAATACTGTAAATGCCTTAGTTTAAAGGTAAAGTAAGTGACTTTTGGTTGCAACAATACGTTTTATTTAGTCACCACTTCCAATTTCACTTGTTTAGCTTGTAAGAGTCTCTTCTGATTGGATAAAATTAGTATCCCGACCTGAAAATACATTTTCTGTTTACTAAAGGGCTGGAGAGACAGGGAGAACCCTATTACTGAACAACCACTCTATAGCAATGAAGAATATACAGCTATATAACACTTAATTTAACGAAAGAAAATAACTTACTGCACCTTTCAAGTCAACGTCAAATTCTTCTATACTCTGATATTGCAGTCAATTGCAGTTTGTTTGCAGTGACAGCAAATAAGCAGACACTGTGTTTTGTTTCAGTGCAGCAGTGGCTAGAGTTGTCGCTTATGTAACTAATGGTGCACAGGATTGGAAAAAAGTTTTGTTCAAGTTATTGTTGTTAGAGTTTTTGTTAAATGAATGTCTCTCTTGCTTTTCTCAGGATAGAATCCATGGGAACCGCCTGTGGCCCATTGAGTTTAAAGGAGTGCGTGATCTTCCCTCACCCAGACAATGTTAAGAGAGTTTGTCACATTTCAGAAGACGGTCTCATCCACGAGTTTGTTTACTTCCTCTTCAGTGGAACACAGGACAATATGTTTGTGAGGAACACCTTCCACTGGGAGATGAATGAAAAAGGTATAGTGCGTATGAACATTGGTTTATAGTTGGGTACTGTAGGTGAGTATTGTACAGTAAGTACAATCCTATTGCAGTATACTGCAATTAGGCTGGCCGGTAGGTTGTAAAGTCTGTCTGTCTGTCTGTCTGTCTGTCTGTCTGTCTGTCTGTCTGTCTGTCTGTCTGTGTCATGGATATTGTAGTTCACTAAAACTAACAACATAATTGACAAAACATTTCAGTTGACATAACTTTAAATGAAGAAAGAGGCCACACTGCTCGTAGCCACGATGAAAACAGTATTTTAATGAAAAAGCCAACGTTTCCACAAGACAAGGATCTTCTTCAGGGATTGTGTTAACTGAAGAAAAAAAAAGAGGCGTTACAAAATAACGATAACTGCTGTAACTGAACCTAAAATAGTGAAAATAGTGTAGCTTATCTACAAGCTCACAATGCGTCACGATGTGACACTTTATTTTCACTATTCTAAGCTTTTTGAATCACGCACCTGCCCTGACTACCCCATATTATAATAAAAATTCAACTAAACCTGATTTAAAAAGGCGAAACTAGCAAATCCATTTTTAAATGAATTAAAACTAAACTGAAATTGAGAAAATGAAGTCAAAACTAAATAAAACCCAATGAAAATGAAAAAACTATAATAACCTTGGTCTTTATGTGTATGTGCTCAGGTGCAAAATATACAATACCTCTGCTCACTGTCTTGTTTTTGTTAAATATTTGTATGTCTAACTTTACATTTATTTCACCTCTGTATTATGTGAATTTTATTTTTATTTGAACTATTTTCTTTTTCTTTTTTTCAAGGCATTGTTTAAGCAGACTTATTTTCATGGAATATTGTGCTACATTGGCTAGAAGCTATAACTGTTAAGTGGTGCAACTCTGAGAAGACTAGATCAGTATCTGGTAGCACATGGGGTCAAAATAAAGAAGAAATAATTATGTTTTTGTACTATTTGTCGCTCCCTGTGCAGTTAGACCCCCTGCTCTTAAGTGGACACTTATTAGAGATGGAGACTACCTCAGAATCAGCTGGACTCCACCTGACATACTGACAGAGTATTGGGAATATCTTATCAACTACACTGAGTGCAATATAAGAAAGGTGAAATTTACCATTACCTAACATAAAACAAGGACATTTGCATGTTTTTTGATTCTGTTAAACCATTAAGACCGGGAAAGCATCATCTGTGTCATTTTAGATTTCTTTGGCTATTTTTTGAAAAATCTTGAACTTTTTTGCAAATCTTTGAATATGTATATTTTTTTAAAGCAAACATTTGTAACTGAAATCTTTGTTTCTGGGGGGTCCCTGGAACAACATAGTTTGAGATGGGGGTCCGCGGCCAAATGCATATCATTTTGGGGGTCCTTGACATGGTTGATTGATTGAATATTTTATTAGGCAAAAAAATGTAAAACAGCACAATTATATTTAAAATACTTTGACTAAAAGGTCCGTCCAAAAAAGTCCTTGCGGTCTTGTTTCCATTGAGGAGCTATGAGACATGAAAAAGTTTGAGCACCACTGATTATAGCAATGAAAAGTTTTTTCAAAAAACAAAGACATTTGTAGAATCCCCATGGAGCAAAGATTTGAGTTACAAATGTTCGCTTTAAAAAATACATATTTAAACATTTGCAAAAATGTTAAAAAATAGCAGATCTACAAGCTCATAGTGCGGCACTTGGTGCCGCGCTATGAGATTGTATAGCTGCTATTTTTGAATAGCCAAAGAAATCTAAAAATGACACAGATCCGTTCCCGGTCTTAATGGGTTAATACTACCGTATCTGCATTTGGCTCATGACTTTAACTGTTTGCATGCTGATGAAGACGTGTGTCATGTGTTACATGCATGTTGTTATATCCTCACAGAACAAACATATTAAAGCCGAAATAACATCATGGAAGCTGCCCTTAAAGCCTCACTGTCAGTACAAAATTAAGCTGAAAGCCACCGATTCAACTGGAGAGACACCATGGAGTGACGTGAAAGTCTATGGTAGAGCATGTATTCTCTCTCCTCCTTCTCGCTTGTCTTTTTTAATTAATTGACTTACTTATTTGCAGATTTGACTATTAACACATTGAGTGCCATAAACGGTCCGGACCGTTTTTGGCCCATTTTTTAAAAAATATATCTTTCCCACGTGGGGGGCGCTCTAACGAAACTTTGGGATCATCCAAGGAGTCTCTGAGAAGGAGAGGCCGGATGTGGATCCATGTCAAAAATCCTTCCGGTCGGCCTTTCCAATGTTAACTCCTTGACTAAAAGCTTAATATCTCCATTTCTTTTTGATGTGGTGGAAGTTTTCGATCGGCGATCACTCTGCAATGGAGGATCGCGTTAGAAATATTATTGTTCCAGGCGTTAGTCGGGACCCTCCGCCGTCTCGCACGCACGCTTTGTTTACATGCACTTCCGCGTCGGGGCTTCTACAGCACGAAACATATCAACGTAAGTGGATGGAAGATATGCTGGCACTAGATGTACCCTATTTTAATAAACCTCTGGCACACAATGCGTGACATTACATTACATTACATTACATTACAGTCATTTAGCAGACGCTTTTATCCAAAGCGACTTACAATAAGTGCATTCAACATAGGTAGGGAACGAAACTACTAATCACCAGAAGTCTTAAGTGCATTTCCTGCAAAAACAAGCAACCAAGGGTATACCTAGCGCTAAGGTAAAAGTGCTATATATCAGCTACCTACTTTCTTAAACAGATGAGACAAAACAGCAAAATCAAATGAGCACAAGCTAATACAAAAAGTGTACCGACTAAACAAGATCCAATAAAACAGTACAACAATAAAACAAGAGTTCGTACAACTAGTTAACAACAAGTAAGCCAGACAAAGAGGAAGGGTAGTGTTTCCTGAAGAGGTGGGTTTTCAGCCTGCGGCGAAAGATGGGCAGTGACTCTGCTGTCCTGACTTCAGTGGGAAGTTCATTCCACCACTGTGGGGCCAGAACAGAAAAAAGTCGTGACCGTGTCGATCGACCAGTCGATCGACCAGAAGGACCTTTAATACAAAACCTACAGTAACATAAGTTACAAATCTAACTATGGTTCTGTGAATTCCTGGATGACTGCCAGTAGGCAGTTAACAGTAGTGAATAATGCCTCTCGAGCTCCGCGCAGGTCGAGTCTTAATACAAACAAAGTCATGTGACGTGTAGGCTACCTGTGTGTCCACCGTCCCGGCTCCATAAGCACATGATAGCCTACGCGCGGCCTCTAAGAATCTTCTCGCCCTGAAAGATTCCGAGTGACCAGTATTACTTGCAGTCATCCAGGAATTCACAGAACCATAGTTACATTCGTAACTTCTGTTCTGTTTCATTCCCTCCTGACTGCCAGTAGGCAACAGTAGTGGATGACTTATACCAGAAGTTTCACAAGGAATTGCACCCACCTCCTAGTCTGCTGTAGCAACCAGTGGCAGGATAGCTGACGCCAGTGAGGATCCAGAGGCCACGTCAAGGCGATAGAAACTCGAGAATGTGCAAGGCACTGTCCAAGATGCTGCCGCACAGACGTCCGTCAGTGACGCCCAGGACGTGGCTATGCCACTGGTAGAATGGCAGATGACATCTGAGGGGGCAGGTTTACCGGCTACTTCATAAGCCTTTTTAATCGTGTCAACTACCCAGTGGGATAGCCTCTGTTTAGACAGTGCACATCTCCTATTCTTTCCGCCGTAGCAGACAAATAGCTGCTCTGATCGTCTAATACCCTGTGTTGCCTGAACATACAGTCGCAACGCACACACTGGACACAATAAGTGGGCCCTTTCCTCCACCTCGGATGTAAACAGGGGAGGATAGAATGCCGCCAACTCTATGGCCTGGTTAGTATAACTGGGGGGCAATACTTTAGGTAGGTATGAGACATTCGGCAAGGCATACAGGACTAATAGAAAGTGCGTGGAGCTCGCTCACACACTTAGCTGTTGTGACTGCTAACAGAAACGCAGTCTTAATGGATAAAGAGCTCAAGGACGACCCCGCCATAGGCTCAAAAGGTGCCCGGCTCAATGCCTGCAGGACCAGAGGCAGGTCTCAAGCTGCAACACGCCCTACCCTAGGGCGGCGTAACCTCTTGGCACCGCGCATAACCTGTGTCACCCAGTAATGCGCACCAACTGACCTGCCATCAATATGGCTATGATTAAAGGATATAGCGGCCGTGTGTACCCTCAACGTGGAGGCTGCACGGCCGGCATCAAGTAGACACACCAAGTCGCTGCACCATGATGAGAAAGCAGCCCAGCAATTAGATTACACCAACCTTGTGGAAGGGGCTCTTCCACTCCGCAAGGTCTCACATATTGAGGGGTTAAGCACACTCAAGAGTGACTGATCCCTTTCAATGGCCATACCCAAAGCTGAAGGAGGCTTCGTGATGGCTGCCATACCTTCCCGTCCAGCTGGGACAGGAGGTCCATCCTTACTGGAAGCTGCCAAGGATCCCCGTCCAACAGACTGAGGAGCGTTGAATACCATATTTTTTTGAGGGCCACTTGGGGGCCACCATGAGAACTCTGATCTGACAATCTCATCCTGTGAAGCACAGGCAACAACAGGGGGATCGGAGGAAACGCATACGGGAGCGCTCTGCACGCAATGCTTAAGGCCCATCTCCTAGCTCAGTACTTCCCGAGCTCCTACAGGAAGTCTCTGAGCCATCCTCAGCCTGCACACTCCCAGGCTGGGGAGTACCCTGAGACCCCCGTTCAGGTGAAGGGTCATACCTGGGGCTACAACCCCCGTCATGGAACTCAGAGTCTGAAGCTCTAATTGACAGGAGTCTTCGTCCGATCCCCAGGCCGCTGGTGTGGGGGAGGTGCTGGAGGCAGGCGAGGCAGTGGCTGCACCATTGCCTTAAGGCGTTCTATTTCAGCTCGCAAATCGTCCATTTCATGGCGATATGGAGATGTGTCAGTTCCCAACGACTTCTTCGGGGCAGGGTCACCACACTCGCCGCAAGACTCGCGTTTGCGCTTCGCCTTCCCACCGGAAGGGACCCCAGAGGTTGGAAGGTCTCCCCTGTACAGGAGGTTCTACAGTTTAGTCAGTGTTGTATTGGTGATTATTTAATGATGTCACGTGCATGTCGCTTAACACCTACACCACAGGTCACACAATTGCCAATTGATATACATCTAGGGTAGGCTCATTCCTATGTTAATTAATGCTGGTGTGACACCTGGCAGTTGCCAGCCTTTGTAAACTTTGATGAGGTGTAAATTTAAGGGTTGTTAAATCTATGCATGTGCGTGCTCCTGCTTAAAAAAGGGGTTGCACGGCATGTTACCGCGTCAATGCATCCCTGGGTTAGTGGGTTTAGTGGTAAAAACATGTTTGGGAAAACAACAAGAAAGATTTCATTAACTCTCTAATGCAGGTCGATCGCAATCTACAGGTCGATCGTCAAAGCCGTCACAGTATATCACATAATATATATATATTTTTAGAACCACTACAGTTTAGTGGTTCTCAAACCTTTTCATGGGAAGCCACATACCCCCATTTGAAAAGGTTTTTATTTATTTTTTTGCCAGGGATACTCATAAGAAAAGATTTGTGTTAAAAAAAAGTTTTCAAAAATATCATATCTACAAGCTCACAACGCGGCGTGATGCGGTAGATCTGCTATTTTTGAATAGCTGAAGTGTAAAATAAGGTTCAGGTAGTTTAACTGTTTCTGATGCTATAAACTGATTTAGCTGGGGACCCCTGGAACCCCTTCAAGGACCCCTGAGGGTCCCTGGACCCCACTTTGAGAACCACTGCTCTATGACATGACTTTATGTAAATATTTCAACCAATTTGTTTGAAGCTTAAAGAGACATTTCACTTTAAAAAAAACTCGAAAGAAATCGTCTACTCAGGCCTTTGAGAGCCCCCAAGACAGTTTTTAAGTTGCTCGATTCAGTATTTAGATATTTGATATTCATTTTATCAGACACTCCCCCTTCCTATACAAGCCCATTGTAACTTCAAACTCCACTTTAACAATGTTAGATTCGTCAAAAACACCTGTCCTTGGTTCTGGTGACTCATAGCGTCCACCTAATACGCGAGGGGCCCGTGTTTTTTCAATTACTTTTTTCATTTATTTTTTATATATTTTTTGGAAAATGAAAAAAATAAAATAAAATAAAATAAATAAAATAAAATAAATGAAAAAAATTATCGGAAAAACACGTCCCCCTCACGTATTAGGAGGGCAGTATGAGTCACCAGGACCAAGGACAGGTGTTTTCGATGAATCTAACATGGTTAAAATGGAGTTTGAAGTTACAATGGGTTTGTATAGGAAGGGGGCGTGTCTGATAAAATGATTATCAAATATCTAAATACTGAATCGAGCAACTTAAAAACTGTCTGGGGGGCTCACAAAGGCCTGAGTAGACGATATAATGACCAAAAGTGTTTTTGAAAGTGAAATATCCCTTTAAGGGTCCCTATATTATTAATAATATATCCCATTCCTCCTCATTAATTCAACAGCTAACGGCCGAGTGTCCTTTACAGTGAGTCACGGTGAGTACAAGGTTATGTATGATGTATGCATGCATGCATGTATGTATGCATGTATGATGTATGCATGCATGCATGCATGCATGTATGTATGTATGTATGTATGTATGTATGTACACATCAATCACCAAAAGAAAAGGCTGATAAGACCCAAATAGACCGGGCCCAACTGGCCCAAATGTAGGAATGATTTGTGCTGATTTGGAGCCCAATCTATGGGCTGAGTTATCGGGTGGATTTTAGACTAGGCAGGATTTCAGAAAATGTGCTTATTTAAAGTGCTGAAGGCAAATCGTGTTAATTTATGGCACACATTTTTTTTAGGGGTATTAAGGTGTGCTGAATCCAAATTTGCTGTGTGCCAAGCTCAAAAATGGCCGCTAAGCCCTCAAAATGGACCATTTAAAGGTGGCGGCCGCCACTATGCTGGAATATATTACAAAGCATCTTTTTGACTGAACAAGGTAGAAACTTGATTGATTTTCTTTTTTTGTTTGTTTTTGATTTATGAGGAATCCAATTAAATATTTTGATTTGAAATCAAGTGTGAGGAAACTGCTTAAAACTCATATATTGTGAAAATTGTCATTTATTGGTGAATATTATTCACCAATAAATGTTCCCAATAATGATGTACATAAATGTGACATTATATAAAGGTAACCAAGTCCATAATACTTGTGAAGAAACTGCTGAAAGAGCATATTGCAAGCCTGTGGTATAAAGTGATGGCCTAACTCAAATATTAGCCACAAACACCTTGCTCAGCGGACCAAAGTAGAGAATGGCTAAATGCTACAGGAAAGAAGAGTGGAGGCTTAGTAGGTATTACCAGAATAGGGTCTGCACTGAGTAGATGGACATTGTCATATAATCTGAGGACACACATAGTTTATCAGACAACAGCTTTGCTAGGAATGACGTCAGGCAATGAAGATGATGAGTACACACACAATGAGTGCAAAAAAAAAAAAAAAAAGACGACTCTGATGAAGGCAGAATAGTTGTGTCATTGAAACAGCATGGTGTGTTTCAAGATGGCGACACATTGAAAAACATGATCAACAAGGATGTAGTCACATCTGAGATTCAGGAATCTCTGCTTAATGCAGAAGAACTTGGACAAGTACAAATGAAAGTCTTTGTCGAGAAACGTCTGTGTGAGCCTCCAGATAGTGACCAGCACCTGGCTCTGAAACCACCTATTCGAAAGAATAAGGCCAAGACATTTGCCTCTTTATATGAAGTTGTGCAACTTTCCAAGGGAAAGCAAAACACTATCAAAGTGGATCTTCTTCTTCTTGCTTATGTCATCAGATCCTCAGCTCCGTTGCAACAAGCCAGTCCAGCAACATTGTAGACACGGTCTTGTCCACACTGAGCTTGAGGCACCAGTCCTTCAGGTACGAGGACAGGATGCTCATGTCCTCCGAGAGGCCCTCCTCCACTGCCTGCCAGGATGGTTTGCTGGTTAGGATGGCCAGGTCATCTGCATAACCGTACTTCCTTGATGTTGTTGGGGGTACAGTAGGTCATGGATGTAGATGTTAAACAGCGTGGGTGCCAGCACCGAACCCTGTGGGACACCGTTCTTGAGCTTTCTCACCCTGCTGCTCTGGCCGTTGCTGGTCAGTAGCCGGAAGCTGCGGTTGCTCAGCGTCTCCATTATAAAGCTCACCATGTGCTTATCTGGGATGGTTTCCAGAAGCTTCATGTGTAGCCCACGTAGCCAGACCGTGTCGTAGGCAGCTGTGAGGTCCAGAAAGACGGCACCGGCCTTCTCTCCTGCCTGGAAGCTGTCCTCTATGTCTTGGCACAGAAGGGTTACCTGGTCTGTTGTTGACCTGCCACTTCGGAACCCTGCTTGTTCTTTGGGTATAGCTGGGGGTCGATCACTGGGGTGATGCGGGCCAGAATGAGGCGTTCCAGGAGCTTGAATGGGATGCACAACAGTGAGATGGGCCGGTATCCCTTGGGGTCATCGCTCGGCTTGTTAGGCTTCAGCAGGGCGATCACCTTAGCACGACGCCAGATCTTCGGCAGCTTTGAGTGGTTGAGTGGAAGACATGCGGAGAGGAAGGAGCAAAGCCAGTCGTTTGCCTTCTTGCCTTGATGTTTAATATATTCCGCATGGATACCATCTATGCCTGGCGCCTTACTGGTCTTCATGCATTGGATGGCCTGCTCGATTTCCTGAGCCGTGAAGTCGGTGGATAGGTTTAAGTCGCATCCTGGGTTCCTGAGCAGCTCATGGACTCTTGCTGATGTTTTTCTGGTGAAGTCCTTATCTGCATTAAGGAACCGGCCATTACTCAGCAGAAGCGACGCAATGGAATTTGCTGTGATAGGACATTGTGCTGGGGTTGTTGACCTTCCAGTCAGCTTGTTCAGGGTCTGCCACGCCCGGCGGCTGGATTGTGTGAAGTCGATTGACTCCACAGTCTCAGTCCATCTTTGCCTGCGATTCTCGTCCAGCCTGCTGAAGAGCTCATCTGCTGCTTTGTTCCTGTCCTCGATGTTTTGAGCTTCTGCGTGGGCGCGAAGTAGATGTTCACATTCGTCGTCCCAGCAGGACACATAGGCTTTGCGGATGCCGCGGGGGATGTTCTTCTTGGCAGCATTCAGAAGCATCTTACGGTATGACTCGTAGGCATCGTTCAGGTTGTTGGGGCACGGGGCTGGCAGACCAGCGGCTGCCCTGTTCACTTCTTTAGAGAAACCTTCCCAGATCAAAGTGGATAGGAACATTCTACAAAGGCTCATTACTGCTTACAGAGCAGGGCGCCAGGTAAACCTTGAAAACATCCTTACGCATGAACTCATGACCATCCCACTACCTTTGGCCACAACTAATGGTAGTCTACATTCCACAAACAAATCTGTGCTAGTAAACATACTGACAGAACAAGTCCAAACCCCTGCAAAAGTTACACTTGATGATTCCAGCTGACTGCTCATTGATGGCCAAGCACTCGTGATGGCACTAGGAAAGCAACCTGGAACATTTGGTGAATATGCCAACATGTTTGCTGGAGCTGTGTTTAGAATGGGAGAAAACTGCCAGAGAATTGATGTAGTCTTTGACAGGTATCAAGAGGAAACGATCAAAGCAGGCACAAGGATTAAACGCAAGCAGCGCCACGACCAATACGTTGTAAAATAGAGAACAAGTCAGTTCCTCTTCCACCAGACTGGTCTAGCTTCATGGCACTTGAGGAAAATAAAGCAGACCTTGCTCAATTGCTTTCAAACCATCTGATTAAACACAGCCCTAATAATCTAAGTTGTATCAGGGGGGTTTGCCGAAGGATTTGTCATCGGATCCAGATCTTGAAGTCTCTTCTCTAAGTGCTGACCATGAGGAAGCTGACACACAACTGATTTTGCATTGCATCCATGCTCAAATGGAAACACTAGTTGTGTCAGCACGTGATACAGATGTGCTTCTTCTACTTCTGGCACACTATGTCAGAATGCAATGTCAGCGTCTCTACATGAAAGCTGGGACATCAAAGGCGGCGAAGTATCTTCCAGTACATGAACTTTGCATGTTGCTTTCTGCTGATCAAGTTGACACACTACTTGCCTTCCATGCTGTCACTGGCTGTGACAGCATGTCATAGTTCAGTGGCCACAGTAAGAAAACAGCCTGGCAGGTGTTCCAGCAACATCACACAGGTCTCATTGGGCTTGGAAAATTCATCTGTAAGATATACGGTGTGCCTGAAGTTGATACATGCAATGAAGCAAGAGTCAAGTTGTTTTGTATAGGTCGTGCACAAGAGACTCTGCCACCAATCTCAGATGCAGCAGTTTCACATCATGAGTTCCCACTATCAAGCTCTTGTCTGGAACCAAGCTCACTTGCCACATCCTGGTCTTCCTCCAGTGACCGAAATGGGATGGATGCACCTGAATGGTCAGTTGGTGCCACGGCTGCTTTCCCTGCACCTATGCCAAAAGCATGCAGGGAGATCACGTCATGCAGTTGCACAAAGGGATGTCTCAGCCAACGCTGCGGCTGCAGGAAAATACGCATGGAGTGCATTGAAGCGTGCAATTGCAAGAAACCTGCCAGAACACTGAGTAAATACAAGTCAGAAACACAAATTAAGGCAATTATACATCTTAAAGCAATTATTCGTTACCAACCCCCCCCCCCAAAAAAAAAAAACATTATTCATTACCAAAGAGGCCAATTTTCACAATATAAATGATATAAAAGTGGTTCCTTCACAATTTATCTTAAATCAGAATATTGCATTGTATTCCCTATATATGTAAACATAAAAAGGACATTTCAGTCTATTTTCTACCTTGTTTAATCAAACATATAGCGTTTTATTATGTTTCAGCATTGTGGTGGCCGCCATCTTTAAATGGTCCATTTTGAGGGCTTAGTGGCCATTTTTGAGCTTGGCACACAGCAGATTTGGATTCAGCACACCTTAATACCCCTAGAAAACACGATTGCCTTCAGGGTTAAGATTTTTGGAAAACTGACCTAGTCTATTTAGTGACAGACAAGCAGGGGCGCCGATTTATGTCCGCGTTTTTGGGTGCGCTTTATTGCGGTTAATTCGGTTAATTTGGTACAAAATTTAAATCCATGAAGTGAAAATGAGATTGTGATGGGTGCTCGTCATTTCCCCTGGGTGCTTTAGCCCCGAGGCACCCACAGTACTTGCAGACTTGGTTTGATTCTACTTGTTTATGTGTTCTGCTGTATGTGTTTGTGTTCTATTGCAGATGCAGTTCTGATCCTGGAACCCAAAGTTGGGTTCCAGGATCAGATGTGGGACCAGTTCTGGTTCTTCCACATGTTTACTGAGGAGAATTTTACATTCACCTGTGACATGAGAGAAGGAGAGAAGACTGACTGGTTTTACACTATGGAAAAAGACGGTGTTACATTAGTCAGACAATCTGATGAGAATACATTTAAATATCAAGCAGAGACAGCCCACAGTGGTAAATACAAGTGTCTTGGTTTTAAAAGGGATCAAACACTTGTAAAACAAAGTAAGCATGTCACTTTGATTGTATCAGGTAAGTCATCATGTTATAATACCTACTTTCTCATCACTACCATTATGTTTGTAAGATGATTCATAGCACTCATATAAGCACCTTTTAATTATGGTTCTGTACCCATAAAGATATTAATATCCTGTATGAAAAAAAAGACTGGGAAATGTCTGTCTGTCTGTCTGTCTGTCTGTCAAGGAGGTGCACCCACGAACTAGGCACCCACTGACCAAGCCATGCTTATAGCCCTGGTGCTATGTGGGGATACAAATCATTATGTTTAGGTATTATGTAGAGGTGGTTTGTTCTAGTTTTAAGTGTATCTTCCTAATGTGATCAACAGATAAACCAAAGGCCATACTGAAAGCTTACCAAACAGACATACCTGTAGGGGGCAGTGTTACACTGAGCTGCTCTGTGGAGGGCTCGTCTGGATGGAACTACTACTGGTACCAACATAACAAGGACAAACTGATCATGCAACATGGTGTTCAATACTCTACTGGACCAATCAGTGTGTCTGAAGGTGGAATCTACTGGTGCAGAGGAGGGAGAGAAGAACCAGTTTACTACACTGAATACAGTGATGCAGTCACCATTGGTGAGTCATACATTTAATTTGCTTTGTAAAAAAAAGAGCTAAAAATGTAAAGGAGATCATGCTCGGGGGGTGCAATGGTAAAGTGCCTGCCCACCACCACGGAGGGCATGGGTTCATATCCACCGTGGTGCATCCGGCTTTGTCGAGCATCTACTACTATCTATCTATACAAACACAATTGGCCCGTATTCGGGGCCGGGCAGGGAGGGTGATATCACAGCATGTAATCCTACAGGCTGGGGCGGCACATGTCAGCAGGGAGTGTTTTGTTTTCATACTCTGCACCCCAGTATTGTTAAGTTGGGTTGGGAAGGGATCCGCTTTGTATAAGCTTGGCTTGATTGACCAACTTTAATAAACGGACCTTTGTCTTATTAAAAAGAAAAAAAATGTTGACCTTCAAGATTTGTAGTTGAGTACCCCTGCTATAGAGTGTTTGTTCAGTATCAGGGGTCGCCCTGTCTCTCCAGCTCTTTAATAAACAGAAAAGCATTTTTAGTCCGGGATACCAATTTTATCGAATCAGGAGAGAGAACTCATATAGGATACAGGATAAACAAGTGAAATAGGAAGTGATGACACAAAGAAACGAGCAGACAAAGTTGTAACTGGAACAATATTGATAAATGGGTATGCTCTCCTGAAAATGTGCAACCCAACTGAAACTGTATTTTTTGTTTATTTATAAGAGCTGGAGGTATGGGGGGACGGACGCCTGTGGTATATCCTGGGATATACAAATATATTTATGTATATCACAGGAGGGGGAGATCTACTTAGTTGTAGTTCAGGATCGCCTGAGCAGGAAAACATGACGAGGTTAGAACATGCGTGCAGGTGGAAAAATGTGAGCGTCACCATATTCATACTAGACCTAAGCATAAAACTTGTTATCCGTTGCCAGGGGTTTTGCACATGTTCGGGGCTGCCACCCCCACCAAGAGGATGATCTCTTTTTTTTCCAAGCGATGAACGCATGTTTCATTAGGCAAGGCACTTAACCCATACATCGCTCCAATGGTGCTGCGCATTGTGGCTGAAAACAGACTTTTATACGATGTGTTGGTCTGTCTGTCTGTCTGTCCCTTTGTCCCTGCCTGTCATCCCCAGGTTGTTGCTGTAAACAGCCACGTTTACGCCTGATCTATACTTAGAAAAAAAATCACACCCAGTGTGAAGAGAGTGGTGCCTATCGTGACTTTTACGTGTTTTTACTCATTTTAACATCTTTTACGTATTTTTACTCATTTTAAGTATTTTTACTCAGTTTAAGTATTTTTACTCAGTTTAAGTATTTTTACTCAAAAGTGTGTGTGTGTGTGTGTGTGTGTGTGTGTGTGTGTGTGTGTGTGTGTGTGTGTGTGTGTGTGTGTGCGTGCGTGCGTGCGTGCGTGCGTGCGTGCGTGCGTGCGTGCGTGCGTGCGTGCGTGCGTGCGTGCGTGCGTGCGTGCGTGTGTGCGCGCGCGCGCGTGTGTGTGTGTGTGTGTTGCACTCCTGTTTGTGTATAATTAGTGTAACTTGTTTCATCTTTGTGTTGCAATCAGCCGCAGCTGTTGAGGTCATGCTGAGGTCGTGCTCAAACATACATACAGACACACACACAAAGTCACACAAAGTCATGTATAGGAGTGGTTGGCACCACTCAAAAATCACACCCTGTGTGAAGGAAGCGGCGCCTTTGATGAGCCCCGTGCTCAAACATACATACGCATCCATGGGGAGTTTGTGTTGTCATCAATATTTGTTTATAGCCCAGCCAATAAGAATACAGCGGACGGACATACACCCGGACACCCGGACATACACCCGACATACACACGGACATACATACACACGGACAAAGTCAGATATAGAGCGGCTGGCGCCGCTAATAAAAAATACCAAAAATAACTGATCTACAAGCTCAGAATGCTTGGTAGATTAGTTGTTTTCTGTGTGTGACACTGACATAAAACTAAGTATAAAATGAAGCCTTGCTGGTTGAAGGATTTGAACTATGCATGGGTTTCAATCCCCTCACCTCTTTGTTGTTCTGTGTCATTCCATTCATCCTGAATGTCATGGCCGTGATGGATGGATGATTCATCCATCCATTCATCCATCCATCCATTCATCCATCCGTATTCATCAGTCTATTAATCCATTCATCCATCAATCCATTGCTGTTCCAGTGAATCCATTTGTGCTTCAGAAAACCAGCCCATACTGCCAAGAAAAAATTAAAACATTTCACATGTATGTTTCAGAATAATACAAAGAAGTTGGACAAAGAATTTTCAAATGTATTTGGACCCTGGAATTCTATTTTCACTGGTTTTCTGAGAAGGTTTTGCAACTTAAAAAATTGTTAAACTAATTTTGGTGTCCAAAAATATATTTGTGTATATTCTTAAACATATCAAATGTATATCACTGCTGTCGGGCAGAAACCAGCTAACTTTATTTCAGGAAATTAAAAAACTAAGTTGGAGTTAGGAGGTTTTGTTCATCATTGATATTGAGCATTGAGCTGAATGGACCTCCAAGCTCACAACGAGGTTGGAGGTCAAAAGGGTGTGGAGCCTGGAGTCAGCAAAACCAGCTAACTCCACTCCCCTTTGGTGGAGTTAGCTGGTTTAGCAGAAAGTTTGAGGATCCAATGGAGTTCGCTGGTTTTGTCAGAAGCGCTTTTTAATTGCGAACCCAAGTGCAGCTTACTATGAAAACGTGCTCAGGTTGTGTGTGTATGTGTGTCTCTGTCTGTGTGTGTCTCTGTGGTGCACTGCCTGTGTGCAGCCGCACCCCCATGTGACTCACGCTCGCATTGGCTTGCGCCCCCATGTGACCCACGCTCGCCTGCACTGCCTGTGTGTAGCCGCCAGAGTGCACCAGTGCACTACAGTGTGGCTGAAATATAGCAGTTACAGTCAAGCTGCGTTCGCTTCCAGTGTTTGCGCGTCTTACTTGTACTTTTCATTGATTCAATATTTGTTTTACCAACACACAGACGTAAAGGGTGTTCAATACCACTTTTACATTTATGTAAAACAATTAAAAAGCTGAAAAATGTAGTGGTCTGGTTTCTGCCAGCGAATATTCTTTGCTGTATGCAAGCAATACAGCCTCTTTGTTTTAGTATAAATTAAAGGAATTATCCAGATCTTGATATGATAAAGAAAAAAACTAACAAAAACACAAGCAAGTCTCGTCACAAAAAAAAGAAGTAATTTATATAACATTAATAAAGAGTCTGTTGATCAAAATATCCAGGATTGTGTCCTTCAAAGATAACTTTTGTATATTTTTTTTATCTACAGTGCATCTGCTATAATGAAATATGACTGAATCAAAGATCTGCATGGTTGTAATTATGACATGTGTGTGTGTCCAGTGCCAGAGCCTCCCACCAACCTGGTTGTGATCAATGAGACCAGCACCACTCTGAATGCCAGGTGGAACCCCGCACCGGGCCGGGTCCAGAACTACAAGATCACCTACGTCCCTACTGCTGGAGGCAGGACCCAAACTGTAAGAATACACTCATATATCGTTGCTGAGATATCCTATCGCCTTTCGAGTGTTTTCTTTCTCGTAAATGAACGCCCTACTTGATCATATTACAGCGTCACACAAAAGTATCAAAAGTAGCAGATCTGCAAGATTGAAACGTTTCGAGCTTGTAGATCAGCCATTTTTACTGTTTTTGAATTTGAGTTTGAAAGTTATCGATCTGGACATATGAGGTTTCCACCCGACAGAGACGATAAGAACGCATGTCGCACACACACACACACGCACACACGCACGCACGCACACACGCACACACGCACATACATACGCACGCACACACGCAATCACACAGTGTGAGTCAGTATACTCAGACCATGGTCAGAAGTCTCAATCAAAGAATCCTAAAATCCTATATAAAAAAATCTGAATCTCAGCGTTACAAAATGGATAAATGAACACTGAGGATTTTACCTGAAGTTCTTCTGCTAGTTGCTAGCAGTGTACCAGCTGTATCGTAGAAGAAAGTTATTCGTGGACAATATAGCCACATTTTTTGTTTTAAACCTCTTATGCTGATGGATATTTCTGATTGCTTTTATAGAAACATCGATAAGCAAGGCTGTCATTTAAAAGAGAGTACATACAGTATGCATATAATTATGTATGTTTGAAATTAGTGAACGGAACGTGAGTATTGGTGCGTTTTTGTCTGGATGTACGGTCGTATTTTATGTTTGTGTTCCTTGCGCAGTACGAGATGGAATGCTGTGAATGAATGCATATATAGCCCAGATGTTCATTCCGTTACCATCCAGCAGAGGTTATATTTCATGCCGAAGATTGCGAAAACCTCAGCTTTAGTCCAGCTGGCTGTGTGGAGGTCACACGCTGCATGCTGACTGATCACCAGCTACGTAACCCTTTAACACAGGATGGAAGGTTTTCATCTTTTCGACTGGAGTAAACCCGGCTGCGCTGATTGCCTGGGGGATGTCACGCTAAAAAGTTGAGCGATTGAAGGAAAACTGGAAGCTACAGAAACGTCCAAGCCTGGCCCAAGTCTTTGGTTCACTGTAGGGATTTCAACAAGTGCCCAGGCGGCTTTGCATTGTTTCATCTGGGACAACTAGTATGTTTTAGGAAACGGCCCGACACACGCTTTGAGCTTGTGTACGAGGAAAGTTGTCACGGTGCCGAATGACAAGGCTTCCGTGCCGCTGTTTTCTTAGAATCTGCTGATAAGGCATTTCTGCAGTCGCTTAGCGCATGCTGTCAAGAATTACAACGATCCATGGAGGAGTAGAAAATACACACTATAAAAACATAATTATGTTGACACACACAAGGTCTATACACTCTGGGGTCGTTATTTTCCTTCATAAATATATATTTTTTAACTGTTGTTTATGTCAGGATGACATTCATACAGAATATGAATACTAAGGCAACAAAATCTTTATTCAGAACAGGGTTGTTTTTCTGAGCTTCCGCTCTGCAAATGTAGGCATCAACCTGTATGGATGAGGCATCAACTATAAGTATAGTATTGAGGTGAAATATTTGCTGCCAAGTATTTCATATTTTATAACCCATTATTAGCATGACATGAGACATTAGATAGGAAACCTTTGGACCTCTTAATCGTTTGAAAGAGTCATATGTAAAATATCTAATCAAGAGTAATATACTGTAGATCAAGGAGGTTAATCACCCCTTCTCTCACCCCAACTCCCGCACCACCAGACCCAGATTGGAGAAAAGAAGACCACAGTGCTGCTTCCCAATCTGACCCCTGACACAGAGTACTCCATCACTGTGGTAGCAGTCTACGCCACCGGAGTCAGCAGTGAGCTGAACGGCCTCGGCAAGACCAGTAAGTCGTTTGTTTTAGTTTTTTCTCTCACCGACATTTGGACAGATGTGCAAAGATCTCATGTAGTTGTTTTTTGGGAGCGTTCGATCATTCTAGCTAATGATACATGGATTATATAAAGAGCAGTGCCTTTGGAGAATGAACGCGCAATCAGGCTCTGGAGGAGGTTTGACTGAGATACATTGCTTAGTCAGAGGAACTTGAGTGCACTTAAGACATAGAAGATGATGATTTAACCGTGCATCTGCTATAGTGAAATATGACTGATTCAAATATCTGCATGGTTGTAATTATGACATGTGTGTGTGTGTGTGTCCGTTGCCAGATGGACCTCCCACCAACCTGGTTGTGTTCAATGAGACCACCACCACTCTGAATGCCAGGTGGAACCCAGCATCGGGCCGAGTCCAGAACTACAAGATCACCTACGTCCCTACTGCTGGAGGCAGGACCCAAACTGTAAGAATACACTCATATATCGTTGCTGAGATATATGAGTGTTTTCTTTCTCGTAAATGAACGCCCTACTTGATCATACTACAGCGTCACACAAAAGTATGAAAAGTAGCAGATCTGCAAGATTGAAACGTTTCGAGCTTGTCTGCCATTTTTACTGTTTTTGAAAGTTATCGATTTGGACATATGAGGTTTCCACCCGACAGAGACGATAAGAACGCATGTCGCACACACACACACACACACACACACACACACACACACACACACACACACACACACACACATACGCACGCACGCACGCGCGCACACACATACATACGCACGCACACACGCAATCACACAGTGTGAGTCTGTATACTCAGACCATGGTCAGAAGTCTCAATCAAAGAATCCTAAAATCCTATATAAAAAAATCTGAATCTCAGCGTTACAAAATGGATAAATGAACACTGAGGATTTTACCTAAAGTTCTTCTGCTAGTTGCTAGCAGTGTACCAGCTGTATCGTAGAAGAAGGTTATTCGTGGACAATATAGCCACATTTTTTGTTTTAAACCTCTTATGCTGATGGATATTTATGATTGCTTTTATGGAAACATCGATAAGCAAGGCTGTCATTTAAAAGAGAGTACATACAGTATGCATATAATTATGTATGTTTGAAATTAGTGAACGGAACGTGGGTATTGGTGCGTTTTTGTCTGGATGTACGGTCGTATTTTATGCTTGTGTTCCTTGCGCAGTACGAGATGGAATGCTGTGAATGAATGCATATATAGCCCAGATGTTCATTCCGTTACCATCCAGCAGAGGTTATATTTCCTGCCGAAGATTGCGAAAACCTCAGCTTTAGTCACACGCTGCATGCTGACTGATCACCAGCTACGTAACCCTTTAACACAGGATGGAAGGTTTTCATCTTTTCGACTGGAGTAAACCCGGCTGCGCTGATTGCCTGGGGGATGTCACATGTGTGTGTGTGTCCGTTGCCAGTTGGACCTCCCACCAACCTGGTTGTGTTCAATGAGACCACCACCACTCTGAGGCAGGATCCAAACTGTAAGAATACACTCACGTATCGTTTCTGAGATATCCTATCGTCATATTCTAACTTTTTTTCCCCTTTTTTTTCGAAAACGGAAACATGGCAGTTTTGTGGAGAGTTTCGAGCTTGCAGATCTGCTATTTTTGCTGTTTTTGAATTTGAGTTTGAAAGTTACCGTTTTGGACGTGAGGTTTCTACTCGACAGAGACGATAAGAATGCATGTCGCACACACACACAGTCACACACACACGCACGCACGCACGCACGCACGCACAGTGTGAGTCAGTATTATGCTGATGCATATTTTGGATTGCTTTTATGGAAACATCGATAAGCAAGGCTGAAAAAATCTTAGCAAGTATTTCATATTTTATAACCCATTATTAGCATGACATGAGACATTAGATAGGAAACCTTTGGACCTCTTAATCGTTTGAAAGAGTCATATGTAAAATATCTAATCAAGAGTAATATACTGTAGATCAAGGAGGTTAATCACCCCTTCTCTCACCCCAACTCCCGCACCACCAGACCCAGATTGGAGAAAAGAAGACCACAGTGCTGCTTCCCAATCTGACCCCTGACACAGAGTACTCCATCACTGTGGTAGCAGTCTACGCCACCGGAGTCAGCAGTGAGCTGAACGGCCTCGGCAAGACCAGTAAGTCGTTTGTTTTAGTTTTTTCTCTCACCGACATTTGGACAGATGTGCAAAGATCTCATGTAGTTGTTTTTTGGGAGCGTTCGATCATTCTAGCTAATGATACATGGATTATATAAAGAGCAGTGCCTTTGGAGAATGAACGCGCAATCAGGCTCTGGAGGAGGTTTGACTGAGATACATTGCTTAGTCAGAGGAACTTGAGTGCACTTAAGACATAGAAGATGATGATTTAACCGTGCATCTGCTATAGTGAAATATGACTGATTCAAATATCTGCATGGTTGTAATTATGACATGTGTGTGTGTGTGTGTCCGTTGCCAGATGGACCTCCCACCAACCTGGTTGTGTTCAATGAGACCACCACCACTCTGAATGCCAGGTGGAACCCAGCATCGGGCCGAGTCCAGAACTACAAGATCACCTACGTCCCTACTGCTGGAGGCAGGACCCAAACTGTAAGAATACACTCATATATCGTTGCTGAGATATATGAGTGTTTTCTTTCTCGTAAATGAACGCCCTACTTGATCATACTACAGCGTCACACAAAAGTATGAAAAGTAGCAGATCTGCAAGATTGAAACGTTTCGAGCTTGTCTGCCATTTTTACTGTTTTTGAAAGTTATCGATTTGGACATATGAGGTTTCCACCCGACAGAGACGATAAGAACGCATGTCGCACACACACACACACACACACACACACACACACACACACACACACACACACACACATACGCACGCACGCACGCACGCGCGCACACACATACATACGCACGCACACACGCAATCACACAGTGTGAGTCTGTATACTCAGACCATGGTCAGAAGTCTCAATCAAAGAATCCTAAAATCCTATATAAAAAAATCTGAATCTCAGCGTTACAAAATGGATAAATGAACACTGAGGATTTTACCTAAAGTTCTTCTGCTAGTTGCTAGCAGTGTACCAGCTGTATCGTAGAAGAAGGTTATTCGTGGACAATATAGCCACATTTTTTGTTTTAAACCTCTTATGCTGATGGATATTTATGATTGCTTTTATGGAAACATCGATAAGCAAGGCTGTCATTTAAAAGAGAGTACATACAGTATGCATATAATTATGTATGTTTGAAATTAGTGAACGGAACGTGGGTATTGGTGCGTTTTTGTCTGGATGTACGGTCGTATTTTATGCTTGTGTTCCTTGCGCAGTACGAGATGGAATGCTGTGAATGAATGCATATATAGCCCAGATGTTCATTCCGTTACCATCCAGCAGAGGTTATATTTCCTGCCGAAGATTGCGAAAACCTCAGCTTTAGTCACACGCTGCATGCTGACTGATCACCAGCTACGTAACCCTTTAACACAGGATGGAAGGTTTTCATCTTTTCGACTGGAGTAAACCCGGCTGCGCTGATTGCCTGGGGGATGTCACATGTGTGTGTGTGTCCGTTGCCAGTTGGACCTCCCACCAACCTGGTTGTGTTCAATGAGACCACCACCACTCTGAGGCAGGATCCAAACTGTAAGAATACACTCACGTATCGTTTCTGAGATATCCTATCGTCATATTCTAACTTTTTTTCCCCTTTTTTTTCGAAAACGGAAACATGGCAGTTTTGTGGAGAGTTTCGAGCTTGCAGATCTGCTATTTTTGCTGTTTTTGAATTTGAGTTTGAAAGTTACCGTTTTGGACGTGAGGTTTCTACTCGACAGAGACGATAAGAATGCATGTCGCACACACACACAGTCACACACACGCACGCACGCACGCACAGTGTGAGTCAGTATTATGCTGATGCATATTTTGGATTGCTTTTATGGAAACATCGATAAGCAAGGCTGGCTGTCATTTAAAAAAATAAATAATAAATCAAGCTATTGTGCATGTATAGAGAGTACAGTATGCATAAATTGTGTAAGTTTGAAATTATTGAACGGAACGTGAGTATCGGTGTGTTTTTGTCTGGATGTACGGTCGTATTTTATGTATTGTATGTGGCCCAGATGTTCATTCCGTTACCATCCAGTATAGGTTCTATTTCATGCCGAAGATTGCGAAAAAATCAGCTTCAGTGCAGCTGGTTGTGTGGATGTCACGTGCTGCATGCTGACTGACCACCAGCTACAGTACGTAACCCTTTAACACAGGATGGAAGGTTTTCATCTTTTCGACTGGAGTAAACCCGGCTGGGCTGATTAACTGTTTGATATCACGCTAAAAAGTTGAAAGATTGAAGGAAAACTGGAAGCTACAGAAACGTCCAAGCCTGACCCAAGTCTTTGGTTCACTGTAGGGATTTCAAGTGTAGCGTGCCCAGGCGGCCTTGCATGGTTTCATCTGGGACAACAAGTATGTTTTAAGAAACGGCCCGACACGCTTTGAGCTTGTGTATGAGGAAAGTTGTCACGGTGACAAGGCATCCGCGCCGCTGTTTTCTTAAAATCTGTGATAAGGCATTTCTGCAGTCGCTTGGCACATGCTGTCAAGAATTACAACCCATGGAGGAGTAGAAAAGACACTATAAACACATAATTATGTTGACACACACGCTTTAAGGTCTATACACTCTGGGGTCGTTATTTTCCTTCATAAATATATATTTTTTAATTGTTGTTTATGTCAGGACTACATTCATACAGAATATGAATACTAAGGCAACAAAATCTTTATTCAGAACAGGGTTGTTTTTCTGAGCTTCCGCTCTGCAAATGTAGGCATCAACCTGTATGGATGAGGCATCAACTATAAGAATAGTATTGAGGTGAAATATTTGCTGCCAAGTATTTCATATTTTATAACCCATTATTAGCATGACATGAGACATTAGATAGGAAACCTTTGGACCTCTTAATCGTTTGAAAGAGTCATATGTAAAATATCTAATCAAGAGTAATATACTGTAGATCAAGGAGGTTAATCACCCCTTCTCTCACCCCAACTCCCGCACCACCAGACCCAGATTGGAGGAAAGAAGACCACAGTGCTGCTTCCCAATCTGACCCCTGACAAAGAGTACTCCATCACTGTGGTAGCAGTCTACGCCACCGGAGTCAGCAGTGAGCTGAACGGCCTCGGCAAGACCAGTAAGTCGTTTGTTTTAGTTTTTTCTCTCACCGACATTTGGACAGATGTGCAAAGATCTCATGTAGTTGTTTTTTGGGAGCGTTCGATCATTCTAGCTAATGATACATGGATTATATACAGAGTAGTGCCTTTGGAGAATGAACGCGCAATCAGGCTCTGGAGGAGGTTTGACTGAGATGAATTGCTTAGTCAGAGGAACTTGAGTGCACTTAAGACATAGACGATGATGATTTAAAGGTGAGGATGCACAATGAAGATTGTGATACAGAAATCTGTTTTATGTACTGTAGTCATACTGTTAGTCGAAGGTGTGTTAGTGTAGGTTTTTTATCCGTATGTAAATTAATCCTACCTTATTCGAGAGCCCCTGGGTGGTGTGAGGAACCTGCGACTCACAGACCCCACCACCACCACCCTGAACGTCCTGTGGGAGCCCGCTGAGGGCAACGTGCGTCAGTACAGGATCTTCTACGTGCCTGCGGCTGGAGGAGCAGAGGAGATGGTAGGCTGGACGACATCTTCCATGCTCTGTAGTGTAGTTTGACACCGGCTCTTCAACTTGTCTTCTTTGTTCCCTTTCTTTTTTTATCCAGCAAAACCCTAAGCTGTAGAGACAATTTTAATTTATGGAAATGTTAATTCCATAATAAACCGTGTCATAACTTTGACACGGTTTCTGTGTTTGCTTGTGGCTCCAGGCGCAGGTATCTGGTAACACCTACAAGACCGTCCTGACCAACCTCCAGTCGGACACCGTCTACACTGTGACCGTTGTGCCTGTCTACTCTGCTGGAGAGGGACAACGGATGTCAGAGAACGGCAAGACACGTAAGTGAGCTACAGAATAAATTCATGTGATAGTGCACAATTGTAGTCCGAGGTAATGTTGAGTCTGTGCTCTTTGCTATAGAGTTGTTACGGCACAGCAAAAATGGCAAATGTTTTAGAGTTTAGAGTTTGCGTTTCACGTATCACTTTAACACGGTCACCCTCAATGTTTTTGGTATCCATTTCCCCTTAGCATAGCCTGTGGTCTGCTAGGTTCCAAGTGCTCATGGTCCTTGTTAGACATTATAACACATAACCCTGCATCTCTCAGACGTCTACCCCTAGGAGATGAACACAATTCAATTCAATGTATTCTATAGTAAACTCATTCATTCACTGTTGAGAATCTATAGCCTACAGTCGATGAACAAGTTGACTCCTTGAAAAGCTTTTTAAAGTAACTAATGATGTATGCAAAGCTACTCAGTGCAGCCCACGGGTTCTCCAATAAATGCCTGTTCTAGTTTTAAAATGTTCCTCCTAATCTGAACAGATAAACCAAAGGCCATACTGAGAGCTGACCAGACAGCCATACCAGTAGGGGGCAGTTTTACACTGAGCTGCTCTGTGGACGACTTGTTTGAATGGAACTACTACTGGTATCAACATAACAAGGACTCACTGATCAATCAAAATGGTGTTCAATACTCTACTGGACCAATCAGTGTGTCTGAAGGTGGAATCTACTGGTGCAGAGGAGGGAGGGGAGAACCAGTTAACTACACTGAATACAGTGAAGCCGTCACCATAGACACCATTGGTGATTCATTTAATTTGCTTTGAAAATAAATAAATAATAGTGAGCTAAGAAAATATTTTACAGTGTGGCTGAGGCCTAGGGTTGCCAACCGTCCCGTAAAATACGGAATCGTCCCGTAATTGAAAACTAAAAGACGCGTTCCGCATTGAACTGATACGGGACGCACTTTGTCCCGTATTTGCAAGTCGGGGAATCAATATGAATGACAGGGCGATTTATTTGCCGTCCTGTCTCCTCTGTGTGAGTGAGAGCTCAGAGCGGGTGTCAATCAGTGTTGCCAAGTATAGTGAGAGAAATGAGCCAGCCGACCTACAAAAACAAGCCAAAAACAAACCAAAAACAAGCCAAATTTTGCGGAAAAGGTTGCGGGAAATAAGCAGACTTGGCAACGCTGGCTATGAACCCATTGTCTGGGAGTGCGCTCAGCAGCTCATTGACTCATTACTCATAACACGACCAATGAGAGTTAGCGCTTTCACGTTGCTGGGATACATTCTGCCATGGTTACATGGTTGCTCTGCTCAGTGCACTGTACACCGCGCTGTTTTAAAATGTCTACACCGCGTCCTCTAAAGAGAAGACGCCTCCAAAAGTACAGAGGTGAGTGAGTGGGAAGAGGCAAACCCTTGGCTTGACAGCATCAGTGGAGATGTTTATGTCAGCGTATATTTTATGTGGCGCATGGTGGACTGGTTGACATCAGACAGCATGCCTCAGGAGAACAATATTCCAAAAATAAAGGACCCAAGCAAGTGTCACAGTTCTTCATGAATTAAACATCTCCTGAGATCGATTCGGTATGGGATATCACATCTTATCTGGTTGTGTTTTTTAACAAGATAGTATTTTTTTTAATCAGTATTTCTATTTACCTGCCCTGGCAGCCAGCCTACATATTGGCTGCTGATGTGGGCATAGTCTAGGCTATTTCAGTAGACTAATATGGTTAATTGTTTATTAATGTTGTGTTTTTAAAGTCTAATAAATAACATTTATTTAATATATATTAATCAATATAATTAAATAGTGTGCCCATTTAAAGAATAACTCTTATATATATTAATCAATATAATTAAATAGTGTGCCCATTTAAAGAATAACTCTTATATATATTAATCAATATAATTAAGTAGTGTGCCTATTTAAAGAATAACTCTTATATATATTTATCAATATAATTAAATAGTGTGCCCATTTAAAGAATAACTCTCATATATATTAATCAAGATAATTAAATAGTGTGCCCATTTAAAGAATAACTCTTATGTTGTTATGCTCATCTGGAAAACGGAATTCTTCATAATGGATTAACAGTTAATGAATACATAAATAATATAATTAATACATAATAATTCAATATAATTAATATAAATTTCATAGATTTTTTTATTTGGATTTCATAGATTTCTATGCATTTCAGGAGTTTGGGGGGCTGGCTCCCCCAAAAGAATTAAATAACCCTAACAACCCTAACAACCCTAACCCTAAAACCGAAATAAAGTAACAAAAAAAGTAACTTTATCCACGGGAAACCCGAAAAAAATCACGCGCGCGCACGAGGGTCCCATGCACGCGTGTTGCGCGCGCGTGCATGTGTCCCGTATTTCCATTTCTGAAAGTTGCCAACCCTACTGAGGCCTATAAGCTGAATAGTGTTTTACACTAAGCAGAATAGGTCAGTATCATACTATCAGGTAGGATGGTTATTCATTTTAATAACAGTTCCATCATGGCATATAGGAATTTACTACCAAGACCACAATTAAGTCACCTCCTGATTATTTCCTGTAATGTCTTTGGCAATGTGTCAAAGTGTCCCTGAGCAAGACATGTACAGGTACAGTATATATATATATATATATATATATATATATATATATATATATATATATATATATATATATATATATATATATATATATATATATATATATATATATATATATATATATATATATAAATAGCACTATTCCCATTTGGATGTATAGGAGGCAAGACTGTCACCACACTAGTTGATGTCCCCACAAACGGCCAGTTCATCAACGTGACAACGATTTCATCTGGATTGGGTAAAGGGTGGCTTTGCCACTTTTAAAGTAACTAATGATATATGCAAAGCTACAGCTTTCTGCTAGCCCACAGTTTCTCCAGGAAATGCCGGTTCTAGTTTTAAATGTTCTTCTTCATCTGAACAGATAAACCAACGGCAATACTGAAATCTGATCAAACAGACATACCTGTAGGGGGCAGTGTTACACTGAACTGCTCTGTGGAGGACTCATCTGAATGGAACTACTACTGGTACCAACATAACAAGGACTCACTGATCATGCAAGATGATGTTCAATACTCTACTGGACCAATCAGTGTGTCTGAAGGTGGAATCTACTGGTGCAGAGGAGGGAGAGGAGAACCAGTTTGCTACACTGAATACAGTGATGCAGTCATCATAGACGCACTTGGTGAGTAATTTAATTTGCTTTGCTAAAAAAAAATATATATATAGTGAGGCAAAACATGATTTTACAGTGTGGCTGAGGGCTAAGCTGAATAGTGTTTTTTTATTGTGTTTGTTTAAGTAGAATAAGTCAGGATCATTACTGATTTTAATAACAGTAGCAAAGCACATGCTCCATTATGGTATAGAGGCAATTACATCTGACTAGCGCCATCTGACGTCAGATCCTGCTAACGTCCTTCGATTACTGTTGCTAGATCTTGCGAGCGTGTTGGGACAGAAAAGGGTTGATAAGTTGATTTTCTCCGGATTCGTTTCTGAGAAATGCAATTTTAGTGTCAGAATGTTCAGAAAATGTATGGCTTGTGAAGAATGCGTCCCATATTTAGTTCAGTGACCATTTGGCTAAAGAATGGGTCAGAAGCTGTATTCACATTCACTTCTCTCACTGGAATTAATACTCACAACCTACTTCTGGTCTCCTAAAAAAGCGGCAAACTACATCACACAGCTACGGGAAGTAAACCGGAGATGGCGGCTCTTGATTTCCTATTGTTTGTCTTGGACCACAAGGCACTTCTTGCTTCAATTTCCTGTAGTGAAAGACAAGTGAAGTTTTGTATGCTAATTTGGATTGTATTTTATTTGAACAGAGGGCAGGTCTGTTTTGATACTGCAGCCCAGTTGGTCTCACATATTCACAGGAGAGACCATCACTCTCAAGTGTGAGATACTGGGGAGAAGTGACACAGATTGGAAGTATGAATGGATCACAACAAGCTTAGCTTCATACAAACCAGAAAACCAGGCTGAATTCAGAATCAGCAGTGCCTTTGTTTATCACAGCGGTGTCTACGTGTGCAAGGGTCATGCCAAAAATGACCAGCAGTCTTCAACAGGGTGGAGTCATGCTGTTAAATTGACTGTGTCAGGTAAGTCAGAATATAACTCCTTTATATAGAAAATGTAAAGAGAATATTGTGAATTGGAGTGGTAACTTGTACTACACATGAAATATCTACAACAGACTATCAACAATGTTTACAAATTCAAAGAAATGTGTTTTCCAACAGCCAAACCCCAGCCTGTTCTGGGTTTGTCTCCTTCATGGTCGAGTGTTGGGGATTCAGTGACTCTGAACTGTAATGTTACAGAATCATCTAAAGGCTGGGGGTTCTACTGGTACAGGGCTGTACCTAAACCATCAGACAACTCCTACACTTATGAGCTCTTACCTGGTAGCCACAATGGGACTGTAGACGGTTCCTACATCATTCATGGTCCTACAGGCACAGGAGGATATGTGTGTAAAGCTGGGAGAGGAGACCCAGTTTATTACACTGAGGACAGTGAAACTCAGTTTGTGTGGTCTGGTGGTGAGTGTGACTCATAATTCATCATTTATAAAGGTTGTTTTCTGACATTTAAACGTACTTTGTTTGACCTCTGATCCTGCGTTGTGTTTTAGATCTCCATTCTTCAGCTTCACTCACAGTGAGTTCTAGCAGAACTCAACACTTCATTTACGAGTCTGTCTCACTGAGCTGTGAGGGAAACTCTACTGAATGGAAAATGAAGGGTTATAATGATCGAGTAAAAGAGTTATCATCTGGGCTATTAAATGAATCTGCATGGACGAGGAACGTATCTACAAATGACATTGCAGTGTACTGGTGTGAGTCTGGATTGGGAGAGTACAGCAATGCTGTCAACATCACAGTACATGGTGATTCCAGTTCCTTCATTCACTATACCTAACAATACTGCAGCATTCCATCAACTCATTAAAAACATGCTTTTGTATTTGTTCAGTGTGAAACCTAACATCGTGGACTGTTTTAAAACGATGAACTGTTTTACAGATGGTTCTGTCATTTTGGTGAGTCCTGTTCACCCTGTGACCGAGGGACTTTCTGTGACCCTTGGCTGCAAACATGAGAGAGACTCGTCACTCTCTAACGTGGACTTTTATAGAAATGGAGAATTGGTCCAAACTAAAACCAATGGAGAGATGATCATACCTGCTGTATCTAAGTCTGATGAGGGCTTCTACAAGTGTAAATATTCTGGAGGAGAGTCACCACAGAGCTGGATGGAAGTTACATGTGAGTATACTGGTTTTCTTTTTTCCCCCATTTATTTGAACAGTCAGTATACCTCTTTAAGAATAACTATTATTTTTCCTAATTCTGAGTTAAATGTAATTTGTTTTTTTTTTACTTTTTACTCATAATTTTACTTAATCCCAACATCATGCAAGTGTTAATGTACACAGAATATAAGCTAAAAAGACACACATTTAAATGTTACAACTCTTGTAAACTATTACAGAATAACATACATGACAGTGGTCTCCCAGGTTTATGACTGCAGGTTAAAACCCTTGGTTTTAAATCATTTTAGACCTATTTCCAAACTCTCCTTTTTATCAAAAATTTTAGAAAAGCTAGTGTCTGTTCAATGAATTTATTTTATGAATTTTAACAGTGTTTTTGAGAAGTTGCAGTCAGGCTTCCGGGCAGGTCACAGCACCGAGACTGCCCTTTTAAAAGTGACAAATGACTTGTATGACTGTTATATTTATTAAAATCCTTGACCTTAGCTCCGCCTTTGATACTGTCGACCACTTAATTTTAATAGACCACCTTGAAAAATGGGTTGGCATTGAGGGAACAGCTCTAGACTGGTTCCTCTCCTACCTCACTGATAGAAGCTTCTCTGTGGTGATCGGGGAAGCTTCTTTCTCCCGGGTTCCCTTTACTTGTGGAGTCCCGCAGGGATCAATTCTGGGTCCCCTTTTGTTCTCAATTTACATGCTCCCCCTTGGCAATATTATTTGTAAATACCATATTAATTTCCACAGTTACGCAGATGAAACACAGCTTTATATACCATTAAAACCCGGTACTGCAGGCAATATGAGTAACTTACTTTCATGCCTCTCAGAGATTAAGGAATGGATGGCTCAAAATTTCCTCCAGTTAAATCAGACAAAAAACGAAATAATCATTTTTGTTCTAAAAACTCCACATCTTCACTCCAGTCAGAGCTTAGTAGCTTATCCTCTAATTTTAAGCATACAGCCCGCAACCTGGGTGTGATTTTTGATTCAGACCTTTCTTTCAATCCGCAAGTCACACGAGTCGTTCAGACATGTTATTTCCAGCTACGTAACCCTTTTTATCACCAGCAGACCTTGAAAAGGTAATTCACGCATTAATTTCATCATGTTTGGACTTCTGTAACTCTGGCCTCTGTAAAAAAAAAAGCCATTTCCCGCCTCCAACTGGTACAGAATTCAGCTGCAAGACTACTAACAAACACTAAGAAACGTGATCACATTACATCCATCCTAGCTGCACTTCACTGGTTACCTGTTAGATTCAGAATAGATTTTACTGATAACTTTTAAAGCCTGGCAGGGACTGGCCCCCAGCTACATCAAAGACTTGCTGCCCCCCTATGAACCTGGGCGCCGCCTTAGATCCATGGGTAAGGCTCTCCTTACAGTCCCTACGTCTAATTTCGTCACCCAGGGCGATCGGGCTTTCGCATTCCGGGCGCCCACGCTTTGGAATGCCCTGCCCATAGAGCTGAGGCTAGCAAGATCCGTGTTTTCTTTTAAATAACTTCTAAAAACCTACCTTTATGTTAAAGCCTTTTCTACAGCTGTTTTGCCTTGTGCTTTCAGGTTTCATATTATTAGTTTTTAATTGTTCTTTCTTTTTTGTTAATTGTTTTATTTATGTTACTTATTGATTTTATGTGTTGCTTTTATGTATGTTGTTTTAACCTGTGTGGTTATCATGCTTATGTAAAGCACTTTGTAACCTTGTTTGGAAAAGCGCTATATAAATACATTCATTATCACTATCATTATGACAGTAGTTGAATCACGTTGTGGGACATACTACAGCCTAAAAGCAAAAATGAGATGCTAATCTATTTATTTCAAATTCAATTTCCATTGCCGTCAAAAATGCAAAAATGTGTTCTTTATTTCAAATGCTGTTTTCATCCTTCAGTGTCTGGGACTGTGGAACAGATTTCTCCACTTATAATTGGACTAATTGTAGGACTTCTTGTTGTGATTCTTCTGACCATATTAATGGTCCGGCTGTGTCGAACATCTGAAGGTGAGAACGACTACATTAGATGGATCATCTAGGTTTTAATCACTGAACAACTCTCCGTAAAACATACTGAGGAGGTTAAGGTTGTTCTGTAACTCTTAGTCACCTTTTCATTATCATGAAGACCGCCATCAGACCACAAATATTATTTTGTAATAATCGTGTTACTACTTATTTTTACGATTTTATATTGTTTCATTTTTTGCCATAATCTCTTTTTATCTATTTTATATATTTATTTCATTGTGATATTTATTACATGCTGCTCATGCGTTATCTGTATCTAGAACGACTGCTGCCGTTTACAGTCAACCAATTCCCCTTAGAATTGATAAATGTTATCTTATCTTATCTTATTTAATGTCTGTAGTCAGATTATAATCACAGAGCAACTCTCCATACATCTGTCTTTAGTACTACGGCATAACAATATTAAGGTTCAAATATGTATGGTTAATCTAATTGTTTTTAATTTACAGGTCGATGTTGTGTCAGGTAAGTACAGTATTAATCTCTGTTTATTCGTCAACATGACAGCGGTCGATTCCAACTAGTTTTATACTTCATTTAGGCCTATGCCAAATATTTACCTTTTAATTACAGGACCATTCAGTCTCAGGGAATCAATCATGGCTCAGCTGATTACTATGAAGTAATCCAGCAGCCACACGACTATGAAAATGGTACAGTATACTTTTTAAAGATCAAGTCCAATTATTTTAATCAGATTTTTTTTTTGTTTTAATGTGGAATATGAATGTTAGGATTTATTTTTTTTATCATTGCTTTGTTAGAAATGTTTTATCGATCCCTGCTGAGTACAGTAACTTCTCAGTGGTTTGAGAGGGCATGGCCTGTCTGTTCAGGACAGTTTTGTTTAGTGTGGGACATTGTCACCACCGCGTTAACAGGCTGTCTCATGAAGGAGAAACTGACAAACAATTATGCCTGTAGGTTTTTATTTGGTTCAAATATTTATGATATATATATATTTTTTAATTCACAGATCCAGATCGTGTCAGGTAAGTACAGTATTAACCTCTGTCTATTCATCAATATGACAGCAGTAGATTCCATCTTTTTTTCTACTTCATTTATGATGTGTAATCTTTTAATTACAGACCCGTTCAGTCTCAGGGAACAGCTGACTACCAGAACACCAATCAAAGTGGAGCTCCTGAAGATGTGTACCTTCCACTGCAGCATGGTCAGTCTTTGAACCAATCATGTTGACTAAGGACTTAGGATATTTCTGACATGTTTTCTGACTAGGACAACAGCTCCCAATTTGAATTTAAATTAATATTAAATTAATAGCTGAACATAAATCTCTTTCATTCATTAAACCATGAGTGGTCCTTTTGGAAGTACATTACAAGTCAGTCAGTGTTTGTTTTACCTACTAATTCACAGAATAATTACAACTTTTTTTTTCAATTGTGTTAAACAAAGTCCACTTTATTGTGTATTTGTTTATCTTTAGGCGACACAAGCTTTAAGGAAGTACTCAAGCGATCTACTGACTATGAAAACGGTACAGTATCTAATGTTTAAATGTTCTCATGCAACACTGTTGTACAGAGTTATTCATATGTTTAGGCCAAGTGGTTGTACATTTCCAGTAAGCAGAGATATCTGTGATTGTTTTCTTTTTTCCCCCTTTTTTAGATGGAATGGGAATTGAACTCGGTGAACAACAAAACTCTGGCAACCAACTACAAGGTGAATACACCAACAGATGCATCAAACTGTTCAAATATGACCCTCATTCTGCAAAGCTTCTAATTGTCTCATGAAGGAGAGACTGACAAACAATTATGCCTGTTGGTTTGTATTTGGTTCAAATATTGATGTTATATATTTTTTTTTGATTTACAGATCCTGCCTGTGTCAAGTAAGTACAAATTGACCTCTGTCTATTCATCAACATGACAGCAGTAGATTCCATCTTTTTTCTATTTCATTTATGATATGTACTCTTTTAATTACAGACCCGTTCAGTCTCAGGGAACAAATCAGGGCTCAGCTGACTACCAGAACACCAATCAAAGTGGAGCTCCTCATGATGTGTACCTCCCACTGCAGCATGGTCAGTCTTTGAACCAATCATGTTGACTAAGCACTTAGGATATTTCTGACAAGGACAACGGCTCCTAATTTGAATTTAAATTTAAATTAATTATAAGTTCATAGCTGAACATAAATCTCTTTCATTCATTAAACCATGACTGGTCCTTTTGGAAGTACATTAAAGTCAGTCTGTTCAGTGTCTGCTTACCTACTAATTCACAGAACTATTCACAGAACTATTTTTCAATTGTGTTCAATAAAATCCACTGTATTGTGTCTTTGTTTACCTTTAGGTGACACAAGCTTTTATGAAGTACTCAAGCGATCTACTGACTATGAAAACGGTACAGTACCTAATGTTTAAATATTCTCATGCAACACTGTTGTCCAGAGTTATTCATATTTTTAGGCCAAGTGGTTGTACATTTCCAATAAGCAGAGATATCTGTGATTCTTCTTTTTAATTTTTAATTCTTAGATGGAATGGGAATGGAACTCGGTGAACAACAAAACTCTGGCAACCAACTGCAAGGTGAATACACCAACAGATTGATCAAACTGTACAAATATGACCCTCATTCTGCAAAGCTTCTAATTGTCTTTCAACTCATTTTCCATTACAGAATCATCAGGAAGGCATGAGTCTACTTAAGAAGAAACACTTTGATAATGGATGTGGAGGTAATGCTGAGTATCATATAATCCAGAGACCAGAGAGTTAATGAAAAGTGGCGTTCTATCCTGTAAATATTTACTGTAACTTTGTTTCAGGTCCTTGGATAGAAACGTGTAGTAGGACAACCCAACTTGGAAATAATTCAAACAATTCCCAGAGCTCAAAGTTTTTTTTTTTAATGAACCTCTCTCTCAAACAGTAATTGGAAAGTGGCAAAAACAGAATTGTTTCTATATAAACAACTGGCTTAAAGATTATTTGTATTTGGTGTCTATGGAGCAAGCAGCATTGCTTCCTCAAGTTCTGTGCAGTAACCACATGGACTTTTTTTTTTTTTTCATGACAGTTTTGAATGGAAATGGTAATACATTAGGATTAAGGAAAAGAAGGAGGAGGTCCGCACACTGTTTTAAGCTCCAAGAAACTCTTTTTTAATATGCAACGTTTCGACCCTTAGGTCTTCATCAGGCAAAATTTATATTAATTAACACATTAATAATAACACCCAGAGGAGAATAGCAGTCCCTGTTTTTTTGTTTACTGATCCCCATTCCCCATCCCCTTTAATTACAATATGTACATATGTATGTGATACTTTAATGATCATACTTGGTGCAGGTGGGTGCTCCACAAGACCATGATGATAATTACTATATTATGTTGTATATACAGTAGGCTTATAAAATCATATCGTTTTTTATATCTGTAAATCTGTAAAATGAACAATTTAAATCTGTGCTTCTGTGTCAAACATTCCATGAGGACTATGGTTTCCATAGCAATAATCTTAAACGGGTCATCTCAGAAGTACTGTAGGACAATGGTTCTCAAAGTGGGGTCCGGGGACCCCCAGGGGTCCCCAGCTGAATTAGGTAATAGCATCACATTCATCTTAACCACTTCATCCATATTGTATACATTGCAGATATACAAGCTCACAGCGCATCACTTTGTGCTGCACTGCAAGCTTGTACATTTTCTATTTTTTTTAACATTTTTGAAAAATCACAAAGATGTTTGGAAGATGTTGAATAATTTAGATTTTTTTTTTACACAAATCCTCTCTTGTGGGGGTCCCTGGCACAAAACATTTTCAGATGGGGGGGTGGGGGGCGATCAGCAGCCAAATACATATGCATTTGGGTGTCCTTGACATGAAAAGGTTTGAGAACAACGTCTGCTGTAGGACATTTTACGGTCTGGGAACCTATAGGCTTTGTAGCATCTTACCTGAGGATCTAAGACAAGCAAAGTCACTGTCATCTTTTAAATCTCTTCTGAAAACCTACTTTAATTTGTTTATTTGATTGTCTTTTATCCATGCTTTTTTCCTTCTGTGCCTTTTTATGTTTGTTTTTATTGATGTTCATTTCATTTTCCTTCATATTTTGTAAATTTACATTTTTTTCTGTTTTTTTTTATATGTTATATCTTGTTTTTAATTAAGCAATTTGTAACCCCTTTTCGAAAAGTGCTTTGAAATAATGTTTTTATTATTAGTTTTTTAAATATATTTTCAATGTGTAGTTTTTATGTTATGCTTTTTGAAGTGCTTTGTAAGACAAGACAAAATAAAGTTTATTAGCATTATTATTATGACCAATCTACTCCTTTCTATCTAATTATCCTATAATCCGTAAATGCAGGGTAAGAGCTTTATACAAGGCACAATATTCACTAACAAATGCAGGGTAACTGTTTTATGTTATTAATCAACAAGGGCTATCGCCTTCTACGGCGTAGAAACCTTGTATCTCCATATCTCAACTGGTTTATGTTTTTTGCAAATTTATGCCCTACTTCATTCAGTTTTGTACATAAGTAGTGAAAATAGCAGATCTACAACATCAAAACGTGTTGCATCGCAACAGCAACAATATGCAATATAAAACAAATGCATGGGAATGTACAGTCAGATTAACATGAAGTGAGTGACAGGTCAGGGACAGGTCACTGAAAATAACCAATCTACAAGCTCACAATGTGTGGCGGATGCAATGCGCTGTGAGCTTGTAGATCAGCTATTTTCAGCATGTGATACTGTGACGGTGGCCAGGCTGTCACATGTAACTTTGCCACTTCTTTTCAGAATGCTGACCTTTTCCAATAAGTAATTTATCATCCACATTTAAGCTCACAACAATAAAATATAGAGTGCACAATAAAGTGCGGGGTGCGTAATTATTGTGAGGATAATAATGGTGATTCTACTGCAAGACTACGCCACCCTTTTATTTAAGAGGTAGGGTCCTCTATAACAATGTCTTAGGCTATTCACAGGTTCAGTTTTGCCCAGGTAAGAACAACACTTTGCAACATCCCACAAGAGAATTGGACGGACACAGGTTTGTATAAAAAGGTAACGGATTTTATTAAGCTAAAACATTGGCATCTATAAGCCTTAAAACTGAAAAACATAAACACAATATAACACTACACTAAAACCCTCAACCTCCTAATGCGCCCACTAACTAACTAAAATACAGGAATACAGACAATCACAAAATACTTAAAACAAACAGGGCTTGTGCAACCTATAGCAAATAAATAATGAATTTAGCGTTAAAGTGCCAACTATTACTGAAGCAGTAAAGTGCCAAGTGCCAATTCAAATGCTATATCATATACTCATCACGGTTCAATGCAAAAGGTGGGAATGTCCTTGTATGGGGTTTAACTGGAGCGGGGGTTTAGGCCAAGAATCACTGTCTCTTCTTGTCTTCGTGCGTATTGCCTGCAATCATAGAAACTAGAACCAGTTCATCTGTTCAGGTATATTTCACATATGGGGTTTAGGACCGTGGGTTTGTAAAGGTAACGTTGCATAGAAGAACACTTACTCGCAAGCCAGACAGGTGTCTGGCTATGAGTGTATGAAGCGCGCAACGTTATCGCCAACTGGACCTCTCCTCCGTTCCTGGGTTCGTCTGTCTGTCCTCCCCGTCTCTGCTGCTACTGCGCCGTCTGCTCACCGTCCGCTGCTGGTGGCTTGGTACGTGCCGCGATCGCTGTATTCTCCACCTCTGCTCCGTGGTATGTCTGCTCCTCCTGTGCACAACCGTCCCTTCTGGCTGTCACTTCCACACTGCCCCTGTGTGCCTGTCTCTCTCCTGTCCAAGTGGCTCGCGCTCACTTTTGAATAAGGTGGGCCACACCCTACTCCGCCCTCATTCGCTCTGCCACCAGCGTGACCTGGGGACATTGGCCGTCCGCTGTCACAAGGCCAATGTCACACAGCCTATAGGGGAGTCCAATGTCAAGTGGCTCGGGGACCGGGGGGAAATACATTGTCAACCATAAAACATGCAGTGCAGAAATACATTTAAGAGAATGATGTTTTTAAGTGCATAATACAGGTTTTTCATCATCAATAAAAAATGTTACAAAATGGTTTCACCCCCTGCTTTGACCCTGTCACATCCCCCCCCACTTTTCCGTTGCCAGTCCCTGCAACTGTCCCTAATCATGTCCATACCTCTGGGGTGGCTGGCCTATATTTGCTCTTCCCGAGCGCCGTGGCTCGTCTGGTGCTCTCGGGACGGAGAAAAACCCATAGTACTGCGGCGTTGTTGCTTCTACCTGCTCGGGCTGCACTACAGCTGGGGGGTCCTCGTGGGGCGACCTGGGGGCTACACACACTTTCAACGCATTTCTATGTATGGTCTTTTCTCGCCCCCCCTTCTCGGGTCTAACTCGGTACACCAACCCCGTAGCTCCCACCTGTTCCATCACTGCGTAAGGCTCGGGGTCCCACCACGTACTCAATTTCCCCTGCCCGTCCCTCTTCCGATTCCTAATCCACACTCGTTCTCCTGGTAATAACGGCGTAATACCGGCCCTACGGTCATAAACCTGTTTCCTCCTCGTCGCTGCTTCCTCCATCCTCTCCCCTGCTGTCCTATAGGCGGTCGCCATTCGCTGCTGGTGGTCCCGTACCCAACCACCCACCTCCATGCGATTTTGCGCCGTCTGCACCCCTAACTGGACATCTACAGGGCGCCTCAAGTGTCGGCCAAACATCAAATAAGCGGGGGCATAACCCGTAGCGCTGTGGATCGTGTTGTTATATGCGTGAACTAGTTCGGGCAAGTGCTCATTCCATCTTCCCTGTTTATCAGTGTCTAGCGAGCGTAACATGTTCAATAACGTCTGATTAAACCGTTCCACCGCACCGTTCCCAGCCGGGTGGTACGGAGTGGTGCGACTTTTTGCAATACCATAAGTCTGACATAAATGGTGCATTAACTCGGACTCGAAGTTGGGGCCTCGATCCGAGTGGAACCGGGCCGGGCACCCGAACGGCTGGATGATGTGCGTCCATAACGCGCGGACAGTGGTTTGCGCAGTCTGGTCACGGGTGGCAATAGCCCAACTAAACCGGGTGAATAAGTCAGTAGCCACCAGAATATTCTGCCACGCATCAGCAGGCCTACCTAGTGTGAGGAAATCAATAGCTATTACTTCTAAGGGATATGAGACTTCAAAGGGTTGTAAGGGGGCCCGGGGCTCTGACCTGTTCCTCTGCAGGCTGCAGGCGACACAACCCTGTTGTAACTGACGCACCGCTCCCTCCATGCCTGGCCAATAGAACCGACGCCGCAGCTGGGCCAAGGTCCTCTCCAACCCAGCATGCGCCGCGGCCGCGTGGATCCCTTTCCACACCTCCTCTCTGCGTGAACCTGGACAAATGATCTGTGAGTATTGTTCTTTGGTATAGGGATCGGTCACTTTCCTATATAACACATGATTTTGTATGATCAATTTGTTCCACTGGCGTAACAGTTGCCGCGCTCCTCTAGTCCAATTCTTCCTCTCCACCATATTAGGAGCTCTCCCTCGTTCCACACACCTCTTCACTACGCGCACATCTGGATCCCGATCCTGCGTCTCTCTCCACTCTCCTCCCTCGCTGCTGGTGTCAGCTGTACAGCCGCCACGTCTACAGGCTGTATTGGGAACCGCGATAGGGCGTCAGCGTTTGCGTTGTTTTTGCCCGGTCGGTACTTAATGTCGAACGTGAAGGACGCAAGCTGAGCAGCCCACCGTTGTTCCACAGCTCCCAATCTAGCCGTTTGGAGATGCGCAACGGGGTTATTATCCGTGAATATAGTGAACTGCTCGCCAGTGAGGTAATCTTTAAACTTCTCGGTCACGGCCCACTTAAGGGCCAAAAGCTCCAGTTTGAAGGAGCTGCAGTTCGCATCGTTTTGCTCAGTTGGGTGTAAACTACGGCTCGCATACGCTATTACACGTTCATGACCATCTTGGACCTGCGCTAAAACCGCCCCCAATCCACGGCCACTTGCATCGGTGTAAACCACGAAAGGCTTGGTATAATCAGCATAGGCTAACACCGGAGCTTGTGTGAGGGCACTCTTTAACGCATCAAACGCCCGCTGGCACTCTAAAGTCCACTCTACTTTACACTGGTGTGATTTTACATCGTTCTGGATTCCTATCAATAGGTTGTTTAAGGGCCGTGCCATGGCGGCAAAAGAGGACACGAAACGCCTATAGTAGCCCGCTAAACCTAGAAAAGCGCGGACCTCGCGGACCGTAGAGGGGGGTGTCCAGTCTCGCACCGCTGCCACTTTCTCCGGATCAGGTCGCACTCCCTCTTGGTCTACTACATGGCCCAGGAACTTCACTTCCCTCCGCAGAAGTTTGCATTTGTCTAACCGCAGCTTCAGTCCATGTCTCCACAGGCGCTGGAATACGAGCTCGAGGTGCTGTAGGTGAGAAGAGAAGTCAGGTGAATATACTATAATGTCATCAAGATACACTAGCAAGGATTCCGTCACCTGACCACTCAAACACTGCTGCATCAGTCTCTGAAAGGTCGCGGGGGCATTACACAGCCCAAACGGCATACGCTGAAATTCGAATAGCCCCAGGGGGGTCGTAAAGGCGGTCTTCTCCCGGTCCCGGGGATCCATTCCTACTTGCCAGTAGCCACTGGCCAGGTCCAACGTGGAGAACCACTGCGCTTTCGTCAGGCTGGTGAGCGTCTCTTCTATTCGGGGTAGGGGGAAGGCATCCTTGTGCGTCACGGCGTTCAGCTTTCTGTAGTCAACACAGAACCTCCAGCTGCCATCCTTCTTCTTAACCAGTACTATAGGTGCTGCCCACGGACTGCAACTCTCCTTGATGACTCCCTTCTCCAACATCTCGTTCAGCAGGGTCTTCATCTCCCGGTACATGGAGGGCGGCAGCGGCCGGTGCCTCTCTCGTATGGGCGCAGCGTCTCCGGTCGGTATCTGGTGCTGCACGGCATCCGTCTGTCCGAAGTCTTCATCATGGATGGCGAACACCTTCTTCCACCTGCATAACATCTCGTGCAGCTCCTTTTTCTGCGCCTCCGGCAGGTCATCACGCTCCGTCAACACCTCCATCTCTTCTGGCAGGGTCTTCGGTGGTCCATCATCCTCCACACTAATTACGGCCACTTCCACCTCTCCGTCGGTCCCCAGGGACAGGCTCAGGTCCCTGCCGCCTCGGACATCGGCTTCTTCTACTGGGTACAGCCTCCCCAGTTTCTGGTGGCGGTCCAGGACCAGACTATAGGCGTGTGGATTACATACTCGTATGGGAACGCGTCCGTGGCGCACCGTGACGAGGGCACGGGCCACTCCCAAATCCTTTCCATCTGGCAAGGCTTCCATCAAGGCCTCGTAGTCCGCTCCTTTTGGTCCTCTCCAAGCGCGGCCCCAGATCATCACTTCACTCTGCGCGGGGATTCGAATCCTCCGCCGGCCGACAGGCCATACGTAACCTATGGACCCATCTCCATTCGTCACTGCCTCCACCCTCCTACAGGTGGCGAATGCGTCCTTCCACAGCGTCCTTCCCTGCGGACATGAGGACACAGGCCTCCCAGGCCGTTTAAAGAGGGCATGCCATACAGCGTTCACGACATTCATCCCAATAATCAGTGGCTGCGTACAATGTTCATCTTTAACAATTACGACCCCTCTCCCTGGTATCTTCCTTCCTTCCAGTTCTAGGTCCAATATGGCATAGCCAGTATAAGGTAAGTCAAGACCGTTAGCGGCGCGTAATTTAAATACAAGGGGTTCGTTCCCCAATGTCAGGTGCGAGAATCTTTTCTCAAATAAGCTCTGCTGCATTAAAGTAACTTGTGACCCAGTATCCAGTAACCCCCTTAATTGGACTCCTCCCATGGTGATCCCAATTGTCGGACAATCTCCGATAAATACATCATTAGCCCTTGATCTGGCGAGTGTGCGCTGTACCCCTGTCCCCCGGACCTCGGCGACAGGGTGTGCTAGTTTAAATGGTTGGAGTCGGATTTACAAAACCGGGCAATGTGCCCGGACTGCCTACAGTTCCTACATATCGGCCTACCTCCCTCATCCCACTCGTTGCGTTGGTAAGGCGCCCGGCGTCGTTCAGGTGGGGGTGAAGCGCGGGTTCGTGGATCGGTGGTGTCGGGTCGAAGGAGCGGTCGAATCTCCTTCATCAGCTCCTGCGTAAACCCCTGCATTTGTGATTTGACGTCCGCCATAATCTCCTGTTTCAGTTTTTCTCTCCATTCAGGTTCCTGTGAGGTGTGTGGGATAGAGACAGGTTTAACAGCATGGCACAAGATGTCAGTAGCTCCTTCTCGTCTATGTTCGGTGTCTAGTAGGAAGGCCTCGTCTTTTAGAGCTGCGAAGTCTTCGGTGGGGTTTCGACGGGCATATATTCTCAAGGCTTGGACCGCTGCGCACAGCCATAAAACAAGGCACGAGCTTGGGAAGCAGAGATGGATGATTTATATAGGTTATCTAGACATTTGAAAACTTTAGCCACTGTGTTTCGGTCTTCCCTGTCAATCACACTAATTTGTCGTTTAGCTTCTTCCGTAAGGGTTTGCACTACAAAAGCAACTTTTTTCTCTTCCGTCAATTCTTGAGTGCCCAATAATCCTTTAATCTGTTCTTTCCAATCTCTATATTTCTCCTCACCTTCTGTGCCCGAAAATTTGGGTAACCACGGGGCCCCTGGATACACTGGCATCATCATCATTACTTTTCCCAAAAACAAAAACAAAAAGCAGCAAAACAGCAAAATATCAGTACAATTTCTCTTAGGGATTTGTTTGTGTTGTTCTCTACCCAGTCCTGCCGCGCTACGCCAAATATGTGACGGTGGCCAGGCTGTCACATGTAACTTTGCCACTTCTTTTCAGAATGCTGACCTTTTCCAATAAGTAATTTATCATCCACATTTAAGCTCACAACAATAAAATATAGAGTGCACAATAAAGTGCGGGGTGCGTAATTATTGTGAGGATAATAATGGTGATTCTACTGCAAGACTACGCCACCCTTTTATTTAAGAGGTAGGGTCCTCTATAACAATGTCTTAGGCTATTCACAGGTTCAGTTTTGCCCAGGTAAGAACAACACTTTGCAACATCCCACAAGAGAATTGGACGGACACAGGTTTGTATAAAAAGGTAACGGATTTTATTAAGCTAAAACATTGGCATCTATAAGCCTTAAAACTGAAAAACATAAACACAATATAACACTACACTAAAACCCTCAACCTCCTAATGCGCCCACTAACTAACTAAAATACAGGAATACAGACAATCACAAAATACTTAAAACAAACAGGGCTTGTGCAACCTATAGCAAATAAATAATGAATTTAGCGTTAAAGTGCCAACTATTACTGAAGCAGTAAAGTGCCAAGTGCCAATTCAAATGCTATATCATATACTCATCACGGTTCAATGCAAAAGGTGGGAATGTCCTTGTATGGGGTTTAACTGGAGCGGGGGTTTAGGCCAAGAATCACTGTCTCTTCTTGTCTTCGTGCGTATTGCCTGCAATCATAGAAACTAGAACCAGTTCATCTGTTCAGGTATATTTCACATATGGGGTTTAGGACCGTGGGTTTGTAAAGGTAACGTTGCATAGAAGAACACTTACTCGCAAGCCAGACAGGTGTCTGGCTATGAGTGTATGAAGCGCGCAACGTTATCGCCAACTGGACCTCTCCTCCGTTCCTGGGTTCGTCTGTCTGTCCTCCCCGTCTCTGCTGCTACTGCGCCGTCTGCTCACCGTCCGCTGCTGGTGGCTTGGTACGTGCCGCGATCGCTGTATTCTCCACCTCTGCTCCGTGGTATGTCTGCTCCTCCTGTGCACAACCGTCCCTTCTGGCTGTCACTTCCACACTGCCCCTGTGTGCCTGTCTCTCTCCTGTCCAAGTGGCTCGCGCTCACTTTTGAATAAGGTGGGCCACACCCTACTCCGCCCTCATTCGCTCTGCCACCAGCGTGACCTGGGGACATTGGCCGTCCGCTGTCACAAGGCCAATGTCACACAGCCTATAGGGGAGTCCAATGTCAAGTGGCTCGGGGACCGGGGGGAAATACATTGTCAACCATAAAACATGCAGTGCAGAAATACATTTAAGAGAATGATGTTTTTAAGTGCATAATACAGGTTTTTCATCATCAATAAAAAATGTTACAAAATGGTTTCACCCCCTGCTTTGACCCTGTCACAATACCACCATACGACTGTCACCAGTCTGTTCATTCAGTATTTGAATGAACAGACAGGTCGGAGTATGGCCTGTCTGACAGTAGCAGGGTTAAAAGAATATGGGTCAGTTGTTCTGACATGGTGCTGCACGCCCATTCATAAGCATTCAGTATGTGCACTGTTATTGATAAACACTCATTCAGTATGCTATAAAATCAGTCTGATGTATAAAATATGTAACATAGCAGATGTTAACTATATAAACTGTTGCAAAGTCAGTTTAACATATCAAATATATAACAGGGTACAACATATGTTCTTAATAATAACAAGATAAACTGTTTAAAGTCAATTTAATGTATAAAATATATAACATGGTACATCAGCAAGGAGATTAATGGTATGTGAAATTAAATTAAACTGTTTGGTGGTTTTGAGATGTGAAAACGTTCTGTATCTGAGCCATCTATAAACCACAACTCTTTCCATCTACTGCGATCACACTTGGCTGTTCCACACACCTCCCTCTGTTTTGATGGCAGTTCGTCAACAGAAGATGACGCAAGTTGTGTGTTCAGTCATATATGGCTGTTCCACAGCCCCCCCCCTGGCCTCTATCTTGATGGCAGTTCTTTCTACACAACATCACAGGAAGTTGTGTTTTCATGTCCATGCCCTTTAATATGCAGAGAATCCTGTTATCTACTCTATCAACAGAGTTTAGCAGCATTCTGCACTAAAGTTTGCATACTTGCACATACAGACTATACATACTGTATACATACACTGTACATTACAGTACACTAATAATGTTTTGGTTGGTTTATCCACATAAATCCAATACTTAGTTGACCAGATTCCCAGGGGCTCTAAACCATAGCCCCCCTCCTGTTTTCACTCTACGCTAAATATATTCAATGAAAATAGTCGATTTACAAGTTCATAACGCATCACATTGCAATGAGTTTTGAGCTTATAGATCTGTTATTTTCGCTGAATGTTAGTCCCAGCATAGGGACGCTAGGGTTTAAGTTGTGAAATGTGTATACTGTATGTGAATACTGTATGTGTCCATGTATTAACGTTTTGCCTCAGAATGAGCCTTGAGTGTTGATGTCTATGTCCTGTTACAAATGTTAAATGTCTGCTTGACCTGGATGACCATCACTCTAAACAGATCTCAGGTGTTTCAGTATGAGAATCAGAATCAGTTTTATTGTCACATCACAGGTTTACAAGGTAAAAAAGTGGGTGAAATTCGTTTTTATTTTTACATCATTCCCATCGCAACGTTAATTTCCATAGAAAGAAGAGGGGGGGAGGGAGAAGAAGAAGAGGGGTGGGGGGTAAGTGGGAAGGAGATCAAACAAGAGAACAGCAGAAAGGCCAAACAAGTTATCTACATATTTACAAAAGTACCTGAGATAAGAAACAAACTAAGGTGCCTGAGCATAGCAGCAATGTATGTATACTGTGCATGATATACTTATGGACGTTAAGGTGCTTAGAGAAAAAAGAGCACAATAAAAAAAGACAAAAGTCAGTGCGTTATACATGGGATTAAGGTGCAAAAGGTCAGTGCGTGTCCCTGAAGGTGGACTGACCCTGGTATACTCTGCAAGTAGCTCCATGAGGGAGAGCAGCAAAAAAAAAGTCATTATACCTGGTGTAGTCCACAGGTGTGTCCGAGGGGGAGCTAAGTCCAAGTCATGTGTCCCTGGTATAATCCACAGGTGTGTTCAGGAAGAGCCAGAAAAAAAAAAAGTCTGCGACCAGCTGGGCAGTACCGCCTGTTGTCAGGCTGCTGGACAGGGCTCATTCAGCATTCTGACAGCAGCCGGGTTAAAACTCTCTGGCTGAGCTGGGAAGTGCAGGGGAACTGAAGAAGGTTTCATTCAATGGGGACATTTCTGAGTACCTGTCCCACAGACTGGGGACAAATAATCACCTCCCACCGTGTCATCGGAGACCAGTACCATGAAGATACTGGAGTGTACTGGTACAGGTCTGGACTGGCTAACGGATTCGGCAGATTGGTGACATTTCCTGAAGGCCTGCCAGTGTAATCACTGATTTAGGCATACCGACCCGCTGTCAGAGAAATAATAGGCACTTCTCAATTGTATAGAAGTTGATCAAATTGTCAGTCCAGAATATCATGTAGGGTGTAAGGCATCAGTCATTGGGCTATAGACCCCATGATTGGCACCTACTGTAAGTGAATCACTTTTGAGATGGTTATTTTATTTGTGCTACAAAAGGGGAGTAACCTGATTTGTCTGGTTCATTTGATGTATGTTAAAAGACGCTTTTGTAACCCAGGTTTGAGAAATATAAAGATGTATGAGTATGCCCAGTGAGTAAACATTATGCAGAAAAACGTCAGCTAAGATAAGCACTTATTCTGAAATAGTACTTTTATTTTGAACATGTCACTTCCTGTTGAGTCAAGCTAAGTCCAGTGTGTAGAGCATGTGACTTCCTTTTCCTCATCCCATGAGAGACAGACAGCAGAGCTGTGTGGAGCCAGAAGCCACTATATTGACTAAAAGTTACTAAAAGTTGATAAAGTCAAGCTAAAAACAGTCCAGAAGCTGTTTATACATAAAACCACTCATCTGGGTGCAACCAGATGAGCCCTGACTTCGTGTTTGAAGTTAGAGGAGATATACCAGCATGGTGAGCCTTGTTGTGCTAATGTGCTAAAAACGTTTAGCATGCTAATGCTAACGCTAGCCGCTAATGCTAATATAAACAGGTAGTGATGGCAAAATGAAGCTTTTTTGAACCACTGAACCACTTGAACCAATCGGTTCACAAATGGGTTCATTGCTCGAAGCTTCAGTGATAGTGACATCTCCTGGTGAAATGCAAGACTGCATTTCATTTAAAAGCTGAGGCTTTTAATAGAGACAACGAAACACTTTTAATAGGAGACAGTAAAACAAGAGTAAATATTATCAGATTAGATTTTTGTTGTGAAATGTTCCTATTGCAAGGAATGTACTGTACAAATAAAATCTTGACTGATTCATGTTTGTATTCAACTATTTGGGCAACATCAAAGGTTTATCCTGTAATTAAATATTGAAATAAAATAAAATAAACACAAATAAACTGTGTGTATGAAGCAGGGTGTGCTTATGTTTGTAGGATGGGGAACACTCAAAGATTTGACACATTGAATTTATTTATTATGGCAAATTAATAATAATACATTAATGTCAGATTTAATTTGAAATGAAGCAGGCAGGTCTTGAGTCATAATACAGTCATGTCATATAAAACCACATTGTTTTTATAACTTTAAAAATTATTCAATGGCCTTCTCATTTTTGTTACATTAACACAAATGTGTTTAATTAATCATAAGGGTCAACTTTAATACTTCGTATTGAACAGATTCCATGCGAGTTACTTGCAACGTTGATTAAATGTGTTGGTTATATAACTTTTATAGTAACACAATAGATCGGCCACTGTTACTTAATAACATGACAATTAAATGTGACACCCCAGGATCGAACCCACGACCCTCCGTTCACTAGTCCCGCACGCTACGGACCACGCTACGAAAGACACATTCAGTTGAGTCTTTTCTGTAGGATTTATTATCATTACGGCAGCCGATCCGTGGCAACTCATTGTCTCGAACCAGTTCGAGGAAATGAACCACTTGCTGCTTCGGACGTCATAGGTCACGTGATTTTCTCCGCACTGAAGCAAGCCTCGAAGCAGTGGTTCTATGTTAATTTATTTCAGGGTTCGAAGCGTGTGTCGGCGCTTTAGTGTCAGACTGCCATCACTATAAACAGGACTATGCCATTGACTAAGCTGAAACCGTTAGCATGCTAATGCTAGCGCTAGCATGCTGATGCTAACTTAGAGGTGATGATGTAATATGAATGAGGTTGATGTTTACTGTATCAATGAATAGCTGGACATGCTGAATGTTTTTGGAGAGTAGTGTTAAACACTCTGATCCTGTGTTTTCACACTAAAAGGATGCACTTTGGTGAAAAGCTAATTTTTACTGCATGTGTCTAGGTATAGGCTGCCTTCCCTGCACTAACTACTGAAGGTAGCCATTGCAGTATACAGTCACATAGCAAATGTTTTATACTGGTGTAGCAATGTTATGCCATTATTATGTGAAGAAGATGTATTTGTAATTGTCCTGATTATTTGAATTGATCAACTAACAATAGCATGCAGAAGAAAGAAGGTTGAATTCACTGACAGTCTTGATACACACGTATCGTCCCAATCCTCTACAGTGTGGTAGGACAAATCCAACCTCCACTGCACATCCACTGTGCAGTGGGACCAACACACCAAATCACGTCCACAGTGGTGTGAATTTAATCAATAGTGGTGTGAACGGAACATCGATTACAGAGACTAAGGGGAATTTGATTCATTGAATTTAGATATTGGCCAATTAGGATTTATTTTGTTTTTGATAACCCGGGTTGTATTTTGTAGTTTTATATTTCTAAAAGTATTTGAGTATTTGTATGTTTTTTCTAATTTTTCTATTTCATATTTACACTCTGTGTTAATAAAAGGGAGTGGTTGCATTTAACCCTCCAAAGAGTACAACTGTGCAGTGGTGCTCATTCTGGTGTAATTAATGGTACCTGGCTCCATAGTCGATCCTAGCAATTTCTGGTCACTAGTCCAAACCCAACATAACTATAATAAGTATTTACAGTTATGCCACTTGATATAACCACTCTAATGTTGTAACAAGGTCACACAGGTTACACTGTTCTTTTTTTTTTCTTGGGCTACCCCAGAGTTAGTGCTGAAGTGTACTGAATGGACCCCTAATTTCTCCCGGTATCGGTTTGTGAATGTGTGGGTGAATGTTAGGCACATTGTAAAGTGTCCTGGATAAAGTTGCTATCTAACTATATAAATGGCGACCGACTTCCGCACCCTCGGTGGGGACACCCCACAGCTCTGTTATCGAATAAACAACGCACCGCCAGACCACATGTCGCCAACTGACTCGCCACGGCGGCCGCGCTGAATTTACGCGTCGCGTAGGGGACATCTCATTGCTCACTACACCTTTTCCACCGCGCAACATAATTAATTCTACTCACCAAATGTCGGACAAAACGGAAGGGGAGGCAGCTTCGTACCGTTTACCGTGCGCACGACCTAATCACCACAACAGCAGGCAGCCGGTGCGGGGTTTTTTCCTTTTTTTCCAAAATGTTTTTTTGGTCACCATTTTCTCCAGGAACCATTTCTGGTGTAACGCCACCGCCAGCATGCGCTGGGTTGCCAGGTTTGCACAGCCAGCGCCAGAAAGAAGCAACCACCTACATCAAACAAACAACACCCATCCCAAGGGCCCCGCCCTCTTCTACGGGGGTCCCCACGCGCCCCTACACTTACAGGGGGTCCGGCCACCAGCGGGCTGACCGCGGACCCCCTGCATAACTATTACATTCTCTCCCTACATGCCTCACTTACACCTCGCTGAAACTCGCGCCCTCCGCGCTTACAACACGCTCACCTGGCAACACCAACACCCCTCCCTCCACCCCCTCTTCCTCACCACCACGCCACTGCATACAGTCGGCACAACGTCCCTTCTCCACACACACACAGCACACACACTCACACACACACATGCTTCTACGCCGCCAACGCTCACCAACACGTCGCCAACGCGCAACAACAGTTCTGCATTGCTGCGTCTCTTCTCCACCACCACGCTCCATTCAGGTCACTACAATGTCTACACACGCTGCCTCTACTTCTTCCTGTACTTACAGCCACACTATCCGCTCCCCTGTGCACGTCGCCACGCTGTCTACTCTTTACCTCCCTCTCTGCCTCATAGCAAGTTAGCAACAGCCTCCACAGCACACACTGCTACCTCCCCCCCCGCCTGTTGCACGCCTAACACTCGCCTCCATCCCCAATATACACGCGGCCACGCTGGGCCCCGTGCGCGGCTGGGGTTGAGGGGGGCGTAGCCCCCCGAAACTCTAGTATAGTAAATGCACCATTTATCATCGCACAACAGGTGTGCAGTCACACCCAGCTCCAGGCCCGGCGACAGCCGATAACAGAGGAGGGGGCGGGTGGCAAGCTAAATATTATTTATTTTGACATAAAGATATTAAATCAGGTGTCTTAGAGATTGACAGTGTAGCAGAGACATGGTGGCTATTTACAACTACGAATAGCAGCTAAAGTCCTTGTCATGTCTGTCTATCAGTCCCCCCGGTAATAAACAACACGACCTACCACTTTCTATTTACGCCAAAGCACGTCCGTGTATCCCGTGCCTTATTCATTAAAAAAGGACCAGAAGGTTACTCTTCCTTTCTCCGTGAGACACTCACTATGGGAAACAGCACCCCCTGGTGATACACAGAGCTAACACAATACAATCATTGGACGACCGGATGTCCCTCATACAGCCGGAAGGGTTATAAAGGCCCTTGCGTGATGTAGTGCATTGTACACTTACAATGCGCTGGCGCACCCCGAAGATGCGGGCCACTGCGTCGTCTGCTCTCGGTACTCAGAGAAGTACCTCAACACCCGCTTCCAAGCAGGATGGCAGCCCAGCGGTGAGTCTTCTTTCGTTGCCGGCCAACCGGCCTCTTCCCTCGGGCCACATTGCGATGACGGCGGGGCCTTCGGAGCTAACACGGCTAGCGGACCTCGCTACGCTCCGTCGCAGCTCTCTCGTCCCACATCTACAGGCCCTTCAGCTGCGAGTGGTGGTACTCACCGTTCGCAGCGTCCGAATAAGGGCCCACCTCAGACCACAGCTCCCGCGGGTGGTGGGACAAGCCACCCGCAGCGCTACCACGGTGCTACTTCGGCCGACACCTCTGTGAGTGGCGGGACTAGCTGCTCACAGAGTAGCCGCGGCTCACCATCGCCCACTACTACTGTGTCTGGCGGTACTCGCCAGGCGCAGCGGCCTTCTTCCTCCTCGCCTCCCATGCCTTCTCAACCGCTGCTCTCGAGCGGTAGATGGGACGAGTCCCCGGAGGGCAGCGACTACTCCGACGATCCTACAAGGAGGACTCTAGGGAGGTCGTCATGACAAGCCCTGGCGATATTGCAACGTTTTATGTTTTTTCATAAATGAATGCCCTACTTCGCGAAGCAAGGAGTGAAATTAGCTGATCTACAACCTCACAACACGTCTCATGGTGACATCTACAGCTTGTAGATCTGCTAAACCGGTTAAGTCTGTCTGTGAGCGACTGAGCGTGACTAAATAATAACAAAAGGTATTGTAATCACTCCTGTCAGTATTTTAAAAGTAAATTCCTTGACACACCACATTACACTTAGTTGACTGGTCTGGGGTCCCCCAGGGGCTTTACTAGGCCACCTCCGTTTTTCCCTCCACCAAAAACAACCGATCTACAAGCTCACAAGTCACGTTGCGATGCGTTGTGAGCTTGTAGATCGGCTATTTTCACTGAATAGAGATACTAGGTTTCAACAGGCTGAACAAGCATAATTCATACAACAGCAACATTTTAAGTGAGGGTTTGCATGTGGTACCACCAGTACCACTCAGTTGTTCGGTTGATGTTTGAATCGGAACAGCTCTCAAAGACAACACGTCTCATGATGACATCTACAGCGTGTAGATCTGCTATTAAGTCTGTCTGTGAGCGACTGAACGCGACTAAATAATAACTAAAGGTTATTTTTAGCGGTGCCAACCGCTCTAAGCTTGACTTTGTCCGTATGTCCGTCCGTCCGTCCGTATCAGCACGGGATGATGAGCACAGGATTTTACACAGCTATAACTCCAGATTGCAGCATGCCACCAAGTCCAAATATGGTATGTGGACTTAGACCACCAATAGGGACGAGCATGACTTGCTGAAGTTAGCAAAGAGGGGTCCAGGGACCCCCCGCGTATGTTATGTCCGTCCGCCCGTTTAGGGCACGGGATTTTAAACAGCTATAACTCCAGTTTGAAGCCTGCCACCAAGTCCAAATTTGGTATGTGGACTTACACCACCAATAGGGACGAGCATGAATTGCTGAAGTTATCAAAGCGGGGTCCAGGGACCCCCCGCGTATGCTATGTCAGTCCGCCCGTTTAGGGCACGGGATTTTAAACAGCTATAACTCCAGTTTGAAGCCTGCCACCAAGTCCAAATTTGGTATGTGGACTTACACCACCAATAGGGACGAGCATGAATTGCTGAAGTTATCAAAGCGGGGTCCAGGGACCCCCCGCGTATGCTATGTCCGTCCGCCCGTTTAGGGCACGGGATTTTAAACAGCTATAACTCCAGTTTGAAGCCTGCCACCAAGTCCAAATTTGGTATGTGGACTTACACCACCAATAGCGAGGCGCATGACTTGCTGACGTTATCAAAGAGGGGTCCAGGGACCCCCAGCGCCCGTATGAGCACGGGATGAGCACGGGATTTTAAACAGCTATAACTCCAGTTTGCAGCATGCCACCAAGTCCACATTTGGTATGTGGACTTAGACCACCAATAGGGACCAGCATGAATTGCTGAAGCCCCGCCCCCTCTGTCTTCCCATTGGCTGGCCTTCAAACAGCCATAACTCAAGTTCGCAGCATGCTACGGAGTACAAATTTTGTACATGGACTAAAACCAGCAATAGGGACGAACTGTAATTACTTAAGCCCCGCCCCCTCTGTCTGCCCATTGGCTGGGCTTTAAACAGCCATCATTCCAGTTTGCAGCATGCTACCAAGTACAAATTCGGTAAGTCGACTCAGACCACCAATAGGGACGAACTGAAATGAGTTAAGCCCCGCCCCAAAGGCACCGCTTCCTTCACACAGGGTGTTATTTTTTCTTGGACATACAATATTTCCACCAGACTATTGTACAGCATACTTGTGCATTAAATGTGATACTTTTACAGTGTGTGACAGGCAGAGTATTGTAATCACTCCTGTCAGTCAATAAATACATCGAGAACAAATGTGCTGATTTTCATGAAATTTCTCGAGAAGAAAAGATGAGGTTTGATGGAGCCACATAGAAATAGTATGTGATGTCTGTCTGTCTGTCAGTCAGTGTCTCTCTCTCTCTCTCTCTCTCTCTCTCTCTCTCTCTCTCTCTCTCTCTGCTTCTCACAGCTATTAGTTCACTGTGAACAGGAAGTAGAAAGGCATTTCAGAATCGTTCTTCACAGGAAAGGATGGGTCACATCTTGCCCTGCGTGATCCTCTGTGAGTATATCACTAATATTACAAGTAGGTCTAATGAACTAGTGTTTCCACCATTTCAATGGAGGAATATGTGTACTTAAACAACAACAACATTTTGTTCAAGTTAAGCTGCTGAGTTTGACCTTGCTGTAGATTTAAAATTTCAACAATAATATAATTTACTATTAGCAATAAATAACATCCAAAAAACTGTGATGATGCAACTATACCGAACAGAGACAGCCTCTTGCAACCACTCCTAGTATGCCACTATGTATTTATTTATTTGTTTATTAATTAATTAATTCATTCATTCATTTATTTATTTTTATTTGTTCATTCATTCATTCATTCATTCATTCATTCCAGAGGTGTACAAAGTACTCAACCCCAGTACTTGAGTAAGAGTACAGATACTCCTGGTCAAATTTACTCCACTACAAGTAAAAGTGACTCAAGTGTTAGTCAAGTTAGAGTAAAACAAATGCTTTTAGATATACTTAAGTAGTCAAAAGTACATGCTTATGAAAATACTTAAAGTACAAGTAAAAGTCCTTTGAAGTCCTCGACTACCTCGAGCACTGTCCTGTCGGCAGTGCCAATGCCAATGATGTCCTCTGTGTTAAATACCGATACTTTAGTTTTCTTGGCATAGAGCTTGAGGCAGATCTTCCTGCACTTTCTCCGCTGTGTCTGAGACTCGGGCAATGTCATCTGCATAGTCCATGTCAGTAATCATGATGGGAGTTAGTAGCTTATCAATCAATCAATCAAACTGTATTTATAGAGCACATTTTCACACAACCTTAGTTGACCAAAGTGCTGTACAGGTAGAAGCAAAGCATACATCAAATCAAAGAACAAAAACACATAACATGTATGCATATAGGAGACACAGAGCGAGATTGTTCATTTACACCTACAGTATTGTAACGGTTTCCACTGAATTGGTTAATTTGTATTCGTATGGTAGACTGTCTACCAGAGAAATAATACTCCTTATTCCTCCTTTTTTGTATTAGTGAGTTCTTCCTCATCTGTGTTTTTAACCATTAGCGGAAACGTCGGAGCGCTGCGCTGTCGGAGGAATGCGCTGTCGGACTAACGTACTGCACCCCAAAAGTAGGCCTATGAGCTCAAATGATAAATGAAATACCAGTAAGGCAGGCAGCGGAGTAGCCCCTTTCGGGACACTGTTTACCTTTTTTGTATTTAGGAAGGCGTTATCCAGGGTGCCTTGACGCTCAAACCACTCTCTCTCGTACTCGCGGCTACCACTGTCTGGTCTCCGGCTAATAGCTCGTCCGCACGGATCGGCGATGCCGTTCCACTTCCCATGTCCCGCCTCCCCGCGTTGTGATTGTCACGCAAGCATGTAGGAGCTCGCCAATCAGAGGCAGTAACGTAGGACGCGCAGCTTGTCAGTCACAACGCGGGGAGGCGGGACATGGGAAGTGGAGCAGAGTGTGAGAGAGGAGCTTAAGTTGTACTAAATTATTAAAAATGTTAAACGGCATCGCCGATCCGTGCGGATTAATGCAGCTTTCTGGCGCGCTACTACTGCATCTCTGGGTACCTTTGGCTTTGAGAAATCTCTGCAACTTCTAAGCGACGAGATATTTGCCCCAGACCAGACAGTGGAAGCCGTGAGTACGAGAGAGAGTGGTTTGAGCGTCAAGGGACCCTGGATACCGCCTTCCCAAATACAAAAAAGGTAAACAGGGTCCCGGAGGGGGCTAGCAGCGGAGGTGATCTGGAACGGTTCCCTTCGTGTCAGTCACAACAAACACTTTGTTTGTTGTTTCAGCAGGAATGGCCAGAATGCGGGGAATCGCACCTTTGTTCAGGATCCGATGGCGGGGTGTGTGGCTCCTTCTTTTGTGGGATCAACGTCCACTTCACGGAGGGCTACGAACACTTGTTTACGGTCTAAAACGAACGGTACAAACACTGAGAGTAACAAGGGTCTGACTACCTCGTCCTCCACACTTCCCGCACTCACTCTCTTGCTCCGCAGGTGCCAGCACCTAATGACAATGGCATTTAATGACAACGGGGTCACAACGGGGTGATTGACAGGCGGCTCGCGGACCGTTTCGGGCCGCCGGGTAACAGGTGGCTCGCGGACCATTTCGGGCCGTCACGGTATGTACACAGAAGGTAGAAAACGTTAGATAGGAGTTAAAATAGGAATATTTAGGAGTGGATGTTGTTAAAAGCCAGAGAGAAAAGGTGAGTTTTTAGTAAGGACTTAAACATCTCGATGGACTTAGCAGATCTGATGTGTGGGGAGATTGTTCCACATGCAGCTCTGGGGCTGTCACCACAAAAGCGCGGTCAGCTTAGTCTTCCTTGGGACCAGCGTGAACCCCAGTGCCTCAAAAGATTATTATTTTCTCATGAGGAAATAACAGGAGTCACATGAGTGACACATCGCTGACAAAGCTGCACTCAGATCACATTAATTATATTCCAGTTCTTAATGTACTTTGGTGATAAAGAAAAATCTATTTGGTACAAATTCTCAGATCCAGGGCCATCAACTGTGACCTTTTTGTCAAGAAACAATAACATTCAGCTTCAAAGATTAGGACATGGAGCTAATTTTAACACTGGCATGACTGAGGTTACATTATCCAACACACAGCCTGCAAAACGGTCATTTTGAACAAGAAATCAAGCTCTCCTATTCGTTACTGTCTCACCTCTGTGCTCCAGACTAGCTGACACCTTCTCACCCACACAGTGGTGGGTTCCATTGTCTTCTAAATAGCCATTAACATCTCAATTGCACTCTGCGCAGTCAGTGAGCCCACATAATGTTGTTGTTGTAGGCAGACACAAACATTATAAAACTAGGCTAACTTGTAATGGTAACTGCAGATTCTGTATGTAAAATCTTTATTTAAAAAAAAGCGTATAAAACAGCGCGATCTGTAGCGTCACACATTAAAGTCTTCAGTGAAACATGGAGCCTATATGAACCACTGAAGCCACTGTCTAATTACGTGACTCCAGGGTTAGGGTTAGGGTTAGATTACGTGATCTCCATTGTGCAAAACACATGGATATCTCTTGACAAACCAATATTATATTATATAATATTCACATTATTGTCTGAGCGTAAAGCTCTCATTCTATCAGCTGTTCACGCTGATGAGAAAGCGTCTCCTCTCCTGTCCCTCTCATCTCCTTGTCAGCGTAACAAGTGAACACATCGCTATATGTTCCACAAATGTGCTCATTCCTGCGATAAATATCTGATCTACAAACATAAAACAATCGCTGCCTGACGAGCCATATGCTTGTAGATCACATCTGTTGGCACAGCATTTTAAAACAGCGCGATCCAGTAGCAAACACTCTGTACACTGCAGTGAAAGGGTTGCCAAATTGCGAGAAAAATAAGCAGTCAGGTCTATGAAAATGTTACTGCATGCATTGTGCCCTAAGAAAACAGTGAGGCATGAAACCATTGCATTGTAAATGGGGTTTATATCCGAGGCAAATTTGCAACCCCAGTCCCTGGTTAGACCTTTCTATATAAATATTTACCTAATAAAAATTATCTACAAAAGGACATGCATGAAGCTCTAATCTAAACAAGTATGAAAATATATTTATATCTGCAAAGTAACTAGTAGCCTAACTAAAGTTTTCAAATAATTGTAGTGGAGTAAAAGTGCAAGATTTGCCTCTGAGTTGTAGTGGAGTAGAAAAGTATTACCATTATAATGTAATTATATATATCATTATAATAATAATAATAATAGAAAGACGCCCAAAGTCGCTTATAATAAGCAGACATGGCAACATAGAATAGTTGCGCAGCAGCAAGTCTGCTGTCTACGGGCCGCTCTGTGGGGGGTCTCGAGGTGTAAAGTGCTCTAGGGAGGGGGAGAGAGGGGGAGAGCGATCAATTTAGCCGAAATAAAACGGCTGGGATGGGATACATGGTATGTATTTCATATTTATAATGAGTTAAAAAAAAAAAAAAAAAAACGGAGATGGTTTGAAACATATATTTAGGAAAAGTCATGAAAGGGGAACTTTCTCAGAGCTTCCTGAGAGAAGTTAAGCCACTTTCAATTCTCAAAATCGGTCCCATTGATTGCTTAGTCACGGAAGTGTTAAACTGAGGCCATCTGTTCTAAAACATGAAATAAAAAATAATGCATAGAGTAACTGTCATGAAGGGCGTTTTGATTACCCTGATTACACATATTTTCAGATCAGATTATAAGTAACATCTGGTGATATGACACAATACCTTACATGCTCATTCTGCATGCATACAGTTGACATAGAAAACAGAACATTCTCTCTGTTCAGTGTATGTTTGTGCAGAGACCTGCAGACATTGGCGCCAATCCTGTGGGTGCCGGGGAGCCCGAGCACCCACGGAGAAAGCTGAACACCCACAGGAAATGTGTCGGTCGGATGACTATTGTGTGATGCTTTGTAACGTGCACAGGATGCACGATGTACCCACTATGATACCGTGTGTTATTGTGAACAGATTTCTGTCATTCAAACTCTCTCCCTGTAATCTGCAAAGTCCTTATGCCAATTATGGTTTCATCATCAGCCAATAATCAAATTGTATGACTTGAAAATAGTAAAATAAAAAATGTCCTTTTGCACGCCTACTGGGACAGGTGTGTAGGAGCAGGTAGCCAGTGCATGAGACAGGAAAGAATAGTGATCACGCACACTGTCTTCACTTACAGCAAAAAAAGTATTTTATTGCGAGTACAATGTTTCCAACTGACATTCATCAGGTATTTCTGATTAAGGGGTTAAAACTTGGTTGATGTGTGTGTAACTTGTTGTTGAGTACCCTACCCACCCAACATAAATCGGCATCCATGCCTGCAGAGATGGTGGTTGTAGAGAGGCAGGTGTTGTTTGCAAGGCATGTGGTTCTTTGTGACCACATCCTCTGCTCTCATGGGAGCAGAGGATGTTCCATATCTACCCACACGCTCGTGAGCAGAGGATGTTTCATATCTAGCGGTCATTGATTTTTCATAAACTCAAACTTTACTCCTGATAGCAAATGCCATTTGAGGACATGTCTCTCTCACTTTCAAACATGTAAACATTGACTATTGACAATTTGGGGGGAATAGAGCCACACTTCTCTGCCGGGTCATATTTGACCCGCTAACACCACAAGTGTCACTTTTCTTTTTAAGACCATCAGAATTAACAAAAATGGTGGTAATTTTGTAGCGTTAAAATAGCTATCTCTGAGGATATCATGAAGCCTTGTTTCCAATAAAGAAATGTAAAGGGTACTTTTTACATATTTAAACTTGAAAATGGGTCAAAAATGACCCTAACACAAACATAAGAGCAATTTCCAGCGCAGGTGCTAATAGGTCTAATACAATGGTTCTCAATGTGGGGTCCGAGGACCGCCAGAGGTCCTTAAAGGGGGTTCCAGGTGTCCCCAGCTAAATCATTGATAATTAGGAACCAAATAGATATATTACCGGTCTGTAACTCTGAGAGTGTATGCAGTGGTTCTCAAATACATACATTTTGGGGGGGTTCCCCAGATTATTAGCTTAATGTGCAACATTGTTTATTCACTCAACAATAAACATGCCAACATACAGTATAAGTCTATACAGGGTATCTGCACATTTCTAAGTGACATTTTGTGAAATATTACCTGAGAAAGAGTTAAACATTTTGAAAATAGCTCTACAGGTCTACAAGCTCGGCGTTGTGAGCTTGTAGATAGTCAAACAAAATGTAATGCCTCAACTCTAACAATTCCCAGTGCTTGTCAGGGTGGGGCGTACCCAGTTCAAATATGTTGACCTGAAAATGTTGAGAAGCCTACTAATGGAGCATCATGGGTCCATTTGGTCTACAAGCTCTTAAATTAACATTGATTCTACATCGTAGATTGAGGTCCCAGAGATAAAAATCACATCAAATGGGGGTCCATGGCCTAATGCATATCAAACTGGGGGTCATTTAAATTAAAAGGTGGAGAATCACTGGTCAAAATGTGTTCACATCTTGCTACAGTACTACAGCGACTGTGCCGTTTTTTAACTTGAAACCTAGGCTAGCATGTCACCCTCATGTATTTAAAACATGCTCATAACTGAGTGAAATGGAGAACAGTTTGTCAATGGCCTATGTTCCCTACTGGAGCAAAAGGCTTAAGTAAGGTAAGTCTAGGCTGCCGGCGTTTCCAGCGCTTTTGAAAGTTAGCTCTGGAGATACAGAACACATCGGAGAGTGTTCTGTCAAATTTTTATATCCGCACCGTACAAAGAGGATTCTCGATCAAAATCGGAAAAAACATTGGCCTTTAATTGTCCAAGTAGGCAACACAAGAACAAATGAAAACACCATTCATCCGACCGTGTGGTTTTATTAGCCATGGGGCTTATAAAAGAGCAGCATGCACAGGCAATGTAATGCCATTACGCCAAACTACTTTAAATGATGAGATTCAATCAAACAATGAGTCGATTGGAGACCTCGTGTTGATCATTAGCTACTTTTAGCCACCTGGTTCTGTGTGTCTTTGTCTTTTAGTCCATCTGTTGGTCAGTCACAATCTGTCTAGCTTTGCTTTGTCTGGGTGCCTGTAGCCCTATCACAATTATTACATAATCGCTTAATCGCAATTACTTGAGATAATCTCAATTATTTTGTGCATAATCGTCATAATCATTTCCACGTTAAAAAATGTCATATATTTTCAAAAAGTGACAAAAACAATGGAAATAGCAGATCTACAAGCTCAAAAACGTTTACGCTTGTAGCTCGGCTATTTCCACTATGTTTATTCTTTTGTATAAAGTAATTAAACATGTGTCATTTGTCATATCTGCCCTGTGCAACTTTTGTTTACGAAGGCTAAAAACCAAATGTAATGAAAAGTGATTTGTATTCATAATGTTCCAATAATGTTCAACGACAGAAACACAATTAAATCGTTAATCGCAATTATTTGAGCGATAATTAATCGTCAAGTAAAATGTCCTAATTGTGACAGCCCCAGGGCCCTGTCGGCCTGCTTATCTGGCTGGCTGTTATTGGGCCACCCTTCTGTCTACTAGCCAGTCTGTCTTGCTGTCAGCCCAGGTATTAGTCCGTCTTTCTTATTCTTATCGTCTGTGACCTTGTTGCATTCATAATACATAATGAAATGGGTCTCTCTCTCTCTCTCTCTCTCTCTCTCTCCCTCTCTCCCTCTCTCCCTCTCTTTCTCTCTCTCTCTCTCTCTCTCTCTCTCTCTCTCTCCCTCCCTCTCCCTCTCCCTCTCCCTCTCCCTCTCCCTCTCTCTCTCTCTCTCTCTCTCTCTGTCAGAGATGTAGCGTGTGTGTTGGTGTGATCGGCAGACCATCATGCACCTCTTCCTGCTGCTGATCCTCCACGTCACAGCAGCCTATGGACAGATAGACCCTGGTACACCCCAAAACCTTTCCTTTTTTATTGTTATTCTAAAAACATTTTAAAATGGTGAAAATAGCCAATCTTCAAGCTCACAACGTGCCACGATGTGACACATTGTTAGTGTGTACATCTGCTCTTTTCGCTAATTTTGTGTGACCCTCTTGTATGATGAAGTAGGTCATTAATTTATGGGAAACAAAAACTGAAAAAGTTGAAATATACCTGACAGCAACAATATACAGATTGCATCACATCATAAGAACATGCATAAAACACTCTGCTTGATGTTATTTGTGCATTCATCATCATCATACTTATGCATAAACCCACACGTGTGCGTGCGTGCGTGCGTGCGTGCGTATGTGTGTGTGTGTTGTAGCACACTGTCGCTATGCCTTGGGCATGGAGGATGGCCGGATCAAAGATGATGACATCACAGCATCCAGCCAATGGTATGAGACCACGCGCCCTCAGTATGCCAGGTCAGTACAATTATGGTGCCTAATGTGTTTGTCTGAAGCCTAATTTATGCTCCTTGCGGGTCCGCCACAGCTTAAAACGTGCGCGGATAGGCCTTGCGTTAGATCACATATTTTAATAGCTTTTCTTTTTTTTTTGTGAGATCTGACGTTCATAGTGACAGAACACTATGCAACCAAAAAAAATAATAATCTCGCTAGACGAGATTGAAATCTCGAGATTTCAATCTCGTCTAGCGAGACTCCTGTTTTTTTTTTTTTTTTGGTTGCATAGTTGCATAAAATATGTGATCTAACGCAAGGCCTATCCGCACACGTGTTAAGCTGTGGCGGACCCAGGATGGAGTTAAGACATTTTTATACTGTACCATTCATCCTAAGATATCATAACATCATAGAAAAGGTAAGAAAACGTTAGTCCAAAATTCTCCTTAATATAGCATCAAATTCTATTCAACCACTTTAAACCTACATACATCGTCTACAGTATTTGAAAATAGCAGATCTACAAGCTCATAGCTTGTAGATCTGCTATTTTCAAAGACATCTTGGAAACATGTAAAAGATTTGGAATCTTGTATGGGGGTCCGTGCCACAACATATTTTCAGATGGGGATCCGCTGCCAAATACATATTAATTTGGGGGTCCTTGACATGAAAAGGTTTGAGAACCACTGTGGTACAGTATGCGGTCTTACTCAGTGAACTGTTGTATTCTTAATGTGACCAGGTTCAACCGTGTGGAGGGAGATGGAGCCTGGTGCCCTTCAAACGCATCAGACAGTCAATACTTACAGGTTTGTACCTTTTTAGTCTCCTTTTTAGTCTATGTGTTGTATATACTCTGTCTAGACTTTAGTCTGTGGACTATCGTATAGTACAGTGGTGTCGCTGTGAGGTAGTTATTTAGTTAAATACTTTTCATTGGTTAAATATTTGTAAAAACACACAGACACACTTAACTACTTCCACTTTCAAAAAATGTCAGAAATACCTAAAATACTTTAGCATCTAAAAGACCTTGTAGATTGGCAATTTTCACTACTTTTGCATGACACTCTTGTGCGACAAAGTAGGTCATTCATTTATGGAAAACATAATCCTATCATAAAACATATCATAGCACATCATATAACATATCACATCCTCCATGATCCAATGGGTGGAGAGGCAGGGAATCAGAAGGTTCCCGTCTGGTTCGCTTCCAGTCTGCCTAGTACTAGACACTGCCTAGTATCAATGTGGCCCTGAGCAAGACACTTAACCCCTAACTGCTCCCTGGGTGCTGTGTTAATAGTGCCACCTGCTCCCAATAGTTAGGATGGGTAAATCCAGAGGACAAATTTCACGTACGTGCAATTGCACAGTGACAAAAAATACCCCAAATTAGTGGGGACTGTATTATGAATATGAATATGAATATATTATCAGCACATCATAACACATCTTATATAACATCACAGCACATCATCATATCATAGCACATCATCACAGAGCATACCATGTCTTTTACACATAATTAAACCCTGTCCATGTGCCCCTGTGTAGGTGGACCTGGGAAGGCTGACCTTCCTTGCAATAGTGGGGACCCAGGGGCGATTCGTCAGGAACTCGGGGAATGAGTTTGCCCGCGCCTACCGCCTCAACTACAGCAGAGATGGTCTGAGCTGGAGGTCCTGGAGAAATAGACTGGGCAACAAGGTGAAAGGAGAGGGAAAGGGAGAGGGAGGGAGGGATGGAGAATAGATGATAAACATATCTCCCACAGAGATTTGCTTTTGAGGTAGCCTATAGAAACTTCTGTCACACTCATGTATTTAAAACATGCTCATAACTGGGATGTAAATCTGCAACATGTAAGAACTCTAACCACTTAAACCCTACTGCAGGGGTCTTCAACAAGGGGTCCGTTTTTTTTACATTAACCACTTGAACCCTCCCTAGCATGATGTAGCATCCCTTTTCTGAGGAGAACTTTATCCAAAAATAGCAGATCTACAAGCTCACAACCCCTAGCACTGCGAGGCGTTGTGAGCTTGTAGATCGTCTATTTTCGGCAAAGAGGTTTGGTGTAGAGGGAAAAAAGAGCAGACTACAGAGTGAAAGGTCAAGTTTACTAAGTATTGAGGGTTTAAGTGGTTAACATGAATCCAGCATGATAGTGCTGTCAATGAATTCTATGGAGCTATCTATGAAATCTATGAAAAAGTTTAATCTACAACACAATTTTATGCAATATGTAGAAGGGGTCCCTGCTTCATCTCTCTCAGCTAGGGGTCCTTGGCCTGAAAAATATTGTGAAGACCCCTGCCTGCCCTACTGTGTATACTTTGTTGACCAGCGTTCCCCATGGGTGTATTCTCGGCCCCCTCATTCCTCCCTTTACACAAAATGTCTTTGTCGAAAATATTTTTTTGTGTGCTAACGTTTCATTATGAGCCATTTCTGGTCATTCAAACTTCTACCACAAGAAATGACTTATAGGGCACTTCCTGGTGACCTCAGCATCCACTATCTACGCCATTAGCGCACCTGAAATATAATAAAACAACCTAACCATGAGGATGTTGCCCTCACTCCTAAATGCATGCACACACACACGCACGCACGCACGCACGCTCGCTTGCTCGCTCGCTCGCTCGCTCACTCACTCACTCACTCACTCACTCACTCGCTCACTCACTCACTCACTCACTCACTTTCTCTCTCTGCTTTTAGGTAGAGGAATTTTTGGTTGTATTATTACACTATTATTAAACACTACTCACTGTGATGTTGAAATTTGTATCTCAAATATACAGTGTAGTACAATATACAATATAATGGCAGTCTTGGCCACTGTACACAAAACTATTGGTGAATGTTGCACTTACTGTATGATATGAATGACGATACATGTAAAACAGCCTTTTCTATGTAAAAACTTCGGTAACACTTTCTATGAAGGTTGCCTCTATAATGCTTTATAAGCTCATTTATGATGCATTATAATGCCCTTATAAGGCATTATAATGCTCGTTATAAATGTTTATAATCACGCATAACGACTTATAACCACGTTTATAACGTATTATAACTGCTGGTCATAATGCATTATTATGCTCAGTGGAACAGCACATTATAACTACTCTAACTTAGTCAGTTGTAAAGGCTCATAGAGAAGTGCTGTAATGTGTCATAACGCATTATAACCAAATGTTTATTAAATGGAATAATGTCTTATAAACATCAATAATATGCTATAACATGACTTTGAGACCTTTAAGTAAAGTGGCCACATATTCACGCGTTATTAGACATTGTATCATACTATAATACCCTATAGCACGACACAGTGACCTTTAAGTAAAGTGGAAACATTCTTTAATGGTTATTAGCACTTGTATCATACTATAATACCCTATAGCACGACGTAGTGATCTTTAAGTAAAGTGGAAACATTATTTAATGGTCATTAGCACTTGTATCATACTATAATACCCTATAGCATGACGTAGTGACCTTTAAGTAAAGTGACAACATTCTTTATAAGCTATTAGCATTTGTATCACGTTATAATACTCTATAGCTTGATGTAGAGAGAAGGAATGAGTCCATATCAGTGTGTTTTGAGTTTTGTTCATTTTACTGGACATTATGGAACTGCAACAAGACAGTTAAACACATAAACAATGAATATAAGGCACATTTCTTCATCACATTATCAGGATGCATTGGCTTTCTTTTTGATTGATAGCCATACTGTAACTGCCCTGCTGAAAAAAACAGCACAAACCAGCTTATGATGGTTGCTGGTTTTAGCTGGTTTTAGCTGGTATTAGCTGGTCTTGGCTGGTCTTAAGCTGGTTTAGATGGCATACCAGGCTGGACAAGCTGGTCAGGCTGGTCAGGCTGGTTTGCCAGTGTAGTTGGTTAGCTGGTCACTAAGCTGGATTCTGCTGGTCTTTGCTGGTCAGCCAGCTGGCTGGCTGGACTGACCAGCAAAGCCAAGCTGGTAGCTGGTCTTTGCTGGTCAAATGGGTGGACTGACCAGCAAAGACCAGCTTACCAGCTAGACTTAGCTGGTCAGATGGCTGGAATCTGGACAGACCAGCAAAGACCAGCAAAGACCAGCTTAGCAGCTGGTCAAGTTTGGTTAGATCAGTGGTTCTCAACATGTGGATCGGGACTCCCAGGGGGGTCCCCACGTGATTTTGGGGTGGTCCCCAGATGACAGTGAAGTGACAATTTAAGGACCTTTAAGACCTTTTTAGTACCTAAAAAAACCCCACCATTACTGCATCAAAAGTAATCAACAAACTATACTATAATTTTTGTTTTTAAATATCAGATCTACAAGCTCACAACACCTTCCTTGCGAGGCGTTGTGAGCTTGAAGATCTGCTATTTTAACAATAGAGTCAAACTAAACGTAAATGCATCAACTCCTACATTCCAAGTGCTTATCAGGGTGGGGGGTCCCCAGCTCAAATATGATTATATAAAAATCTAAAATATATAATATAATATAATATAATATAATATATAATATACAAAATATTAAAAATCCATCAATTAATAAAAAAATAGCAGATCTACAAGCGTTGTGAGCTTGCAGATCTGCTATTTTAACTAGTTTGGATCCCGGGGAGACATCATACCTGCCATTTTTCTTCTGTTACAATTGCCCCCCCCCCCCCCCCCCCAGTATATATTATGGTATTGTATTGTATGGTATTGTAATGTATTGTATTTTATTGTATTGTATTTTTTTTTATTTCACTTTACATTTCTTATGCTTTTCTTGTGATGTGACATAAATAATAGATTTAATAATAATAATAATAATAATAATAATAATAATAATAATAATAATAATAATAATAATAATAATAATAATAATAATGGTAATAATAATAATGTATTATTATTATCATGACATTCATCCAAACTTATTTACTTAATTTCGCAATTGGCAAATAATATGCTAGTTTGATTCTGAATAACACTTTTTTGCTATGGTTACCAAAACAGATCTACAGATCTACATCTTGTCGCAATTCGACGCGTTGTGAGCTTTGTGATCTGTTTTTACAGAGAAGTGGGCCTTTATGCAATGACGCTTCTCCCTTTATGGGGCCTGAGCAGTGTTGCCATATCTGCTTATTATAAGCGACTTTGGGCTTGTTTTTCTGTTGCTTGTAAATATTAGTGAAATATTTCACTTATTCTTTTTGAAAATAGCAGATCTACAAGCTCACAATGTGTTGCAAATGCGACGCACTGTGAGCTTGTAGATAAAGCTCTATAAACCTGTGTATAGGTTTAAAGTGCAAATGTCGCTTCTTTTGGGCTTAATTGTTTTCACAGACCTGGCTGCTTATTTTTCTCACAAAATCTGGCAACAATGCCTCAGCTGGCTCGCGACCCTTGAACTCTATGCTCGCGACCGCTCGCGACGCGCGGGGAGAATGAATGCTGTCTCGAGTCACTTCAATAGAAAGTTAGATAAATTACGTTGCTTTGGATTCATCAAAAATAATTATAAACCGGCTTCAGAGAAGATAAAAGAAAGAAGAAGAAGCGGCGGACATTTTAGGTGAGTGTTGACACACAGAAATACTATTTATGTAGGCTTTTTAGCCTACTATTACTGACTGTATGTATAAGTGCGTAGGCTGCTGTGTTCGAAGCCAATCACAAGTCATGACCCAACATTGTTTATTAATGTGTCTTGATAAAGGGATTATGACAATAATTACAAGAAATGACAGTGGGAACATACAATATAATGTTTAATATAGGCCACTATCTGTACTGCTTGGCTGTGTGCTGCTCAAAACTAAATTCAGAATCTGACGTGTGTGTGTGTGTGTGTGTGTGTGTGTGTGTGTGTGTGTGTGTGTGTGTGTGTGTGTGTGTGTGTGTGTGTGTGTGTGTGTGTGTGTGTGTGTGCGGCTTTCAGTGATGAAGCTACAGAGTGTTTTAATATCCTGTGAACTCTGAACTGAACATTAATGATTCGCTTGTCTGTCTGTCTGTCTGTCTGTCTGTCTGTGTGTGTGTGTGTGTGTGTGTGTGTGTGTGTGTGTGTGTGTGTGTGTGTGTGTGTTATTATTACACATTTCTTTGGCTGCAGTGGCCAAGACGAATGGTTTGCAGGCAGCCCTACTAAAACAGAAAAAGGAACCCAAGAAGAGAGAACCATTATGTGTTATGCCCCCCCCCCCCTCCCACAAAGAAAAGAAAACAGTTTGAAGGTAAAGTGATATTGTTTTGTGTAATATTAAAGTAATCAGTAACAGGGGTCTCCCAGACCCAGACTCTCCACCTCTTTAGTAAGCCGAAAATGCATTTCCAGGAATACCAAATTTAACCAATCAGAACTCTGGATACAGGATAAATAAGTGCAATTGGAAGTGATGACACAAAGAAGTGGGCATATAACATTGGAACAGGAACACTAACATTGAAGCTAATGAATAGGTACTCTCTCCTGAAATTGGCAACCCATCTGAAACTGAATTGTCTACTTATTAAAGAGATCGAGAGACCCCTGCTTATTAAGACTGGGAACGCATCTGTGTCATTTTGTTTTATTTCTTTGGCCATTCAAAAACAGCAGATCCACAAGCTCATAGTGCGGCACTCGGTGGCACACTATGAGCTTGTAGATTGCTATTTTTGAAAATCTTTGAATATATATTTTTTAAAGCGAACATTTGTACCTCAAATCTTTTTATTTTTATTAAAACTTTTAGGATTTAGAGAACATTTTTAGAATCGGCCTCAGGTCTTAATGGGTTAAAGCTGCACTATGTAACTTTCCTCTTCTCCCCCGGATTTGAACCCGGTTTCCTGAGCTTTTACCATTGAGCTAATAGAGCCTGCCTGCTTGCTCAGGTGATACATTGAATCTTGACCATCAGATCAAAATTCATGTCAGATCCTGTGTCTAGGTGAGACATGACCTTTGACACTAAATGTCTCAATAGAAGAGCAGGGAGACGAAATACAACCACCCCAATTGTATAAGTTATATAGTATTATTTGTATTAACATACTCTAACATACAGATTGTATAAGTTATTGTATTAATATACTATACGATACAGATTGCATAAAATTACATTTTATTCCACTTTAACTTTATAACAAAAAATATCTTGTTTTATCCAAAATATATCTTGCACTAGCTTTAGACTCTGACTCGTCTGAATATGGTGGAGATGCTGTTGTACCCCAAGCTATCCACGACGAAATGTCAAGTACAGTCGTACCCAGGCGAAGGCCAAAGAGTTGGAGCTGGACCTACAGCATCTTAAAACTAAGTAAGCAATGACTAATTTTAACGAAACAGTTGCATGAGTTTGCTCTTCTCTTTTTGTATATATCTATATGTTGGTTAATTGTTCTCGTTCTTTTTTACTTAGATCTTGACCACAAATGTTAAAAAAAACATTATATAGAAAGCATGTTATATGGAGTGGACAGATGCTAGGTTCATTATTAAACTGTTATCCTACTAACGCATACATCAATTCAGTTTTTATTTTTTTATTTTTCCGTACCCTGTTCATGCTTTAAGATGCAACAAATTAGAGATTGCAAAACAGAAACTGGAGGAAGGGCCTCAATATAGCTCTGCAGCAAAGCCTGACATTCCTGCTGCAGATAAGCAAACCAGTGACAGCATAGGTGTGTTTAGACAGTCATACTGTTCTACGTAAAATGGTGACAATGTGTACAATATAAGTACTGTGATACTGCCAAAAGGAGCTTAAATGTGATTTTCTACATTTTCAGTTGCAACTTCCTCCATTTCCTCTTCCCCCGAGTCAGACGATTTGGCATTGACACCTGGGATGTTTGACACCAACGGTGACAAGGTATTGAAGAAACATACTGTGTAGGACAGTGGTTCATAAAAGTGGGGTCCCCAGGGGGTTCCACAGTGTCCCCAGCTAAATAAGAAACAGTTAAGCACAAAAGCACTATTTCAAAAATAGGCAACGGGTCATGATGCATCGTGAGCTTGTAGATCAGCTATGTTTTGCTATTTCTGAACTATTTTTGAACAGTTTTGCCTATAGATACACACAGAGCTAGACGGGAATGCCCAGGAACGCCCATTCGATTTTGGCTCGGGGGAAAACACAACGATCTGCCTCATAGAGTTACATCATACACGATCGTTTGGATCACTTTCAGAGCTATTTTATGGACTATAGAAACATTGTCAGCCAAGAAAAAATCCATCAGAAGGACAGCTGGAACACAATCGTCCACTCGCCCTCGGCAAAGTTGACTTATTTTTAAGATATATGTGACTAAAAAGACCAAACATTGACAAACTATGAGCTCACAGCGTGTCGGAACGCGACGCGTTGTAACTGTGAGCTAGATTGGCAATGTTTGGTTTATGTTCCCCCCAGAATACATAAACTGGGGTTCATGTGGTTTATCACTGATCAGATTATCCTTATATGTTATTGCATTAGTCAAGTTTCAGCACAAGCACCACTGAGACCGGAGATGTTTCCCTCTTTACATCTCCGTCTGAATACTAAAACACTCGCCCCAAAACACAGTCGCCCCGGGGCAAACCCGCCGGTATTCACCTGGTATTCCTAAACGTAACCTCAGTAAATCTATGCCTAAACTGTTAAACATAACCTTATTCCTATACGGAACCTCAGTAAAACTATGTCTAACCCTGAACTTATTTCAAACCGTAATACAGATACAAGAATACAAGAACCGCTGGTCGGTGAAAATGGGGGCGAGCGTGTTTTGGGGCGAGTTTTCTGGTTACCACCCGTCTCCCTCCGTGTTGCCAAACATGTTTACATATGCACAGTGTTGAATCGCCTGGTAGAGACACTATTACAAGATATGATCAATTAAACTTACCATAATATCAAAACCCAACAACCATTAAGTCATCAATAATGTTTATAGTAAATTTGAAGTACAGTTTAGAGACTGTTTTGTGAACGGCACGTACCGACACCATTATCATTTGGTGACATGCGTCATTTAATATCATGCAGGATTTACACACTGCTTTAGCTCCGTGTTCATTGCCAGATTAACAATTGTGTTTTCTGTAGGTTTTTAAACGAGGATAGGTTAGGGTTTGGCTTGTTTTGTGTGTAAATCGCTGCATGTTGCGTTCCAAACTGTAATGGCGTCGATGTCTCCTGTACTAGGAATTCACTAAAACGTGTTCTATAAACTTCATTGATGAATGAATGGCTTTTGCTTTTTGATATTATGATAAGTTTAATTGATCATATCTATAGAAAATGTAATAGTGTCTCTTACCAGGCGATTAAATCAGATAACCTCGGGCCATTGTGTTGTGTTGGATCCTCTGTCCAGTCAGGACAACATTCCAATCGGACTCTTGTTTAATTTGCTAATGTAACGTTCCTTGTCGAGTGGCAACAAGGTTCTGTGCCTGTGATCTGGCAAGCCATGACGCCTGCTTTTTAAATTGGTATACTTTTACAGCATGTGAGTTTGAAAACCCCACATCCCTCTGTCTATACCAGCTGGGGGAAATTTGTGTTTTCCCCCGAGCGCGACTCTGCCTCCGTAGGTACGGCCCACTGATGACACTACGCCGTGTGGATGTATGGCATGCACAAAATAGGGATGCCAGGCGCAAAGGGTTATTTCACTACTGTTTTACCAGCTAGTATGTAATCCAATGACATTGTACTGTATAATAATTACTTTAACTCTCCCCACCTACAGTATAGACAGTTGTAGAATTCTGTACTAAATCTAATCCAACAATTAACATCTTCTCTATTGGAGGTCCATGGCACCAACTCTTTTCCAAATGGGGTCCACATTTGGGGGTCCTTGACATGAAAATGTAATTTCTTTACAGTAAACTGTTTGAAGTGTGCCTGCTTTTGTCCAAAATGAAAGTCTGGGAAATGTCATGGTAAAATGTGTTTTAATTTCTAAAACATGTCTTGTTTTCTTGTTTCAGGTCCATATTGGCTCTGGTGTGTGGCTCCAAAAGGAGATCTGGAAGATGGTGGCAGCAAACACCAAGGACTCCCTGTTCATGAAGGAGCTTGCTGTTGCCATTTGGGGGACAAGAACCCTGAAGACCATGAGCCTTACAGACAAAGAATGCCCCACTAGCAAGTGCGAGGCCAAACCCCCCTGACCCCAGGACTCAGAGGTATGTTTACTGAGCGGTGGGGGGGGCTGTTTTGGCTCTGTGCATGACTGTAGTTCTCTTTAAGTTTTCCAGAAGGTGGAATTCCTGTTAGCGTTACTGTTCATACCTTCATTTGGTTGTCTCAGTGGCATCAATTTCAACCAGAAACCTGCCAAGCCAATCAACTGAAGCTATGAAAAACTGAGCGGGAAATGGGAATGTCACCTTCGAGAAAAGAGAACTACAGTCATGCACAGAAGCCTATTATTAGTTTATTATGCAAGTGTTATTAGTTTACTATGCAAGCCTTATTAAGCTTATTAATCAATCATAAAGGAAAATACTCTATTGTAATAAAATAATCCATTTTAGGGCTGAAAGAATTGCAGATCTACAAGCTTGGAACTTGTTGGACGCGTTGCGAGCTTGTAGATCAAAAAAATAATCAATAGAATAATCGTGTAGAATAATTGGTAGTGGCAGCCCTACATGCATGTGTGGCAGGGGTAGCTTTTTTTCCCCAATTGTTGTTGTCCATTGTAGCCATCTGGCTTATTGCCTGCCCACTGCCCACCCACCTTTTCCATTCAAATGCATTTTTCCATAACTGAAAAAGGGGGTTAAAAAAACACTTCACCCCATTTTCAACTCATCTTCATATAATTGGTCCTCACTAATACACATTTTAAGATGGCACCATCTATGTCTACTCACTCTGTGTTTCATTGATGGGTCGTGGACAGTTTAGAAACCTGCCTACCTTTGACATCATCGGTAGGCAGGTTTGGTCATTTTGATCAACATTTTTAACTTTTTTATTTGTTAATTATTAATGCAAGAACAATGGCTTCTACTTTCTATTAGCTTGGAATTTCCATTGGTGATGTCACTGGTAGGCAGGTTTCTGAACTGTCCACATTCCACCAATGAGTGGCAGAACGAGTAGACAGAAATGGTGCCATTGTATAATGAACATTAGCGAGGACCAGTTATATGAAGATAAGGTTGAAAATGGGTGAAGTTTAAGTTACTTTAAGTTATTCTCAAAACATCACAATTCATACAACTCACCCCATGCATGTCTAAGCTAATTATATTTGTTTTATTGGTGGGGGTTCTTGTTTGTTTTCTTTCAGACTGTTTCCATTGGTGGCTGGAGGGACAGAACATTAATGGGGAAGATCTCACAAAGAGGAAGAAGGCCATGGGGATATGATACATTTCAGAAAAAAATCCAGGACATCAATAGAAAGGACAAGAAATTGTGTGTCTGTGTATGGGGGGTGATATGGGGGTGTGCGTAATAGCGCCACCAGCAAGCCGATTTTTGCAAAAACATTTTTGACTACAACTTTTGCAGATGTTTTCCAAACATCACACAAATCGGTATACAGTATCTCCATAGTCATGTGATCAAGACAGATCTGTCCGATTTTTCATATTTTCTCACTATTTTCCAGTCATTTGAATTTGTGTGTGTGTGTGTGTGTGTGTGTGTGTGTGTGTGTGTGTGTGTGTGTGTGTGTGTGTGTGTGTGTTCCTCAGGTTGAAGTTTATGAATGTATTTGTTTATTTACATATTTGTTATTTGAATGTTGTTTTTTAGTTTTTTAATAAGTGTTTAATAAATTATTGTTATGTATGAAATTGATACATGATTATTTATTCCTTTGTGGATTTTGCTCACTTTTATATAGGCTATTTTAGGCTACTGTTTTTTTAATATACCACGTGCTGTGGGAACCTGGCTGAAATTCACCGTGATCATGCATCCTCTCCAGCAAAGTTGTTCACTGCATACCAGAATACACCTGAATAAAATAAAAAACAGATAGCAGCTTAAACCAGCTTAAACCAGCTGCCTACCAGCTAAACCAGCTAAAACCATCATGAATACCAGCTCCCAGCTTAAACCAGCCTTGACCAGCAAAATCATCATAAATACCAGCTACCAGCTTAGACCAGCTACCAGCTTAAACCAGCTACCAGCTTAAACCAGCTACCAGCTTAAACCAGCAAAACCTACCATCTTAAGCTGGTCAACCACCAAGACCAGCTAAAAGGTGGCGAAAACACACCTGAAGCTGGTGAAAACACAGCTTAAACTGGCGAAAACACACCTTAGGCTGGTCAACCACCAAGACCAGCTAAAACCAGCTGGTCCAGCTTAGGCTGGTCTAGGCTGGTTTTTTCAGCAGGGTGGACACAAACAGAATAATACATAACAGAAATAACATTTAAACAAAAAAATGTTTTACAAAAATATAACATAAATACATGACACCAAATAGTTCTGTTTTTTCCAACATAGTATTACTATTACAGTGGGGTAGAATTCATTAATTAATCACAACACAGTCACACAGTAGCAGCTTGGGGTCTCTGCAGTCACTACTTCAGTGCAAGTTAGCTTTAGCTGCTAAGCTAAGATGCTAAGCTAAGCTGCTCAGTATGGAGGACACTACTACAAAACAAACATTGTGGAGACAAATGGCCAACTTTCCCACCATTAAAATACCCCCTCGTCATTATGCTACGTTATGTGTCTAAGTTTAGTTTACCCACTTAATGATATATCCCCTACAACAAGAAGGTTAAACACGAACAATGAATTAAGGCACGTTTCTGTCCAGTCTTCATCACATTGCATAACAGGATGTTATGTTATTGTCCTCTTTGACTGACAAAATCCTGTAGCACTCACTGGAGTGTAATGCCCCCTTGTGACGTGGTGGAGCTATTGCTCTGTATGTGTTGTTGCTATTCAAGTTCATAGTAGATGTCATGGTAATACAAGTTAAATAGTTTCAAAGAGAGAGTTCACGCATAAGTGTATTTCTTTTCTGTCATATTGTTGTAATGTTAGTCTATTTACTTAATAGTCACTGTGTTCCATTCCTGCAAAAGACAACACATACAGAGCAATAGCTCCACCGCGCCACAAGGGGGCATTACATTCCAGTGAGAGCTACAGAATTCTGTCAGTCAAAGAGGACAATAACATAACATTCTGTTATGCAATGTGATGAAGACTGGACAGATACGTGCCTTAGTTCATTGTTTAATTATGTGTTTAACAATCTTGTTGCAGGTGGGATATCATACAATGGGTAAACTTTGACACATAAAGTAGCATATGACCAGGGAGTATTTTGATGGTGGGAAATTTGGCCATTTGTCTCCACAATGTTTGTAACTACAATTGTCCTCCATACTGAGCATCTTAGCTTAGCATCTTAACTTAGCAGCTAAAGCTAACTTGCACTGAAGTAGTGACTGCAGAGGCCCCAAGCTGCTACTGTGTGACTGTGTTGTGATTAATTAATGAATTCTACCCCACTGTAATAATAATACTATTTTGGAAACAACAGTACTATTTGGTGTCATGTATTTATGTTATATTTTTGTAAAACATTTTTTTGTTTAAATGTTATTTCTGTTATGTATTATTCTGTTTGTGTCCAGTTACAGTATGGCTATCAATCAAAAAGAAAGCCAATGCATCCTGATAATGTGATGAAGAAATGTGCCTTAAATTCATTGTTTATGTGTTTAACTGTCTTGTTGCAGTTCCATAATGTCCAGTAAAATGAACAAACTCAAAACACACTGATATGGACTCATTCCTTCTCTCTACATCAAGCTATACAGTATTATAACATGATACAAATGCTAATGACTTATAAAGAATGTTGTCACTTTACTTAAAGGTCACTACGTCATGCTATAGGGTATTATAGTATGATACAAGTGCTAATGACCATTAAAGAATGTTTCCACTTTACTTAAAGGTCACTATGTTGTGCTATAGGGTATTATATGATACAAGTTCTAATAACCATTAAAGAATGTTTCCACTTTACTTAAAGGTCACTGTGTCGTGCTATAGGGCAGGGGTTCCCAAAGTAGGGGTCGCGGGAGACTGACGTGGGGTCGCGAAATTATTTTGGGTCATTAAAAAAAAAAAAAAAAAAAGTTTTTTATTTTTTTATTTTTTTTACTTTGAATTCAACAGAATGGATGAAATACCATCTAAAATGATCACAAATGGTACATTTTACCATTTTTACATATTACAAATGCACACCGAACGTGCAAGTTTATGTGCATAAATGACCTCCAGGTTTAGGTGGGGTCGCGAGTCAATTTCCGCCTTATTTTGGGGTCGCGGGCTGAAAAGTTTGGGAACCCATGCTATAGGGTATTATAGTATGATACAATGTCTAATAACGCATGAGTACAGTATGTGGCCACTTTACTTAAAGGTCTCAAACTCTCAAAGTCATGTTATAGCATATTATTGATGTTTATAAGACATTATTCCATTTAATAAACATTTGGTTATAATGCGTAATGACACATTACAGCACTTCTCTATGAGCCATTACAACTGACTAAGTTAGGGTTATAATGTTCTGTTCCACTGAGCGTAATAATGCATTATGACCAGCAGTTATAATATGTTATAAATGTGGTTATAAGTCGTTATATATGATTATAAACATTTATAAAGGGCATTATAATGCCTTATAAGGGCATTATAATGCATTAGAAAGTAGCTTATAAAGCATTATAGATGCAACCTTCATAGAAAGTGTTACCAAAACTTCTTCAGAGAATCACAGGTAGAGTCAAAAATAAGGGCACATACTGTACCAGATAAATAGGCTATAGCTAATATTCCTTCCCACAGCTGGCCCAGGTTCAAATCTGACCCCAGATTATTCACTGCATGTCATCCCCCACCTCTCTCCCACCATTCTTGTCTTTCTGTTAACTCTACCTATCTGAAACAAACATAAAATACAAAAAAATACATACATTGTAATGCATATTGAAATAGTATAGTTGAATGTATGGTGTATGTATGTATACACACTACATATTCTACATATTCAATCCTTTTTTCCTGACAATTGAAGGTAATGGAAGCCAACGTCAATGCCTATGCTTCAGTCATTAAAGACCTACGCCCTCCAGTCATCACCCGCTATGTCAGACTGATTCCCGTCAACAAGCTGAACACCGATGTCTGTATGAGAGTTGAGCTGTATGGATGTCCCTGGGAAGGTACACACACACACACACCGCACGCACACCGCACACCACACAAACACCGCACACCACACACACACACCGCACACCACACACACGCACGCACGCACGCACGCACGCACGCACGCACGCACACGCGCGCGCACACACACACATACACACACACACACACACACACACACACACACACACACACACACACACACACACACACACACACACACACACACACACACACACACACACACATACATAGATTGCTGAAACCTTCTTTAATGGTTATTAGCACTTGTGTCATACTATAATACCTTATAGCATGATGTAGTGACCTTTAAGTAAAGTGGCAACATTATTTAATAGTCTTTAGCATTTGTATCATACTATAATATGCTATAGCTTGACGTAGAGACCTTTAAGTAAAGTGGAGACATTCTTTAATAGTCATTATTATTTGTACCGTACTATAATACCCTATAGCTTGACGTAGAGAGAAGGAATGAGTCCATATCAGTGTGGTTTGAGTTTGTTCATTTCACTGGACATTATGGAACTGCAACAAGACAGTTAAACACATACACAATGAATTTCTGTCCAGTCTTCATCACATTACATAACAGGATGTATTGGCTTTCCTTTTGATTGATAGACAAACACTGTAACTGGACATAAACATAATAATACATAACAGAAACTAGAAAAAGTGCTCCTCGGAGCACAGGTCTCCGCCAGGTCAGGTACGTTATTCTGGCCTCCTGGTGGCGCTATAATAGGCCAATGTGAAAAGGGTGCCATTTATTCTTAGGTATTTCACGGCAATCAGACATTGCATTCATGATTTGAGGCATTTTGTTCCAAAAATGTGTTTTGCTAAATTAGACCTGCTGGTGGCGCTATAACAGGCCAATGTGAAAAGGGTGGCATTTCTTCCTCGGCCTAGTGGGAATGTGCGTGTGAAATTTCATGGAAATCGCAAGCTGCGTGCATAGTTTGAGGCTTTTTGTTCAAAACGGACCAATCCTGCAAACTTTGGAAGCCAACCATAAGCAATGAGGATGGAATATGGGAAATCGGACAGATTTGTGTTGATCACATGACTATAGAGATACTGTGTACCGATTTGCATGAGGTTTGGATAAAATCTGTAGGAGTAATGTAAAAAAGTGTGTTTTGCACAAATCGGCCTCCTGGTGGCGCTATAACAGGCCCATGTGAAAAAATTGGGGCAGAGGTTCTAAATTGGCATCCAGGGAGTGTGTGTGCACAGTTTGGGAGCGAACGGGCCAACGGTGCCGGAGATTAGCTGGTAACACACAGACAGGACGGACACACGGACACACACACGGACACATACACGGACGGACGGACGGAGGGTAAAACATACTCTCTCGCCATGCCTTCGGCCTGGCGGAGACAATAACATCACATTTAAGCAAAAAAAAAAACGTTTTACAAAAATATAACAAATACATGACACCAAATAGTATTACTATTCCAGTGGGGTAGAATTAAACAATATTACACGAGAGGGTGTGCTTTACCGTCATTATTGGCACGCCAGTGATGCGGTCAGGAATGAGGCGCAGCCGAGTTCCGCGAGCATCACTGAAGTGCCAATAATGACGGTAAAGCACACCCTTGAGTATAATATTGCGATTATACATCAGTTACCAACAAAACACATCCAAATGTATTCATATTGTGGGGCAATTCATAATAAAAATGTTTTGCTATTATCAGTTTTTTTTATATGACTGGTCTCCAACGGCCTGACGTTTCCACCACTGCTGTTACCAAGCATATTGCTCCACCGTTTTCTATTACCTAGAGAAGGTGCCCAGTAGCTGTGTAAAGAACTCTCTGACTTGTGTCCGCTAATGGACATAATTTCTCTGGCTTCCAGCCCACAATCAGACAGTTTCTGAATAGTAGTGCTTCTGATGCTGTGATTTGTGTAAATCATGGAATTGCCTGCTTGTTTACAGATACGTGTTAGCATGGAAGCCAGGTAATTTACACCCATTGGCTCCAATGAGTACCACACACCACCCAACTGTTCTCCTCTCAATGGATGGAGGCTCTTTGGGAATTTTAGACATGTACTTTTCAAATGATGAAACTGGACACAATGCACTCCCAGGGTCTTCAAACATACAGCCTCTTCTGCTTTGGCGATCCCTTTCAAAATGCTGCTTGTGGTTCTTTGTTTCCTCATTGAAGGTGAGTGTCACATATTTAGTGCCTTAAAAATAAAACGGGAATCATTAGGGACGTTTGATCATGTTTTCGTCACCATAAGCCCATTATCATCATTTGATCTGGTTATGCAACACTAGCTATTTGATTTAGGGTATTGTGTCATGGCCTGCTCTCCTCAGAGACTTTATGAGTCCATTGAAGACATTGTTGGACGTTGTGAACTCGTTGTCCTGCATAATACACCATAATAATACACTAAGAGGATGGTCGTTGATGAAACGGTTAATGCCAGCTCTCAATCCAACGTAACTACTCATGGAGTAGTGCTTACCCTGGCAATTTCTAACCGAGCCATAAAACTCCCGGAGTATGCTGTTGAGGTGCTCCTTTTTAACAGTTGCAAAATCCATGTCTTGCTTTGTTTTTTGCACATAGTCCCGGAAACATTTCACAGCCCAAGCTGTTGACCTGGCTGTAGTGACTTCATTCCTAGACTTCTCTAATTTATCGAGTTCTTCATATGTCATCGGAACATGTCTCTCATTTGGTTTTGCGTTCTCCTTCTCATCCTCTTCTAACCATTGATCAAGCGTAAGTCCACGAAATAAGTCAAAATTAACAACATAGTCCATTTTGCGTAGCTGTTTGTTCTCCGGTGGCGGCGGTGGGTCAGGCAACTGTCTGTTTGTTTTCCTACCGTGGGACAACGTGACGTCACAGCACAGCTGTGCCCATATATGGTCTAAGCAGGTGCGGACTGCAGTGTGTAGTGATTTATTAATGTGATTTGGCCCGTGCTATCATGCTGGTTTGAAGCACGGCTAGATAGCTTTTTCAACCAATCAGATTGCTTGGTCGGAACTACCTGTATAATTAATTAATTATTAATCACAACACAGTCACACAGTCGCAGCTTGGGGCCTCTGCAGTCATTACTTCAGTACTGGAGGACAATGCTACAAAACAAACATTGTGGAGACAAACGGCCAACTTTCCCACCATTAAAATACCCCCGCGTCATATGCTACTTCATGTGTCTAAGTTTAGTTTACCCACTTTATGATACTGTATATCACCTGCAACAAGAACGTTAAACACAAACAATGAATTAAGGCACGTTTCTGTCCAGTCTTCATCACATTGCATAACAGGACGTGGTGGAGCTATTCTGCCCTGCCAAGGCAGAGTGCAGTAACTACGAAAACAAAAATCACTGAAAAATGGGTTTAAAAGTGATTCAACTGGTCAGCTAAATGAGATATCGGCATATAAGTGATATTACACTAATTGTACATCTGTTCTTGAGGTAATTGTTTATCCCCCAACATCACAAAGGCTAATTTGACCTTTGAAATACCCAAATAAGTCGGTGTGTCCAAAAACGTAGTTACTGCTCTTTGGCTTGGCAGGGCAGTATTTGCTCTGTATGTGTTGTTGCTATTCAAGTTCATAGTCGATGTCATGGTATTGCAAGTTAAATAGTTTCAAAGAGAGAGTTCACGCATAAGTGTATTTCTTTTCTGTCATATTGTTGTAATGTTAGTCTATTTACTTAATAGTCACTGTGTTCCATCCCTGCAAAAGACAACACATACAGAGCAATAGCTCCAACGTGCCACAAGGGGGCATTACACTCCAGTGAGCGCTACAGGATTCTGTCAGTCAAAGTACAATAACATCCTGTTATGCAATGTGATGAAGACTAGACAGAAACGTGCCTTAATTCATTGTTTAATTATGTGTTTAGCTGTCTTGTTGCAACTTAGACACATAAAGTAGCATATGCCCAGGGAGTATTTTGATGGTGGGAAAGTTGGCCGTTTGTCTCCACAATGTTTGTAACTACAATTGTCCTCCATGCTGAGCATTTTAGCTTAGCATCTTAGCTTAGCATCTTAACTTAGCAGCTAAAACTAACTTGTACTGAGGTAGTGTGTGCAGAGGCCCCAAGCTGCTACTGTGTGAATGTGTTGTAATTAATTAGTTAATTCTACCCCACTGTAATAGTAATACTATTTTGGAAACAACAGCACTATTTGCTGTTATGTATTTATGTTATATTTTTAGCGGCGCAGAGCGGATAGTAGCCCTCTATACCTGGCTTTTGCGTCAACGTTCTGATTGGTCAGGCTCGCCAACGTTCTGATTGGTCAGGCTCGCCAATGTTCTGATTGGTCAGGTCCGTCAACGTTCTGATTGGTCAGGCTCGCCAACGTTCTGATTGGTCAGGTCCGTCAACGTTCTGATTGGTCAGGCTCGCCAACGTTCTGATTGGTCAGGTCCGTCAACGTTCTGATTGGTCAGGCTCGCCAACGTTCTGATTGGTCAGGTCCGTCAACGTTCTGATTGGTCAGGCTCGCCAACGTTCTGATTGGTCAGGTCCATCAACGTTGGGATTGGTCACTATTCATGACATCACTATGTTACTATTCATGACATCACTATGATGTCATGAATATAGAATTAGATCTCTATATAAACAGAAATATTTATTAATTTCATTTTATTATTCATTTGGCTAAAGTCTCCTTCTAGGTAAGTTATTTAAAGTTAGATCCTCAATTTAACCTTATCTTGGGAATCTTGGGATTTGTCCAAGATTCCTCCCAATATGACCAATAGAAAGAGAAAGATACAAGAACGTCATGTTCATGAGGAAATCCAGTCATCCGTTATGCGAGAATGGTTTGACGAAGGAGATCTAGTGTCCAAGAGTCCTTTCATTCGGCAGCCGAAAAACGCAGTCATTGACCCAAAAATGAGCTCAAAGAGTGATGTTATCCCGGGGGACACAAGAGGAGGTAGGGACACAAACAATGTTATTGACCCTATGACCTCGCTTGTAGTAGAAAGTTTGAGCTCGGGGATCCCGATTGGTCAGGTCTGTCAACGTTCTGATTGGTCAGAACATGGCTATAAACACATTATAAACACATATTGATGACAAAATGTATCACAGGCGCCGCTACCTTCACACAGGTGTGATTTTTGTAAAACGTTTTATTGTTTAAATGTGATGTTATTTCTGTTATGTGTTATTATGTTTATGTCCAGCTACAGTATGGCTATCAATCAAAAATAAAGCCAATACATCCTGTTATGATAATGTGATGAAGAAACGTGCCTTACACTCAAAACACACTGATATGGACTCATTCCTTTTCTCTACATCAAGCTATAGAGTAGTATAATATGATGCCAATGCTAATGACTTATAAAGAATGTTGTCACTTTACTTAAAGGTCACTACGTCATACTATAGGATATTATAGTATGATACAAGTGCTAATGACCATTAAAGAATGTTTCCACTTTACTTAAAGGTCACTGCGTCATGCTATAGGGTATTATAGTATGATACAAGTGCTAATGACCATTAAATAATGTTTCCACTTTACTTAAAGGTCACTGTGTTGTGCTATAGGGTATCATAGTATGATAAAATGTCTAATAACGTATGAATATGTGGCCACTTTACTTAAAGGTCTCAAAGTCACGTTATAGCATATTATTGATGTTGCGTTATGACACATTACAGCACTTCTATAAGAGCCTTTACAACTGACTAAGTTAGGTTAGTTATAATGTGCTGTTCCACTGGGGAGGCATGCGTTAATCCGACAGACCTTTTCTCCGACTATGTGGCATCCGCGTGCGGTTAGGGTTAGGGTGCGGGTTTGGTTCGGGTTTACTGTTTAATGTCGGAGCACTGCGCTGTCGGAGGAATGCGCTGTCGGACTAACGTATTGCACCCGCGTATTTGTACGTACAGTGGTGCCTACGGGGTAACACTTTCTATGAAGGTCGCCTCTATAATGCTTCATACGCTCATTTATAAGGCATTATAATGCTTGTTATAAATGTTTATTATCATGTATAACGACTTATAACCACATTTATAACGTATTATAACTGCTGGTCATAATGCATTATGCTCAGTGGAACGGGTGCCTTATAAATGAGCGTATGAAGCATTGTAGAGGCGACCTTCATAGAAAGTGTTACCACGTAGGCACCACTGTACGTACAAATACGCAGTATATTTAGAAGATAATCTCTAAGTTCTCTCTCTCTCTCTCTCTCTCTCTCTCTCTCTCTCTCTCTCTCTCTCTCTATCTCTAGATGGGCTGATCTCCTATAGTGCTCCAGAGGGTCAGTTGATGATGCCTCCAGGATTTCCTATTGCCAGCCTCAACGACTCGACATATGATGGAGTGCTCGAGAGGAGGTGGATCTTTCTCTTACACACACACACACACACACACACACACACACACACACACACACACACACACACACACACACACACACACACACACACACACACACACACACACACACACACACACACACACACACACATTTTAACCATTTATTTATGTCCACACAAAGGAGAGTATACAGGGACACAAATATTAAAGGTGCAGTGAGATTACATCACAAAATCATGGAATACGTCTTCATGATACAATAAGCATGTCACTCAGTTTCTCTATGGGTATAAGTAACAGCGTCTCCGCCATATGTGGCGGCTGCCAATTATAGCAGAAATAGAACAATACTTTGCCAGCCTTTTTGCCTCCTTTTTGGGCATCCCAAGTTGTTGGAACCCTCTAACAACCAGTCTGTGGGTATGTCCTAGGCTGCCAAATATAAAAACAAATAGTCTGCACCTATAGCCCAGCTCTGAGATGGTATGTAGAAGTGGTTGGTACTTAATGACCTTGGTCATAAAGGCTTCCTCTAGGCTAGGGTCAAAGGTGCAGGCTATCTCTAATACAAACACTTCTCTGGACTCTTCATCAACCACAACAACATCTGGTGTATTAGCTGTCAAAGATGTAAATATGTCTGGGTTATCACAGAGATGAAACATGGATGAAATGACACGGGAATGTTTGTACATTCTCACTGAGGGTGCATGATTTTTTGATATGTCCTTTGCGATGAGTTCCACTATTCTATCGTGGCGTGCACACACACACACGCACACGCACACACACACACACACACACACACACACACACACACACACACACACACACACACACACACACACACACACACACACTACATACTGTACAGATATTGTACATTATGGGTGCAAAACTCATATGGGTGCAAAACTAATTGATTTAATCTATTGTTAAAAAACATTTAAAAAAATAAATGGATAAGCAATAAATTGATAAATCAATTGATTAATAACCTCTGCTCCTGACTGACGGCTGTCTCTGCCAACAGAAAGCTGTCTGGGGGGCTGGGCCAGCTGACAGATGGTGTGATTGGTCAAGATGACTTCCTGTTGACGCGTCAATACTTTGTCTGGCCCGGCTACGACTACCTGGGCTGGAGGAATGACTCAATAGGAACCATGGGATACGTAGAGATGGAGTTTGTCTTCAACAGACAGAGGAACTTTACCTCCATGAAGGTATGAGAGAGAGAGAGAGAGAGAGAGAGAGAGAGAGAGAGAGAGAGAGAGAGAGAGAGAGAGAGAGAGAGAGAGAGAGAGATCTACATTGAAAAACAGATCATATGAATAGAGGGATAGATTGATAGATTGATTGATTGATTGATTGATTGATTGCTGAAAATATGTCAGTTATCATTTATTAATTGATTTTATCATTCATCATTGATAAACACCCTCCTTCTCTCTATCTCATCCATCCTCTCCCATCCCTCCCTCCCTCTCCATAGGTCCACAGTAACAACATGTTCTCCAGAGGGGTCAAGATCTTCTCCTCAGTTTCCTGTTGGTTTAAGCCCCACCTTATTGCAGGCTGGGAGGCGGAGCCAGTGGAGTTCCGCACGGTTTTGGATGACCAGAACCCCAGTGCGCGCTATGTCACAGTGCCGTTAAACAGTAGGACGGCCAAAGCCCTGCGCTGTCGCTTCTTCTTCGCTGATGTCTGGATGATGTTCAGCGAAATCTCCTTTCAGTCAGGTACAGGTGGGCACAAAAGTGCAAGTATGCATAGAGTAACTGACACACACACACACACACACACGTGCACACACACACACACGTGCACACACACACACACGTGCACACACACACACACACACACACACACACACACACACACACACACACACACACACACACACACACACACACACACACACACAATTAGCTTGTTAGTATCATTGTGGGATCACCTTAGCGATCACACTGCTGTTATTGCCATTATTCATATGCTTCCCACCACCGTTTTTTGACGGCTAACTCGTCTTTCATACTTTTAGCTACAAACTCCGTTCCAACTCTACAACGTTCGGCCTACTTAGGACATGTCGGCTACCATTTCAATTTTTGAAAACATTAGTAGACATTAGAGATATTTCACTTCCCATGCAGATCCCATTCATTTCAATGGGGAAATGGAATTTAGCTACAGTGGAGCTTAGCAGCTGCTTGTTAGACCCTATCAACACCATATTAGAGCCTAGCAACCACCTAGTTTTACCTTAGCAACCGCATATTAGACCATATAAACGGCATATTAGTAGCAACCACCAGCCTGTTTGCCAGACCCGAAGGGTCTGGCAAACAGGCTCTGTCCCTGTTTCGTCCATACATGGCATGTCCGTTTGTCCTTAGGTCCCAGCCAGAAAAGTCCCAGTCAGAAAAGCCCCTTTCGTCCATACATGGGCATGTTTTGTACCTGTTTTCTCCATACATGGGCAAAACACATGGCCCCGTCCGTTTGTCCTTAGGTCCCAGCCAGAAAAGTCTGTCCCCCTTTCGTCCATACATGGGCATAGACACAAGCTGACACGTCATGTGAAGTCCGGCTTAGCCTGGGTCTGGCAGAACCAGGTCTCCTGGTCTTGTTTACCCTATCACCTATCAGACCCCAGAAACTGCCTATTAGACCCTATAGCAACCGCCTATTAGACCATAGCAATCACTGTTGTACCCTAAAAACATTTTTTTTTAACATTTTACTCTATTCAACACTGTCAACATATCAAAACTTTTAACACTACTAATACCTTTAACACCTTTCAAACCTTTAGAACCGTAGACCCAAAACCTTCAGAACTTTTCAAATCTTTAAAAGCTTTAGAACCTTTCAAACCTTTCAAACCTTTCAAACCTTTCAAACCTCTAGAACCATATACCTTTCAAACCTTTAGAACCTTAAAGGTTTCATGATATTCAGTTTTACTACACATTAAAATTATTTGTCATGGTCCTTCAAACATGTATAAAAAGTTTTAACTGAAGATTCCACTCCAGTGAGCCATTGCAGGTGTTTTTCTGTCACATTTCTAAAGCCTTTTCAAGTGCAATGTCAAAAGCAATCTTTGCCTGCGGCTGTCGCTGTTGAGGGATTTTGCCTGTCAATCATCGCCTCTGCTCCGCCCCCCCAAAGGAGAGGATAGGGGAGGGGCGGGGGCGGGATTAAGCGACTATGACATCAAAGTCAAGGGGCCAATCCAAGATTACTTTTCAGCCTAATTATTCAACAACAAAAAAACAGACCACAGAAAATCCATTGAATGTTCAGGTTTTTTTGGGTGTAATTGAGGTCATAACGCCCCCCAAAAAACATCAAAAAAGAAAAAAAAAAGAAAATGAATGTCATATAACCTTTAAACCTTTCAAACGTTTTCAAATCATTTTAGTGGAGTAAAAGTACAAGTATAGACAATTGGAAATATTCCAGTAAAGTAAAAGTACCTCAAAATTGTACTTAAGTACAGTACTTGAGTAAATGTACTTAATTACTTTACACCACTGTGTGTGTGTGTGTGTGTGTGTGTGTGTGTGTGTGTGTGTGTGTGTGTGTGTGTGTGTGTGTGTGTGTGTGCGCGCGCGTGCGTGCGTGCGTGCGTGAAGGGGCAGGGGCGCATACGCGCGCACCTAGCAGGCCCAAATTGACTTGTTTAGCTTCCATTGTGTGTGGTTGGTATTGACTGCAATGGTCCTTGGGCTCTTGTTAATCGTAATTAAATGTATTTTTATTCCCCTCCCCTTCTTTTTTCTTTTAGTAACCTCATATCTCCATATTTCAACTTTGTATGCATTTTCGGAAATTAACTTTGTCATACCACAGTGTCACACCAAAGTTGCACAAATAGGCGAACTACAAGCTCATAATGCGCTGTGCTGCGATGCATTGTGAACTTGTAGATCTGCTTTTGACTGTTCTGCTTTTGACATTGGTTTAAGTTAAAGTGCAAGTCGTTAAGTTGGCCTGTGGGATTCATAAATATTGAACCAATGAAAGTGTTCACAAGGCCTTGTGTGACAGAGCAGCTTGACTAATTTACTAGTATTACACATTCATTGTATGTGATGCTGTTTTGTATAACTTGTAGATTCTCAGTCCCACAGAAGGTGCACATTCTGCTGTGACATGAAATCTAATATGCTTGTGTTTATCTATTTGTCAGATGCTGTAAAGGGGAGGCTGCCTTGAAGCCTGAGGAGCTGCTTAATGCTACATGGGGAGCAGCTTGGGTGGATTTTGAATGCACGGGGTTGGTTGATTGTAGCCATGGGTGGGGTCTGTTAGACTATATAAAGGAGAGCTGAAGGAGAGCTGGGCAGTTGAGTGTGGGCTGCCATGGGGAGAGGCTGACACCTTACCTCTCTGTTAGTTATGTTCTGTTGAGTTTTGAGTTGTTTATTTCTTTTGTTATTTCACTTATTGTTGTCCAGGCCTGGAATAAATGATATTATTTTACCTGCAAGCCTGCCTCCTGGTCGATCTATGACATGTAAAGGGTTTTTCACTGACTAAAATGCCTATACACAATCCCACTTGGTAACAAATGGTGGCAGTGGTGGGATTGTAAAGCTTCCAAGGAGCAATAACAGTCAGTGGAAAAGCACCTAAAATGTCTCTACGAGGGCGTGGCCGACCGGGCAGACCTACCCGGCAAAACCCAGAGCCGTTCACCAAAATTGGTGAGGGACTAGAGGAGGAGATTGAGGAGGAGCCAGTCGCTGAGTCGGGGGATGGAGGAGCCATGGCATCAGTGCTGACTGGTGAAGCCCAAGTAGTGGCGGACCAGCAGTTGAATCGAGAGCCAGAGGTTGAACAGCCTTCAGTAAGGCCGAAAGTGGCACCAGTGGAAATTCACGGCACAGCTGAGTTAAGTACTTCTCCTTACTCTTCACCGGAGACCCTTCCTTTTGGGCAACAATTTATGAATGAAATGAGAGAATTCATGTATAAGCAACAAAAACATGAGAAAATGCTGTTTGATGGGCTTGAAGATCTGAAATATGTTGTGTCTCAAAAATCCAAACAGGACTGGGTGACTGAAGAACCAGCCAGTCACCAGAGTCTGTTTGCCCTGCCCACTCCAGCTCAGCAACGTCAGCAGTCCAGCCATAGGACAACACCGCAGCCTGCCCAGCCGGAGCAGCAGCCCATCCACCGGTACGACCGAGCCAAGATTCCAAACTTCAGTGAGGGGGAAGACGTCGAAAGTTTCTTCATTCGCTTTGAGCGCATCGCCAGGATCTGGGGGTGGAATCATGACGAGTGGGCTGCTCGTGTCGTCACCCTCCTCACTGGCAAAGCGTTGGAGGCCTATGCCAGCATGGACGAGCAGCGGTCCCACCTCTATTCCGACATCAAAGCTGCGGTACTTGCCAAGTATGATGTGACAGAAGAGACCTACCGCCAACGATTCAGATCCAATACTCTACCAACAGGAGAGTCGACCAGGGAGACCTACAATAGGTTGAAGGGACTCTACAGACGGTGGATGCGACCAGAGACCAAGACGAAGGAGCAGGTGGCCGAGACTTTGATCCTGGAACAGTACCTGCGTGTTCTCCGCCCAGATGTCCGAATGTGGGTGAAAGAGCATCAACCACAGACGGGGGAGGAAGCGGCAAAACTGGCTGAGAGGTATATGGCTGCACATCGGGAGCCACCTCGAGAGCCATTTCGACCCAACAAGGTGACTGTGGGGCAGGTTAAATCAGAGGGGTCCAAAGGTGATGAGGTTCTACCCAAGCGGGATACAGGGGGTGGGACAAGGTCTAACTATGGCACTGGGGCTCTTATCTGTTTCTATTGTCATCAACCAGGGCACAAGGCAGCTTTGTGTCCACTTAAAAAACCTAAAGAGGCTAATATGTGCTATGTTCCTAGACCAGAGTTTCAGCCCACTATGCAGATTTCAAGGGCCAAATCCCGATATTTAACCTCAGTTCTTGTTAACGGGCAGGATGCTGAAGCACTGTTAGATACAGGTAGTTCCCAGATACTGGTGAAAGCAAAGTTTGTAGATAATGAGTCTTTGAACTTTGGGGAACTAGTAGGTTTGGGGTGTGTTCATGGGAAAGAACAAATATATCCTACTGCTGTTGTGAATATTGTGGTTGATGGTCAAGCGTACATGATGAGGGTGGGGGTGGTTGATCAACTGTCATATGATGTCATTTTGGGGGATGATCTACCAGTTCTAACTAACCTTGTTCAGTCTGTACCCAAGTTATGTGCTATGGTTACTAGGTCTCAGTCCAAAGGTTTGCAACCCCTTCCTGACATCCACCCAGGTCTTTTTGAAGGTGGCACAAAGGTTAGGAAGGATAAGCGGCAGCGCCGCCATGACAAGCATGTGGGGAAAGCAAGGGTGCAGGATCCAGTCTCGGTTGCTCCAGATCCTGAGACCACTCTGCTTGATCCACAGTGGCAAGTCCCTGACAACTTTAAGGAGCTGCAGAGAGCAGATCCTTTGCTGCAACCTTTGTTTACTAAGGTATGTGAGGTAGATGGTGAACCTGCTAATGGAGCTAATCTCATTGGTGATAAATACATCCTCAAAGCTAACCTTTTGTACAATGCAAGCAGTGAGGTACCTAGATTGGTTGTTCCTAAATCATTTCATCAGCTAATTCTAAATTTGGGACACCACATTCCGTGGGCAGGACATCTAGGCCAACAGAAAAGCTATGACAGAATCAGTCGGAGATTCTATTGGCCTAGACTCTATCAGGATGTTCAGGAGTACTGTAGGACATGTACAGAGTGTCAAAAAGTAGCACCAATTCGCAAATCAGATCGGGGACTGTTACAACCGTTACCAATCATTGGCACACCATTTGAGCGTATTGGTATGGACATAATTGGACCATTGGTTAAAAGTAGTTCTGGGCATCGATTCGCTCTTGTAATCTGTGATTATGCGACTAGATACCCAGAAGTATATCCATTACGCTCTACCCAAGTCAAACACGTGGTCCGATGTCTGATAGATCTGATTTCCCGAGTTGGTGTTCCTGCGGAAATTTTAACTGACCAGGGTGCTAATTTCATGTCAACTCTGATGAAAATGTTGTACAAGCAGCTAGGCATCACAGGCATTAGAACTACACCTTATCATCCCGAAACTGATGGGTTGGTTGAACGTTTTAATGGTACACTGAAAAGCATGCTAAAAAAGTTTGTGGGTGAGACGGGTAGGGATTGGGATAAATGGATTCCTTTCCTCCTTTTTGCATACAGAGAGGTTCCACAGGCTTCGACTGGTTTTTCCCTTTTTGAGTTGGTTTATGGCAGACAGGTTAGGGGGCCCCTGGACGTACTCAAGGAAAGTTGGGTGGCTGGAGAGCCAGCCCAGTGCAGTGTTGCGTCCTACATCCTCCAAATGCGAGACAAGTTGGAAAAGATGAGACACCTGGCCCAAGAACACCTGAGAGAGGCCCAAACCAAGCAAAAGGTGTGGTATGACAAACATGCTAGAGAGAGAGAACTGAAACCTGGGCAGAAGGTGTTGTTACTGCTTCCTTCCGGTACATCTAAGTTACTTGCTAAATGGCAAGGCCCTTATATTGTGTCTAGAAAAGTGGGACCAGTAACTTATGAAATCCTGTGCCCAGAAAGGAAACGCCAGAGGCAGATTTTGCATGTTAATCTGCTAAGAGTGTTCAAGGAGAGAGAGGTTACCCCAGCAGCAAAACCAGTGATGATGGTGCGGGTAGCAGAGGATGGAGATGATGATGAGTCTGACATGGAACCAGTTCGACCTCAAGGGGGTGCCATTGAGGCTCGTGAACATCTGAGTGAGGAGCAACAACAACAGCTGACTCGGGTGCAGAAGTCGTTCCTTCCTCTCTTCCAGGAGAGACCAGGACACACAGAGGTTATCAGTCATGACATTGTTCTGAAGGTTCCTACACCAATCCGGCAGAGGCCCTACCGTGTTCCTGATAGAATGGTGGAGTCATTGAGGAAGGAGGTAGCAACCATGTTGGAAATGGGCATAATAGAGCCTTCAAAAAGTGAGTGGTCAAGTCCTGTTCTTTTGGTTCCGAAGAAAGATGGAAGTGTTCGATTCTGCACAGACTTTCGTAAATTGAACACTGTTTCCTGTTTTGACTCTTATCCAATGCCCAGAATCGACGAACTGCTTGAAAGGTTAGGCAAAGCTAAATACATGACCACATTAGACCTTTGTAAGGGATATTGGCAGGTCCCACTTACCACTGCTTGTCGACCATATACAGCTTTTCGGGCACCTACTGGCTTGTATCAGTATACTGTGATGCCTTTTGGTCTTCATGGGGCACCTGCTACATTTCAGAGACTCATGGACATTGTTTTATCTGATTGTGGACAATATGCAGCAGCATATCTTGATGATGTTATAATCTACAGTGAGTCATGGCAAGAGCATCTCCATCATCTTCAGCAGGTCCTCCAGAAGCTCCAGACGGCAGGGTTAACCATCAACCAAAAGAAATGCTCGTGGGCACAGGAGGAGGTGAAATACCTGGGGTACCGCATCGGGCATGGTCACATCAAGCCGCTGGTGGAGAAGTTGGAGACCATCCGAGGAATACCCAGACCGCAAACCAAGAGGCAAGTAAGGTCATTCCTTGGCCTAATTGGCTGGTATAGAAGATTCGTGCCTCATTTTGCCACACTGGCTACACCAATAACTAATCTCACTAAGAAGACTACTTCCTCCCATCTTCAGTGGACTGAAGAATGTGAGGAAGCCTTTAGAAAGTTAAAGGAATTATTATGTCAAGATCCTGTCCTGAAGAGCCCTGATTTCAATAATAAGTTTCTTGTACAAGTGGATGCTTCTGATGTTGGCTTAGGTGCTGTTTTAGCCCAAGGAGAGCCTGGAGAAGAGAGGCCCATTCTGTTTCTGAGCAGGAAGCTCTTCGACAGAGAAAGAAAGTACTCTACTATCGAGAAGGAGGGTCTCGCCATAAAGTGGGCAGTGGATTCCCTCAGATATTATCTGCTCGGACGGGAGTTCATGCTTCAAACCGACCATCGAGCCCTGAAGTGGATGCATTCCATGCAGAGTCAAAACTCAAGAATACTGCGCTGGTGTCTGGCTCTTCAGCCATACCGCTTTATTATTGAGTGTAATAAGTTTCTTGTACAAGTGGATGCTTCTGATGTTGGCTTAGGTGCTGTTTTAGCCCAAGGAGAGCCTGGAGAAGAGAGGCCCATTCTGTTTCTGAGCAGGAAGCTCTTCGACAGAGAAAGAAAGTACTCTACTATCGAGAAGGAGGGTCTCGCCATAAAGTGGGCAGTGGATTCCCTCAGATATTATCTGCTCGGACGGGAGTTCATGCTTCAAACCGACCATCGAGCCCTGAAGTGGATGCATTCCATGCAGAGTCAAAACTCAAGAATACTGCGCTGGTGTCTGGCTCTTCAGCCATACCGCTTTATTATTGAGTACTGTCCAGGTAGTAGAAACCTCATTGCTGACTATCTGTCACGTGTACCAGGTATGCACAACCCAGAAGGAGAGGGGGTAAGAAATGTGACAGAGCAGCTTGACTAATTTACTAGTATTACACATTCATTGTATGTGATGCTGTTTTGTATAACTTGTAGATTCTCAGTCCCACAGAAGGTGCACATTCTGCTGTGACATGAAATCTAATATGCTTGTGTTTATCTATTTGTCAGATGCTGTAAAGGGGAGGCTGCCTTGAAGCCTGAGGAGCTGCTTAATGCTACATGGGGAGCAGCTTGGGTGGATTTTGAATGCACGGGGTTGGTTGATTGTAGCCATGGGTGGGGTCTGTTAGACTATATAAAGGAGAGCTGAAGGAGAGCTGGGCAGTTGAGTGTGGGCTGCCATGGGGAGAGGCTGACACCTTACCTCTCTGTTAGTTATGTTCTGTTGAGTTTTGAGTTGTTTATTTCTTTTGTTATTTCACTTATTGTTGTCCAGGCCTGGAATAAATGATATTATTTTACCTGCAAGCCTGCCTCCTGGTCGATCTATGACATGTAAAGGGTTTTTCACTGACTAAAATGCCTATACACAATCCCACTTGGTAACACCTTGTGACCAAATAATAACTGCATTGGATCCATTCGGAAGTCGGAACACAGGTCCCCCCCCCCATTTCCTGAAAATTCACCGTTACGGACGTACAAGGTTCTCACCTGACTGCAACATCTTGTCAATCGTAATCTAACATTTCGGCTATTTTCAAATTGCCGAAATATATAAAGGGCTGAAGAGGTTAATGTATGTTTTGTAATAATAATCAAAATCTACAAAGTAACTAGTAACTAAAGTTTTCAAATAAATGTACTGGAGTAAAAGTACAATATTTGGATCCGAGATGTATGGAGTAGAAGTAAAAGTATTGAAAATTGGAAATACTCATGTAAAGTACAAATACCTCGTACTTAAGTACAGTACTTAAGTAAATGTACTTAGTTACTTTCCACCAATGACTATGCATGAAAATGTTGGTTACTTATTCTTTTGCTTGACCACAAATGTTAAGAATGCTATTTAGATGCATGTTGCATGTTGTTCTGACAGACGGTAGACATGATGTTTAGCAGACTCCCAACCTCTTTGAAGTACTGCGTTGTTGTCTTTGCACTCTGCTTATGTGACTATTTACAATGTTGTTTGTTGACTGGGGTTCATGCTCACTCTACTTACTCTGATTACACACTTGTAAGTCGCTCTGGATAAGAGCGTCTGCTGAATGCCTTAATTGTAAATGGTAACTGCGAATGGTAATTGTAAATTGTACAGTACATGTAAATGGTAATTGTAAATTGTAAATGTACAGTAAATGGTAATTTTGAATTGTACATGTAAATGGTAATTGTAAATTGTAAATGTACAGTAAATGATCATTGTAAATTGTAATTGTGAAGTGTAATTGTAAATGATCGTGTAGTGTATTTGTTGCTACTGTATGAGGTCACATCTTTGTAGTGGTGTCGATAACAATAAGTATCTAATCTGTGACCATGCAGCCATACTGTACTCTTTGAGTGTTAATTAACAGGCGACAATAACCATGCATATACTTGATTGATTATGAGGTGTTATTAAATGTAATTCGGTCTAACTGCAGTGTGTGCCTGTTTGATAGTCACATTAGTGAGCAGTTATTTCTTCTGTGATCGCCATTACCATTGTATCCTCTACGACAGAGTAGGTTGGTCTTCCCTCTCCGAGAGGAGAACTAGACACTGGTACCAGTTTATTTGTAAGGCTATTGATGGGAAGTTACCCCCATACGTTTCATTGTTGTTAGATTGGAAAAAAAAGTACTCGCCAAACCCGCTCAAAGCGACTGGCTTACACTCGAGGTTCCATCTGTGCAGTCTGAACTTGGGAAAACTGCTTTGATCCTCCTATTTCATGGAATACCTTACAACTCGAGCTAAAAATGAAAACCCCAATTTCCCATAGACAATTTAATAACTTAATCTTACATCTCCCTACCTCAAAATGTGATTGTTTTTAATTTACACATTTTCTTGTTCTGTAATCCCGACAGCATTGCAAATGAGGGTGAACCTCAATGCTCTTTTCGAGAATAAATAAAGGTTTCAATCACATCTACTGTGATCTAACTGACTTCACAGATTTTTCTTCTATGTCTTGGAGATACTTTTGCACCCTAACACCCAAACCCTAACAATCCCTAACTTGGATCTGTCGTGTTCCCTGTACAGTGCCCCTCCCCCCAGCCGGTGACCTGAGGGTGACTGACGTCACCCACAGCGCCCTGAAGCTCGACTGGGACGCGGCGCCCTGCTCCGTCCGGGGATACCTCATCACCTACAAGTATGAGGACGCAGACGGCAAAGAGGTGACTTTTTATATTCTGTGTGGTACACCGTTTCTTAAACAGTTGGTTGGGAAATGGGAACCCATCTTTGGGTCGCGGACCAATTTTTATGGGTCACAAATCTGGCACGAAGCGACGCATTGTGAGCTTGTAGGCAAACATCTACAAGCTTGGAAGCCGTGTGGCCCATATCTTCTGTTTCTCTGGCGTGAGGCGTCTTAATGTACAAGTGCACCCTGGACATGACGCTAGTATGTCACAGGGACTTACCCCCCAATCCCTTGGTGCCGAGTGCCAAGCAGGGAGGCATTGACTCCCATTTTTGTAGTCCGTGGTATGACCCGGCCAAGTAATCGAACCCCTGACCTCCCAATCTCAGGGCGGACACTTTCCCCACAAGGCCACTGAGCTGTTTTTTTAGACTCTGTGCACCTGTTTTATGTCAATATCACACACACACACATGTGATAGTGATATAATAGTGATCCAGTGTGATCCAGTCAAGACAATTCATTAAATAAATAAACACGTTAAAGTTTATACGTATACATTTAAAAGCAAATAAATCTTGCTGAAACCGTTTTGTGACATTAAAATGAATGTAAACAAGTCATGTGAAAGTGATTATAAAGTTAAAAGGTGAACAGAGACAAAAGAGATCACTGAATCTGTTATCTACTAGTTTCTACTAGTTCACAGTTTTGGTGTTGGTAATCGATTGGTCACGCCTGCAGAGGGAGCAGGGTTTCTGTGGGATTGTGGGCCTGTTGCGTCATTCTCAATGCTGCTGACAGAGAAGAAGCACTGTGGGAGGCATGCGTTAATCCGACAGACCTTTTCTCCGACTATGTGGCATCCGCGTGCGGTTAGGGTTAGGGTGCGGGTTTGGTTCGGGTTTACTGTTTAATGTCGGAGCACTGCGCTGTCGGAGGAATGCGCTGTCGGACTAACGTATTGCACCCAGCACTGTGTCTGCATTCTTACTGAGATTTCCCCTGTTTCAGGTACAAAACGGGCATTTCTGCTCATGAATGTTTGAAAGTGTTATCATGATGTTTTGTTTATGGTTTGAGTAACTTTGTGACCGAATATTTAATGTTTAAAAGTATTAGTTTAATGGATTGGATTATGCATCGATTCACTGCAGAATGCAGCAGGTGGCCATGATTGCACAATAGAACAGGTAGCCATGATACATGCAGTCTACAAGGTTGCTAATGGGTGTGTGGGTAACTTACATGCATTTATGTTCATTCTCCAAGAGAATAAAGCACCAAGCAGTATTATAGAGTCAAGAGGAATTGATTGTTTGCGTTTACAGTGGTTGTGCACTTTAATATGATTTAAGTTCACGGTTATTGAAAAAGATGTATATTTACCTCTATAGTTACCTGTTGAGTTTGACCTGTTGAAAAAGAAAAGCTTTATCATAGCTTTGTCCGAAGAGTGGGATGAGACATATTAAGCGCTTAAACCCTATACACTACGTTGACTATTGTCCCCCAGGGGTCTATACTTGGCGCTCTCCTTTTATCCCTCTACACCAGATCTCTTCGTCAAAAATAGACGATCTACAAGATCACAACATGTTGCAACGTAGAGCTGCTGTTTTCCCCCCCAAATGTTTGAGTGTTATGTCTGGGATTACATACTTTTATGTTAGTAAATGAACATATTTTAAAAAATGTCAAAGTCAAAAATAATTTAAATAGAAAATAGACATACATTTGGAAAGAACTAAATCGAATAAAAAAAACCTAATAATTGTAATTATATATAAAACATTCTTAAGTAAAATAAAAAATTATAAAAGAATACATATTACTTAGTGATGTGCTTTTATTTGAGAAATAGTGTGTTAATATGACTTTACAGTGTTATAATTGCCCCCAACCACTGTCTGTTACAATTGCCCCCGTCACGGGTGCAATTGTAACACTCTGACTTATTGCATTAAAAATAATATTTTAGTCTTGTCCTTACTAGTGAAAGCTTATAAATGGTATTAGTAATTAGGGCACATATATATGTTTCTTAAATCAAAAGATGACCAGTACTGTATATTTCAAGTATTCTGTGAATTATGAAGGAAAATGTAAGAAGTGTTACTTTTGATCCCAGTCTCCACACTGTAACGGTAATGCTATCAGAAAAAAATCCTATTAAATTTGTCCTACAGCTGGAGGTGGGCGGCGGTGTGACCACCAGGGTGCTGGACAACCTCATCGCGCAGACTGAGTACGGGTTGGCCGTCACTCCCATCTGTGAAGAGGGTCCTGGTCAGCCCATGCTGGGAGATGCCGTCACGGGTAAAGGCTTAAAAAACCCGACAATTTTGAACATATTCACACGCCGGCCATTCTGCTCTTATGTGATACTACTAAGTAGGGCTGTCACGATTATGAATGTTTTACTTGACGATTAATTGTCACTTAAATAATTGATTAAGGATTTCATTGTATTTCTGCCGTTGAACATTATTGGAACATTATGAATACAAATGTGTAAACAAAAGTTGCACAGGGCAGATATGAAAAATAACACATATTTAATTACTTTTACTTAAAAAATAAACATTGATACTGGAAATAGTCGATCTACAAGCTCAAAACGTGACGCGTTTTGAGCTTGTAGATCTGCTCTTTCTACTATTTTAGATTTATTTTTTAAATTTTAACAATTATGACGATCATGACGATTATGCAACAAATAGTCACGATTGATTGATTGAATATTTTATTTGGCAAAAAAAATTAAACATCACAATTACATTTATAACACTTTGTCTAAAAGGTCCGTCCAAAAAAGTCCTTGCGGTCTTGTTTCCATTGAGGTCCTTGGTATTCAGTTCATAGACATATATGTCAACCAAACAGTTCAAATAACACAAACTACAGAGAAAAGAACTCTATATGTACAAACAAAACAAAGGAAAAAAAACAACAACAAAAACAAAAACATATGTACAAAAAAACGGGGGGGGGGGGGGGGTCGTCTGTCTAACAGGAAAATGGTACTACCTCCTCTTTTTGCCTCCAGAAAGGTGAGTTTTTAAGGCCGCTTTGAATGAGACCAGCGGTTATCTCTTATAATTGCGATTAGGTGATTATGTAATAATTGTGACAGGCCTTAGATACTAGGGGTTGGGAAAAAAACCCTGTATGTTAAAATAGCCATTGAGCCTTCTGTTCATTTCCTTCCCTTTTTTTTATTTGCAGATGTGGTTCCCGCTCCCAAGAACCTGCGGTTCACGGAGACCACGGAGACCAGCTTCAGGGCCCACTGGGAGCACGGGGCCCCCGACGTGGCCCTGTACCGCATCGGCTGGTGCAAGAAGGGAGACAACAACTTCCAATATGTAAGCTGTCCTTGGAGGGGATACAAGGGGGTCCCCAGCTAAATTTGTCATGTAGCTTCACAATCATTTTAATCACTTTAACCATATTTTATAGTTTGGCTATTTTTGAAAAATCTTGAAAACTTGTGCAAATCTTTGAATGAATATATTTTTTTATGCAAACATTTGTAACTCAAACCTTTGCTTCTGGGGGTCCTTGGAACAAAATATTTTGAGATGGGGGTCCGCGGTCACATACAAATCATTTTAACCTCCTCATGTTTTCCTCCTCAGGCGATCCTGATCGAGATCAACCACCTCCTGGAGAACCTGGAGCCGGACACGCCCTACGACGTGTCCGTCACCGCCATCTACCCCGACGAGTCGGAGAGCGAGGACCTGCTGGGAACCGAGAGGACATGTAAGAAACGCAGCCTAAACGGGGTCTTATCATCATCATCCACGCCAGTGGCTACTACAGTTGATTAAGTTACACTTAAGTTCCTTATACACACCAGGAGCGTGAAGAATAAATGATCAGGAAATCCATCGCGGAATATTTTCGCATTACAATTAGGCATTTGGTTGATGCCTCGTTCAAGTTGATGCTTTTATTTGCTGCGAAAAATCAACCCTGTTTCGAAGAAACGGTTACTTTACGACGTATAATATTCACGTTCTGTGTGGATGTAGGCTACTCATGACACATTCAGAGAAATATATTTTCTGGCAAATAAAGCCCTATTCGCACGGGATTAGTATTATCTAGGGACCTCTGATAATTCAGAAATTACCCCCTGACGTCTGTGTTTTTTTTGGCGCATTCGCACTGGATAAGCAAAGTCTGTGTTTTACGTGAAATTACGGACATTATCCATGATCCTTATAACAGAAAAGACCATTCATTTGTAAACTCTCTGAGTTAACGTTTACATTAACAGTATTTGTTTAATATTAAAGTATATATTGAAATTATTCTGAGTCCAACGAGCCAATTAAACAACTGATCAATGTCGCAGCGGCGTTGGAGACTCCCAGAACACAATGAAGCGGAGCGGTGAATGTTCAGTGCGTTCTTTACACAGTGATAGACTGCTAGCAGTAGTTCCAGCTAGAGTTAACTCTAAAATAAAATCTAGGTCGAGTAATCATATTATGTGACTTTTATTTTGAAATCTTGCTGCAAGCCTCAGGAAGTCCTTGCTACTAGCGACTTATTGTTACTGTTGTGGAAGATTGTGTGTGTTTACATGCCTGATCTGCAGTGGTGGAAAGTAGATTTACTTAAGTACTGTACTAAAGTAAAAATGTTGAGGTATTTGTACTTTACTTGAGTAAAGTACAAATTACTCAGCCCTATCTATAGTTCGGCCATTTGACAATAGCAGATCTACAAGCTCACAATTGCTTGTAGATCAGCTATTTTCAAAAGATTTTTATACATTTGAAAACTTGAGACGGGACATTCTGCATAATGATTAGTTTCGGTATTGCAGTGTTTGGTCAAAAAAAAAAAATATATATATATGTATATGTATATATATATATATATATATATATATATATATATATATATATATATATATATATATATGTATATATATATATATATATGTATATATATATATATATATATATATGTATATATATATATGGTCTTAAGTAATGTAAGGCTATACATGATTAGAACATTTCATCATTCGCACAGGATAATTAATAAAATAATAAATAATAATGTATTATTATTATTATCCGCACATTTCCCCGGATGTCAAGCCTCCACATGAATTTAGAGCGGAAAACGTCCCTCTCACTTCCTCTTACTGTGTGTGTGGGTACGAGTGCAGTCACGTAAGCGAGCAGAGCGATAGCATTTAGCATTAGCATAGAGATAGCGAGTAGTAGGGGGGGTGAACGACGATTTCAGAGAGACAGTTTGATGAGATGGTCCACAACCATACGATATGGAAACATATCCACACGGAGCTGTTGCTCCGGCACCCGTCTGTAGAAGAATTTGGAGACTGGAAAAAGATAAAAGAGAGGTTGGGCTATCTCCGGCGACGCTACCTTGAGTGCCTAAAACAAAATAAGAAGACTGGAGCTTCACCAACCAAAAGTCCTTTCTACGACCAACTGGATGCTGTTCTTGGTAAGATTGCATCGCTTATTCCACCTGTATGAATGTGAATTGACAGAAACCTTGATTATTGAAGAGAACGTTAGCTAATCGTGCTCTTAAAAGTAGCCACAGTGGCTGGCTAACGTTAGCTTCACGCTAGCTGCACTGGCCAGCTGTTTAACGTGAGAATAACAATGTACACAAACGTGTTGTGGTATTTGGGCACTTGTAGCTTACTAAGGTTTTTAATCGTTTTCAGGTAGCCAACCAATGAACAATCTGGGAGATCTGCGGACGGATAGAGGGAGTTCAGACGAGGAATCTGTCGATGTGTGTCGTAAGTACATTTACAGTGATTCTCAAAATGTGGTCCGGGAAGCCAAAGGGTCCGTTAGGGAGTTGCACTGGGTTTCCAGCTAGTGTATTGATAGTTTGAAACAAATGGACCCTTACTGGTCCTGAGTAATGGAACCAACCAAATGGACCTATAAGGGTCACTCAGTTATGTGGTCCATGGCCTAATGCATACCAAACTGGGTATCCTTGAAACACAACATTGAGAGCTACTGGGCTGTAATGCCATGATGTGCTTTTTTCCCCCCTTAAGTTGTTTGGAGTTATTTAACTTTGTACCTGCAATTGGGTGAAAACCCACCTCTTCAGGAAACACTACCCTTCCTCTTTGCCTGGCCTACTTGTTGTTAACTAGTTGTAGGAACTATTGTTTTATTGTTGTATTGGATCTATTAGCTCGTGCTCATTTGATTTGGCTATTTTATCTCATGTGTTTATGAAAGTAGATAGCTGATATATTGCACTTTTACCTTAGCGCTAGGTATACTCTTGGTTGCTTGTTTTTACAGGAAATGCACTTAAAACCTCTGGTGATTAGTAGTTTCGTTCCCTACCTATGTTGAATGCACTTATTGTAAGTCGCTTTGGATAAAAGCGTCTGCTAAATGACTGTAATGTAATGTGAAACATGTCCTCTGTATTTAACCCATCCTAACTATTAAGAGCTGTGAAGTGTGTATATATATTCATGTCTGTAGCTGTAGGAAAATCATTCACAATCATTGAATTACGGCCACACTGATTCATGGGTATTGACTGGTCTCTACACAATGGGAATCAGTGAAGAGAGAGCTGTGATGGTGTGCGTGTAAATAGTGCAGTTAGTATCACGGTACCTAGCAATGGAGGATAGATGGGCTTTCCAGACCTTGCTGTCAACCATCATTAAAATACATGATAAATAGATACTAAGTGGCCCTGTCAGTTGGGAGGATACAAGGACACTGTCCATACACCCATTTATCCACCCATCAGAGCAAAATGCGCTTAAGATAAGCATTGAGTTTTCTCTTGATGTCTTCAGTTAGGTGATTTCTGCAGTATATCTAATGTGTTCCCCTGTGTTGTCTCTCTGCTCCAGTGATGTTTCATGGCCCACCAGCAGCCAAGATCGAACGAGAGCTGACTCGCTCCAAGTAGCTTTCTCCTTGTCGCCAGGACAGGAGTCCCATGCCATACAGAGAGAAGTGCCTTTACACCTACAGGTGAGCAGGACCTTTTCCCTCTTATGCTTATTATGGTACTAGTTTTTGCTTTTGCTTATTCCATGTACTGCCTATACTGTACAGTTTGTCACATATTATAAAGATAGCCTTCAATTAGCATATTTTATCACTCTATTCTCTTTAATAATGATACTATCACTTCCTCATGTTGACTTGTTTGTCATTGCCTCCCTCACAGTAAGAAGCCCATTCCTCGGTTCAAACCATTGACTCCCCCCTCTACGCATGCGTCTCCTTGTGGCCCGACTGGCACGGCAGGGACACACCCTCTCAGCGAGCAGACCCCTCCCCCTCACCCCCCTGTAACAAATCAGAATCCAGGGCCACGTCCACTGCACGTACAACATCACAGCCAGCGACTCTACAGCCAGAGCCCACCGTTTGCCGTGCCCTGCACACCACTTGGCCAGGATGCCAGCAGCTTCAGCCCTGAGCACAGGTAATGGTCATAATTCTACCCAACCACCTCATGGTAGAACATTGAGATATCTATGTTGCCAAAATAACCACGATTTCTATCTCCTGTTTGCTAGCCTCTGAATAGCCACCATGTTTACCAACACATAAGCTAATGACCCAGAATATTTAACTGCTCTAAATATACTCTTCATTATCGTCATCATGTTTCCATTATGGGGACCACTGTCCATATGCCACCTTAGTGACTTGGCGGGTCCATGTTAGCCCGATGACCTTTCACTACTGCTGACTTTAAGGGGAGATGAACATCTGTTGACATGCTGTGTAGGGGTTTACAGACCACCAAAGAGTGATGGGGCGGTGCTGTCTGGTAGCACGGTGAAGGCTTCTGTTTTGGATGCAGTTTAGTATCTGTTATTATGAAAATGTGTTCAACCAGCCAAGACACATTCTCTTCCCCCTCACATGCACACTGCAACCCTCCACTACTGCTTAATCTAATCTGTGTGGCCATATATACGTAGTGGGCGTACTACATATATTAACCCGAACTCTCTCGTCTCTCACTTTCTGTACACTCTTTCTGGCTGATTCTGCCTACAGCTTGACCAGCAATATAATAATGCCATTCCCAGAGGGTACAACGAGGGACCAGAGAAAGCCTACATACCAGTCGTCGGCCCAGTCAACTATCCCAGTCAACTATCCGACCGACCACTACAACAGAAAGGGGTGGTACAGAGTTCTTCTGCAAGGGCTTGTAGACTGCAATTGCATGTTCCTTGATTATGATGTTGGCTGGCGTGGGAAGTGTCACAATGCATATGTCTTTGAGTGTTTCCGTCTGTGCAGCAAGCTGGAGGATGGCCAACAACATCCGCTTGAGCCATGCACGCATCCATGTAGAACATGCATTTGGTCGTTTAAAAGGTTGCTGACGATGCATTCTGAAGAGAAATGACTCTCAAACAAAAAAAGTGAAGTATATTGTGTCTGCTTGTGTAGTGTTGCACAACTTCTGTGAAATGCAATTTCCCTCTTTTATCTCTCCCGCCCCTCTGTGTCATATATACAATATAAAAACAGAAAATAAATACAAAATTTTGCACGTTTTCTATGTTTAGAAGATTTTTTTGTAATTGGTTAAAGAACATTATTTTGACAATTGCACAAAATGCACTTGCACTTCATTTTTGGATTAAGCATTTTTTTGTTAGGACTTTATAATGCCCTACGCCAAGGTGCTGTGTGTGTGTGTGTGTGTGTGTGTGTGTGTGTGTGTGTGTGTGTGTGTGTGTGTGTGTGTGTGTGTTTATATATATATATATATACACACACACACACACACACACACACACACACACACACACACACACACACACACACACACACACACACACACAGATACAAATGGGCTTAAAGTATATGTGTAGTATAAAGTCAATTGTATGAGATTAAATAATGACAAAGATATGAAAAGTACCTGAATTATAGTTTATTATCAGTACTTGAATACATGTTTTATTTCAAACTCGTATGGGTCTGTAACAGTGGTTCTCAAACTTGTTGGGCTCAGGGCATTGGTCCCCTACATAGAATTGTTTAATCCACAGCACCCCTACATTCAATTGTTACAGTATGTTGGGCCCTAAAACTATTTGTATCATTATTTATTTTAACATTCAAATGAATGCACCCAGTTGAAGGCATGCATACGCTCACTGGGATTTGTATCCTGGATGACTAAAAGACTTGACTTAATGATTGAAAATGACCCCTGGTGTCCTCTCAATGTTCATTTGCTAAAACAAAGAGGGAAGGCAATCAGTTACCAGTGTATATGCACATTTATAAGACACTTGGTACTTGCAAATAGGTGCTTCAAAGAAGCAACAGTAATGAGTCATTCAAATCAATTAAATGATTAAGGGGTTATGCCTTTTTATTAGCATAGATTGTGTCCAGGAAAACTACCTGAAAATGTGTCACATACTGTGATCTAAACGTATGCATTTAAAAGCTATATCTGCATTAAACAAAATAACATGGTCGTGGAGCATATTTTGCGCAGGTTTATCTTATGTTTATCTTGTCTAATATTAATTGGCATATCTGTCATGTGATACAAATTGTAAGTACTGGATATGAACAGTGTCATATCAACCAACTGAAAGTACAAGGAAACATCTTCCATCATGAAGTAAGTTAATAGCTGACTGTGCCATCAATGAAAACGTTGCATCTGCGATACACAAAATAACCTGGAATTGTGGACTTTATTTGATCAGTTATAATTATGTGAGCAACTTTAGGCAAAGAAGTAGCAGTATTCCTTGTATGATGTTTAGATGACAATAACTACATTTACATAAGTACTGTACTAAAGTACAATTGAGTATTTCCAATTTCCAATACTATTACATCTACTCCACTACATCTCGGATCCAAATATTGTACTTATACGTCACTGTAATGTACAGATGTGAACCTAGTTAACACACTGCATTACAATAGAATTCTTACCTGTGGTCAACAGATGGCAGTGCAGTGCAGCTACATACAGTCCTGAGCATGCGCACTACAATATGACCAGAGCACGACATTGCATTCTTTCCTAGGAACACTTGAAACGTCACCAAACTGTGATCTCTCGTCCTGCCTGGTGTTTACATTACATTACATTACATTACAGTCATTTAGCAGACGCTTTTATCCAAAGCGACTTACAATAAGTGCATTCAACATAGGTAGGGAACAAAACTACTAATCACCAGAAGTCTTAAGTGCATTTCCTGTTAAAACAAGCAACCAAGAGTATACCTAGCGCTAAGGTAAAAGTGCAATATATCAGCTACCTACTTTCTTAAACACATGAGATAAAATAGCCAAATCAAATGAGCACGAGCTAATACAAAAATGTATCGACTAAGCAAGATCCAATACAGCAATACAACAATAGTTCCTACAACTAGTTAACAACAAGTAGGCCAGACAAAGAGGAAGGGTAGTGTTTCCTGAAGAGGTGGGTTTTCAGCCTGCGGCGAAAGATGGGCAGTGACTCTGCTGTCCTGACATCAGTGGGAAGTTCATTCCACCACTGTGGGGCCAGAACAGAAAAAAGTCGTGACCGTGTCGATCGACCAGAAGGACCGTTGAGTGGCGAGGGAATCAGTCTCCCCGAGGTGGCAGACCGGAGTGGTCGGGCAGGGGTGTGGGCATTGACTAAAACCCGGAGGTAAGAAGGAGCTGTTCCTTTCACTGCCCTATAGGCTAGCACCAGGGTTTTAAACTGAATGCGAGCTACCAGTGCAGAGAACGGAGAAGGATAGTTGTGTGAGAGAACTTGGGGCGGTTGAACACCAGACGAGCCGCAGCTTTCTGAACAAGCTCCAGAGGTCTGATGGCAGATGCCGGAGCACCAGCCAGGAGGGAGTTGCAGTAGTCCAGGCGGGAGATGACAAGAGCCTGGATGAGCACCTGGGCTGCCTTCTCCGTGAGGAAGGGCCGAATCCTCCTGATGTTGTAGAGGAGGAATCTGCAGGACCGTGTCACTGATGCGATATTAGCCGAGAACGACAGTTGATTGTCCAGGGTCACACCCAGATTCTTCGCAGTCCGAGTTGACGTCACCACAGCGTTCTCAATGGTGATGGCCATGTCTCGGTGAGGACAGCCCTTCCCCGGGATGAACATCAGCTCGGTCTTGTCCAGGTTGAGCTTCAGGTGGTTCGTCGACATCTACTCCGAGATGTCAGCCAGACAAGCAGCAATGCGTGCCTCCACTTGTGTGTCACAGGGGGAATGAGAGGATCAGCTGGGTGTCATCGGCATAGCAGTGGTAGGAAAAGCCATGGGAGTGGATGACAGCACCAAGAGATGTAGTGTAGAGAGAGAAGAGAAGAGGACCCCGAACCGAGCCTTGGGGATCCCCAGTAGTGAGCCTGTGTGGTTCTGACACAGACCCTCCCAGCATCACCTGGTAGGAGCGACCCGTCAGGTAGGATGCAAACAGGGAGAGTGCAGAGCCTGAGACACCCATCCCCTCGAGGGTGGAGAGGAGGATCTGATGGTTCACTGTGTCGAACGCTGCAGACAGGTCCAGGAGTATCAGGACAGAGGAGAGAGAGTTCGGTCTAGCGGCATGGAGCGACTCCGCCACTGCCAGGAGGGCAGTCTCTGTCGAGTGACCCACTTTGAACCCAGACTGGTTGGAGTCCAGGAGGTTGTTCTGGTGGAGGTACGAGGACAGTTGTTTGAACACAGCACGTTCGAGAGTTTTAGATAGGAAGGATAGAAGGGTTTACTAAACCTTACATCCACTACATTTATTTGAAAACTTTAGTTACTAGTTACTGTAGATTTTGATTATTATTACAAAACATACAATAACCGCTTCAGCCCTATATATATTTCGGCCATTTGACAATAGCAGATCTATAAGCTCACAATTGCTTGCAGATCTGCTATTTTCAAAAGATTGTTGTACATTTTATACATTTGAAAACTTGTGAAACGGGACATTCTGCATAATAGTACTTTCTACTTTTACCTGTACTAGAGTTATATATATATATATATATATATATATATATATATATATATATATATATATATATATATATTTTTTTTTTTTTTTTTTTTTTTTGTCTTAAGTAATGTAAGTAGTCTATACATGATTGAACATTTCAGCATTCGCACAGGATAATTAATGAATGAATAAATAATAATTTATTATTATTGTCCGGGACATTGCCCCGGATGTGATTGAACAAGGTGAAGCCTCCACGTCAGTGCCATCTATTAGAGAGTTACGCCAACTCCGTTCACTTCTTTGAGCCAGGTCTTCTACATACACATACATTGGCGAATAGTGACAAATCCCTAAACCGGAAGTTCATGGAATGCATTGAAGTCGACGGCTCCTTGTCACTATTTCCAGCTACATGAACCACGTGACCGACGCTGTTTCTGACCCCTCATTGGCGCAACTCTCTAATAGAAGGCTCTGCTCCACGTGAATTTAAAGCGGAAAACGTCCCACTCACTTCCTCTTACAGAATGTGAGTACGAGAGCAGTCACGTTAGCGAGCAGCAGAGCGTCCGATAGCATTAGCATAGCGAGTAGTTTTAAGTTTAGTTAAAAAGTTATTCTGAGTTAATCATTTATTCCACGTCGTGTCTGAGCAGAAATGGCTCCTCCTAAAAAGAAAAGACACTGGACACGGGAAGAAACTTTAAGCTTGATAGCTTTGTGGGGTGAACCACGATGTCAGCGACAGTTTGATGAGATGGTCCACAACCATACGGTATGGGAACATATACACACAGAGCTGTTGATCCGGCACCCGTCTGTCGAAGAATTTGGAGACTGGACAAAAATAAAAGACAGATTTTACTACCGACGACGACGCTACCGTGACTGCCTAAAGCAAAATAAGAAGACTGGAGCTTCACCGACCAAAAGCCCGTTCTATGATGAACTGGATGCTGTTCTTGGTAAGATTGCATGTCGCTTCTTCCACTTCTATGAATTTGAATTGACAGAAACCTTGATTATTGAAGATAACGTTAGCTAATTGTGCAGTAATTGTAAAGTAGTCATCAAGGTATGTATGGCTGGCTAACGTTAGCTTCACGCTAGCTTCAAACTTTTCTATACCACGACCCCATATTATCTTATTTACTGAGTCAGTAAATAAGAGATGCCATCTGCAACCAACTGCATTTCTATTTTAATGATTCACCTGAGTCCCCTCTATCTTCTCTTGCTCCTCTCTCCCCCCTCCCTAGGTGTCACAGCACCACCAGAGCAATTAAAGGGATACTTCACTTTTAAACAAGTTTGGGGTCCTTCTAACATCTATGCAGGCTTTTTGAGCGCCCCACTCGCAGTGCCCCACTCTCAAAAGGGGCTTCCAATGCCAACATTGTTGAACTCAAGAGTACTGACAAGCTTGTACACAGTAACTGCAACCCTCTTCTCTAAGGTCACTGGATCCACCATAGCAGTAGTTTGGGGTCAACATATGGGCGCAGTATGTCACATAGGACATACTGAGAAGGAATCCTCGGGCATTCTGAAGCTAAGGTACCACTCTTTCTCCCGAAACGTCTGAACGTCTGTTTCTCAGAATGACCCCAGGCCCTTCGCACCTGTGGTGTCTAAATATCCAAATCAAATATCTAAAAACATAAAAACGGTCTGGGGTGCTCACAAAATGAGATGATTTTAAAATGACCCCAAACATGTTTGGAAGTGAAATCCCTCCCCTTATTACTTTTATTTTCTACTACAACAGAAAGGTGGGGATGTTTAGCAAGGACTTGAAAGTGAAATATCCCCCCTTTTTTTCTACTACATCAGAATTCAGAAAGGATGGTAGTGTTCATTGTTCAAAATGTGCAATATTATTTTTGGTATTTTAAATGTTGAGAAGAAACATTTTGTAATTGGGTAACATTATTTTGACAAATGCATCAAATGCACCTTAATTTTTTTTTGCACATGTGTATATAGATATATATACTGCACCATGGCTTTGTAGAGCAAGTGTAAAGTACATTTGGAAGTCAATTGTATGAGACTAAATAAAGACAAAGATATGTAAAGTATTTTCAGTACTTTAATACGTTTTATTTCAAACTCGCATGGGTCTGTAAAAGTGGGTCACAAACTCGTTGGGCTCAGGGCACCCACTTTAACACATTCACCGCTAGAGTTTATTCATAAGGTACTCACCCACTGCCAGCGTTTTGAGTTTTATAGCCTTTTGAACCGTTCACAAAAAAATTATATCCATTAAAATCCGCGATCGGATGGTGTTTATAAACAGCAACGACGGACGTACGAGCCCTCATGATGTTTACACTTTTCTTTATTTTTCTTCTTCTGTGGTATCAGCGGCTAAAACAGGCTGCAAACGTCATATCCGTTTGGCTGTGACGTGGCTGTGACGTTTCCCCACCGGCCATCTTAGATTAGCTTAGCCTCCGATCGGCTATCAGATCGTTTTTAAACACAAAGAGGATAACCGTTCGTCGATCAAAGAAAAGAAAATACAACCGGAGCTTACCATTCGTTTTTTAAACCGTGTGAAAACCATGATCTTTAGCCAAAACCAGGGAAAAACTGTTTTTTCAAGATAAAAAACGAACCGGAAACGGTTGTCGGAAATGTTCTCATAGGATGGGTCGGAAGCGTCATGGGGAAAAAAAAAAATCAAGGATGGTACCAAAACATTTTTTTTTCGTTATCAAACCACATAAAAAGACGATCCCGAGATTTCTCGGTATCCGCAGGTAACGGGTGGATTTAATGTCCCGAGATATCTCGGGATTGGCAGTAAATGTGTTAAGAAACTCTGGTCTATACAGTATTGCATTTTCTCTAAGCCCTTTTACTGCATTGTTTGAATGTGGGCCACCAAAGCCTCTCTGATTTGCTCAGCTGGAGGTGTAGGTGCATCATGCTTTATTTTGGTCTTTACTTCAATTGCTGATAAGCATGCTCCTTTTAAAAAGCTTAGAGTGAAGAACAGGAGGAACCCCTGGTTCTCTTCTGATATCTCAAAGGAACTGAGAGCCAGGGATATTGCATGGAAAAAATCACGTACCCATGGCTTAAGATCTGACTGGCAAAAATGTCACCTTATCTAACTATATAAATGGCGAGCAACTTCCGCACCCTCGGTGGTGACACCCCACAGCTCTGTTATCGAATAAACAACGCACCGCCAGACCACATGTCGCCTACTGACTCGCCACGCCGGCCGCGCTGAATTTACGCCTCGCGTAGGGGACATCTCACTGCTCACTACACCGTTTCCACCGCGCAACATAATTAATTCTACTCACCAAATGTCGGACAAAACGGAAGGGGAGGCAGCTTCGTACCGTTTACCGTGCGCACGACCTCATCACCACAACAGCAGGCAGCCGCTGCGGGGGTTTTTTCCTTTTTTTCCAAACTTTTTTTTTGGTCACCATTTTCTCCAGGCACCATTTCTGGTGTAACGTCGGGTGTTTCTTTTCACCAGCCAATCACCTTTCACGTTGCCACGTCCGTTGCCACGTCGCGCTGACGTACGCTAAACAAGCGCTGCCGTCCGCACAATGCAAACGAGCCCAAAGGCGCGCAAAAATAAGCCGACCATTGCTTAGACACTAAGTCAGACCTGGCAACGCAGCCTACGCCAATCATGTGTGAGAGATCTACAAGCTATGGGGCAGAGACGCCACCGTATCTTAGCAACAACTACAGCGCTCACTCTCATTGGTCGTGTCACGCTAAGAGCAGTCTCCAGACAATGGCATCGCAGACAGCTTGCTGTTACTGCTGTAGCCATCACAGGCAGTTGCAGCACGACGGACAGGGCGCTGTGATAGCTGCCATGTCGCTAACGCTAACCTGGTTGTCATGCCTGCAGCGGCTGTGCAATCACTTTGTCAACAATGCACGTTCGTGTGGTGAATGTCTATATTGCTGCTCAGTTCGTCCATTGTACATGGTGTATGTTTGTGTGTGTCTTCTGGAGAACTATGTAGCTCCACAGCAACTACAGTAACTAACGTAATGGCAGGACCGCCCCCTGCAACGCATGTTAGGCTGCATTATGGTCATGTAGTAATTTCAGATAATTTCGCTCCGATTAGAGCAGTGTTTATCAACCCTTTCACGCCGCCCCCCCCCCCCCCCCCCCCCCCCCCCCCCCCAAATACACGTACTTGATCTGGGACCCCCCCATTCTGTTTGACTCCGTTCCACAAGTAAATATTGTGAAAATAGCCGATCTACAAGCTCGAAACACCTCACGTTGAGAGGCTTTGTAAGCTTGGAGATCGGCTATTTTCAACATGATTGCCTCTTTCTTACATTCTTTGCCAATGTGGCCGATGTTTTCATAGCATAGTCTATTGACTACTTCTGTTGCAGAAATGGCCATTTCCTTTACTTTCGGTTTTTTATTGTCTCCGCCATGCCAAAAGGCATGGCGCAAGACTATGTTTCACCCCCTGTCCGTCCGTCTGTCATAGCTAATCTCTCACATCGTTGACTTGATCCCAGCAAAATAACAGCCCGATGTGGAGAGTCAGTGAGAGCTGGACAAACGACGTAAAATGTGTCAAAAGGAGTCTGTACGGCTGTCGATAAATGAACACATGACGTCGGTGGGAGAGGAGATATTGTGTCTTTTGGACAAACAGCAGCGTGGTGCTGATGTTTGTTGTGTGAAGCAGCTTAATGTCAGAGTGTTTGTGTTGGAGCGCCTCAGTGCGGCTGCAGAGTTCATGTGCAACCTCTTCCAGAGAGACACAGACACACGAGAAACTCTGCTGGGGAAAAAAAACACTGCTGGGCATTGACTTTCCTATGCACATTGATCTACACACTGCAGGTATATCTGCTACACACACAACATCAAACTACACACTGCAGGTATGATGCAGCGTTTGCATTACAGCCAGCATGCCAGCGTAGTTCCCATATGGTTTCAAGGTGGGCTAAACCATATGGACCCCATGTCAGCAATGTCAGCGGCATCCACTTCAGTCCCAACTGCGATGCCCATGCAGGCTATACGTAGCTTCTACCTGGCCCTTAGGTGGGCCCCAACTAGCCATGTTTATGTGGGACCAAGGCGGGTCCTAACTGGGTTTGCCCATGCACGCTTCAACTGGGTTCTACCTGGGCCCTAGGTGTACCCTAACCAACCACAGTGCAGTGCCCATCGCTCCAATTGTTGTGACGTCAGGCCTCTCAATACTGCACATTGGTGGAGGCGGAGGGGCCGCAGGGCGACCGCACACATCGCTGAACCAATGGTAGCCCACGGATGTTTCCTCTGTGGATTTACAATCTGCCCCTCTATGCCACATATCATCCGCACTACAGGGTCTTCACTGACCGAGCCACGGCCCCACTGACCCTCATGACGCTACGCCACTTAAACGTGCGGCAGCATGCGCTGGGTTGCCAGGTTTGCACAGCCTGCGCCAGAAACAACCAACCACCTTCATGAAAAAAAAAAAAACACCGAAATGGTCCGCAATGTTCCAGGGGTGTCCCCGCGCGTCCCAACACTCCACAGGGGGTCAGTGGACCATCAGGGGGTCCGCGGACCCCCTGTGGACCCCCTGAAACATAACAAATACTATTTCTTCAAATTTTTTCCTTTTTCAAAAAAACTTTTCCACAGTTTCACTCCGGCGATTTGGGTCCCCCAATATACACACGGCCATGCTGGGCCCCGTGCGCGGCTGGGGTTGAGGGGGGCGTAGCCCCCCGAAACTCTAGTCCGAAATAAATGCCTTGCCAAGATTCGGAAGGCCAAATCAGCATACTACATCTCCACCTTGTCTGAGTGTAGCGGAAACCCTGGCAAATTCTGGAGTACTGTTAATCACTTTTCCAACACAATCAAATTCAATCTCTTCATGCATGCTATGATTTTCTCACACATCACATACTGCTTCACAACCTGGTCACAGACAAATGTAACAACTCTCAAACCCATAGAATCACTTTACAAACAGACATCAAAAACCCGTTACCACCATTGCCGTATAGTTCAAAAGTATAATTTATTTAATTTTGATAGCTTTAAACATTTTGCAGATGCTTGTCTCATTTTTAAGGTTTTAAATGGGCTTGCACCTCCACCACTAAAACAGTTCATAGAGCGAAGAGAAAGTGGTGACAGAACAACAAGGGCAACTACCAGAGGAGACTGTGAGGTACCATTCAGCAGAGTGTGTTTGGTAAAACAGTCTTCTCTGTTAGAGCCTCCCATCACTGGAACAGTCTTCCTACCGAAGTAAGAGAGACCACCAACTATCTAACCTTCAAATTCAACCTTAAAAGATGGCTTAAAGCTTACCAAATTTGTAATCATGAGTAAATTCCGGCTCCATTAATCACTGTGTCTTCTCATATTTTACTGTATTTGTTTTGTCTTCTGTACTATGTCTGCTTGTTTTGTATTGTTGACGATGTCTCTTTTTGTATGTATAACTATACCACTTTTTTAAAAGCCTGCTCAGGGACTACAGATTAAAATCAGCCAACTCTGGCTAACTCTGGCTCATTTACATGGACGTGAATAACTGACATGTTGATCAATGTGCATTGTCCCTGTTAAATAAATAAATAAATACATAAATAAATACATAAATAAATAAATAAAATAAACAACAACAGAAGGCACTGTGCTAAAGGAGGTCAGTGACTTTAAATACCTGGGCGCATGGGTCGGCTCCACAGAAAAGGACCTTAAGGTGAGGAAAGCACTTGCGTGGAGAGCTCTTAATGGCATGACCAGTGTGTGGAAATCCAACCTCCCCCGACGCATCAAGATCAGTTTCTGCAACTGTGGAGTCCGTTCTCCTCTACGGCTGTGAATGCTAGACACTAAAGCAAGCCCTACAGAAATCCCTGGACAGGTGCTACAGTACACCAGAATGTTACGTGTGGTACTGAACATCAACAAGGACGAGCACATTACCAACAAGAGTCTGTACGGGGCACTATCAAGTGTATCAGAAAAGATAGCAATCAGGAGGATGAGACTAGCCAGCCACTGCCACCGGCACCGAGAATTCCCGGTCAAAAAGCTCGTACTGTGGGAACCAACACACGGGCATCGATCAATAGGACGTCCCAAACCTACCTACGTGGATGTACTAAGGAAAGATGCTGGTGTAGAAAGCACAAAGGAGCTGGCCAGATGTATGGAGAACCGAGATGACTGGAGACTCCGATGGAGGGCTCGTCTGAGGACGACGTAGAGACAGTACTTGTATATTCTGAAATATTTATTATCCTGTAATGTTTTTTTGCTTAAATTGTATGCTTTGTACACTGTAATCAGGGCGATTGTCCTTCCTGAATAAATAAAGGTGAAAGAAAAAAAAGAATTCTTTGCTGTATGGGAGCAACACAGCCTCTTTGTCGTAGTATAAATTGAAGGAAGTATCCACATCTTGATATGGTAAAGAACAAGCAAAAATGAAACAAGCAAATCTAAGTTGTCAAGATAAAACAAAAATGTTTTCCTTTATACAACATTAATAAAGAGTCTGTTAACCAAAATATCAAGGATTGTGTCCTTTTTTAGAATAAATCTACAGTGTATCTGCTATAATGATTCAAATATCTGCATGGTTGTAATTAAAACATGTGTGTGTCCAGTGCCAGATGGACCTCCCACCAACCTGGTTGTGTTCAATGAGACCACCGCCGCTCTGAATGCCAGGTGGAACCCCGCACCGGGCCGGGTCCAGAACTACAAGATCAACTACGTCCCTACTGCTGGAGGCAGGACCCAAACTGTAAGAATACCTGAGATATCCTATCCGCATCACAAAAAAGTATCAAAGCAAAGTTCTGCAAGCTCGTTTCGAGCTTGCAGAACTGCTACTTTTGCTGTTTTTTATTTTGAGTTTGAAAGTTACCGTTTTAGTTTTAAACCTCTTAAACCTCTTATGCTGATGGATATTTCTGATTGCTTTTATGGAAACATCGATAAGCAAGGCTAGCTGTCATTTAAAAAAATAAAATAATAAATCAAGCTATTGGGCATGTGTAGACACCCACACATGCATAGGCGAGCTGTGTCTCCTGCTATTTAACAGTAGGGCCGGCACGTCCATACAGGCGACCTAGGCGGCCGCCTAGAGCGGCAGTTTGGAGAGGTGGCAAAAAAAGTCGGGAAAAAATAATAATAATGATTATAAATCGGTAAAATCAGAATTAAATAACATAACCCTAACCTAACCCTAACCCTAAAACCCTAAAGCCAAAAACGTATCATAATCCGGGTGCAATACGTTAGTCCGACAGCGCAGTGCTCCGACATTAAACAGTAAACCCGAACCAAACCCGCACCCTAACCCTAACCGCACGCGGATGCCACATAGTCGGAGAAAAGGTCTGTCGGATTAACGCATGCCTCCCTCATAATCCGCCCAAAACCTAGGCGGGGGCGCATCAGAGAAATCTCGCCTAGAGCGCTGATCAGCCTAGAACCGGCCCTGGTTAACAGCCCTGCATGTCGTTGTTCAACGATCCCAATAGGATTATGATCTTCCCTTTTATCCATCCAGGGAACTGAGGTCAAGCATTCTTCAACCGTCACTGAGTTTACAGGATGTGAAGAGTTGCTTAACCCATTTAGACCTGAGGCCGATTCTAAAAACGCCTTCTAAATCCTGACCTAAGTTTTCTGAAAAACGTAGTATGTTTATGTTTGCGTTCCTTGTGTAATCCGAGATGGATGCTGAGACCTGGCAGGGATCAGTGTCTGGTTGTGTAACAGTAGTCTGGTGCCATGGGGGACATATTCTGAAGAGAGTGTTTACTGCGTTGCACAAAACTGCAATGCACTTCAAGAAAGGCGTTTTGCGTTTCCTGTTTTGTCATGGCCCAGATGTTCATTCCGTTACATCCAGCATAGGTTCTATTTCATGCCGAAGATTGCGAAAAACTCAGCTTCAGTCCAGCTGGCTGTGTGGAGGTCACACGCTGCATGCTGACTGACCACCAGCTACGTAACCCTTTAACACAGGATGGAAGGCTTTACCCTTTTCGACTGGAGAAAACCAGGGGCCTGTTCCTCAAAAGGTGAATTAGAGCTAAAGCCTGGCTTTACCACCTAGCCTGGCTTAATTTAGCCAGGATTAGAGCTGAATCGGTTCCACAAAAGCTGAATTATCTTGAAGATTAGTTTAGCCAGTTCACCCTGGCTAAGTTTAGCCTTATCCGATTCCACAAAAGAGAATTGAAGCAAGCCTAGTTTAGTTACCATGGCAATTTAGCTGTGAAGTTAGCCTGGTCAGGAGCAGGCTAACAGCCAAGCTTACTTAATCCAGTGCCTTGTTCTTCAAGTTTTTCCACAGTTAATTCAACACATGTGTTTGAATATGGACTCATTTTAATGACCTTGCATTCAAATAAAATGAAATAAATACAATAAGATATAATCAAATTAATTATATTACTGAAATAGTGTGTGACCATGAATCATAATTGTTTCACAATGACTCATGTGATATGTCATTGTCACTCTGTTAACACTATAGTTATTATTGTTGTTAGATGTTTGATAATATATTACAGATTTTTTTTTAATATTATAAAAAATGTCTGACACACACACATATAATATATATATATATATATATATATATATATATATATATATATATATATATATATATATATATATATATATATATAAATTATTAGTTATGGGTTTAAAAGAGCCTCTTCACTGAATGTATGAGGAGCATATTTTAAATGATCTATTTCTAGTCAATGGAGATTTTTTATTTTATTTCTTGTCCACCTTTGGAGTTATGATGGCAAGGTAACTACACAACCCAAACCTCTACCAAAGTGGTCTTGCAAATGTGGGGTTATTGCGTGTCAACCCATTTAACTAGTTAGCCATTATTGCTGCAAGTTGGCTACTACAACTACATCTATAACTGCTCCAACCCATTATTAGCATGAAATGAGACATTCGATAGGACATCTTAGGGACCTCTTCATCATTTGAAAGAGCCATTTGTAGAATTTCGAATCAAGAGTAATATACTGTAGATCAAGGTGGTTAATCACCCCTTCTCCCACCCCAACTCCCGCACCACCAGACCCAGATCGAAGGAAAGATGACCACAGTGCTGCTTCCCAAGCTGACCCCTGACACAGAGTACTCCATCACCGTGGTAGCAGTCTACACCACCGGAGTCAGCAGTGAGCTGAACGGCCTCGGCAAGACCAGTAAGTTGTTTGTTTTAGTTTTTTCTCTCGACGACATTTGGACAGATGTGCAAAGATCTCATGTAGAGTTGTCTTTTGGGAGTGTTCGATCATTCTAGCTAATAATAAATGGATTATATAAAGAGCAGTGCCTTTGGAAAATGAACACGCAATCAGGCTCTGGGGGAGGTTTGACTGAGATGAATTGCTTAGTCAGAGGAACTTGAGTGCTCTTAAGAAAATGAACACGCAATCAGGCTCTGGGGGAGGTTTGACTGAGATGAATTGCTTAGTCAGAGGAACTTGAGTGCTCTTAAGATATAGACGATGATGATTTAAAGGTGCTGCCGCTTAGGATGCACAATGAAGATTGTGATACAGAAAGCTGTTTTATGTAGTCATACTGTTAGCCGAAGGACAGCTTAGTGTAGGTTTTTTATCCGTACGTAAATTAATCCTACCTTATTACAGAGCCCCTGGGTGGTGTGTGGAACCTGCGTGTCGAAGACCCCACCACCGCCACCCTGAACGTCCAGTGGGAGCCCGCTGAGGGCAACGTGCGTCAGTACAGGATCTTCTACGAGCCTGTGGCTGGAGGAGCCGAGGAGATGGTAGGCTGGACGACACCTTCCATGCACTGTAGTGTAGTTTGACACCGGCTCTTTTACTTGTCTTCATTTGTTCCCCTTCTTTTTCTTATCCAGGAAAACCCCCAAGCTGTAGAGAGAATGTTAATTCCTTTACATAACTTGGACACAGTTAATGTGTTTGCTTGTGGCTCCAGGCGCAGGTATCTGGTAACACCACCTACAAGACGGTCCTGACCAACCTCCAGTCGGACACCGTCTACACTGTGACCGTGGTGCCTGTCTACTCTGCTGGAGAGGGACAACGGATGTCAGAGAACGGCAAGACACGTAAGTGAGCTATAGAATACATTCATGTGATAGTGCATAATTGTAGTCCGTGGTAATGTTGAGTCTGTGCTCTATGCTATAGAGTTGTTACGGCACGGCAAAAATGGCAAATGTTTTAGAGTTTAGAGTTAATAAACGTGTGCAGATAATGTAAGCTATACTATACCCAGTACAATGGTAGCATTGGACAGGTGCCACGGTCAAATCAGCTGGATGCAGAATGTGAAGGCTATGCTTTTTTTGAGAAATACATTGACAAGGCATTGACATTTTCTTTATTTTATTTCCTTCGTTGCACCCACTTTTTTACTTCTGTAAACCTGTGACGTGACAATAAATCTGATTCTGGAATTAATCCATTTCTGTCCGTCCGGACTGAACTCATTGGCCTCTCCCTCTCTCTGCATGTCAGTAAGCCGCATTGAGGCGTCCAGACGAGCTCTTGACTGGCTAAGTAAAAAAACAAAAAAACAATCCAAGACCTTTCAATTCAAGCCAAAAAGTTTATAAAGTATGTGCTTATCGTGGGCCAAATGTACAGTGTATATGGTTGACTTGACATCTTACAGTATGAGATGGAAGAATTAGGGAGTTCTTCATCATTTGATCTACATGATACAGAATGATGTTATGTTTTGGCGCTCTCAACTTAATCAGAGAGCACGGGTCACTCTTCAGTTTATCCAGCAGTTTCAAACCAACAACCTCTGCTGGGAATGAGTCCGCGTTTTGAGGGGTGATTGCGTAGGAAGGAATTCCAGTGTGTTGGCAGCGCTCTAATGGTGTCTCTTCTGTTCTTACCGTAATATGGACCGCTTATGGGCCAGCATGACGGCTAGCGATCAGGGCTGATGGTGGGCTAGCGTTGGTTGGTTTGGGGGGTAGGGCAAGAAACTATGGGAAGGAGATCAATGAATGGAGAGCTTATCTTATGGCTCACGGATCACTCTAAACGGTCAACCTCAATGTTTTTAGTATCCATTTCCCCTTAGCATAGCCTGTGGTCTGCTAGGTTCCAAGTGCTCATGGCCCTTGTTAGACATTGTAACACATAACCCTGCATCTCTCAGACGTCTACCCCTAGGCAATCTGGGAACCCAGAGCCAAATGAGAAGGAAAAACAGCGCCCTCTGCTGTTTGTACTATCTCAGTTGGCTCTGGGACAATGACGACGTAGCACCCGTGCGCAAGGAAACCGGGGTTTTGGTCTGCCTTCAGCGCATCACTTCCGGTGGTGCGAATATGTTTTCATTCCCACTAACAATATTTCTACACAGAACACTAACACCACTCTCACAGAGAACATGGATCGTTTTGGTTATAAGCCCACTTGTTTCTATGATGGAAGAGTAAGTTAAAATGTGAATATCTTTCCGTGGTTTTGTCTGCTCCACGGACGCTATTGTTAAATTAGTTTCGGTTTGTTTCGAGGGGGGAAGGATCGACGGACACGTGAATCCCGCCCACTACATTTGATTGGGTAAAGCGCGTCATGCTTCCTGATCTGAAGGCACGCCCACTTGTAGGCTAGTGTGTACACGTTATGACGAACCTTCACGACAGATTCCAACACAGAGCAGAATCTGTTCTTGAGAGATTAACCCCTAGGAGATGTGGAACATTGGGATTTTGATGGCTTTGATGTTAAACACCGGTGTATATGGAATAGGTTGTCTCTTCAATGGCCAAACACAATTCAATTCAATTTATTCTATAGTCAACTCATTCATTCACTGTTGAGAATCTATACAGTCGATGAACGAGTTGACTCCTTGAAAAGCTTTTTAAAGTAACTAATGATGTATGCAAAGCTACTCAGTGCAGCTTTCAGCTAGCCCACGGTTTCTCCAAGAAATGCCTGTTCTAGTTTTAAAATCTTCTTCCTAATCTGAACAGATAAACCAAAGGCCATATTGAGAGCTGACCAGACAGCCATACCAGTAGGGGGCAGTGTTACACTGAGCTGCTCTGTGGACGACTCGTCTGAATGGAACTACTACTGGTACCAACATAACAAGGACTCACTGATCAATCAAAATGGTGTTCAATACTCTACTGGACCAATCAGTGTGTCTGAAGGTGGAATCTACTGGTGCAGAGGAGGGAGAAGAGAACCAGTTAACTACACTGAATACAGTGATGCAGTCACCATAGACACCCTTGGTGAGTCGTTTAATTTGCTTTGAAAAAAAAAAAAATAGTGAGCTAAAAAAATATGTTACACTGTGGCTGAGGCCTATAAGCTGAATAGTGTTTTGTACTGTTTATAAGCAGAATAGGTCAGTATCATACTATCAGGCTATAAGCTGAATAGTGTTTTGTACTGTTTATAAGCAGAATAGGTCAGTATCATACTATCAGGTAGGATGGTTATTATTTTTAATAACAGTAGCAAAGAACATGTTCCATCATAGTCCATGAGCCAAAGCCCCAAAATTGAGCAATGATTATCGAAAGAGTGCGCAAAACCATATCTATATTAAATTGTTTATAGGGTCAATACGAGTAAATAAATATATGATAACCTTTCCACAGGAGCAGCTTTTTCATAGTTATCACACATTTTGTTATTTTCACCATACATACATGACCGGTGAAAGAATGACAAAATGTAAAAAGTAGTTATCATAATGAAACTTCCTGAGTTGATTACTTACATGAAGACAATGATTTATCGTAATACAAGTGTTCTGAACTTGTATATTTAAATATGCAAATTAGGCATTTAGTCCATGAGCCAGAGCCCCAATTTTGAGCCAGATATTGAATATTCCCTCGTTAAAAACCTTTGACTCCAAAATCTTAACAAATAGAAATAAGAATGTTCACTCTGGCTTTGTCCAATGTTCCAATGTTGATTCTGGAAAGTTATGCAAATTCGGGCATATTTTCGATAACAAAATGTGTGATAACCATGAAAAAGCTGCTCCTGTGGAAAGGTTATCATATATTGATTTACTCGTATTGACCCTATAAACAATTTAATATAGGTATGGTTTTGCCCACTCTTCCGATAATGAAATCTTGTCTGGCTCATGGACTATCATGGTATATAGGAAATTACAACCAAGACCACAATTAAGTCACTTCCTGATTATTTCCTATATATATATATATATATATATATAAAGAGCACTATTCCCATTTGGCCGTATAGGAGACAAGACCGTCACCACACTAGTTGATATGCCCACAAACGGCCAGTTCATCAACGTGACGACGATGTCATCTGGATTAGGTAAAGGTTGTTTTTGCCACTTTTAAAGTAACTAATGATGTATACAAAGCTACTAAGGGCAGCTTTCAGCTATCCCACAGTTTATCCTGGAAATGAGTTTTAACATGTTCTTCTTAATCTGAACAGATAAACCAAAGGCCATACTGAAAGCTGATCAAACAGACATACCTGTAGGGGGCAGTGTTACACTGAGCTGCTCTGTGGAGGGCTCATCTGAATGGAACTACTACTGGTACCAACATAACAAGGACTCACTGATCATGCAAGATGCTGTTCAATACTCTACTGGACCAATCAGTGTGTCTGAAGGTGGAATCTACTGGTGCAGAGGAGGGAGAGGAGAACCAGTTAACCACACTGAATACAGTGATGCAGTCACCATAGACCCACTTGGTGAGTCATTTAATTTGCTTTGTAATAAAAATAAAATAAAAACAAATTGTGAGCTAAAAAATATATATTATACAGGGTGGCTGAGGGCTAAGCTGAAGTATTGTTTATAAGTAGAAAATAAGCTTGGATCAGGTAGGTTGGTTACTGTTTTGAATAACAGTACTGTAGCAAGGCACATGCTCCATTGTGGGATACAACCAAGCCAACAAGTCACTTTATTAGCCCATACCTCTACTTTATGGTATAATGTAGAACAGAACAATTATTAACTGTTATTAATTATTATCACAGTTAATGCGTGTCTATATGTCAGTAAGTAAGTCATGTGGCCCATAGGGCAGGAGCCTGTTGCTGTAGTGTGAGGCGGCTGGATGTACAAGTACTTACCCCCAATCAAACCCTTGATGCTGAATGCCAAGCAGGGAGGCATTGGGTTCCATTTTTACAGTGTTTGGTATGACCAGGCCGGGGAATCGAACACCGACCTCCCAATCTCAGGGAAGACACTCTAACTACGAGGAACCCTGAGATGGTCATCTATGTATGACAGTAAGTTCCCATAAAAAGTAGACAGCCAACAGTGTGTACAACCCGGAAATGGCACAGTGAAACCTGTTAGAGAGTGAAAGATTGTGGACTTAAGGAAGCCGTGGAGAGAGCATGTGCCCATCCTCATCGATGGTAGTCTGGGAGGCATTGCCTCGGAGTTTGGACAGCGGGGGCGCGGCCACTGCGTTGTGATTCAAATCAACAGCCAATGAAGAAAAGGGGGCGGGATCCAAATGCAGTGGGTGTTGCATCTAAATAGGATCGACGGGAAGCAATTTCCCCTTGAGAAATTTCGGCCGCCATTGTTGTGACTGCTGTTTGCCTCTCGTCGGACTTTTTACACGAGTTGCACAGCTCCAGACCGGTAAGAGGCGTGTCCGCTCAGATTCAGAGCGTAAATTACATCCCGCCCACAAATCCCAGGGCTCTGGCCCAGAAGTTCCTCGCCGAGCCGGCGAAAACTTCTGGGAACTCAGATTACATCGATGGAGATGCAGTGGAAAAGGTCAGCAAGTTAAAGTTCCTCTGAGTACACATCAAGGAGGACCTCAAGTGGGACACACACCATGCATGGGCGGAAAAAGGCCCATCAGCGACTGTACTGGTTTCACCGCTTGAATAAGTTCAGAGTAGTAACAGCTCAGTTGAAAGCGCACTGATATTTTATTAGCACCTTAACTAACATCCATATCATGTACAGTATCTGCTGCTATGCTCAGGTACATACTGTACCGCATAGATACTATGTGTAAATATGTAGATACATTGTTGTTTTTAATTGATTTTTCTCTCTCTTCCCCTTGCCCCCCACACCCTCTTCTCTTATTTCTTCCAAATCTGAACAGAAAAACCAAAGGCCATACTGAAAGCTGACCATACAGACATACTTGTAGGGGGCAGTGTTACACTGAGCTGCTCTGTGGAGGACTCATCTGAATGGAACTACTACTGGTACCAACATAACAAGGACTCACTGATCATGCAAGATGCTGTCCAATACTCTACTGGACCAATCAGTGTGTCTGAAGGTGGAATCTACTGGTGCAGAGGAGGGAGAGGAGAACGAGTTTACTACACTGAATACAGTGATGCAGTCACCATAGACACACTTGGTGAGTCATCTCATTGCTTTGCTAAACAAAATAGTGAGATAAAAAATGATTTTACAGTGTGGCTGAGGGCTAAGCTGCATTTTTTACTGTTTGTTTATAAGTGGAATAAGTCAGGATCAGATAGGATGGTTACTGATTTTAATAACAGTTCCAAAGCACATGCTCCATTATGTTATACAGGCAATTACAACCAAGGCCACAACAAATTATTTTAGGAAGATCCGCCATCCTAATCTTCACCACTAGCAATCTTCGGCATCTGACTAGCGCCATCTGACTAGCCGTCAGATCCTGCGAACGTCCTGTGATTACTGTTTCTAGATCTTGCGAGCGTGTTGCTGGGACAGAAAAAGGTTGATAAGTTGATTTTCTCCTGATTCGTCTCTCTGAGAAATGCCATTTGAGTGTCAGAATGTTCAGAAAGAATGCGTCCCATATTTATTTCAGTGACCATTTGGCTAAAGAATGGGTCATAAGTTGTATTCACATTCACTTCTGTCACTGAAATTAATACTCACAACCTACTTCTGGTCTCCTAAAGAAGCGGCCAACTACATCACACAGATCCGGGAAGTAAACCGGAGATGGCGGGTCTTGCTTTCCTATTGTTTGTCTTGGACCACAAGTCACTTCTTGCCTATTTCCTGGTTACATGGCGGCTTTCCGACATGTCGCCTTTCCGACGTTAACGAACCCTATACCTAAACCCCACCCTAACCCTAACCGCACGCGGAAGCCACTAGTCGGAGTGGCGAGATGTCGGCGTGGAAGACGGTTACCCTATTTCCTGTAGTGAAAGACAAGTGAAGTTTTGTATGCTAATTTGGATTGTATTTTATTTGAACAGAGGGCAGGTCTGTTTTGATACTGCAGCCCAGTTGGTCTCACATATTCACGGGAGAGACCATCACTCTCAAGTGTGAGATACTGGGGATAAGTGACACAGACTGGAAGTATGAATGGTTCACAACAAGCTCAGCTTCATACAAACCAGAAAACCAGGCTGAATTCAGAATCAGCAGTGCCTTTGTTCATCACAGCGGTGTCTATGTGTGCAAGGGTCGTGCCAACAATGACCAGCAGTCTTCAACAGGGTGGAGTGATGCTGTTAAATTGACTGTGTCAGGTAAGTCAGAATATATCTCCTTTACATAGAAAATGTAAAAATAATATTGTTAATGGGAGTGGCAACTTCCAAAAGACTGCATGAAACATCAATATCTATAATAATGTTTATAATTCAAAGAAATGTTTTCCAACAGCAAAACCCCAGCCTGTTCTGAGTTTGTCTCCTTCGTGGTTGAGTCCTGTAGCCTCAGTGACTCTGAGCTGTGATGTTAAAGAATCATCTAAAGGCTGGGGGTTCTACTGGTACAGAGCTGTACCTAAACCATCAGACAGCTCCTACACTTATGAGCTCTTACCTGGTAGCCACAATGGGACTGTAGACGGTTCCTACATCATTCATGGTCCTACAGGCACAGGAGGATATGTGTGTAAAGCTGGGAGAGGAGACCCAGTTTATTACACTGAGGACAGTGAAACTCAGTTTGTGTGGTCTGGTGGTGAGTGTGACTCATTATTCATCATGTATAATTCTTCTAGGTTGTTTTCTAACCTTCAACCTTCAGGACAGATCCACTGACTGACTGACTGACTGCTGACTGTGAGGTTCAATTCATGAAGGTCTCACAGGCAATTTTATTACCTGTGTAGGCCCTATAAAGAGAAGAATGCATTCGCCATCTGTTTTGAATAAGGGATGTCATGTTTTGCAAATAATTAAGTTTACCTAGACTAAAGGTAAAACCATTTCCTAATTCCATTTAAGGATGTGTTTTCCCTATAATTTATAATTATAAGTTATGGGCCATGACGGAGGCGCGCCGACTCAGCAGACCTTAAGGCTGAGGAGACGCGCCCTCGCGCCTCCAGGCGCGAGTGCCCGCGTCGACCAGCCGCTGGGCTGCTAGTCGACTCAGCGCCGTCCGAGTTATGTACCGATAGGGACAGAATCGTAAATATTATTGGTGCGGACTGCGTTTGCTCCACTGACTGCGTTTATCCCAACTACCACTCAAAGTGGCTCCTGGCCAACTGCCTGGATGAGGCAGACTTATTTTCTAAAGCTTTGTGCTTTCTATTAGACTGTGCAGGGCAGAGGCGTCTAATCTCTGAGTCAGGGTGACCGCATACCCTCGGGTTAAAACTATTTCCTAATTCCATTTAAGGATGTGTTTACACTATATTTTTTAGGACTATGGGGTAGATACTGAAGGGATACAGTTTTGGAAACAAGTTAGCATATCCACAGTTCTGATGTTCACACCTCCAATTTGGAAGACAATTAGCTCCCTGTTGATGGTCCAAATGTTGATGGCTCTTGGTATCAATGTGCCTTCATTGATATTCTCATTAGCTCAACAATGAGATCTCCCCCTCCACTTTGTGGTTGATGTAGGTGATCAACTCTATTGTTTAGTTTAGTAAGAGTATGTGGATAGTTTCAGTTTTTTTGGGCAGTTTAGAAGTTTAGGCCTCCTGGATATTTTGTGCTAAGTCTTGTAATCCATTCTTTTTCATGGAATCTTCTCTGTCCAATTGTCCAGCAGTCATTGAATTCCAAGCCGCATACTTTTATGGCATCAATCCCATGTGTCATAAAGTGTTGAACAATTAATAAATGGGTATCTTTTTCATTATTAATGGTGTACCTGTGTTGGCTTATTCTAATTGCTATGGAGTTGCCTGTCTCTCCTACATACTGTAATCCACACACTTGGCAAGTAATCAGATAAACACAATTTCTGGTGTTGTATGTGATGTTCTGTCTTAGGCTAATAATGTTTTTGTTTGTCCTGTTTTTAACCGTTTGTTTCGGGCTAAAGTAGTTAGGCCTTGCCCGTGCTACTTGGTTCCATGGCTTCAATTTGCTGTGGATCAAGTAGTCTTTCAGATTTTTGCTTTTCCTATAGGCCGAAATTATCTTAAAGTTCTGTAGGAGGTTTCCCCCCCTGTTTTCAAAATTGTTTTTGATGGCTCTGTTTGCCAATAAACTTTGGCTGGAAAATGTGGTTACTAAGGCTAGTGTGGGTTTCTCATTCCTTACTTTCACTTCCTGGAATGTGTTGTATGATTTCCTGAGGAATGTTCTTGTATATCCACGTTTCCTTAATGCTGTGAATAGAGTTTTGCAGGCATTTTCAAAATCTGCTGTTTGTGTGCAGATCCTCTTGAAACGTAGGAGTTGAGACTTGACTATTCCTGCGAAACAATGGGTTGGATGGAAGGATGTCTTGTGGAGCAGTGCATGTGTATCAGTCTCCTTAAAAAACACCTTTGAGTCCAGTTTGCCGGTGGTGTTAAAATCTTTCCCTTTGAAGACTGTAACATCCAAGAAGTCAATGTGTTCTTTGTTTGTGACATATTTCACTGTTATTGAGGCATGATGTGTGTTTAAGACTCGTATGAATTGCTCAAATTCCTCTGTGGAGTGCTCAAATACTCCAAAAATATCATCTAGAAACCTAAAATAATGTGTGGGTTTGAATCTGCATTTTTTAAGGGCGGGTTCTTCCCATAAAGCCAAATATATATTTGCGTAGGATGGCGCAAATTTCTTTCCCATGGCTGTTCCACTGATCTGAAGGAAGGTTTTCCCATCAAATGAAAAGTCGTTTTTGGTCAAATTTAATTCTAGTAGTTCCAATAATTCTGCGTCTGGTCTTTGTCTGTCAGGATACTTTTTAAAGATATCTCTGATTGCTTTCATTCCCGCTAATGTATTTATATTGGTATAAAGGCTATCAACATCTATTGAAAACAAGAAGGCACCCTGAGGAACCGTGATGTTTTTTATTTTGTCAATAAAGTCATATGTATCCTTAATATAGCTTGGGTGTTTTACAGATAGTGGGTTTAAGTAGAACTCAATATATTCTGCTGTGGCATATGTTTCTGAGTTACAATCCGAGACAATTGGGCGTGCAGGTGGAATTTCATAAGGAATAGTCCAGCTGTTTGGGTCCTTGTGGATTTTGGGTAGAAGATAAAGGACTCTAGCCCTGGGGGAATTTTCGCCCCGTAGGTATTTTTCTTGTTTATGGTCTATAAACTTTTTCTCCCTTAACTTTGTAATGATTCCCCTCACCTCTATTGCTGTTTGTTCAAAAATGGGTGCTTCCAATTCCACATAGTGATTTGAGTTATTCAACTGTCTTAAACCCTCAAAAACATATTGTTGTCTGTCCAGAATGACTATACGACTCCCTTTGTCCGCAGGCTTAATCACAATGTCCCGGTTGTTAGCTAATGATCTTAGAGCTCTCACCTGATCCGTTGTGATGTTATTCTTTTCTTTCAGGTGTCCTGGTACATTTTGTACTGTGGCTCTGTCCATCTGGATCAATTGCTTTAGGCTGTCCGGTAGTTTGTCATTGTCTGGTTCCCAGTAGGATGGAAGATGGAAGCGCGGAATTTCCGTGTCGTTTCCAGCTCCAAAATGTGTGGCTAATTTGAGTCTGCGATGGTATTTCGACACATCTGTTCTCAAGTTTTGTGATTGTTGCCTGTAGAGGTCTAATGTGGGGACGAATGATAAACCTTTTTCCAGAAGTGTTTTCTGGTGTTCGTTTGGTTGGAAATAATGAGACAGATTGATTATATCCGACTCCATAAGGCCCTGCCGGTTTGAGCTGTTGGGCCTTATTAGTTTAAAGAGTTTATCCAATGCTGTAACATGGATTCGGCTGTGTCCCTGAGCCAGTGGACGTTTTCGTTGTCTGTTTTGAAGCTGTTTGCAGGCAATTTTGGGAGGTGGGGCTCTTTCTTTATCTCCTCATTTATGTATGTCAGAGTATCCTTTTGGTCAGTACTTAGGCCTTCTGAGTAGTTGATTAGTGCTATGCGTTTCTCTGCATTGGGGAATTTTGCTTCGGCTGCAGTGCGGAGTCTCTTCAGGGCTGTGTAGCTTGTTTTTCTTGATTTTTGGTTCTTGTTGTTAATTCCTACTGAGATGATGAGGTGTGTGGCGTCCTCATTTTTCTCCGCTTTTCTCAGGACTGTTCCGGCCCATTCCAGGTTCATTCCAGAGTAGGATTCTATCTGGATTCTGTCATCTGTGATTGTTGGGATCCGAGCCAGGTTGGAGTCCCCAATTATGATGATGTTTCGGTTCGGTACAAATCTCCATGTGGCCTTATTATCCTTTGATCCGCCTCTCCAGTGGCGTGGTTTCCTAGGTCTCGTCTCGATTGTTTCTTCCTGTGCTGGTGTTTCCCTCTGTGTAGTAGTGTCTTCGGTGGGTCCCTCTGGTGTTGTTTGGTTCCCTCCACTGTTCCTTCTCTCCTGGGTTGTCCTCTGGGGTGTGTCCCTGGGTGGTGTAGTCTGCCTCCTGGTGGGACGTTCCCTCTGTGGTTTCGGGGTGTTTCCTGGGTTCTGTTGTTCTTCCGTGTTCCTCCCTGCAGGCTGTGTGGTTTTGTTGGTGTCCTTCCGTTTCTTTTGTTTTCCCTTCCGTCCAATCGATGTCCATGGCCCCTCAGGTGTGGGCAGGTCTGGGAACTCTGCCTGTGTAAATTCTATTATTCTCTGTGTTGTTGCTCCTGTGGTTTCCAATCCTCCAGTTGAGTCTTCTCCCATGCCTGGGTTACCTGTAGAGGGAGAAGAAGGAAGGGAGGGGGGAGCTGGGGGATGGGGGGGAACGTGTGGTGTGGGGTGTGCTGGTGTGTGTGTTTTTGTGTTATATATTTCCCTTACTGCTGTATGGGCTAAGCCCAGAGTCTTCTCTGTTAGGCGCCTTCCCAGATTTTTTCTTGCCCATTTAGTGGCAATGGAGAAGGCCCTGTCGTATTCCTGTGTTAAGCACTGGGACAGGTCTTTTTTTGTGTTTTCAATCAATTGGCTGAAGTGTTCTATTAATATTAACAAAGTGGTGTAAGACCAATGCTTTGCACTTCCTTGTAGTAGCAGTAAGGTTCTATCTGTTGGTTTTGCTGGTTTTATAAAATCCATCAGTTCTTGTTCTTTTCTAGCAATACCCTCTGGGTATTTGTTTATGTCTACATTCTGTGAATGGTGTAGTGCAATGATCAAATTGTTTATCCCCCTAATTGATTTGTGGAAATCACTGTTTCTCTCCTCATGTGGTGTGTGTATGTAAGTTTGTCTGTGCCTACCTACCTGGCTTACCTGGCATGGTACCATATGTCTCCTGGGTCTGTGGTTGTTCCTGGTTTCTCCATCTGGTCTGGCTCTTTCCTGCCAGGCCTGTCTTCGTCCAATGGTTTGTTGGTTCATTCTCAAATGCATAAACGTTTTCGTACTATTATTGTACTTCATCAGATGCGATCCTCCGGATGAGAATGAATTCTTGTTCCTCTCTTCCTGTATTTATGTGTTTTTGTTGTGGGTGTGGCTTCCATGTGGCCATTATCCTCATTGGCTGGTGCTGTTGATGGCCCATTGGGTCATTGATGGCCCATCTGCTTGTTTCAGGCTTTAGGGGCATGTTCAGGCATGTTCCCTGTTTCATATGTATGGTCTACTTTTTGTGTTGAATCTTTGTTTATATATATGTATAAACATGGTTAGGTTTTAGGAAATGTTATAAACATTTTGCAAGCAGGCATATACCTCCATGTTTGCAAATGTGTATAATTAAAGATTGCATTAGATGACTTCCCCCACAAAATCAGAGGTACAAGCTTGACTGACTGCTGACTGTGAGGTTCAATTCATGAAGGTCTCACAGGCAATTTTATTACCTGTGTAGGCCCTATAAAGAGAAGAATGCATTCGCCATCTGTTTTGAATAAGGGGTGTCATGTTTTGCAATTAATTAAGTTTACCTAGACTAAAGGTAAAACCATTTCTTAATTCCATTTAAGGATGTGTTTTCACTATAATTTATAATTATAAGTTATAGGCCATGACGGAGGCGCGCCGACTCAGCAGACCTTGAGGCTGAGGAGACGCGCCCGAGCGCCTCCAGGCGCGAGTGCCCGCGTCGACCAGCCGATGGTCTGCTAGTCGACTCAGCGGCGTCCGAGTTATGTACCGATAGGGACAGAATCGTAAATATTTTTGGTGCGGACTGCGTTTGCTCCACTGACTGCGTTTGTCCCAACTACCACTCAAAGTGGCTCCTGGCCAACTGCCTGGATGAGGCAGACTTATTTTTTAAAGCTTTGTGCTTTCTATTAGACTGTGCAGGGCAGAGGCGTCTAATCTCTGAGTCAGGGTAACCGCATACCCTCGGATTAAAACTATTTCCTAATTCCATGTAAGGATGTGTTTACACTATATTTTAGGACTATGGGGTAGATACTGAAGGGATACAGTTTTTGGAAACAAGTTAGCATATCCACAATTCTGATGTTCACACCTCCAATTTGGAAGACAATTAGACTGACTGACTGACTGACTGACTGACCGACCGGTTCTCTCTCATTCTAACTCACTCCCCTGTTTTCTATTTATATTCCTTTCATTTCTTGAGTTTATTTCACTCATGTCATTTTAACACTGCTCTTTGTTTGACCTCTGATCCTGTGTTGTGTTTTAGCTCTTCGTTCTTCAGCTTCTCTCACAGTGAGTTCTAGCAGAACTCAGCACTTCATCTCTGAGTCTGTCTCACTGAGCTGTGATGGAAACTCTACTGAATGGAAAGTGAAGGGTCACACTGATCTATTGGAAGAGTTATCATCTGGGCTTTTAATGAATGAATCTACATGGATAAGAAACGTATCTACAAATGACAGTGGTGTGTACTGGTGTGAGTCTGGATTGGGAGAGTACAGTAATGCTGTCAACATCACAGTACATGGTGAGTCCAGTTACTTCATTCACTATACCTAACAATACTGCAGCATTCCATCAACTCATTAAAAACATGCTTTTGTATTTGTTCAGTGTGAAACCTAACATCATGGACTGTTTTAAAACGATGAACTGTTTTACAGATGGTTCTGTGATTTTGGTGAGTCCTGTTCACCCTGTGACCGAGGGACTTTCTGTGACCCTTGGCTGCAAACATGAAAGAGACATGTCACTCTCTAACGTGGACTTTTATAGAAATGGAGAATTGGTCCAAACTAAAACCAATGGAGAGATGATCATACCTGCTGTATCTAAGTCTGATGAGGGCTTCTACAAGTGTAAATATTCTGGAGAAGAGTCACCACAGAGCTGGATGGCAGTGACATGTGAGTGTACTGGTATTTATTTTTTTCATTTATTTGAATTCTTTGTCCTAATTCTGATTTACATGTATGGTTTCTTTTTTTACTTTTTACTCAGGCATAATTGTACTTGGTACCCATTACCAACTTCATGCAAGTGATTATGTACACAGAATCAAAGTTAAAAAGACACTCATTTAAATTGTCTTAATTATACACAGCTTTGTTTGTAAACTATTACAGAATAACAGACATGACTGTGGTCTCCCAGGTTTATAACAGCAGTTGAATCATGTTTTGGGACATATGTTTAGTACAGCCTACAGTACAAGCTAAAAGGAGTTGTTCTAGTGCTGCTAATCTATTTATTTCAAATGCAATTGTCATTACCGTCATAGTGTCTAAATCTGTCTATAGATTAAATGCTAAAATTAGTTATTTCTTTCAAATGCTGTTTTCATCTTTCAGTGTTTGGGCCTGTGGAACAGATTTCTCCACTTATAATTGGACTGATTGTAGGACTTCTTGTTGTGATTCTTCTGACCATCTTTCTGGTCCTGCTGTGTCGATACAGAACATCCGAAGGTGAGAACGACTACATTAGATGGATCATCTAGATTATAATCACTGAACAACTCTCCATAAAACATACTGAGGAGGTTGAGGTTGTTCTACTTAGTCACCTTTTTATATTATCATTAAGACCGCCATCAGACCACAAAAAATATTTTGTATTAATTGTGTTATTTATAAGATTCTTTTTTTTGCCATCTCTTTTTATCTATTTGATATATTTCTTTCATTGTGATCTTTATGCTGCTCTTGCTTTCTCTGTATCTAGAACGACTGCTGCCATTTCCCCTTATCTTGTCTCATTTTATGTCTGTAGTCAGATTATAATCTCAGAGCAACTTAAATCATACTGAGTACTATAGCGTAGCGATATTAAGGTTCAAATATGTATGGTTAATCTAATTGTTTTTAATTTACAGGTCGATGTTGTGTCAGGTAAGTACAGTATTGATCTCCGTCTATTCATCAACATGACAGCAGTAGATTCCATCTTGTTTTCTACTTCATTTATGCCAAATATTTACCTTTTAGTTACAGGACCGTTCAGTCGCAGGGAATCAATCAGGGCTCAGCTGACTACCAGAACACCAATCAAATTGGGGCTCCTGATGATGTGTACCTCCCACTGCAGCACGGTCAGTCTGATGAACCAATCATGTTCTCGCAAGTTCTTCTGATTAGAACAACTGATTCTAATTGAATCTGAATTCATTATATCTTTAAAATACGTCTTCATGCATAAGCTTGCCACCATTGATGTGGGAAGTGAGGACATTGGCGTTGACTGTTCCCCGCTTCATGTATTAATGAATGGACCATTGTAAATCGCTTTGAGTACTTAGAAAAGCGCCATAAAAATGCAATAAATTAGCAGAGCAAGAAACTAAATTGAAACCATGTTTGAAATAACTAAAATAAGCACCACATTAATGCTTATGTTTACCTTTAGATGACAACAGCATCTATGAAGTAATCCAGCAGCCACATGACTATAACAATGGTACAGTATACTTTTTAAAGATCCAATCAAATTAATGTAATCTAATTTTATTTCATTTTAATGTGGAATATGAATGTTAGAAATGTAAGTTCTGGTGTACAGTTCATTGTGACATTGTCACCACCGCGTTAACAGGCTTTCTCATGAAGGAGAAACTGACAAACAATTATGCCTGTAGGTTTGTATTTGGTTCAAATATTTATGTTATATATATGTTTTTATTATCCACAGATCCAGGTCGTTTCAGGTAAGTACAGTATTGACCTCTGTCTATTCAACAAGGCAGCAGTAGATTCCATCTTGTTTTCTACTTCATTTGTGAAAAATATTTACTTTTTAATTACAGACCCGGTCAATCTCAGGGCTCAGCTGACTACCAGAACACCAATCAAATTGGAGCTCCTGATGATGTGCACCTCCCACTGCAGCACGGTCAGTCTTTGAACCAATCATGTTCTCGCAAGTTCTTCTGATAAGGACAACTGATTCTAATTTAATCTGAATGTATTATAACTTAAAAATACGTCTACATTTATGAAAACATGAGTGTTATTTTTGGAAGCTCATTAAAGTCAGTTTGTTTTCTGTTTTTCCTAATTAGCAGAACAATTAACTAAATTGAAACCATGTTTGAAATAGGCCTAACTAAAATAAGCACCACTTTAATGCTTATGTTTTGCTTTAGATGACAACAGCATTGATGAAGTAATCCAGCACTCCAATGAAAATGGTACACTGTATTTAAAGATCCAATCCAATTATTGTAATCTAATTTTATTTCGTTTTAATGTGGAATATGAATGATAGGAATATATTTTTTTCAGGTTCGGGTGTAACACTTGATTTGTTAGAAATGTTTTATCGACCCCTGCTGAGTACAGTAACTTCTCAGTGGTTTGAGAGGGCATGGCCCTCTGTCACTGTCTGTTCACAGGACAGCCTTGTCAAACCCTGACAAACAATTATGACTGTAGGTTTGTATTTGGTTCAATATTTATGTTATATATATTTTTTTTTATTACAGATCCTGCCTGTGTCCGGTAAGTACAGTATTGACCTCTGTCTATTCATCAACATGACAGAAGTAGATTCCATCATCTTTTCTACTTCATTTATGATAAGTAATCTTTTAATTACAGACCTGTTCAGTCTCAGGGAACAAATCAGGGCTCAGCTGACTACCAGAACGCCAATCAAAGTGGAGCTCCTGATGATGTGTACCTCCCACTGCAGCACGGTCAGTCTTTGAACCAATCATGTTGGTTATGGATATTTCTGACATGTTTTCTGACAAGGACAACGGCTCCTAATTTGAATTAAAATGAATTATAAGTTCATAGCTGAACATAAATCTCTTTCATTCATTAAACCACAAGTGGTCCTTTTGGAAGTACATTAAAGTCAGTCAGTTCAGTGTTTGTTTTTCCTACTAATTCACTGAACTATTCACAGAACAATTTTTCAATTGTGTTTAACAAAATCCACTTTATTGTGTATTTGTTTTAGGTGACAAAAGCTTTTATGAAGTACTCAAGCGATCTACTGACTATGAAAACGGTACAGTATCTAATGTTTAAATGTTCTCATGCAACACTGTTGTCCAGAGTTATTCATATTGTTAGGCCAAGTGGTTGTACATTTCCAATGAGCAGAGATATCTGTGATTCTTTCTTTTTATTTTATTTTTTTAGATGGAATGGGAATTGAACTCGGTGAACAACAAAACTCTGGCAACCAACTGCAAGGTGAATACACCAACAGATTCATCAAACTGTTCAAATATGACCCTCATTCTGCAAAGCTTCTAATTGTCTTTCAACTCATTTTCACTTACAGAATCATCAGGAAGGCATGAGTCTACTTAAGAGGAAACCCTTTGATAATGGATGTGGAGGTAATGCTGAGTATCATATAATCCAGAGACTAGAGTTAATGAAAAGTGGCGTTCTATCCTGTAAATGTTTTCTGTAACTTTGTTTCAGGTCCTTGGATAGAAATGTGTAGGACAACCCAACTTGAAATATGGTTTAAATGTCAAATCACTTTGGAAATAATGTATTATGTGCTGGCATAACAGGGGACTGACTGTCACTTTTATACATCAAATGTGACAATTCCCAGAGCTCAAAGTTTTTTTTTATGAACCTCTCTCTCAAACAGTAATTGGAAAGTGGCGAAAACAGAATTGTTTCTATATAGACAACTGGCTTAAAGATTATTTGTATTTGGTGTCTATGGAGCAAGCAGCATTGCTTCCTCAAGATCTGTGCAGTGACCACGTGGACTATTTTGATTGATTGATTGATGTACTTTATTTAGTAAGACATGAGAACAGTACATGACAGTACATAACAGTACATGGAAGTACAAATTCAGAATACTCCTTAAATTTGTATTCAATTTGAGTTTAATCATGACAGTTTTGAATGGAAATGGTAATAAATTAGGATTCACATTAATAATAACACCCAGAGGATAATAGCAGTCCCTGTTTTTTTGTTTACTGATCCCCATTCTCCATCCCCTTTAATTACAATATGTACATATGTATGTGATACTTTAATGATCATACTTGGTGCAGGTTGGTGCTCCACAAGACCATGATGATAATTACTATATTATGTTGTGTATATATATACAGTAGGCTTATAAAATCATATCGTTTTTTATATCTGTAAAATGAAAAATCTAAATCTGTGCTTCTGTGTCAAAGATTCCATGAGGACACGTTTGAAGATGTGTTGTTATGGTTTCCATAGCAATAATCCTCAACGGGTCATCTCAGAAGTACTGTAGGACAATGGTTCTCAAAGTGGGGGTCCCCCAGGGGTCCCCAGCTGAATTAGGTAATAGCATCACATGCATCTTAACCACTTTATCCATATTTTATACATTGAAGATATACAAGCTCACAGCGCGTCACTTTGTGCCGGAGTGCAAGCTTGTACATTTTCTAGTTTTTAACATTTTTGAAAAATCACGAAGATGTTGAATCATTTTTTACTTTTTTTACACAAATCCTCTCTTCTGGGGGTCCCTGGCACAACACATTTTCAGATGGGGGGGTGGAGGGAGATCCGCAGCCAAATACATATGCATTTGTCCTTGACAAGTTTGAGAACAACGTCTGCTGTAGGACATTTTACGGTCTGGGAACCTATAGGCTTTGTAACATCTTACCTGAGGATCTAAGACTAGCAAAGTCACTGTCATCTTTTAAATCTCTTCTGAAAACCTACTTTAATTTGTTTATTTGATTGTCTTTTATCCATGCTTTTTTCCTTCTGTGCCTTTTTATGTTTGTTTTTATGTTAATTTCATTCTTTCATATTTTGTAAATTACATTTTTTTCTAGTTTTCTTTTATATGTTTTATCTTGTTTTTAATTAAGCAATTTGCAAGCACTTTTCGAAATGTGCTTTGAAATAATGTTTTTATTATTAGTCTTTTTTAAATATTTGTAATGTGCAGTTTTTATTTTTACATTTTATGCTTTTTGAAGTGCTTTGTAAGACGAGACAAAATAAAGTTTATTATCATTATTATTATGACCAATCTATTCCTTTCTATCTAATTATCTTATAATCAGTAAATGCAGGGTAAGAGATTTATACAAGGCACAATATTCACTAATAAATGCATAAGTGCACTGTTTTATATGTGACAGTTTATTTATCAACAAGGGCTATCGCCTTCTACGGCGTAGAAACCTTGTATCTCCATATCTCAACTTGTTTACGTTTTGTGCAAATGTATGCCCTACTTCATTCAGTTTTTGTACAAAAGTAGTCAAAATAGCAGATCTACAAGATCAAAACGTGTTGTATCGCAACAGCAACGATATGCAATATAAAACAAATGCATGGGAATGTACAGTCAGATTGACATGAAGTGAGTGACAGGTCAGGGACAGGTCACTGAAAATAGCCAATCTACAAGCTCACAATGTGTGGGGGATGCAATTCGTTGTGAGCTTGTAGATCAGCTATTTTCAGCATGTCATACCACCATACGACTGTCACCAGTCTGTTCATTCAGTATTTGAATGAACAGAGTAGACTGTGGTATGGCCTGTCTGACAGTAGCAGGGTTAAAAGAATATGGGTCAGTTGTTCTGACATGATGCTGCACGCTAGGGTTTAACATTTTCCGGGAAATATCTAATTTTAATTCCCGGGAATTTTCAGACCTTTTCCCGGGCTTCCCGGGAATTCCCGTTAAAGGGTAAAAAAAAAAAAAGTGCCCACTAAAATGCATTTGTATTTAAATGTAGATACTTAAATAGCCAATTTTACATCGAGGTGCCCAAATGTCCCTATTGTGTCCACCTATGAACTTGCACTAATAATGACTTGAGTTGATTTTTTAAATCAAATAAATATAATATAGTGCCCTGGCGGAGATCTGCCCTGTTGCGCAGCAGCGGGTGAAGACAATTAACTTAAACGAAGAGCTGCGCTGTGCACCCAAAACGCACTCAAACAATGTCAAACTCTAGCTGCTGAAATAAACGTTCCATTTGTATCATTATTGACAACATGGATGTTGTTTGCAAAATTATTATTTATTTATTGTCCATCAGAGCGCCGGTGAGGTCACAGCTTATCTCTACTTTTGTAGGATATTGATTTGATAGCCTAAACTTGTAATTTGTTTGCAGTTATTAATTTATATTAGGCTAGGCTACTTGCTGGATATTAAGACTCCATTTTGGGATGTTGGCTGTATGTTGTCAAATGTATTAATCTATATTTTGTTGTCGATCAAATGTCGGGTTTTGTAGTGTGATTTTGATGTGCACAAACTGCACATGCATGCGCTGCCACTGACAATCAATGAGACAGACAGCTGTTGTGCAGTTCACTTGTTGTAGGCTACTGGGTAGTTCTAGTAAATGGTAGTTTGAACGTTCTAAAATGCAAGTGTAGGTAGGGTAGGCTACATTAATGATGATAAAAAAATCGGACCACATCGGTCTAATACATTCTCTCTCTCTCTCCCTCTCTCTCGCACGCGCTCTCTCTTGTTCTCTCTCTCTCCAGCTCTCCGGTCTCTCCTCTCTCTCTATCAAAAGCATTGCTTGGCTTGCGCGCATTTTAAGCTGGAATATAGGCTCGAAATCAAACCTACCCACTGTTTATGCAGCGTTTCACTTGATGTTGAATATCAACTAGTCAACTGGTGTCTACCGTATTGACAGCAGAGGAAACGTTGAAATCAGCGTGCGCAGGGCAGGCACGGGGCATCACGGCCACTTGCGTTTTATTTTGTTCATTACTGTTACATTCAGTGCGTCACATATTGGTTCACAACGGGACGATGGGACCCTGCCCTGGTCGGCAACGCGGCAAGTAACTTGGCTAATTATAATAGTAATTCCTCCGCGCTGTAGATGGGCCTTTCTCCTAATTAGTATTCATTTGTAACAAAAAAAAAAAAAAACGGGATCCCGGGAACCGGAGTCAGTTCCCGGGACGGTAAATAACCCCGGGATTCCCGTATTCATAAGCATTCAATATGTGCACTGTTATTGATAAACACTCATTCAGTATGATATAAAACCAGTCTGATGTATAAAATATGTAACATAGCAGATGTTAACTATATAAACTGTTGCAAAGTCAGTTTAACGTAACAGGGTACAACATTATGTTCTTAACAACAAGATAAACTTTTTAAAGTCAATTTAATGTATAAAATATATAACATGGTACATCAGAAAGGAGATTAGGCTAATATTAATGGTTGATGTGAAATTAAATTAAACTGTTTTGTGGTTTTGAGATGTGAAAACGTTCTGTATCTGAGCCATCTATAAACCACAACTCCATCTACTGCGATCATACTGGGCTGTTCCACACACCTCTCTCTGTTATGATGTTCAGTCATGTTCAGTCATATATGGCTGTTCCACAGCACCCCCCCCCCCTGGCCTCTATCTTGATGGCAGTTCTTTCTACACAACAGGAAGTTGTTTTCATGTCCATGCCCCCTAATATGCAGAGCATCCTGTTATCTACTCTATCAACAGAGTTTAGCAGCATTCTGCACTAAAGTGTGTATAGGTGCATATACACACTATACAGGCATACACTGTACATTACAGTACACTAATAATGTTTTGGTTGGTTTATCCACATAAATCCAATACTTAGTTGACCAGATTCCCAGGGGCTCTAAACCATAGCCCCCCTCCTGTTTTCACTCTACGCTAAATATATTCAATGAAAATAGTCGATTTACAAGTTCATAACGCATCACGTTGCAATGAGTTTTGAGCTTATAGATCTGTTATTTTTGCTGAATGTTAGTCCCAGAATAGGGACGCTAGGGTTTAAGTTGTGAAATGTGTATACTGTATGTGAATACTGTATGTGTCCATGTATTAACGTTTTGCCTCAGAATGAGCCCTGAGTGTTGATGTCTATGTCCTGTTACAAATGTTAAATGTCTGCTTGACCTGGATGACCATCACTCTAAACAGATCTCAAGTGTTTCAGTATGAGTCTCTCTGGCTGAGCTGGGAAGTGCAGGCTGCTGTGCCTGGCGGTACTCGCCAGGCACAGCAGCCTAGCGGCCTTCTCCCTTCTTCCTCCCCGCCTCCCGTGCCTTCTCAACCGCTGCTCTGGAGCGGTAGATGGGACGAGTCCCCTACTCCGACAAGGACGTCGGTGACATGGAGGCGGAAGAAGAGGAAGTAGAGCTACCATCCTACCAGGAGGACTCCAGGGAGGTCGTCATGACAAGCCCTGTCCATGACGCCGTCCTGGAGCCTCTGCGGGGGCCCAGCCTCGGGCGACGGCCTCGCCTTTCTCCACCCTCATGCCGCAGCTGTCTGGCCTCCTTGCTCTCCGGGAGTATGGGGACGCGGACGCCAACGTCCCCAGCACCTCCAGTAGGCCCGTTACCGGGAGCGAACCTGAGCCCATCTCGGCCATCTTTGAAAGGGCCATCGTCAGGTGCGGTCTCCAGAGGCCGGTGGAGGAGCGTCAGGCCTCCTCCTCTGCCCCTGTCCAAGGATTCTAGGGTATGGTCGCCCAGGGCCAGGAGGCTCCCCATCGCCGGCGGCTACCAGGCGGCCCTACAGTCCACCTGGGTGAGCCACGCTAAGGCCACCTCCATGGTGTTAGAAAGGGCCTACAAGGCCTCCGCCCTGACGGCCCGTACCCTCAACGCGGCCACGCTGCTCCAAGGCTCCATCAGTGTTCGGCTGGAGGAGCTCAAGCCCAAGCTGGGCGAGGATGCAGAGGAGTTGCAGCGGCTGGTTCAGCTCATCATCCAGCTGAACTGCCACGCCACACAGTGGACAGGGCGGGCGATGGACGTCTGCGCCGGGTTGGAAAGAGCGAGGTGGCTCGACCTCTCAAAATTCAACCACAACGCCAGCCAGGACGCCAGAAAGCATCTGTTGGGCCTCCAGCTGGTGCCGTAGAACCTCTCCACGGGTGCTGCGGAGTTGTGCGGGAACAGAGGTGGTTGCACTTGCAGCAGATTCTGTCAATTTTTTCATCCATTTCCGAATATGCATTTTGAAACTGCGCTCCTAGTCTACATTATCAACACACGATCAACGTGCGATGCATCCTCCAGTATAGCATTCACCTGCGCGGGGGAGTTTTTTCTGTGTGTGTGTGTGTGTGTGTGTGTGTGTGTGTGTGTGTGTGTGTGTGTGTGTGTGTGTGTGTGTGTGTGTGTGTGTGTGTGTGTGTGTGTGTGTTCTGTGTTTTCAATTTTATAGGTTACCATGTACCTTTTCTGTACACACACACACACACACACACACACACACACACACACACACACACACACACACACACACACACTAGAAGGTGTCGTGTAGCAGTGTGGTTCGAGTTATGTTGGCACATTGCCTTTGAAATCCTCCTCATTTGTTCACTAGAGATGCTGATTTCACTCACTATTTACACAATACAAAATATATTTACATATTCAAAAATATATTTACACATTCTAAAATATATTTACATATTTTAGAATATGTAAATATATTTTATAAAACTTTATTGACATATTGTGGCTGTCGGGCAGAGATCTTGTACCTACAGTATATTGCAACGTTTTATGTTTTTTCATAAATTAATGCCCTACTTCGCGAAGCAAGGAGTGAAAATAGCTGATCTACAACTTCACAACACGTCTCATGGTGTCATCTACAGCTTGTAGATCTGCTAAACCGGTTAAGTCTGTCTGTGAGCGACTGAGCGTGAGTAAATAATAACTAGGTTATTTTTTCTTGGACATACAATATTTCCACCAGACTATTCTACAGCATACTTGTATATTAAGTGTGATACTTTTACATTAAACATACGTTTGTGACAGGCAGAGTATTGTAATCACTCCTGTCAGTATTTTAAAAGTAAATTCCTTGACACATCAGGTTACACTTAGTTGACTGGGGTCCCCCAGGGTCTTTACTAGACCACCTCCTTTTTTCCCTCCACCAAAAATAACTACAAGCTCACAGGTCACGTTGCGATGCGTTGTGAGCTTGTAGATCGGCTATTTTCACTGAATAGAGACACTAGGGTTCAACAGGCTGAACAGGATATGACATAAAAACATATATATTATATAAATGTAAATATAAATGTATATATGTATGTATGTATGTATGTATGTATGTATGTATGTATGTATGTATGTATGTATGTATGTATGTATGTATATACATAAAATGTGTGGACAGGTCAGGGACAGGTGACTTAAAATAGCCAATCTACAAGCTCACAAAGCGTGGCTAATGCAATGCGTTGTGAGCTTGTAGATCATCTATTTTCACCATACGACTGTCACCAGTCTGTTCATTCGGTATTTGAATGAACAAACTGTGGTGCAGATGTTAAGATAAACTGTTTAAAGCCAATTTAATGTATAAAATATATAACATGGTACAGCAGCAGGGAGATTAGCCTAATATTAATGGTTGATGTGAAATTCAGATAAATGATGATTACCATCAGTAAATGAAACTGTTTTGTGGTTTAGAGATCCATCGACTGCGAGCATACTTGGCTGTTCCACACACCCCCCTCTGTTATGATGGCAGTTCTTCTACAGAAGATGACAGCAAGTTGTGTTTTCAATCATATATGGCTGTTCCACACAACCCCCTCTCTTATGATGGCAGTTCTTTCTAACCAACATCACAGGAAGTGGTGTTTTCATGTCCATACCCCCTAATATGCAGAGCATCCTGTTATCTACTCTATCAACAGAGTTTAGCAGCATTCTGCACTACACTGTGTGCACATACATGCTATACTTATGTATATTTATATACTAACTAAAAAAATAGCCGATGGTCGGGGCCCAATGGGGACATTTCTGAGTGTGTCCCACAGACTGGGGACAAATAATCACATCCCACCGTGTCATCGGAGACCTGTACCATTAAGATACTGGAGTGTACTGGTGCAGGTCTGGACTGGCCATCGGCAGATTGGGGCCATTTCCTGATGGCCTGCCTGTGCAATCACTGAAGTGGCCTGCAGTCATAGCCTGTCAAAACAGGACAATTTGTTCTTTGTTTTGACTTCAGCCCAGAAACACTATGACTGCAGGGCACATCAGTGAACACGGCTGGCCATGAAAGAGTTTTTTTTTGCTGTGGCTGGGCGCAGGTGAGAACCACAGCCTCATTTAGAGTAGACTACCACCCGGCGGTGCATGGATAAAGACCCGGCGGCCATCTAGTGGTGTGCCCGCTAGCTGAGGACAAAACAATGGGTGGACTTTCGGGCTCGTGGGAGCAGATACGGAGAGCACTTTGACACCGGGCGGCAGTGCAGGAGTGGATTGGAACTTTGTTTCCTCTGGTGGTCCAGCCTAGGATATGGCCGCAGACTGGTTGTTAGAGCGGGTTTCGACAACTTGGGATGCCCCAGAAACGAGGCAGGAGGGCTGGCACAGTGTTGTGCTGTCTCTGCTATGATTGGCAGCCGTCCATGCGGAGACACTGCTGCTGGTGCCCTTGGAGGGCTGGGTGACATGACATGCTTGTTGTATCATGAGGACATTATGCCTTGACTTTGTGGATGTAACTTTGCTGCACCATCGGATTTGTGTCCTTGTATACATTTCCTTTTGTGTGGACATAAATACATTGTTAAAATGTGTGTGTGTGTGCGTGCGTGCGTGCGTGCGTGCGTGCGTGCGTGCGTGCGTGCGTGCGTGCGTGCGTGTGTGCGTGCGTGCGTGCGTGCGTGCGTGTGTGTGTGAGAGAGAGAGATTTGGGGTCAATTTACTTATTTTAAAACGTATTTACATATTGTGGCTGTCGGGCAGAGATCTTGTACCTACAGTAGGCCTATATTGCAACATTTTATGTTTTTTTCATAAATGAAATAAATGCCCTTTTTTCTTGGACATACATTATTTCCACCCGACTATTCTACTGCATACTTGTGTATTAAATGTGATACTTTTACAGTGTGTGACAGGCAGAGTATTGTAATCACTCCTGTCAGTCAAAATAAATAAATCAAGAACAAATGTTCTGATTTTCATGAAACTTCTCATAGCTCTTAGCCACATAGAAATAGTGTGTGGTGTGGTCTGTCTGTCAGTCAGTCAGTCAGTCAGTCAGTCAGTCAGTCAGTCAGTCAGTCAGTCAGAGGGTATTGCTAGAAAAGAACAAGAACTGATGGATTTTATAAAACCAGCAAAACCAACAGATAGAACCTTACTTCTACTACAAGGAAGTGCAAAGCATTGGTCTTACACCACTTTGTTAATATTAATAGAACACTTCAGCCAATTGATTGAAAACACAAAAAAAGACCTGTCCCAGTGCTTAACACAGGAATACGACAGGGCCTTCTCCATTGCCACTAAATGGGCAAGAAAAAATCTGGGAAGGCGCCTAACAGAGAAGACTCTGGGCTTAGCCCATACAGCAGTAAGGGAAATATATAACACAAAAACACACACACCAGCACACCCCACACCACACGTTCCCCCCCATCCCCCAGCCCCCCCCCTCCCTTCCTTCTTCTCCCTCTACAGGTAACCCAGGCATGGGAGAAGACTCAACTGGAGGATTGGAAACCACAGGAGCAACAACACAGAGAATAATAGAATTTACACAGGCAGAGTTCCCAGACCTGCCCACACCTGAGGGGCCATGGACATCGATTGGACGGAAGGGAAAACAAAAGAAACAGAAGGACACCAACAAAACCACACAGCCTGCAGGGAGGAACACGGAAGAACAACAGAACCCAGGAAACACCCCGAAACCACAGAGGGAACGTCCCACCAGGAGGCAGACTACACCACCCAGGGACACACCCCAGAGGACAACCCAGGAGAGAAGGAACAGTGGAGGGAACCAAACAACACCAGAGGGACCCACCGAAGACACTACTACACAGAGGGAAACACCAGCACAGGAAGAAACAATCGAGACGAGACCTAGGAAACCACGCCACTGGAGAGGCGGATCAAAGGATAATAAGGCCACATGGAGATTTGTACCAAACCGAAACATCATCATAATTGGGGACTCCAACCTGGCTCGGATCCCAACAATCACAGATGACAGAATCCAGATAGAATCCTACTCTGGAATGAACCTGGAATGGGCCGGAACAGTCCTGAGAAAAGCGGAGAAAAATGAGGACGCCACACACCTCATCATCTCAGTAGGAATTAACAACAAGAACCAAAAATCAAGAAAAACAAGCTACACAGCCCTGAAGAGACTCCGCACTGCAGCCGAAGCAAAATTCCCCAATGCAGAGAAACGCATAGCACTAATCAACTACTCAGAAGGCCTAAGTACTGACCAAAAGGATATTCTGACATACATAAATGAGGAGATAAAGAAAGAGCCCCACCTCCCAAAATTGCCTGCAAACAGCTTCAAAACAGACGACAAAAACGTCCACTGGCTCAGGGACACAGCCGAATCCATGTTACAGCATTGGATAAACTCTTTAAACTAATAAGGCCCAACAGCTCAAACCGGCAGGGCCTTATGGAGTCGGATATAATCAATCTGTCTCATTATTTCCAACCAAACGAACACCAGAAAACACTTCTGGAAAAAGGTTTATCATTCGTCCCCACATTGGACCTCTACAGGCAACAATCACAAAACTTGAGAACAGATGTGTCGAAATACCATCGCAGACTCAAATTAGCCACACATTTTGGAGCTGGAAACGACACGGAAATTCCGCGCTTCCATCTTCCATCCTACTGGGAACCAGACAATGACAAACTACCGGACAGCCTAAAGCAATTGATCCAGATGGACAGAGCCACAGTACAAAATGTACCAGGACACCTGAAAGAAAAGAATAACATCACAACAGATCAGGTGAGAGCTCTAAGATCATTAGCTAACAACCGGGACATTGTGATTAAGCCTGCGGACAAAGGGAGTCGTATAGTCATTCTGGACAGACAACAATATGTTTTTGAGGGTTTAAGACAGTTGAATAACTCAAATCACTATGTGGAATTGGAAGCACCCATTTTTGAACAAACAGCAATAGAGGTGAGGGGAATCATTACAAAGTTAAGGGAGAAAAAGTTTATAGACCATAAACAAGAAAAATACCTACGAGGCGAAAATTCCCCTAGGGCTAGAGTCCTTTATCTTCTACCCAAAATCCACAAGGACCCAAACAGCTGGACTATTCCTTATGAAATTCCACCTGCACGCCCAATTGTCTCGGATTGTAACTCAGAAACATATGCCACAGCAGAATATATTGAGTTCTACTTAAACCCACTATCTGTAAAACACCCAAGCTATATTAAGGATACATATGACTTTATTGACAAAATAAAAAACATCACGGTTCCTCAGGGTGCCTTCTTGTTTTCAATAGATGTTGATAGCCTTTATACCAATATAAATACATTAGCGGGAATGAAAGCAATCAGAGATATCTTTAAAAAGTATCCTGACAGACAAAGACCAGACGCAGAATTATTGGAACTACTAGAATTAAATTTGACCAAAAACGACTTTTCATTTGATGGGAAAACCTTCCTTCAGATCAGTGGAACAGCCATGGGAAAGAAATTTGCGCCATCCTACGCAAATATATATTTGGCTTTATGGGAAGAAACCGCCCTTAAAAAATGCAGATTCAAACCCACACATTATTTTAGGTTTCTAGATGATATTTTTGGAGTATTTGAGCACTCCACAGAGGAATTTGAGCAATTCATACGAGTCTTAAACACACATCATGCCTCAATAACAGTGAAATATGTCACAAACAAAGAACACATTGACTTCTTGGATGTTACAGTCTTCAAAGGGAAAGAGTTTAACACCACCGGCAAACTGGACTCAAAGGTGTTTTTTAAGGAGACTGATACACATGCACTGCTCCACAAGACATCCTTCCATCCAACCCATTGTTTCGCAGGAATAGTCAAGTCTCAACTCCTACGTTTCAAGAGAATCTGCACACAAACAGCAGATTTTGAAAATGCCTGCAAAACTCTATTCACAGCATTAAGGAAACGTGGATATACAAGAACATTCCTCAGGAAATCATACAACACATTCCAGGAAGTGAAAGTAAGGAATGAGAAACCCACACTAGCCTTAGTAACCACATTTTCCAGCCAAAGTTTATTGGCAAACAGAGCCATCAAAAACAATTTTGAAAACAGGGGGGGAAACCTCCTACAGAACTTTAAGATAATTTCGGCCTATAGGAAAAACAAAAATCTGAAAGACTACTTGATCCACAGCAAATTGAAGCCATGGAACCAAGTAGCACGGGCAAGGCCTAACTACTTTAGCCCGAAACAAACGGTTAAAAACAGGACAAACAAAAACATTATTAGCCTAAGACAGAACATCACATACAACACCAGAAATTGTGTTCATCTGATTACTTGCCAAGTGTGTGGATTACAGTATGTAGGAGAGACAGGCAACTCCATAGCAATTAGAATAAGCCAACACAGGTACACCAATTATAATGAAAAAGATACCCATTTATTAATTGTTCAACACTTTATGACACATGGGATTGATGCCATAAAAGTATGCGGCTTGGAATTCAATGACTGCTGGACAATTGGACAGAGAAGATTCCATGAAAAAGAATGGATTACAAGACTTAGCACAAAATATCCAGGAGGCCCAAACTTCTAAACTGCCCAAAAAAACTGAAACTATCCACATATTCTTACTAAACTAAACAATAGAGTTGATCACCTACATCAACCACAAAGTTGAGGGGGAGATCTCATTGTTGAGCTAATGAGAATATCAATGAAGGCACATTGATACCAAGAGCCATCAACATTTGGACCATCAACAGGGAGCTAATTGTTTTCCAAATTGGAGGTGTGAACATCAGAACTGTGGATATGCTAACTTGTTTCCAAAACTGTATCCCTTCAGTATCTACCCCATAGTCCTAAAAAATATAGTGTAAACACATCCTTAAATGGAATTAGGAAATAGTTTTAACCCGAGGGTATGCGGTCACCCTGACTCAGAGATTAGACGCCTCTGCCCTGCACAGTCTAATAGAAAGCACAAAGCTTTAAAAAATAAGTCTGCCTCATCCAGGCAGTTGGCCAGGAGCCACTTTGAGTGGTAGTTGGGATAAACGCAGTCAGTGGAGCAAACGCAGTCCGCACCAATAATATTTACGATTCTGTCCCTATCGGTACATAACTCGGACGGCGCTGAGTCGACTAGCAGCCCAGCGGCTGGTCGACGCGGGCACTCGCGCCTGGAGGCGCTCGGGCGCGTCTCCTCAGCCTTAAGGTCTGCTGAGTCGGCGCGCCTCCGTCATGGCCCATAACTTATAATTATAAATTATAGGGAAAACACATCCTTAAATGGAATTAAGAAATGGTTTTACCTTTAGCCTAGGTAAACTTAATTATTTGCAAAACATGACATCCCTTATTCAAAACAGATGGCGAATGCATTCTTCTCTTTATAGGGCCTACACAGGTAATAAAATTGCCTGTGAGACCTTCATGAATTGAACCTCACAGTCAGCAGTCAGTCAGTCTCTCTCTCTCTCTCTCTCTCTCTCTCTCTCTCTCTCTCTCTCTCTCTCTCTCTCTCTGCTTCTCATAGCTATTAGTTCACTGTGAACAGGAAGTAGAAAGGCATTTCAGAGTCGTTCTTCACAGGAAAGGATGGGTCACATCTTGCACTGCATGCTCCGCTGTGAGTATATCACTAATATTACTAGTAGGTCTAATGAACTAGTGTTTCATCCATTTCATTGGAGGAATATGTGTACGTAAACAACAACATTTTGTTCAAGTTAAGCTGCTGAGTTTGACCTTGCTGTAGATTTATCATTTCAACAATAATATAAATTACTATTAGCAATAACATCCAAAAAACTATGATGATGCAACTATACCGAACAGAGACAGCCTCTTGCAACCTTCATTCATTCATTCATTCATTCATTCATTCATTCATTTATTTAGTTTGAAGTCAAAATGTACAAGCCGTCATACTCTGTGTGGCCCCCTTGACACCACTGTCTGTATTAACTACACACGTATGAACAACAACAACAACAACAACAACGTTGCTGGGTGTACTGCTTGTGTTTAAAACAAAGTATTCTTCACTGTTTCACAACTTTTCACTGTTGATGCAGTTTTCTTTCTCTCTGCTGCTGTTCACTCGGGGCTAGAGCCTAATGTATACTTCGCAGCACAACGGTGTCTGTCCCATGCCTAAAATAGCAGACATACAAGCTCATAACACATCTTGGATCCGACTCATTGTGAGCTTGTAGGTCTGCTATGTTTATGGCGTGGTAACATTATGCCTAAAAATGGCATAATCCTGGATTATATTTATATAATATAATAGTACAGGCCAGGGTCTTCAACGTTTTTCAGGTCAAGGACCCCTTAGCTCAGGGGTCTGCAACCCGCGGCTCTGGAGCCACGCGTGGCTCTTTAGCCCCTACCTACTGGCTCCCTGTAGCTTTACAAAAATAATATGGAAATGAAATATGTTTATTTTCTTCACATCTTAATTTTATTGTATCGTTGCTGTAGTAGGCCAAACATGACACTTGTATTTGTATTTAGTAATTTTGATAGGCTAATATACACTTAATAGCCAGTATTGACTTCATTATAAGGCTCAAATATATTTGCGGCACCAGACAGGTTTTGTATTTATTTTTTGGTCCAAATACTATAGTAGTATTACTATTAGTAATAGTAGGCCTAATAATCGGCCTAATAGTCTGACACACAGTTTCAGTGTTAAAACAGATAAAATAATTGCTATCTGTGGTTCTATATGGGCTGTGGCAATATTTTTGACAAATAATAGCTTGCAGCAACGTATTGAAAGAAATATATAATTGTTCATTTTTGGAATCATGGACGTGGAATGGAATTTTGAATTATGAACAATGAACTTAACACGTTCATTTTAGAATTTGTGAACTGAACTTTGGCCTAATGTATATCAAACTGAGGTCATTGCAATTAAAATGGTTGTAAAAGTCTTCTCTTCACGGGCTAATATGTGTCAATTTGGGGGTCCTTAACATGAAAAAGTTTGAGAACCACCGGTGTAAAGTAACTAATACATTAATTACTACAATTACAGGGTATTTTTTTTTTTACTTTACTTGAGTATTTCCATTTCTTGATACTTGATACTTATACTCCAATACATCTCATAATCATTATAATATACTTCAACTACATTGTTTTAGTTACTATTATCTACAGAGATTTAAATAATATTTAATCAAATTATGAATCACAAATCTGCTTTTTTTTCAAACATTGCAGATCTACAATCTCACAACACAGTAAAAGCCTTAGTATTAATGTAACTCTGAGTGTACGAATTGAACCAAATGCAGCTGAGCATCAATTTTATGTTATTGATTATCAGACTCTATCTAAAAGAAAACAACATTAACAATTATATTGTTTATTTCCCTACAGGACAGAGATCATGGCCTCTGTTGGTACATGCTTGCTGTTTTCGACCATCATCCATTTCAGTGCAGGAGGAGGTAAGAGTGATGGTTTCAATCTGACATGCTGTGTGTGTGTGTGTGTGTGTGTGTGTGTGTGTGTGTGTGTGTGTGTGTGTGTGTGTGTGTGTGTGTGTGTGTGTGTGTGTGTGTGTGTGTGTGTGTGGTGTGTGTGTGTGTGTGTGTGTGTGTGTGTGTGTGTGTGTGTGTGTGTGTTTTAGAAGAGAATGCACTTAATACATTACATTACATTACAGTCATTTAGCAGACGCTTCTATCCAAAGCGACTTACAATAAGTGCATTCAACATAGGTAGGGAACGAAACTACTAATCACCAGAAGTCTTAAGTGCATTTCCTGCAAAAACAAGCAACCAAGAGTATACTTAGCGCTAAGGTAAAAGTGCTATATATCAGCTACCTACTTTCTTAAACAGATGAGACAAAATAGCAAAATCAAATGAGCACGAGCTAATACAAAAAGTGTATCGACTAAACAAGATCCAATAAAACAGTACAACATAAAACAAGAGTTTGTACAACTAGTTAACAACAAGTAAGCCAGACAAAGAGGAAGGGTAGTGTTTCCTGAATAATAATAATAAGGGTAATAATAATAATAATAATAATAATAATAATAATAATAATAGTAATAATAATAATAATAATAATAAGGGTAATAATAATAATAATAATAATACTTCTGGTGATTAATAGTTTTGTTCCCTACCTATGTTGAATGCAAGTCGCTTTGGATAAAAGCGTCTGCTAAATAACTGTAATGTAATGTTATGTAATGTAGTGCGTGCGTGCGTGCGTGCGTGTGGCACGGTTGGACCAATTGGCATGAAACTGTGCACACACACTGGAGACATCACATATTGGCCTATAACTCTTGAATCGTGTGTCATACAATGCAAATGTTGTAAGACTGTACAGTATATTAAGGTTGGGTCTAATGCATTATAATAATAATGAGCAAGCGACGATGAACGGGCCCTCGCAGCTCTGTCCACGATACAAGTCTGTATGAAAATTAGCTGAACAGTTTCGTAGGTTGTTGATGCTGAAGGCAGGAAGTGGAGTAATGGCTATTTAAAGCCCAGCCAATAGGATCACAGAGGGGGAGGGGCTTGATCAAGTCCCCATCGGCCGTCTAAGTGTACTTGGGAGGTTTTGTAGGTTTTCGATGCTGGGAACCGGAGTTATGGCTGTTTAAAGCCCAGCCAATAGGAATTATAGATCGGCTATTTTCACTTCCTGTTTGGCGTTGAAGTTTGACGCTTTTTATCGTTAAGGTCTTTTGTGTACGCTGAGCGAATTTGAGACGGCTCCGACAACCCGCCTAGGAGGAGTTCGTTATAAGTACAACCCGTGTGCCAAAAACGCCACTATAAATAAAAAATGGACGACTTCCTGTTTGGTTTAGGTCATGGTTCCAAGAGACTTTTTAGTAAGTCGGGACATGATACAGGTGTGTACCAATTTGCATGCATGTAGGTGAAACCGTATTGTGGGGCTTGAAGCACAAACTGTTGTAGGGGGCGCTATTGAGCCATTAGGCCACGCCCCGTTTTTAGACTATTAAAAAACACAATTTTTCACCACTGGTACTGTGTGTGCAATGTTGCGTAACTTTTTGAGTACATTTAGACCCTCATTTTCCCGATTCATTATCAATAGGGCTTCGCACTACAGTGCATTGCTCGGGCCCTAATAAGAGTTCCTTTGTCAGGATCTCAGGATTGTTATGATCATAGGCCATTAAAAAATATTAATTCAAATGTTTAAGGTATTAAAATAAGAAACATGGACCTGCAACCGTGTGGTTGTATTCAATCATATTGATTCATATACTAGTGATTCTCATTGGGTGATTAATTTAATGCAATTTAACAGATCTGTTCTTTTAACTATAATGTATTGTTCTCTTTCTTTCTTTCTTTCTTTCTTTCTTTCCAGTGTCTCTGGAAGTGTCTCTGAAAGTCAGTCCTGACAGATCAGACTTCTTTCCAAGTGAGTCCATCTCACTGAGCTGTGAGGAGGATCACCATCCTGTTCCGGGATGGTCTGTGAGAAGACAGCTAACCAATACGACTGGGGACGGTGGAACCTGTGGCAGTGAATGGGGATCTAATGAAGGTATAGAGGGATATATGGATGGATGGACGGACGGACGGACGGATGGATGGATGATACTGTAGATGGATAGATAAACAGACAGATAAAAGGCCAAGGGGTGTGCATTTCTTTCCCTTATAAGACAATCTGATACAGTACCTATCTATATATGGGCGATGCTAAGATTCAGGGACAATATCTAGTATCACTTACAGTACAGTAGGTAGCTGCAGCAGGACAGTTCGGTTCAGGAGGGCTCCCCAAACTGAAAAAAAAAATCACACCCTGTGTGAAGGAAGCGGTGCCTTCGGGGCGGGGCTTAACTCATTTCAGTTCGTCCCTATTGGTGGTCTGAGTCCACTTACCAAATTTGTACTTGGTAGCATGCTGCAAACTGGAATGATGGCTGTTTAAATCCCAGCCAATGGGCAGACAGAGGGGGCGGGGCTTAAGTAATTACAGTTCGTCCCTATTGCTGGTTTTAGTGCATGTACAAAATTTGTACTCCGTAGCATGCTGCGAACTTGAGTTATGGCTGTTTGAAGGCCAGCCAATGGGAAGACAGAGGGGGCGGGGCTTCAGCAATTCATGCTGGTCCCTATTGGTGGTCTAAGTCCACATACCAAATGTGGACTTGGTGGCATGCTGCAAACTGGAGTTATAGCTGTTTAAAATCCCGTGCTCATACGGGCGGACGGACATAACATACGCTGGGGGTCCCTGGACCCCGCTTTGATAACTTCATCAATTCATGCTTGTCCCTATTGGTGGTCTAAGTCCACATACCAAATGTGGACTTGGTGGCATGCTGCAAACTGGAGTTATAACTGTTTAAAATCCCGTGCTCATCCCGTGCTCATACGGGCGCTGGGGGTCCCTGGACCCCTCTTTGATAACTTCATCAATGCATGCTCGTGCCTATTGGTGGTCTAAGTCCACATACCAAATGTGGAGTTGGTGGCATGCTGCAAACTGGAGTTATAGCTGTTTAAAATCCCGTGCTCATTCATCCCAGGCTCAAACGGACACACGGACAAAGTCATGTATAGAGCGGTTGGCACCGCTAAAAACACAACAACAACTCAAGCAAATGTCATTCTCACTTCTGTGTCCTGAAAGCCAGACCCCACTAGAGTTCTCAACGGGCCTGAAAATTAAGGCCCGAACCGGAACTTGATTTTAGGCCCCATCATTTTAGGCCCGAGACCGACCCGATAGATAAAAAAGTGAGTGTGTATGAGAGAACGGACTTACAGTTGGTGAAATGGCAACTTCCCAACTTCTCATATTGTAATTAGATGTATTTCTTTTCATTGTGATTGTGTGTAGGAGTTTCCTGCGTCAGGACACTGTATCAAGCAGACAATGGAGTTTACTGGTGTCAGTCTGAGTCCACGTCAGAAGTCAGCCGGTCCATCCACATTAAGATCTCTGGTACAATCAATATAATTACACATTTAAGTGCTAAAATGCTGCATTTCTCTCCATGAATCCAACAGTGCATTAAAAACACTAGAGATATAATTTTAGTAAATTTAGTAAAAATGAAAAAAGGACCAAAATCTTTTTAATGTCAATGAGGATTAAATAGTGGTTCTGGATATTTGACATTTTATTTACAGTAGAACTGTTAAAACATCAGTATCACAATGGAGGCCATTTGTGTTATACTGTATATATCAGTACGACTGAATGACAGCTGTGTAGGTGGAATTATGAATATGTACCCCTGTTATTATATATGTTTCACCCTATGCTAATATATAGATAGTAGTAGATACATAATAGTAGATAGACGTGGTTGATTTTGATTGGATAATGAAGACTACCGTTGTTATCTAAATTAGCTTGAGGAGCAACCAAACATCAAATGTTCATAACTCACTGCTGTTGGTTCTATAGATCTTCATAACTCAATATGTTGGTTCTATAGATGTTCATAACTCAACATGTTGGTTCTATAGATGTTCATAACTCAACATGTTGGTTACATATAGATGTTCATAACTCAACATGTTGGTTACATATAGATGTTCATAACGGTGTTCACTCTCCATTCCGACATCTCACCACTCCGACTAGTGGCTTCCGCGTGCGGTTAGGGTTAGGGTTAGGGTTAGGTATAGGGTTCGTCAACGTCGGAAAGGCGACATGTCGGAAAGGAGAAATGCACCCGTTCATAACTCAACATGTTGGTTCTAGATGTGATCCTGGAGAGTCCTATTCTTCCTGTGCCAGATGGAGGTAATGCCGCGTTTCACTGCCTGTACAAAGACAAGACATCTGGTAATCCATCCTCTGGCCTCCCAGCTGATTTCTACAAAAATGGAACCCTCTTCAGCACAGAGTCTACAGGACAGATGACCATCCACCATGTTAACAATTGTGCTGAAGGATTCTACAAGTGCAAAATCTCTGGCCGTGGAGAGTCACCAGAGAGCTGGATGGAAGTGACAAGTGAGTCTTTGTCAGATTATTTGAACATTATCAACATGAGAAGATAAGCCAGTGTTTGGAAACTGAAAACCATTGTTTAGTTTAGTTTAGTTTATTTTAGTTTATTTGCATATACATTTTTAAAACATATGATAAAAACAAAAATGGAAAAAGGAAAATGGAAAAAAACAAAAATCTAAATCAAAACATGATGAGCCGGAAAGGCCAAACAAACCCAGAAGGGCTTGTCTGGTGGCTTTCCTATATCATTAAAGCTTAGGAACTAAGGTGTTGACGAAAGATATTTGGAATATTCTATAACAACAACAACAATAATAATAATGATAATAATAATAATAGCAACAACAAATATAGAAATAATTATTGTAATAATACATTATTTATAATGATGATAATAATAAGTAATACTGATAATAACAATACCAATCAAAGCTGCAAGCAGCTTTAATTCCACGATACCAGTCTTTTTGGCAATCAGCTAAAAAGTTAGGCTACATAGCTTAAGCAATTACAACCTGTATTGGCCGTAAGTGTGCTTGCAAGTTTCGTATGGCTGTTTAAAGCCCGCCCAATAGGAACACAGAGGGGGTGTGGCTTAAGACATTTCAGCCTGTCCCTATTGGCCGTCCCTATTGGCCATCTAAATGTTCCTAGGAAGTTTTGTAGATATTCGATGCTGGGAACCGGAGTTATGGCTGTTTAAAGCCCAGCCAATTGTAGATCGGCTATTTTCCCTTCCTGTTTGGCGTTGAAGTTAGACGCTTTGCCACGGTCACGCCGTTTTACAAAAACTCAAGCTTTTGATAACTTTTCATCGTTAACGTCCAGGGCTGGACTGGGACCAAAATTCGGTTCTGACATTTTGGCCCAGACCGGCCCACCACAACCAGCGCGCAGATAGCAGATACTCTACCGCCCACTCCGTCGAGGCACATACAAACGCACGCCCTTAATACCACCACTTTTACTGAAATGCATCCCATGTTCTGGAGTTCTGGAGCCTTGAGTAAAATAAATGATAACTACACAACCCGTACATATGATAGTTAGCCTACAGTACTCAAAAACCATTAGAGTGTGTTGCTCTTATAAGGAGGATGCAGGCTAAAGCACATCCTACTCTGGGGAGATGATATCCACTGGAGATGATGTATTGGACCTATTACAAACCTGGACATGAGCAGTAGAGGACTATTATGAAAGGGTGAAGTATGTACATGATTACATGCAAAAATTAGTGTGCATGCAGTCAGAACTTTAGTTTGCTAAAGTAAACAAAACAAGGGTAGGCTATAATGGGCTGCCTGGGTGTCAGGAACGATGCATGACACTTGCCATTTAATTATTGGCAGAAATGTTCATTAATTGCAAAAATAGCAGATCTACAAGGACACACCACATCACAATGACACTGACTTGTGAGCTTGTAGGTAGTTATTTTTGTGTGGTTAATATGAGCATCTTATCAATCAATTAGGACAGTATAGGATTATTATTGTTTGCCATACTTAGAAATCTAGACATAATTACTTGCAGCACACCATGCAGAGTTTGCAGTTTAATGTTCTTCAGATAGCTAGCAACCATTCTAAACCATTTTGTGATAGAAACCAGGAAGACATACAGTCCTCTGTTGTGCTCACCACCAACATGTTGGGCTAGTGAAAGTTACAGGTATGGTGTGTATGATATGAAATGTATTACCATAATCACAGTCATTTTAAAAAAAAATCATATTCCATCATATCCTATCCACTCCAGTCACTTTCAGTTGAGCACTGCAGAGGGGGGCTGTGTGTGTCTGTGTCCAGCTGATGCTCGTTGACGCTCGTTAATGCATCAAGGAAGGCAATTATGTTTGCACTTTCAAATAGGTCTACATCTATGATAGCATCAAAGCCAAAGTTTTTACAAGCGACACTCTCTGGCTTATATGATATTTTGCTCAAGCTGTTGTTAAAACTAGGCTACGTTTGTTGGTCTTGTCCAGATGACAAGAATATAACAATTTTAGTGGAATTTCTATTCATGCAGTATTTATATTATATTTGTTATTAGTGTCTATATGTCCTCTGAAACAGTGTGGTTTACAGTATGATGTTGCTTCTCTTGTTCCTTAAGCTTCTATGTATAATTGTATATATTTTTGTGTGTAAAACAAAATTTGGAAAACTAAACTGTGCTATTAATTGTTGGGGTCCTGTTAACTTTACGGCCTTCAAGGCCCCCCTCCTCAAAGGGACCTCTCAAAGTGGGCCCTTTAAGGACCACTGCTTCACAGTACAACCCCTGGTTTGTACTGTGGAGCAGTGGTCCTTAAAGGGCCCACTTTATGGACCACTGTTTTAGGCCCTGAAACAGTGGTCCTTAAGTTTTAGGCCCTGACAAGGGCTGGGTTTGAGGCTCAGACCCAGTGAGAACCACTGCTGTAAATATAGAGGAGGGGCCCACACACATTTGATGATTTAATTGACCTATACATTTAATTTTAGTAATTGTCACTAACCGCGCGGCCTGCTATGCTCACGCAACTTATGTTTAACCTCAGGTACTGTACATACCGCAACGCATAGACATACTAAGTGTAAATATGTAGATACATTGCTGTTTTTATAGATTTTTCTCTCTCTTCCCCTTGCCCCCCCCCCCCCCCCCCCCCTTCTCTTTTTTCTTCCTAATTTGAACAGATAAAACGGCCATACTGAAAGCTGACCATACAGACATACCTGTAGGGGGCAGTGTTACACTGAGCTGCTCTGTGGAGGGCTCATCTGAATGGAACTACTACTGGTACCAACATAACAAGGACTCACTGATCATGCAAGATGCTGTTCAATACTCTACTGGACCAATCAGTGTGTCTGAAGGTGGCATCTACTGGTGCCGAGGAGGGAGAGGAGAACCAGTTTGCTACACTGAATACAGTGATGCAGTCACCATAGACAGAATTGGTGAGTCATTTCATTTGCTTGGCTAAAAAGAATTATAGTGAGACAAAAATTGATTTTACAGTGTGGCTGAGGGCTAAGCTGAATGGTGTCTTGTACTGTTTATAAGTAGAATAAGTCAGGATCAGGTAGGATGGTTACTGATTTTAATAACAGTAGCAAAGCTCCAATATGTTATACAAGCAATTACAACAATGGTCACAACAAATTATTTTAGGAAGAGCCGCCCTCCTAATCTTCCCCACTAGCAATTTTCGCCATCCGACGAGCGCCATCTGACGTCAGATCCTGCAAACATTCTGTGATTACTGTTGCTAGATCTTGCGAGAGTGTTGCTGGGACAGAAAAGGGTTGATAACAAAGTAGACTTTCTCGTGATTCGTCTCTCTGAGAAATGCCATTTTAGTTTCAGAATGTTTGGAAAATGTATGGCTTGTGAGGAATGCGTCCCATATTTAGTTCAGTGACCAGAGTTGGCGGGTCTTGCTTTCCTATTGTTTGTCTTGGACCACCTGTCTATTTCCTGTAGTGAAAGTGAAGTTTTGTAGCAGTCATTTTCTATGCTAATTTGGATTGTATTTTATTTGAACAGAGGGCGGGTCTGTTGTGATACTGCAGCCCAGTTGGTCTCACATATTCACGGGAGAGACCATCACTCTCAAGTGTGAGATACTGGGGAAAAGTGACACAGACTGGAAGTATGAATGGTTCACATCAAGCTCAGCTTCATACAAACCAGAAAACCAGGCTGAATTCAGAATCAACAGGGCCTTCGGTTATCACAGTGGTGTCTACATGTGTAAGGGTCGTGGCAAAAATGACCAGCAGTCTTCAACAGGGTGGAGTGATGCTGTTAAATTGACTGTGTCAGGTAAGTCAGATTGATCTCCTTTTATATAGAAAATGTAAAGGAAATATTGTGAATTGGAGTGTGGCAACTTCCACAAGACTGCATGAAACATCAATAACTATGTCAACTATATTTATAATTCAAAGAAATGTGTTTTTCAACAGCCAAACCCAAGCCTGTTCTGGGTTTGTCTCCTTCGTGGTTGAGTCCTGTAACCTCGGTGACTCTGAGCTGTGATGTTAAAGAATCATCTGAAGGCTGGGGGTTTTACTGGTACAGGGCAGTACCTAAACCATCAGACAACTCCTACACTTATGAGCTCTTACCTGATAGCCACAATGGGACTGTAGAGGGTTCCTACATCATTCATGGTCCTACAGGCACAGGAGGATATGTGTGTAAAGCTGGGAGAGGAGACCCAGTGTATTACACTGAGGACAGTGAAACTCAGTTTATGTGGTCTAGTGGTGAGTGTGACTCATAATTCATCATGTATAATTATTCTAGGTTGTTTTCTAGCCTTCAACCTTCAGGACAGAACCAGTGACTGACTGACTGACTGACTGACTGACTGACTGATTCTCTCTCACTCTAACTCACTCCCCTGTTTTCTATTTGTATTCCTTTCACATTGTCTTATCTTGTTCTCAATTTCTTGAGTTTATTTCACTCTGTCATTGTAACAGTGCTCTTTGTTTGACCTCTGATCCTGCGTTATGTTTTAGATCTTCATTCTTCAGCTTCTCTCACAGTGAGTTCTAACAGAACTCAGCACTTCATCTCTGAGTCTGTCTCACTGAGCTGTGAGGGAAACTCTACTGAATGGAAAGTGAAGGGTCACACTGATCTATTGGAAGAGTTATCATCTGGGCTTTTAATTAATGAATCTACATGGACGAGAAACGTATCTACAAATGACAGTGGTGTGTACTGGTGTGAGTCTGGATTGGGAGAGTACAGCAATGCTGTCAACATCACAGTACATGGTGAGTCCAGTTCCTTCATTCTCTATACCTAACAATACTGCAGCATTCCATCAACTCATTAAAAACATGCTTTTGTATTGGTTCAGTGTGAAACCTAACATCCTGGACTGATTTAAAACAATGAACTGTTTTACAGATGGTTCTGTCATCCTGGTGAGTCCTGTTCACCCTGTGACCGAGGGACTTTCTGTGACTCTTGGCTGCAAACATGAGAGAGACATGTCACTCTCCAAAGTGGACTTTTATAGAAATGGAGAATTGGTCCAAACTAAAACCAATGGAGAGATGATTATACCTGCTGTATATAAGTCTGATGAGGGCTTCTACAAGTGTACATATTCTGGAGAAGAGTCACCACAGAGCTGGATGGCAGTGACATGTGAGTATACTGATATTTGTATATAGTTGATATTTGTCACTGGAATGCTTCTTGCAGTTGAATCATGTTTTGGGACGTATACTACCACCTACAAGTAAAAAGGAGTTGTTCTAATGCTAATCTATTTATTTAAAATTCAATTTCCATTGCTGTCAAAGTGTGTGTAGACTAAATTCTAAAATTAGTTCTGTATTTCAAATGCTGTTTTCATCCTTCAGTGTCTGGGCCTGTGGAACAGAGTTCTCTACATATAGTGGGACTGATTGTAGGACTTCTTGTTGTGATTCTTCTGACCATCTTTCTGGTCCTGCTGTGTCGATACAGAACATCTGAAGGTGAGAACGACTACATTAGATAGATCATCGAGATTATAATCACTGAACAACTCTCCATAAAACATACTTAGGAGGATAGGTTGTTCTGTACCTAAGTCACCCTTTTTATATTATCATGAAGACCGCCATCAGACCACAATTTGTAATAATTGTGTTATTTATATGATTATTTTTGGTTGCCTTTATCTCTTTTTATCTTTTTGATATATTTCTTTCATTGTGATCTTTATTACATGCTGCTCTTGCTTTCTCTGTATCTAGAATGACTGCTGCCATTTAGGAATTAATAAACGTTATCTTATATTATCTTGTCTCATTTTATGTCTGTAGTCAGATTATAATCACAGAGCAACTCTCCATAAATCATGCTGAGTACAATGGTATAACAATATTATGGTTCAAATATGTATGGTTAATCTAATTGTTTTTAATTTACAGGTCGATGTTGTGTCAGGTAAGTACAGTATTTATCTCTGTCTATTCATCAACATGACAGCAGTAGATTCCATCTTGTTTTCTACTTCATTTAAGCCAAATATTGACCTTTTAATTACAGGACTGTTCAGTCTCAGGGAATCAATCAAGGCTCAGCTGACTACCAGAACACCAATCAAAGTGGAGCTCCTGATGATGTGCACCTCCCACTGCAGCACGGTCAGTCTGATGAACCAACCATGTTCTCGCAAGTTCTTCTGATTAGGACAACTGATTCTAATTGAATCTGAATTCATTATATCTTTAAAATACATCTTCATTCATGAAAACATGAGTGTTCTTTTTGGAAGCTCATTAAAGTCAGTTTGTTTTGTATATTTCCTAGCTACGGGGTAGGCTGTGGCTCAGGAGGTAGAGCAGATCGTCCAATGATCCGTGGGTCGTGGTTCGAATTCTGGCTCCTCCTGTCCACATGTCGAAGTGTCCTTGGGCAAGACACTGAACCCTATATTGCCTCCAATGAGTAGATTGGCATAAGCTTGCCACCATTGATGTGGGAAGTGAGGACACTGGCGTTGACTGTTCCCCGCTTCATGTATGAATGAATGAATTGTAAAGCGCGTTGAGTAAAAGCGCCATAAAAATGCAATTCATTATTAGCAGAGCAAGTAACTAAATTGAAACATTAAATGCTTATGTTTACCTTTAGATGACAACAGCATCTATGAAGTAATCCAGCAGCCACATGACTATAATGGTACAGTATACTTTTTAAAGATAATTGTATTTAATTTTAATGTGGAATATGAATGTTAGAAATGTTTTGTTTTTTTCAAGTTCTGGTGTATCACTTGATTTGTTAGAAATGTTTTATTGATCCCTGCTGAGTACAGTAGGGGAGACTGGGGACAAAAGTAAGAGGGGGCAAAAGTAACACACTCAATAATTCTAATTAGGAACAAGCTAGAGGGGTGAGACTTCTTGTGCACATGCTCAGTAGGGTCCTCTCTCTGCTTATGGAAGGATAGAATGATAATTTGGTGTAAACGTACATTTTTGAGTGTACGGTATTTTCCTTCTGCTGTCTAAAGATAAGATGTCAGCTGATTTAATTGTAGATTAATTGTATCTCTATGTTATTGGTCACAAATTAACATCAGCAGCCTATGCTAGTATAGGTGTTTCTAGCTAGAATATGGGATTTTATCATGGTTGACCCATCGGGGGCAATTGTAACAAAGTGACCGGGGTCAATTGTAACAATGTGTTTTCAATGCAAGCAGATTTTGTGTCTGGGATTACATACTTTTATGTTAGTAAATGAACATATTTCACTAAATGTCACTACATTTCAAAGTAAAAATACATTTACATACACAAATTGCATACATGTGAAAAAACAAAATTGAAAAATAAATAATTTGAATAAAAATACAAAATAATTGTAATTATGTATAAACATTTTTAAGTAAAAATGTTAAATTATAACAAATACATATTACTTAGTGATGTGCTTTTATTTGAGATAAAGTGTGTTAATATGACTTATTTTTACAGTGTTACAATTGCCCCCAACCACTGTTACAACTGCCCCTGTCACAGGGGCAATCGTAACACTGTGACTCATTGCATTCAAATTAATATTTTAGTCTTGTCATTATTAGTGAAAACTTAAAATTTGTATTATTAATTAGGGCACATATATATGTTTCTTATAGCAAAAGATGACTAGGATATTTCAAGTAGTCTGTGAATTATGAAGGCAAATACAAAAAGTGTTACTTTCGTCCCCGGTCCCTAACTTATCAGTGGTTTGAGAGGGCATGGCTCTCTGTCAACTGTTATTCACAGGACAGTCTTGTATACATTGTGACATTGTCACCACCGCGTTAACAGGCTTTCTCATGAAGGAGAAACTGACAAACAATTATGCCTGTAGGTTTGTATTTGGTTCAAATATTTATGGTATATATATATTTTTTATTATCCACAGATCCAGGTCGTTTCAGGTAAGTACAGTATTGACCTCTGTCTATTCAACATGGCAGCAGTAGATTCCATCTTCTTTTCTACTTCAAAATGTTGTGAAAAATATTTACTTTTTAATTACAGACCCATTCAATCTCAGGGCTCAGCTGACTACCAGAACACCAATCAAATTGGGGCTCCTGATGATGTGCACCTCCCACTGCAGCACGGTCAGTCTTTCAACCAATCATGTTCTCGCAAGTTCTTCTGATTAGGACAACTGAATCTAATTTAATCTAAATGTATTATAACTTAAAAATACGTCTTCATTTATGAAAGCATGAGTGTTCCTTTTGGAAGCATATTAAAGACAGTTTGTTTTATGTTTTTTCTAATTAGCAGAACAATGAACTAAATTGAAACCATGTTTGAAATAGGCCTAACTAAAATAAGCACCACATTAATGCTTATGTTTACCTTTAGGTGACAACAGCATTGATGAAGTAATCCAGCACTCCAATGACAATGACAATGGTACAATATCCTTAAAGATACAATCCAATTATTGTAATCTAATTTTATTTCGTTTTAATGTGGAATATGAATGATAGGATTTTTTTTTTTCAGGTTCATTTGTAACACTTGATTTGTTAGAAATGTTTTATCAATCCCTGCTGAGTACAGTAACTTCTCAGTGGTTTGAGAGGGCATGGCCCTCTGTCAACTGTCTGTTCACAGGACAGTCTTGTCAAACCCTGACAAACAATTATGCGTGTAGGTTTGTATTTGGTTCAACTATTTATGTTATATATATATATATTTTTTTTTTAATTCACAGATCCAGGTCGTGTGAGGTAAGTACAGTATTGACCTCTGTCTATTCATCAATATGACAACAGTAGATTCCATCTTTTTTTCTACTTCATTTATGATGTGTAATCTTCTAATTACAGACCCGTTCAGTCTCAGGGAACAAATCAGGGCTCAGCTGACTACCAGAACACCAATCAAAGTGGAGCTCCTGATGATGTGTACCTCCCACTGCAGCACGGTCAGTCTTTGAACCAATCATGTTGACTAAGGACTTAGGATACTTCTGACATGTTTTCTGACAAGGACAACGGCTCCTAATTTGAATTTAAATGAATTATAAATTAATAGCTGAACATAAATCTCTTTCATTCATTAAACCATGAGTGGTCCTTTTGGAAGTACATTACAAGTCAGTCAGTTCAGTGTTTGTTTTACCTACTAATTCACAGAATAACATACAACTACAGAATAACAACATATTTTTCAATTGTGTTAAACAAAGTCCACTTTATTGTGCATTTGTTTACCTTTAGACGACACAAGCTTTTATGAAGTACTCAAGCGATCTAATGACTATGAAAACGGTACAGTATCTAATGGTTAAATGTTCTCATGCAACACTGTTGTACAGAGTTATTCATATGTTTAGGCCAAGTGGTTGTACATTTCCAGTAAGCAGAGATATCGGTGATTGTTTTATTTTTTTTATTTTTCAGATGAAATGGGAATTGAACTTGGTAAACAACAAAACTCTGGCAACCAACTGCAAGGTGAATACACCAACAGATGCATCAAACTGTTCAAATATGACCCTCATTCTGCAAAGCTTCTAATTGTCACATGAAGGAACAATTATGCCTGTTGGTTTGTATTTGGTTCAAATATTTATGTTATATATATATTTTTTTTAATTACAGATCCTGCCTGTGTCAGGTAAGTACTGTATTGCCCTCTGTCTATTCATCAACATGACAGCAGTAGATTCCATCTTCTTTTCTACTTCTTCATTTATGATATGTCATATTTTAATTACAGCCCAGATAGCAAAAGATGGTTATTCAACGTTGAATTATAGTGGTTAGGGTTGATTTTTGGTTACGATTGAAGACTGATGGTTTTTCAACATTGAATCACTGTTGTATTGCAGTGCAAAATTCAATGATTGAAATGCCAACATTGAATCAGCGTTTAATCTATGGTGCAAATTCAATGATTGAAATGCCAACATTGAATCAGCGTTTAATCTATGGTGCAAATTCAATGATTGAAATGCCAACATTGAATCAGCGTTTAATCTATTGTGCAAATTCAATGATTGAAATGCCAACATTGAATCAGCGTTTAATCTATGGTGCAAATTCAATGATTGAAATGCCAACATTGAATCAGCGTTTAATCTATGGTGCAAATTCAATGATTGAAATGCCAACATTGAATCAGCGTTTTATCTATGGTGCAAATTCAATGATTGAAATGCCAACATTGAATCAGCGTTTAATCTATGGTGCAAATTCAATGATTGAAATGCCAACATTGAATCAGCGTTTAATCTATGGTGCAAATTCAATGATTGAAATGCCAACATTGAATCAGCGTTTTATCTATGGTGCAAATTCAATGATTGAAATGCCAACATTGAATCAGCGTTTAATCTATGGTGCAAATTCAATGATTGAAATGCCAGCATTGAATCAGCATTGAATCTATGCTGTTTGCCTTTTTCTTTATTTTTTTCTTGATGGGGGGAGAGGGGGAGGCACACCCCTCCTCACACACCCCCTCCTCCCATTTAATGATTGAAATGACAACATTGATTCAACGTTTTATCCATGCAGTTTGCCGTTTTCTTTTCTTTTTTTCTTGTTGGGGGGAGGGGGGGGCAACCCCCTCCTCCCCCCCCCCCTCCTCCCATTTAATTATTGAAATACCAACATTGATTCAATGTTGAATCTGTACTGTAAAATCCAATAGCTATCTATACTTAAATAAATAAGTTACCTTTACTCATTTGTTACAATACTAGTTTTAATCAAGTAAAATGCTTTAAAAAGTGCACACTTGACATGATCAGAACACACACTGAACCTGCAAAGCAGCACATTGGCCTGGCCATAAAGTATGCGGCACATATCTCTATCATCTTGGAGATTGTCAGTAACAATGTGTCCTCATGGCTTCTCACAAGCATGACACTACTCTTTTTTGCATTATAAATTATGTCATGATCATTGCCATAATTTGAGCAAACTTTCAATAGCTGCTGTAACCCTCCACTGTAAGGACTTAGCACGACCAGGTCATCAGTGTACATAAGGTGATTGATGATAGAGCTACCTATCAGACAGTCCGTATTGCACTTGTTTAATTCAATGGATAGATTTACATAGATTCATGTAAACGTTGAATAAAACGGGAGACAAAATCCTCCCTTGGCGTACACCATTGCTAACAAAGAAATGGGCAGATGTAACATTACCCCATTTGACCTGCATTTTCTGATTTGCACACCAAAACACCAGTATACGTACAATGTGTCTAGGTGTGCCTCTATCAAGCAGCTTCTGAAACAGTTTGTAGTGGTTAAATCTGTCAAAAGCTCGAGACACATCAATGAAGCATATGAAGACAGTGGAATTATGGCTACTGCAGCTGGCAAATCAGTTCTTTAAGTGCAAAGGTGCATAAGTCTGTGCCGTGTTTCTTTTTAAATCCAAACGGTTATCTGCAGTCAGGACAAACATTTCAAGGAGCACAAGCATGATTATTTCCAAAACTTTGGAGTGCTGGCCCGAGCGATAGGTCTATTGTTGTCAATGCTGTTTAGTTTACCTGCCTTGTCTTTAAGGACACTGTACTAATTGTACAGAGGTGATTGACTCTGGGGGGACACCATGACCCAACAGACCTGTAAAACACAAGGTCCATTTGGTTCCATTTGTACACTCTGAGTTACAGACCTGTTATGGTCATTCAGGGTTAGCTCTTTATGTGTTTCTGGTAATATTATTGTCAGCTCAATGTGTATGTCCAAGGCAAAAATGTCCACCACAAGCCAGCATGGTGATGACCCCTGCTTGTTGTTATCTAACAACTTAATGGCATCAACCACATCCTCAGACCTGATCAGTGCACTTTCAAATGGATCAACATGATATACTGCCACTGTGCAACTTTTTACACAGTTAAATAAGTTGTGATTGTGTTTTCTCCATATACCTCAGCTATTTCAACCCAGCCACATGCACCCTCTAAGTTAGAGCAGTGGTTCTCAAACTTTTTCATGTCAAGGACCCCCTAATTGACACTTATTAGCCCGTGGACCCCCATTTGAAGAGATATGCCAGGGACCCCCATAAGAGAAGATTTTTACGGCTCTCTAGCAGTGATTCTCAACCATTTTAATTTCAAGGAAGTCCAGTTTGACATGCATTAGGGCTACAGACCCCCATTTAAGGGCATTTATACCTCTGGGACCCCAATTCACATTGTAAAACCAATGTTAATTTAACTCTCAGAGTTACAGACCCATAAGGGTCCATTTGGTTCCTGTCCATCATTTAGCTGGTGACCCCCTGGAACTCCCTCAAGTACCCCTGGGGGTCCCTGGACCCCACTTTGAGAACCAATGTGTTAGAGAGTATGTTTTACTGTTGTTCATTACTTTGACCTCTTTCCAAAAATCATACAGGTCTTTGCTTTGTAGCTTATTAGGAAGTGAGTCTGCTCCCAAAGTGTTCTCCTGTCTTTTAACAGATCAAACAGCACATTTAAATGTTGCTTGGTGCGTTTCTTCTCCTCAAACAGTGAACCTTGTCTAGGCCTACCAGATTAGTATTATTTATTTATTATTTGTATTTTAGAACACTAACCAAGAGCAAGTAAAAATTAATTGCACTGTGGTTAGTATGGTTTACTTATCATTTGTATTTTAGAATACTTTATATTGATCAGTAACGTCACTTGAGCTGGGCGTGCCTTAATGTGAGCATGCGCACTGCGCTCATTATTCAAAAAGTGGCCATTAGCGCGCTGAGCCCAGCTGGGTTTGTTGGGAGTTGGGACCGTTGGAACTCTCTGCTTGGAACATGGAAGCAAGGAACACGTTTTAATTTCTTCAATTCAAGTAATTTCGTCAATAAGGTAAGTGTTATCTAGTGTGAATTTGTGTATCCGACATGCTGCCATTATGTTAGTGAACATTTGCCAAACGTCACGTCAATAGTGATGAGTGGTTGATGTTTTTTCCACCACATAAACTTAGCCTACTTAAACCTACTTAACCATATTTGTTCCAAAACAATGTTGTAATAAATGGAAGTTTGGTATGTTTTCGTCGAGTTGACACTAGCGACTGCGTTTTGATCGTTTGTTTGAAACAACACGGACATGTTATAAAAGTTACTGCTTGCTGAGACAATTTTTTTAGCCCTGAAATAGCCGTGGCACTTTCTCCATTACAACCCGTACATCTACATAAACGTTAATATTTCATATATAAAGTGCTCACCCCACGGCCACAGATGTTACAATTTGAATCGGGTGGGTCTAAGTATCCGTATCTTCCGTATTGTTCAATAAAAAGCATTTTAATCCGATCGCCTGCCATTTTCTCAGAGTGATAATGTATCAGAGCGCAATACACCTCCCAACCGTTAGGGTCGCGTAGTTGAAATCATGGAGACGATCCGGACAAAATGGCCACCGATCGGATTAAAATGCTTTTTATTGAACAATACGGAATATACACGGTACTTAGACCCGCTCGATTCAACTTGTTACATCCATGGCCGTGGGGTAAGCACTTTATATTTCATAATCTGAATGTTTATGAAGACGTACGGGATGTAGATGGAGAAAGTCACAACCTGGTTGAACCATGGCTAAGACCATTGATGCTTTGGCTCACGTCGCGCTAACAAATATCAGACTTGCAAGCTCTCAACGCGTCGCATCCACGACGCGTTGTGGGCTTGTAGATCTGCCATTTTGACCCGCGACACGCCGTAGGGCGAGGTATAAATCAGGCTTTGCATCCACTCTATGCGTCGCTAAACGAGGCTTGTTGTTGGTGCTGATTAAACAGTGTTTGAAATGCAACTACACTAACGTTGGTGTAGGCTATCTGTCCTATAAGATAACATGCCTTTCAGACGCGCTGTGGACACATTTGAGATTGAAACCCATGTTATGTTGCCGGGTTGTGTTAGTGGAGTGTAGTTCATTGTTTATTTCAACCATTGGCATTATGTTAATGGTTCAATAGTGTGGCAGAAATACCCTGTCTTCTGTGTATTTCGAGTAGACAATAAATGGAACAGTGGTTCGCCAACATTTTCATCTTAAGGCCCTCTAAATAGATATGTTTGGCTGCAGAGTCAGACCCCCATCTGAACCAGGGACCCCCAGAAGATTTGTTAATTTTCTTCCAAATAATTCCAAGATTTTTCAAGATTCCTCAAAAATAGCAGATCTACAAGCTTGTAGGACAGCTATTTGTGAATATTAGGGTTAAAGTGGTCAAACTAATTGTGATGCTATATTGTTGTTTTTTTGCTGGTGCCCCTCTGGAACCCCTTCAAGGACCCTGGGTGTCCCTGGGCCCCACTTTGAGAACCACTGACATGGCAGACATGTTATTTTTGCCATTATGTATTGTTGATGTACTCACATTAGAACAGGAGATATAGGTTGAATATCCATGTTGAATGTTTTCCATCATTATCTGTTGAAAATAGGGTTAGGGTTAAGGCTATTGTTGTCAGCTCATGGTGCCTTGGGTTATGCCTGTCATAATAATATAAATCACACAAACTGTTGTCACACAATGGTGTGTTTATCAAAGAGCTTATCTACAATAGCCTACTGCTTGCATACACTCTTATAAGTAGACTCATGAGTGATTTTATTTTATTCTGAGTGATTCTCATTTTGCAATTGTTTATATAATATGTTCTCTTCTGTGTAGATCCAATCCTTCGATCTCCTAATCTCTCCATCTGGTGTGGAGAATTTGATTAGTGGGATTCCTCAAGAGGAAGAACTGCAGACTTCAGGTGGGGGTTTCATTTAACATAATGGTTAAATAAACAATAATGAACTGTAACTATGTTTCTTAGCAGGTGCTAAGGTTATGAGTTGGGTCTCTTTGATTCTTTCCTGCTTTCTTCACTGTCCTCTGGTCATAGAGATGCTGAAGGGCAGAGCGCTTAGACCCCAAGGCGGTTACCCTCGGCACAACTTTGGGGTTTCACATAATGATATCTGGGTGGTTTTCTATCAGCTGACATGAAAAGCATTCTCTGACCGGGTCAGCCTGTGACTGAGCACTTGGTGTTCAGATAAAACTTGTATTCTCACCATGTGACATTGGTGTAAAATCACTCCTCTGTGTTTGTATAGGTGCACAACACATGCAGTTTGACTCAGCCTGGGCCCTGACCAGAATCCCCTCAGCTACCTTCCTGCCAACAGGCACTGTGCCCATCTTCTGCCTACATGGACATCCGGGAACAGGTTAGCACCTTTTTACCCACGAGTAACAGAGCAACATAAGTTTAGTTGGGAATTAACTGTCCAATTGAACTATCAGGGCGACATATGAAAATATGCTTTAGAGGAATGTCTGGTGCTGTATGCAGTTTGGAACCCAGGATGTAAGGTGATGAGACCTTTATTACACTAGAGGTGTATATATGGAGCTGACTAATTTGTTTGCTGATTCCATGATGACACATTGGGTGCGTTTACATGCACAATATTTATTCATTCAGAATGAACTCATTCCGAATAGAAATGTATACCCAACTGTTTACATGGCACCTGAATAAAAGTATTCCTGTTCCTCAATCGTTTACATGAGCAAAGCATTCATTCGGAATAGAACTCTGGTCATGCGCAGAGTGCTTCGGGCCAGGTTGGGGACGGGGGGAGGGGGCGGGGGTGTTTGACAGGTAAACATATGTATTATTTACCTCTGGCAGCCTTGGTAATGAATAATAACAATTTTGGCTACACGTACATGGATCTTTTTCTAAACGCACATTTTTGTGTGCGTTTGGGCCTTTCAGCCACACGCAAACGGTGTTTTTGGCCGCTAAAACGGATATTTTTGTAAACGGATAAATAAGTGAAGGTTTTCCAAAACATGCGTTTCAGTGGATCTGTGTGGACATGTAATCCGGAGGTTTTGAGAAACGATGACGTCATCGCGCATTCGCACATGGTCATTATAATAATACATAGTACAATAATACATAAACCGGACCGCTCATGGTCATTATAATAATAAATGAAGAGAGAGAGAGAGCAACACTTACAGTCTATGAAACAAGGCACGCTCATTTATGGCTAAATAATGTCATACTTAATAATAAGACAGTGGTGGGAAAAGTAGCTCATTCACTGTGTGACGAAAACCCTCTTTCTCTGCGCCAAGTAGAACACACGGCGCGCACACAGATTGAATGTGGGGTCTGTCGTCCTAAAACACAATCGCCCCGGTGCCGAGAGTCCCTGCTTTATAGTGGTGTTCGATGTTTTTACATTGCCAACTCTCACATGTACATAAACGTTCAGATTTCAAATATAAAGTGCTTACCCCTGAGCCACGGATGTTACAAGGCGATCCGGACCGCGATAAGTACCCGTATCTCCCGTATTGTTCAATAAAAAGCATTTTAATCCGATCGTCGGCCATTTTCTCCAAATTTTCTCTGATGCTTTCAACCATGCGACACCAATGGTTGGAAGGTGTATTGCACTCTGATACATTACCAAAATAAAAGAACAGAAAAAGAAAATGGCTGGCGATGGGATTAAAATGCTTTTTATTGAACAATACGCCAGATACGGGTACTTATCACGGTCCGGATTGCCTTGTAACATCCATGGCTCAGGGGTAAGCACTTTATATTTGAAATCTGAACGTTTATGTACATGTGAGAGTTGGCAATGTAAAAAAAAAACGAACACCACTATAAACCAGAGACTCGACAGCGTCATGTGAACCATGGCTACTGTTTGCGCTGCAGCTGAGCCCTAATAATGTTGTTTTCGTTTATGTTCACGTATGCTGTTCACGTATGCTATTAAAATAATGCAGCTATTGCAGTATTGGGCCTTAACATGTGATTACAAATGTATTTGTATTTGGCCCCTCATATATATAATTATAACATCAATGTAAATATAAAATCTGATATAAAATTGAAACATGCAGCTGATCGATGCGTTTCTGCGTCTACGTGTGGACAGGGATTTTTGTTTATCTTTGTCATGTGGCCAGGGATTCTTTTTAAAAACGGAGGACTAAAATATCCGTTTAGTAAAAGATCCATGTACGTGTAGCCAAGGCCTTAAGTCACGGCTGCCAGAGAGAAATAATAACAAGCCACAGCTCACACTCAATCAAAGCTGCCAGCTATATAGGTAAATGAGGAAGAAGAGAAGAGAGACAATAAAACAAGTTAAGAGAGAGAAGGTAGAGAGAAGGTTTGATAATGGAAGCACACCGCATCCTGGCTACGGCCATTGGTCTGCTATTGATGAGTTTAATGCAGCAAAATCAGCTCCTGTTATATTTGCTGCTGACCCGGAGGAGGAGCCGGTCGGCGGAGAACTACGCGCGTCTGCGACTTGGGCTTGGAGCGCCAGACTCCACATGGCTTGCGCCTCTCCCCCCCCCAACCAGAAGCACCGCGCTAGCCAATGACACATGCGCAAAAGAACAAATGTATACCAGTCTGATACCAGTGCGTTTACATGGGCAATGTAGCCCGATTCTATCGGTATATACCAGCCCTTCAAACCCGAATGAAATTTCATTCGGATCAGACCGGTATGGCCATACCGATGCGTTTACATGAGCAATTCTATTCTGAATGAGCATTCATTCCGAATTGAAGTGGAATAAACCTGTCCATGTAAACGCAGCCATTGAGGTTAGACATTCCATAATTGGGCATAGCTGCATTGGGAACTCCTTATATCAGGGGTCTTCAACCTTTTCAGGCCAAGGACCCCCTAACTGAGAAAAAGATGAAGAAGGGACCCCCACTATATATTACATAAAATTGTGTTGCAGATTAAAGCTTTTCATAGATGTTGGATTCATGTTAATGTGTATTGTCAGACATTTTACGACTTAAACCGTCAATACTTAGTAAACTTTCACTCTGTACTTGGTCTGCTCTTTTTCCCCTCTTCGCGCTGCGAGGCGTTGTGAGCTTGTAGATCGGCCATTTTTGGCTAAAGTTGTCCTTAGAATAGGGATGCTATTGTTCAAGTGGTTAGTATAAAGAAACAATGATCTTATCACAGAGATTTGGTGGACCAACTCTGAAGCAACTCTGAAGACTCCCTATGGGTCCCGGACCCCCTGTTGAAGACCCCTGCCCTGTTATGGCTGACTCATGGTGACATGAGCGTGGCATGGGGCATCTCCTGTAAGCCAATTTTAATATATAGGTAATTGTCTGATCACAGTTATGAGAAAAAGCGTTCATCTGTATACATTTATCTATTGAAGAATAGTGAAAATAGCAGATCTACAAGCTCGCAACATCTCGCAAAGTGATGTGTTGTGAACATGTAGATCGGCTACTCTCACTATTTTTCAACATTTTTAAATGCCGGGCCTGTTCCGGCCATAGTACATAATGGTATTATTGGCCCCGGTCATTGTCAGTCATGTCAGTCATTTCTTTTTTTGTTTACAAAGCCTAAAAGTCGGAACCGAAATGTAATTCGTCCAATGTTTAATGACAAAACAGTTACATTGTTGATCATAATTATTTGTATGACAATTAACCAAATGTTTTCCTAATTTACACACTGTTTCAAATGTATTTAGTCACTGTAGTTTGTTCTGTGGTTTGCTGTGTTGTAGGCTTATGCTGAGTTTAACATGATCACCACCACACACCTAGAGACAGACTTCTTTGATGCTCTGGATCGCTATACACTACAATTGGTCACTATCTTCAAGTCCAAGAAAGGTGCCATTAGAGAGAAATTATCCGGAATTGTGCAGCAAATTGATGGGTAAGTCTACAACATGTTTCTTATATTTGTATTTATCATGACTAAGTTTATATACAACCTATTACCCCAAATAGTACTTCTGCTTCCCGGCTGTATTACAGAGTGTTAAAGTATTGCTAACTATTGATCGTTGTTGATAACTAAATGCTGTGGATTGTACTATTTTTAAATCACATCTCCAATCAGCAACTGTTCATCAAACATAAACTGTTCACAAAATGTAAGGAAACTTGAATTTGGGCCATTATATCTCCCCTTTACTAATACCAATCAGTAAAGTGTTACATATCATTTTTATCGGTGATTAGTCACCTTTACAACGAGGTACAGCTTGTAAGCATCGGGCATTCATGGAATGAGCAACACAGGCAAACGTGTGGGTAGCGCCGAGCAAAAATGTGCCAAAATCACCCAATATGCTTTTGCTGGTAATCGCTCTTGTTTTGAGCGACCTGCCAGCACACACCTGCTGAGAGGTGGGTTCTGCAACTTTGCGTTCTGCAACATGGGTTCTGCAACTTTGTTGAGTTTGTGTATGCTCCAAGCAGCAACACTGCCCCCATGGAAAGATGCCACGTTTGTCCATTCAGGATAAGGCCTGTGCAATAGGGCAAGTGAAGCTGGTGTTCCGTTACGCAGATTACGCATTATTTGATGTCAGCCCTGGTAGTATTTGCAGGCCGGTGTGTGCCAGTCAAAGGTGTGTGTCTGGCACCTGAGCATGGGCCCTGCAACTTTGACATCTGTCTTTGGTACCGTTGTGCAAATCTTGCCTGTACATTTATGGTTCCTCAGTGAAGCAAGGGGTCTGGGTTGTTGTCTTCCTTGTTGACTTCACCAGTCTCACAGAACTTAATCCTAAATTTGGAAATGGTACCAGGGCTAACACCAAATAATGCTGTCACTCTGCATAACGGAACACCAGCTTCACTTGCCCTGTTGCACGGGCCTTATCCTGACAAAAGTGGCATCTTTCCATGGGGGGAGTGTTGCTGCTTGGAGCATACACAAACTCAACAAAGTTGCAGAACCCATGTTCAGGTGCCAGTCACTCACCTGTGAGACAGTCACACACCTGTGACTGGCACACACCTGAAGCCCATAGAATGTCATGAATGTCACAACATTGAATGTCAGCAGAAAAGTCTAACAGGCCATTTTGGCACATTTTTGCTCGGTGCTACCCACACGTTTGCTTGTGTTGCTCATTCCATGAATGCCCGATGCTTACAAGCTGTACCTCGTTGTAAAGGTGACTAATCAACGATAAAAATTATATACAACACTTTACTGATTGGTATTAGTAAAGGGGAGATATAATGGCCCAAATTCAATTTTCCTTACCCTTTGTGAGCGGTTTATATTGTGGTGTTTCATGCTGTAACTGTACTGTAACTTGTGATGGTCAGATCTTGAACTTTATTTGTTCATTATCCACTTGTAGAAAGCTGACGTGACCGCGCTGGGTAGGCTTGTTCTCCGAGGCCTCCTTCTTCTGCTTGGAGATGACCACAGCAGTTTCTACACCACTGTCTTGGTAAGTTCTCATAGTTACACCTTAAAGGTCCAGTGAAATTACATTTTCGATAATTTTATTTTGAAGTTTCAGTCTGAAACGGCCATTCAAACCAATCAGAAGGTTCAATCCCTTCAGGCTATAGCACGGTGGAATCTCACTCACATGGTGTGCAGTGTAAGTGTTTGTAGCCTGCACTCACATGTTGCTCAAGGGAGAGAGATGGCCACTATGCAGAATGTTTGTTACCAAGTTGCTTATTTCTAGCCTAAAATGTTTTCAGATACATATTTTACTGTGCTGATAAGATTACCATGAGTAATATACTGTCAAAAAACAGTAGGCCAACCAATGTTGATAAAACTTCTCAATGCAGATGTGTTAAGTGTCTACATTTCCCTGTTGTAATGTTGTTTTTGTTTGGTTCTGTATAGGATTGTGACAGCGAAAGTGAAGACGCCTAGGCAGAGGTATCGGTCGGATTATGACTGTGAGCAGTGAAGATTCACCTCCCTCACATGGTGTCGACCTTCAGCCAGTGTCAACAGCCATCATCCTTGAAGGAGGTATTGTGATGGATAATTTCCAGAACCTCCCTCAAGCACCGTGCCTGCTGTTTAGCCTGACGTATGCACTCAATTTGAAGTACCCTAATGATATGAAGAACATTTTGAACTTTATTCAAAGAGTGATGCTTGGCTTGGGAAAGGAAAAAACTCTCCCCCGCCAAACTGCAAAGTCTTAAAAACCTCCTGTCATTTTAGAAAGATTGTATAGTGGATCACTGGTAGGCAGGTTGTCCTCAGCCCTCCTTTGTGACAGTAAACTACAATGCATGCATTTTATTTTTCTCATGCATGAGAAAATGTTGTAAAGTGATAGGAGTTCTAAATGAAGCCACCTTTATTCATTTTAAGTACTTTAGAGCTGCAAATTATTAAGACTTTGAATGTAATACCATTAAGTAAAAGTAAGGCACTTTTTTTAAATTGACAAGTGTTCACATGTGTGAAATAATGTACTCTTTCAAACTGTAATGGGGCTGTCCACACTAAGCATATCACTTTTGTCAATCATATCGTTGTAGAATTATTTAGTTTAAATACAGTGCAGACATGATCATTTCAGTGGGCAGTTGCTCATGTCTTCCAGAGTACCAGCAAATCACTCATATTGTTATCATCAACACAGATACTGTTCGTCTTTAGTTGTGTTGAACAGGAGGAGAAGGAAGGAGGGGCTACTAGGCTACAATTGCAGTAGCAACACAGAAATGTGAGGAATTAATTAGCATAATGACTTTGTGGACGAAAAGAGGTTCACAATCATTGGCTACTCTAAATTCTATAAAATAAAATAAATTAAAAATGTGTGGTGTAACCCAGGTCATATAGACTGGTTACCAGATGTATTAATAAATGAGGATATTCTGTCAAGTAATGTCACTATTGAAGAAACAGAGCAAGTCTACCTAACTTGACTGGCCTGGCAACAACAACCCTGCTGCTGACAGAAAGCCAGCCAAGGAGACTGACAGATGAATTCCCCCAATCAGACAACACCCCTCAATTAGTTGTCCCGCCCCTCTCTGTCACTGCCCAATTCTCTGCTGTGAATCCCTATACCCCAGAATCCAACCTGGCAACCTTCACTGCAAGAGAGATCCCTGAGAGAGACAGAGTAAAAGAGCCACAGAGCTGTAATTAAGAAACAAAATAATACTTTTAAGTTGAATCTAAGTAATATAGAAGCCACACCAGACAGCACACAATTTGCCCATCATCTCACTCTTGCCAGAGGGCAAAGAGTTTGTTTCTGATAAGATTGGTGAGTTGCTATAAACTTTGTGTTTGCTACTTTAGCAGCTAAAGCAGCCATGCTGTTAGCCATGATAGCAGCTAATAGGCTAAGTTACCATGCAATGTCAATGCAGAGTTAGCACAATTGTTTGGCTAGTGCTAGCATTGAGTTCCAAGCCAACCTACCTGGTTAATTATTTTGCACTCTAAATGGAACAGAGTTATTTTATGTCACCACTGTAGATGACTGTGTGTTTCATTTTTGTACATTTTGTCCTATTTTAGCTTTTGATAAAATGGATTTCTAAGCAAGGTTATTTTCCACACCTTTCATTCCTAGCTGAATGTGTGCTGGGTGTAGCTGCTCTGTCTGCACCACCATTCCTGGTGGTTAGAGGAGCACTATTATTTGGATGTCATTGGTGAGAAAAAGCACTTTATTACAATGCATCTTATTTTATTTCATGATGAGAATGTATTTTATTTTATAAGAAGTTGTTGTACTGAAAATAGATTGTATTTTATTTTGATTGATTGAAAGACACTATTGTGAAATGCTGTTCTGAATTACTGTTAATTATAGTTTTTCATTGTGGTCCTGTATGCATGGCATACAGGTCAGGTTTTTTGGATGAGGCCAGAGTTTAGGTCTACCAAGGATGGCGAGCTACCAACCCAGGATCGAATGCATGTGAAGACCATCTTTTTGATTTCCTTGGAGACCACCACCTCTGCCCCCTGCCCTTATATGGTTTTACCAGTGTGGTAGGACAGAACTTTGCTCAAACCACAGAACTGAACTGAACTAAACACAACACACTGATCTGCACATTTATCCATCCCATAATACTGCACTCCACAGTGTAGTTGGAACGGTCATTGGACTCATTCATTCACAAACATCCATCTGTGATTTCATGGTGGGGTTATTGATGTGTATTGTGTATTGATTTGAAGGTAATTGTAAAATTCATACTGTGTTGGGTATAAGAGTTCATGGATCCATATTTCATAATTTAAAATACTCACTCTACAGTTAAAAGGGATATTTACAATTTAAAAAGATATCTACAGTTAAAAGGATATTTAACTAAAACGGATACTTACCAGGGTGCACCCGTAGATCATAACTCATAGGTTAAAACCTGTAGGACTGAAAACCTAAACTTAAAGGGTATTCCACTAAAAATATCTTAAAGGTTTAAACGAAGGTGAAAGGTACAGTGATTTCATCACTGAGGTAAAGAAGTGACTACAAGTTACATTTTCACTGTTATTGAGCTCACTGTATTTTGTCTGTCTGTTTTGTGTATTTTTGGTACCATTCCTCTTTATTATCTTTCTGAATACAAGCCGGCCCTTCTTTATTATATCATATATACCTGTCTGGTCTCATCATTATTAACTCTTAAATGCTCCAGTAGTCGAACCTTACAGATCACTAGCCCAGGATTAATGCCTTATATGGTAGTGGTTGAAGTCTATTATATTCAAAGGTGTTACACGTGTTACATAAAAATTGGCGAGCTAGCCAGGAGCATTTTGGGTAATTAATGACCAAACGAGGTAACCGGTATAGATAAAACAAAAAAACTTGACAAGTTTATTTTGAAGCCCGGTCAAAATGGAAATAGTTTGGAGTGAACAGGTCAAAATCCCTAACTCAGTCATAGTTAGTGGGCTTATCGGTGTAGAATTTGATGAGGAAATCACTGAACACTTAAAAACATATGGCAAAATTAACCGTATACTCCCCATTGAAGATGATGAATCCCCATTTTATGGGCAGTTAATTTATGAGTTTGCGTCTGGCGCATCCATGGAGTCACTTCACTTGCCCCTTACTTATGACAGCCCCAGCAGAGCAGATATCAAGTACAAAGTGAAGGCCCTAGCTTCTGTGTACATTCCTACAGCAAGCAGTAGCGCCACCTGTACTTACCTTGAAGAGTTGCAGACCATTGCTAAGCTAAGCGGGAAAATCTTTGAAGAACTGCTACGAGGAGAGCTTGTTAAACTTACCACATCTGCTGCTCCACCTCTTAGTAACAGTGAAGACGGAGCAAGTGAATCCCCAGGGCCAGACCCAACACAGACCCCAGTTGACTTAACCCCCGCGCCGCCAAAGGCTGCCACACAACCAATCCTTGAGTCGACGAGTTCAGTTGATTTAACTTCCACACCTGGTGCAAGTTCTCAACCCAGTGTCACCTTCAATCTGACATCAGTTCAACCACCCACTATGAAACCTCAGCAGCCACCTGCTGCACCGATTCAACTTCAAAACCTGACCAATGACAACACATCCCCTGTCCAAGTACAGGTTGAATCAAAGACATTTCCACACCTCCGTGTAACTGATGTGAACCCTCCTGACATACAGAGGGTCGTCGTTGAACACATAGTGAGAAGCCAAGAAGCTGCATTGCATCATCTTGCTCCTGCACGTCTCAGAGCCTTTTCAGGCAGGTCTCCGCGTCCTGCCAATGAGGTTGACTATGACACATGGCGCACCAATGTCGAACTGATGATGAATGACCCTTCTATCTCAGACCTGCACCGGTCTAGGAGAATCCTTGACAGTCTTCTGCCACCAGCTACTGAAGTCACCAAGCCCTTGGGTCCAAAAGCATCCCCTGCAGCTTATCTTGAGCTGCTAGATTCTGCTTATGGCACAGTAGAAGATGGAGATGAGCTCTTTGCCAAGTTCCTGACTACGTTCCAAGACTCAAATGAAAAGCCTTCCAGCTACTTACACAGGTTGCAGGTAGTCTTGAGTTTAGCAGTAAGGAGAGGTGGCGTATCTGCCAGCGAAGTCAGCCGACATCTCCTCAACCAGTTCTGTCGAAATTGCTGGGACAATGCACTTCTAGCTGAACTCCAGCTGAAGCAACGAAAGAAAAATCCCCCTTCATTTGCAGAGTTGCTGTTGCTCCTTCGCACAGAAGAGGATAAACATGCTGCAAAAGCAAGTCGCATGAAGCAACACCTAGGTGCCTCCAAGCAACGTGTCACGTCACATCTACAGAGTGCATGTGCCTATACTGATTCAAGTGAGACTGATTCAAGTGAGACTGAACAGTTGAAGAAGCAAGTCGCTACTCTTCAAACTCAACTCACCAACTTGAAGAAAGCAAAGACTGAGAAGAAGGACAACTCAGCTAATCCCAAAGTAGCTACAGACAGGGAACAGACTACCAAAGCCAAGAGCCAAAAGCACGAGAAGCAGCCAACCTCAAGCCGTAATTCAAGCAAGCCCCGGCCTTGGTACTGCTTCCGGTGCGGTGAAGATGGGCACATTAAACCATCTTGTGAAAATGAGCCAAACTCTTCACTTGTCGCAGCCAAGAGGAAGCTACTGAACGACAGACAACTTAAGTGGGAAGCTCAACCCGCTTCATCAGATGAGGATCAGTTAAACCACTAGCAGCCCCTGTTGAGGGACAAATAGGAGCTGCAGGTGATGAGACCCGTCCCACTGTAACCAAACAGAGAGCCTCACTGAAATGTGCCCATACTAAAGACAAACCCATTAAACTTCCCAAAGGTTTAGTTGGAACAAAGTATACTGCCCAAGTCACCATTGCAGACCAAGAAGTGAACTGTCTCTTAGACACAGGGTCTCAAGTTACTACAGTCCCCCTGTCGTTCTATGAGCAACACTTATCGAGTCAAGCCATTAAGTCCCTTAACAACCTCCTCGGAGTAGAAGGAGCTAATGGACAAGAAGTCCCTTACCTGGGATACGTTGAACTGAGCATTACCTTTCCTAAGGAGTTTGTAGGGGTTGATACAGAGGTGCCAACCTTAGCATTGGTTGTTCCCAAACTCCGTGCTGAAGAACAAGTACTAATTGGCACCAACACCCTTGATGTCCTCTACACTGATTATGCTCAAAAGAGACCTGCCCCACCCCAGCCTACCTCATTTGGCTATCGTGCCGTATTAAAGCTTCTACAGCTCAGACAACAGCAAGCTGAAGATGGCAATTTGGGATGGGTGAAACTACAAGGAACAATACCAGAAGTTGTTCCAGCCGGCCACCAAGTAGTTCTCAACGGATGTATCAGTGTGATTGGGTCCCACACTGACAAATGGGCCATCCTTGAACCCCCCTCAATGTCCTCATTGCCAGGCGGCCTACTCATGTCCAGCTGCCTGTTCTCCCTCCCAACTGCCAAGCACCACACCCAGCTGCCTGTGGTGATAAAAAACGAATCAGGGCATGACATTACCATTCCCCCAAGAACGGTGCTGGCTGAAGTGAATGCCATTCAGCAAGTAATGAAAAAAGAACCCGCAGTAGCTGACCCCAGCCCTGCAGATAAGTCAGACAGACCCAAATTGAAATTCGACTTTGAAGATTCTCCCATATCCACTGAGTGGAAAGAGCGAGTGACCAGCAAACTCAACTCGATGCCCGAAGTATTTGCACACCATGACCTCGACTTCGGTCATACTGACAAGGTCAAACATCGCATGAAGCTCAGCGATGAGACTCCTTTCAAGCAGCGAGCAAGACCCATACATCCTCAAGACATTGAGGCAGTTCGAAAACATCTTCAGGAGCTGTTGGATTCCGGTGTCATTCGAGAGTCTGAGTCCCCCTTCTCATCACCAATCGTCGTAGTGAGGAAGAAGAATGGTGATGTAAGACTCTGCATTGACTACCGCAAGCTCAACCTGCAAACCATAAAAGATGCATACGCTCTGCCCCACCTAGAAGAAGCCTTCTCCACCTTAAGTGGGTCGAAGTGGTTCTCCGTGCTTGATCTCAAATCTGGGTACTACCAGATTGAGATGGAGGAAGAAGACAAGCAGAAGACCGCATTCGTCTGCCCCCTAGGCTTCTGGGAGTTCTGTAGGATGCCGCAAGGAATCACCAATGCGCCATCCACCTTTCAACGCTTGATGGAACGGTGTATGGGCGACATCAATCTGAAAGAAGTCTTGGTCTTCATAGACGACCTAATTGTCTTTTCAGAGACATTGGAAGAGCACGAGAGCAGACTGCTTCGAGTACTGTCACGTCTGAAACAATATGGCCTGAAGTTGTCGCCAGAAAAATGCAAGTTTTTCCAGACTTCTGTCCGATATCTGGGACACATCGTCTCCCAAAATGGAGTAGAGACAGACCCAGAGAAGATAAAAGCCCTTTCAACCTGGCCATCTCCCTGTACCCTTAAGGCTTTACGGTCTTTTCTGGGGTTCTCGGGGTACTACAGAAGATATGTCAAGGATTACTCGAAAATAGTCAAACCTCTAAATGACTTGACCTCTGGTTACCCACCACTCCGGAAAGGTTCCAAACCCACTAAGGAGCAGAGTGCGAAATACCACAACCCAAAAGAACCCTTCGGCAGTCGTTGGACATCCACCTGCCAGCAAGCTTTTCAAACCATCATCGACAAGCTCACATCCGCTCCTGTACTGGGTTTCGCTGATCCTAAGCTGCAATACATCCTGCACACCGATGCAAGTACCACCGGGCTAGGAGCAGCCTTATACCAGGAACAAGAGGGGAGGATGCGAGTCATCGCGTTTGCTAGCAGAGGGTTGTCACGGAGCGAGTCCAGATATCCAGCTCACAAGCTTGAATTCTTGGCACTCAAATGGTCGGTCACCGAGAAATTAAAAGACTATCTGTATGGCTGTCCATTCACTGTGGTCACTGACAGTAACCCTCTGACGTATCTTCTCACTTCTGCGAAGCTTGATGCCACAAGCTATAGGTGGTTAGCAGCACTGTCGACTTTCTCTTTCAAACTTCAGTATCGTGCTGGTAAGCAAAACCAAGATGCTGACGGTCTCTCAAGACGTCCCCATGGTGAGCTGTCAGACGATTTGACATCACAGAAAGAGCGAGAGCGCATACAGCAGTTCACGCGATGCCATCTAGCAGACCCCGACATTGTACAAGCCATCTGCGAAAGGCATCTCATCTGCCAAAGAACGGATGACGATTCCGATGATATTGACCCCGGTATCACTTTGGTTGAGTCTCTTGCCATCTCTGCAGATGCCATACCAAGCAGCTTTGAAGAAGAAAGTTCATCTGTCATCCCTCATTTCTCCAGTGAGGAGATAAAGGAGAAGCAGAGAGCAGATCCTAGCATCAGAGAGGTCATCTATCAGCTCGAGTCTGGAGAGAAGCCCCCTCCTACTGCTAGAGCTGAACTCCCAGAACTCCCACTCTTGTTGCGAGAGTGGAATCGTCTGGAGTTGAGAAGCGGAGTCTTGTATCGACGAAAGCAAGACGGAGCTCATCAAACATACCAGCTTGTCTTACCAGAGGAGCTGCGGCCCCTAGTATTGACAAGTCTCCACAATGACATGGGCCACATGGGAATTGATCGTACTCTCGACCTTGTGAGATCCCGTTTCTACTGGCCCAAGATGGCATCCGCCGTGGAAACCAAGATCAAGACTTGCAACCGCTGTGTTCGACGTAAAACCCAGCCAGAGAAAGCCGCTCCCTTAGTCAACATCAAGACCAGCAGGCCATTGGAGTTGGTCTGTATGGACTACCTTTCTCTGGAACCGGATAGGAGTAACACGAAAGACATACTCGTGATTACCGACCACTTTACAAAGTATGCGGTGGCAATACCAACTGCAAACCAGAAAGCAAGAACTGTTGCCAAGACCCTCTGGGACCACTTTATCGTCCATTATGGTTTTCCGGAGCGGCTCCACAGTGACCAAGGTCCGGACTTTGAGTCCAAAACCATCAAGGAACTGTGTGAGCTTGGAGGAATCAGAAAGGTCAGAACCACTCCCTATCATCCGAGAGGCAATCCTGTCGAACGGTTCAACCGGACCCTCCTACAGATGTTAGGCACTCTGGAGAGTGAAGACAAAGTTCACTGGCGGGATTTCGTAAAGCCTCTGGTTCATGCGTATAATTGTACCAGGAACGATACCACCGGCTTTACCCCGTACGAGCTGATGTTTGGCAGACAGCCCAGACTACCAGTCGACCTAGCCTTTGGTCTGCCTGTCCACAAACAACCAAAGTCACACTCACAGTATGTGAGAGATCTCAAAAGTCATCTGGAGGAGAGTTACAAAGTTGCCACTCGCAATGCCCTCAAGACGGCGGAGAGAAACAAGACTCGGTTCGACAAACGAGTTACCGAATCCACTCTTGAAGTTGGCGACCGAGTTCTGGTCCGAAGTGTTCGCCTACGTGGTAAACATAAGTTAGCTGACAAGTGGGAACCCGACGTCTACGAAGTTGTAGAGCGTGCCGGTGATCTGCCTGTGTATACAGTCAAGCCTGAGACCAAGGACCGACCACTGCGCACCTTACATCGTGACCTGCTACTAGCTTGTGGGTTCTTACCAGCAAGTGAACCTGAGAAACCAGTCACACCGAAGCCAGTCCGTAAACCTCGCACACGGCTGAATCCTGGTGCTGATGATGCTGACACCAGCAGTGTTGAAGATATGGAAACACCCTGTGCTAATGATGATGAGGATGTTCCTGTCCACTGGTTTACAGATCGGCAGGCCCCGGAGCCAGTCACATTCACTAAGGTGTATGAAACTCGTGGATGGAAGTCAAAACAACCTCCTTGTGCTGATGCTGCAGAAGAACAGTCAGAATCTGATCCAGACCCTACTACTTCATTTCCTCCTGTTGAGCTGACTCTTGTGGACGAAGAGGCACATGATGATGTTCCAGTAGAGGTTGAAGTAGGCAACTTACCTGAAAGAGACCACTTACCAGAAGATCCACCTGAAAAGGAAACCAACGAAAATGACACGCCACCTGATCTGAACTTACCTGAATGTAACTCACCTGACACACTTCCAAAGTCCATGGAGGAAGTCCCTACCATCATGGATGAAGTGTTGCCTGTATTGTCTGACATGTCAGAGTTGAGTGAAGAGGAGACACCCGAAGAGGAGAAACCTGAAGAGGAGAAACTTGAAGAGGAAAGACCTGAAGAGGAAAACCCTGAAAGTGAAGAGAGAACAAACGTATCTGAAGCTGTCACTGTCGAGTCCACTCCAGTTGATGCTGACACTGCTGAAGCGGAGGCAGTTACAGATACAGAAAAGGAGGCTGAATGCCCTGTCCGTCGCTCTGCTAGGATACAGCAGAGGCGAGAGAGAACTCAGATGAACAATCCCCTAATCTCAGTGATTCAATCACTTTTCCAAGGCCTCAGTACTGCCTTTACAAGTTCACTGATTGGAGATGACTACATGTCCTTGACATCGCCCAAAGTGGTGACCAGTCAGCCACTAAGATGCAACGGGACGTGCACCAATTCAAGAGGGGAGGGTGTAACCCAGGTCATATAGACTGGTTACCAGATGTATTAATAAATGAGGATATTCTGTCAAGTAATGTCACTATTGAAGAAACAGAGCAAGTCTACCTAACTTGACTGGCCTGGCAACAACAACCCTGCTGCTGACAGAAAGCCAGCCAAGGAGACTGACAGATGAATTCCCCCAATCAGACAACACCCCTCAATTAGTTGTCCCGCCCCTCTCTGTCACTGCCCAATTCTCTGCTGTGAATCCCTATACCCCAGAATCCAACCTGGCAACCTTCACTGCAAGAGAGATCCCTGAGAGAGACAGAGTGAAAGAGCCACAGAGCTGTAATTAAGAAACAAAATAATACTTTTAAGTTGAATCTAAGTAATATAGAAGCCACACCAGACAGCACACAATTTGCCCATCATCTCACTCTTGCCAGAGGGCAAAGAGTTTGTTTCTGATAAGATTGGTGAGTTGCTATAAACTTTGTGTTTGCTACTTTAGCAGCTAAAGCAGCCATGCTGTTAGCCATGATAGCAGCTAATAGGCTAAGTTACCATGCAATGTCAATGCAGAGTTAGCACAATTGTTTGGCTAGTGCTAGCATTGAGTTCCAAGCCAACCTACCTGGTTAATTATTTTGCACTCTAAATGGAACAGAGTTATTTTATGTCACCACTGTAGATGACTGTGTGTTTCATTTTTGTACATTTTGTCCTATTTTAGCTTTTGATAAAATGGATTTCTAAGCAAGGTTATTTTCCACACCTTTCATTCCTAGCTGAATGTGTGCTGGGTGTAGCTGCTCTGTCTGCACCACCATTCCTGGTGGTTAGAGGAGCACTATTATTTGGATGTCATTGGTGAGAAAAAGCACTTTATTACAATGCATCTTATTTTATTTCATGATGAGAATGTATTTTATTTTATAAGAAGTTGTTGTACTGAAAATAGATTGTATTTTATTTTGATTGATTGAAAGACACTATTGTGAAATGCTGTTCTGAATTACTGTTAATTATAGTTTTTCATTGTGGTCCTGTATGCATGGCATACAGGTCAGGTTTTTTGGATGAGGCCAGAGTTTAGGTCTACCAAGGATGGCGAGCTACCAACCCAGGATCGAATGCATGTGAAGACCATCTTTTTGATTTCCTTGGAGACCACCACCTCTGCCCCCTGCCCTTATATGGTTTTACCAGTGTGGTAGGACAGAACTTTGCTCAAACCACAGAACTGAACTGAACTAAACACAACACACTGATCTGCACATTTATCCATCCCATAATACTGCACTCCACAGTGTAGTTGGAACGGTCATTGGACTCATTCATTCACAAACATCCATCTGTGATTTCATGGTGGGGTTATTGATGTGTATTGTGTATTGATTTGAAGGTAATTGTAAAATTCATACTGTGTTGGGTATAAGAGTTCATGGATCCATATTTCATAATTTAAAATACTCACTCTACAGTTAAAAGGGATATTTACAATTTAAAAAGATATCTACAGTTAAAAGGATATTTAACTAAAACGGATACTTACCAGGGTGCACCCGTAGATCATAACTCATAGGTTAAAACCTGTAGGACTGAAAACCTAAACTTAAAGGGTATTCCACTAAAAATATCTTAAAGGTTTAAACGAAGGTGAAAGGTACAGTGATTTCATCACTGAGGTAAAGAAGTGACTACAAGTTACATTTTCACTGTTATTGAGCTCACTGTATTTTGTCTGTCTGTTTTGTGTATTTTTGGTACCATTCCTCTTTATTATCTTTCTGAATACAAGCCGGCCCTTCTTTATTATATCATATATACCTGTCTGGTCTCATCATTATTAACTCTTAAATGCTCCAGTAGTCGAACCTTACAGATCACTAGCCCAGGATTAATGCCTTATATGGTAGTGGTTGAAGTCTATTATATTCAAAGGTGTTACACGTGTTACAGTATATATAGTGCTTGGTGTGGATGGCCCGTTAGGCTTTATTAATTAAGCCATTTGTATTACTAGAGCACTTTTCAGTGCATTTTGTCAGACCGTTGGTTTAGTCTCCAAATGCTTGCATTTACATTTTCACGATTTCTTTCATAAAAGATCTACAATCTTGTATATGTTCTATATTTCATCTGTTAAAGCATAAAAACAATGGTTAAAGCAGTTCAAAGCAGGTCTAAATGCCTTGGTTCAATAAATGTGAAGATTCAAATCATATTGTCTGTCTTTATTTTTATATTTTCACATTTTGGGAAATGTAAGGTAATTTTGAACAAGATGTAGCCTTACAGTATATCAGCATACACATAATTTAAAATGTACATGCAGATTACCATTAGGTTGTTGGATGATCAGGATCAATATTGATTCCTAACATGATTCAGTATAATCAATTTATAAATTAAATCAGTGTTCGATTCCTGATGTTGTTTCAACATAAAATCAACTAAAATGTGCATGCAGATTACCTTTTAGATGATGGTTGAATCAATGTTGATTCCTAATGTTGATTCAACATTAAATCAACTAAAATGTGCATGCAGATTACCATTTAGATGATGGTTGAATCAATGTTGATTCATAATGTTGATTCGACATTAAATCAACTAAAATGTGCATGCAGATTACCATTTAGATGATGGTTGAATCAATATTGATTCATAACGTTGATTCAACATAAAATCAGCGTGCAGAATACCATTTGGATGATGGTTGAATCAACGTTGATATAGTGTTAGTTAGTGGTTGAAACACAAACGTTGAATCAACAAAGATTAGGGTTGCGATTTCAGTACAGTTTCAACGTTGAGATCGAACGTTGATTCAACCGTTATGGCCGCCTATTTTTCAACGTTGATTCACCCATATTTTGCTATCTGGGAGGCCTGTTCAATCTCAGGGAACGAATCAGGGCTCAGCTGACTACCAGAATACCAATCAAAGTGGAGCTCCTGATGATGTGTACCTCCCACTGCAGCACGGTCAGTCTTTGAACCAATCATGTTGGTTATGGATACTTCTGACATGTTTTCTGACAAGGACAACGGCTCCTAATCTGAATTGAAATGAATTATAAGTTCATAGCTGAACATAAATCTCTTTCATTCATTATATGACTGGTACTTTTGGAAGTACATTAAAGTCAGTCAGTTCAGTGTTTGTTTTACCTACTAATTCACACAACTATTCACATTGTACTGTAGAACTATTTTTCAATTGTGTTAAACAAAATCCACTTTATTGTGTATTTGTTTACCTTTAGGCGACACAAGCTTTTATGAAGTACTCGAGCGATCTACTGACTATGAAAACGGTACAGTATCTAATGTTTAAATATTATCATGCAACACTGTTGTCCAGAGTTATTCATATGTTTAGGCCAAGTGGTTGTACATTTCCAGTAAGCAGAGATATCTGTGATTTTTTCTCTTTTTTCTTCTTTTTTTTAATAGATGGAATGGGAATTGAACTTGGTGAACAACAAAACTCTGGCAACCAACTGCAAGGTGAATACACCAACAGATTCATCAAACTGTTCAAATATGACCCTCATTCTGCAAAGCTTCTAATTGTCTTTCAACTCATTTTCCATTACAGAATCATCAGGAAGGCATGAGTCTACTTAAGAGGAAACACTTTGATAATGGATGTGGAGGTAATGCTGAGGCGTTATATCCTGTAAATATTTACTGTAACTTTGTTTCCGGTCCTTGGATAGAAACGTGAAGGACAACCCAACTTGAAATATGGTTTTATGTCAAACCACCTTGGAAATAATGTATTATGTGCTTGCATAACTGGGGACTGACTGTCACTTTTATACATCAAATGTGATAATTCCCAGAGCTCAAAGTTTTTTTTTTTATGAACCTCTCTCTCAAACAGTAATTGGAAAGTAGTGAAAACAGAATTGTTCATATATAGACACCTGGCTTAAAGATTATTTGTATTTGGTGTCTATGGAGCAAGCAGCATTGCTTCCTGCAGTGCAGTGACCACATGGACTCTTTGAGTTTAATCATGACAGTTTTGAACGAAAATGGTAATAAATTAGGATTCACATTAATAACACCCAGAGGAGAATAGCAGTCCCTGCTTTTAGCGGCGCTAGCCGTATAGAGCGGATCCTGCTCTATACCTTACTTTGTCCGTGTTCACCGTCAACGTTCTGATTGGTCATATCCGTCAACGTTCTGATTTGTCAGACCCGTCAACGTTCTGATTGGTCAGACCCGTCAACAAAGTGATTGGTCAAGCTTCACGTGACACATGGCTATAAACACATTATAAACACATATCGATGACAAAATGTATCAAAGGCGCCGCTACCTTCACACAGGGTGTGATTTTTTTGTTTACTGATCCCCATTCCCCATCCCCTTTATTGTCTCTGCCAGGAGACTATGTTTTCACTTTCCGTCCCCCCCTCCCCCCCCTCGGCCAAGCTAACATTGGTCAAGCCTCACGTGACACGTGACATTACGTTGAAAGAGTTTGCTCTGATTGGCTAGTGAGACGCATGACGTATAGCGGCCTATAAATAGATGTGTCACTTTGAAAGAGTCTGTGTCTCTTTCAAAGTGAGGTAAGACAGGAATAATCACGAAATGGCTGAGAAATGGCGGAGCAATACATTATGTAGACACGCTGGTGTCATCACAATACGTAATATAAATAGCTTAGACAGGATTAATCAATATTTGCTGGCGGGGACTTGTGCTCATTTTCTAGTTACAATATGTAGCCTACATATGTATATGATACTTTAATGAGGGTCATACTTGGTGCAGGTGGGTGCTCCACAAGACCATGGGCCTGTTCCTCAAAAGGTGAATAAACTAAGCCTGGACTTAAGCCAAATCCAGACTTGACAAAGTCGGGTTCATATAAGCCTCGTTTATTCCGTTCCTCAAAGCAAAGCCAGGCTGAAAAGGAGCGACTTTGTCGAGCTAGGCCTTGTCAAGCCAGGCTGTGTCGAGCCAGGATAATGACAGGCTTTGTAGCATCTTACCTGAGGATATAAGACTAGAAAAGTCACTGTCATCTTTTAAATCTCTTTTGAAAACCTACTTTAATTGGTTTATTTGATTGTATTTTATCCATGCTTTTTTCATTCTGCGCCTTTCTTTGTTTATTTATGTTCATTTAATTTTCCTTCATATTTTGTAATTTTTTTTTTTCTGGTTTTCTTTTATATGTTTTATCTTGTTTTTAATTAAGCAATTTGCAAGCTCTTTTCGAAAAGCGCTTTGAAATAATGTTTTTACTATTCGTTTTTTTAATATATTTTTAATGTGTAGTTTTTATTTTTTACATGTTATGCTTTTTGAAGTGCTTTGTAAGACAAAATAAAGTGTATTATCATTATTATTATGACCAATCTATTCCTTTCTATCTAATTTTCTTATAATCAGTAAATGCAGGGTAAGAGATTTATACAAGGCAGAATATTCACTAATAAATGCAGGGTAACTGTTTTATATGTGATAATCAACAAGGGCTATCGCCTTCTACGGCCCTTCTTCATTCACTTTTGTACAAAAGTAGTCAAAATAGCAGATCTACAAGATCAAAACGTGTTGCATTGCAACAGCAACGATATGCAATATAAAACAAATGCATGGGAATGTACAGTCAGATTGACATGAAGTCAGTGACAGGTCAGGGACAAGTCACTGAAAATAGCCAATCTACAAGCTCATCCGCTATTTTCAGCATGTGATACCACCATACGACTGTCACCAGTCTGTTCATTCAGTATTTGAATGAACAGACTGCAGTATGGCATGTCTAGCTTCGAGACATGTAGCAGGGTTAACAGAATATGGGTCAGTTGTTCTGACATGGTGCTGCACGCCCATTCATAAGCATTTAATATGTGCACTGTTATTGATAAACACTCATTCAGTATGATATAAAACCAGTCTGATATATGTAACATAGCAGATGTTAACTATATTTCACGAGTACAGACCACGCCTTCAAACCAAACATCGTTTAACGTTCTTTATTTAGAAAAGAAGGAGAGGGATCTGTCGGGAAGGTATTTGGTTATGCATGGATTAGATGATGGAAGGAAGGAAGGGAAGGGAAGGAGGGTTGGGAGGAAGGGAGGCTTGGGGTGAGGATAAATCGAGGGGGGAGTTGGCTCGGTAACCATGGTGATCGATCAAGCTTGTAACCTAGAGAGTGAGCTAGGAATGGAATAGATTATGGGAGTAGAGTGAGGGGCAAGGTTATTAACGATCTCATTGTCTGAAGGCGTAGTCTTCCTCCTGAACATACATTGTACCAACTCCATTTCACGAGTACAGACCACGCCTTCAAACCAAACATCGTTTAACGTTCTTTATTTAGAAAAGAAGGAGAGGGATCTGTCGGGAAGGTATTTGGTTATGCATGGATTAGATGATGAAAGGGAAGGGAAGGAGGGTTGGGAGGAAGGGAGGCTTGGGGTGAGGATGAGGAGTGGAGATGAAGGGGGCGATGATGTGTAGACAGGGAGGTGATGATGAAAGGGGTGAGGATGAGGAGTGAAGACAAGGGGTACGAATTATCTAGTGAGGAGGGTAAGTGAAGGATGTAAGGTGTGAGGATGGTGAGAGGATGACTAGAGTGAGGTGAGCTGAAGGGAGTGAGAACAGAGGAAGGGGAAGTGGGGATGAAGGGCCGTGGGCGTGCGAAGCATAGTTAGGGGGGCGCAAATGAGTGTGTGGGAAGAAGGGCGTCGTAGCCCTGGGAAGGGATGAAGGACGGGGCCCAGTGCGGGCGCGGCCCTGGGGGTGGGAAGGGCGAAGCCCTGGTGGGGGGGGAAGGGCGTAGCCCTGATGGGGGAGGAAGGGCGTAGCCCTGACGGGGGAGGCATAACCATGTGGCTCCAGGGGGTGGAGACCTGAGTATTTGGCTTAGGGTCTGAGGAGATAGGCGTCCGTCTTGGCAGTGGTCTGAGGGCGCACCATCACTCGAGACCCCAAAAATAGAAAGCATAATTAATCGTTAATTAGAACATTAACTGGACCATGGATGTGTGGGCGTTCCTGAGGTCTTGGACATTGGTAAATACGTGTGTATGCTTGAGAAGTCCAACGCCTTAGGAGTTGGACGGTGCGGTCGGTGCCTCTTCTGGATGCAGTAGAAGCAGCACTGATTCGGAGTGAATGGCCGGAGAAGTTACCTACAGGGTATCCGGCTTTGGTAGGAGTGAGAGGGACGAAGGACGTAGCCCTGAGGAGGTAAGAGTTTTGTTTAAACAGATTGGGAGTCGTTTTCTGTTTTGTTATATGCTACGTTTTAGCACTAGACATGGGGTGAGGTGCTCCAGTCAGAAGTTAGGTTGTTGCTTGGTTGGGAGACTTGCGAAGTATGTTGATGCATCCAGCGAGGATATCGGGAATGGTATTACTGGATGGTAGGCTGAGGAGCACCGATGGAGAGTTTGTTATGGGGTTGATAGGTAGGTGTGTTTTATGGTCATGGCGTTGACCAGGGATAAGTGACGTAGGGGAAGAGCGTGATGAGGTATGAGGACAGAATGGTAGGTTGAAGGTGGAATTGTTGTTGTTGTTGACGATCCGGGCAATCCTTCTGCTGGATACTGTGGTAGGACTGAGAAGGGTGATCTTTTTGGAGATTAGGTTAGCTGTCTGAGTGTATAGAACGGAGCGGCTGGTCAATATAGGAGCCCAAAGGAAGCCGCGACAATGGTCTGGTAGATTCGAACGGTGCGTGTAATCGAATGGCTTCAACTGGGTAGTAGATTCTTGTAATCGAATGGCATCTTCGGCTACTTTTTGGCAATCAATAATCTTTGCATCCTCTTCAGCTGACTCCTCTGAGGATGGATGAATGAACAGAGGGTGAAGGGAGGCGCTCTGTGCCGAGGGAAAGGGGAGGCACGCAGTGCCGAGGGAGGAATGGGCGGATCTGAGGGAGGGAGGCACGCCATGCCGATTCAAGGGAGGGAGGCACGCGGTGCCGATCTGAGTGAGAGAGGCACGCGGTGCCGATCTGAGTGAGAGAGGCACGCGGTGCCGATCCGAGGGAGGGAGGAAGGGGAGGTGGAAGGGAGGGATGGAGCGAGGCACGCTGTGCCGATCTGAGTGAGAGAGGCACGCGGTGCCGATCTGAGTGAGAGAGGCACGCGGTGCCGATCTGAGTGAGAGAGGCACGCGGTGCCGATCTGAGTGAGAGAGGCACGCGGTGCCGATCTGAGTGAGAGAGGCACGCGGTGCCGATCCGAGGGAGGCATGCAATGCCGATTCAAGGGAGGGAGGAAGGGGAGGTGGAAGGGAGGGATGGAGGGAGGCACGCTGTGCCGATCTGAGTGAGAGAGGCACACGGTGCCGATAAGAAGGCGGGAGGCACGCTGTGCCGATCCGAGGGAGGCATGCAATGCCGATCCGAGGGAGGCATGCAATGCCGATTCAAGGGAGGGAGGAAGGAGAGGTGGAAGGGAGGGATGAAGGGAGGCACGCTGTGCCGATCCGAGGGAGGAGGCACGTTGTGCCGATCAGAGGGCGGGAGGCACGCTGTGCCGATCCGAGGGAGGCATGCAATGCCGATTCAAGGGAGGGAGGAAGGGGAGGTGGAAGGGAGGCACGCTGTGCCGATCCGAGGGAGGGAGGCGTGCTGTGCCGATCCGAGGGAGGGAGGCACGCTGTGCCGATCCGAGGGAGGGAGGAACGGGAGGAGGGAGGGATGGAGGGAGGCACACTGTGCCGATCTGAGTGAGAGAGGCACGCGGTGCCGATCAGAAGGCGGGAGGCACGCTGTGCCGATCCGAGGGAGGCATGCAATGCCGATCCGAGGGAGGCATGCAATGCCGATTCAAGGGAGGGAGGAAGGGGAGGTGGAAGGGAGGCACGCTGTGCCGATCCGAGGGAGGGAGGCGTGCTGTGCCGATCCGAGGGAGGGAGGCACGCTGTGCCGATCCGAGGGAGGGAGGAACGGGAGGAGGGAGGGATGGAGGGAGGCACACTGTGCCGATCTGAGTGAGAGAGGCACGCGGTGCCGATCAGAAGGCGGGAGGCACGCTGTGCCGATCCGAGGGAGGCATGCAATGCCGATCCGAGGGAGGCATGCAATGCCGATTCAACGGAGGGAGGAAGGGGAGGTGGAAGGGAGGCACGCTGTGCCGATCCGAGGGAGGGAGGCACGCTGTGCCGAGGGAGGGCGGGAGGAATGAATTGGTGGGAGGAGGGATGAATGATGGATGGAGGGGAGGGATGGATGGATGAAGGCTGCATGGAACCATCTGGACGTTGAGTTGATGTAGGCCAACGTGTGCTCTTGAACTGCGATTGCAGGGACGGACATCTGATGGGGATTTGGTGCAGGCGGTCTCTGGCAGCCGTAGTGGTGTTACGGCTGTAGCAGTGCCGAGTTGTGCTGGATTGGCGCAGATGCTCTTGGGGCAGCCATGATGGACGTCGCTACTGCGTGACGATCCTGGGGCTGTGGAAGGTCCCGTCGTTGCCGGGTAGGGGTGGAAGCCATGTGATGATGACTTCTGTGGCTGCTGTGCTGGGTAGAAGGGCAGCTAGAGCTCGAGGCCAAGCGTACGGTGGCATCTGTACTGTGGCTGCAGAGAGAGAAAAGGGGGGGGTGACACACAAGGGTGGGGTGGGAGGGAAGAAGAGAGGAGGGTTGCTCCGAATGCCCATGACCGTTGGGGGGCATCCGAGTGGGGGGTGAAGGTGCTAGCCAGCCCGGTGCAAAGCAACTTGGGTTTTTTGGCTGACTAGCGGCCTCGGGGACGGAAGCAGGGGAGAGACGGAGGTGAGAGGGAGGTTGGATGATTGTGCAAGGGGTGGGATGACAGTGAAGCCTGCGACAACGTGGATGAAAACCTTTGCCAGAAGGTTTGGTAAGATGGGGGAGGGATGGGGGTAAGAGGGATAAAAGGAGGGAAGGGAGGGGGGGGGGAGCAGGCACGGGGGGTGAGGGGAATGCATGGAGTAGTGAAAAACGGTCTGGTCTGCTGGACCGAGGCGTTTAATAGGTATAGCGGATTAGCAATGGCTAGACGTGAGTAGCAATAGTGGCTGTGACTACAAGCCGAGCGGTATTCAATCCAAACTTTATTTTTAGTAATCTATGATAATATTGTTGGTAAACAACTCTGTTTGGCGTAAGCAGAGAGTATGTGAACTGAGAGAAAAGTGTACAGTATGTGCCAATTGAGGTCGAGTAGAGTAGATAGCATTACAATGCTAGCATGGGAATGGATGGGAGGGAGGAAGGGAGGGCTGCACGATTATGGCCAGAATGATGATCAACAGTTGTCAAGACAATATTGATACATTCGTTTTAGTGACAATAGTCTGTCACAAATCATGACACAACTTCACATAAATTCCTCGTACATTCCTGCCCATGTACACGTTAAGCTCAGTGTGTCATACATTTAAATGTCAATAATCGAAAAGTTAATTAATTGTGGGATGTTAATTGTGATTACGCCCTAGGGGAAAGTAGGATTAAAAGTAGGGATGAATGGGGGGCTGAATGAATGGAGGATAGAAGGATGGGTGAAAAGGATGAGTTAACGATGGGGAGACAAGATGGAGGGATGTATAATGGGAGGATGGATAGGAGGATTAGTGGAAGGAATGAATGACTGCCAAATGGGTGAATGTATACTAGCAGATTGCTTCGTATCATGGCCACAATAATCAGCTTTGTTACATAGTATAGTCTTCAATACTTCCAACATAGGTACAAATAAAAGCTCATGTATGAATGTTTGTTGATGGAAGACAAATGCTTCATTCAAGCTGAATAGGTTCTTAAATGGGGGTAAGTGTACCTACTGAGGTACTAAAAGAGTAGTGGGATAAAGTGTTAACATGTTTTACTGTTATGATTAATAGCAACATGTCATGGTTATCTTTGTAAGAACTTGATTAACACAATTTACTTTAGCAATGCTTGTTGCCGCTATGCTGTTATGGTGACATCAAGCTGACTTTTGATGCAAGTATTTCGTAGCAATCTATCGTAAATAGTAGGAGATGTTAGTTAGGCTAAATAGAAGGATGTTTGAGTGATGGAAAGAGAGGGGCTGGAAGGGTAGATGGAAGTGGGGTGGGGAGGAATGGATGGGTGAATGGGTAGATAGATGGACGGATGGATGAAGTGGGGGGTGAAACAATGAAATAGATTAGAAGGGGTGATCAGGCATGGTCAGACAGCATAATGAAAACAAAACACGCAGGGCAGTATGAAGTCAAATATGAATTGCATGGGTAGGCTACTAGCCTGCAGGAGGGGAAACGTTTGGTATTGTCAGGTTGTTGGAGTAGACTTAACTTTTGTGTGTTGTTGCGTTGGTAGAACGGGAGAATCATTTGGCGCAGGCTCGGCGCGGGGCAGCTCTGGACCTGAGTGTGACGTCGTCGACGTCCACAGCGAGGGTCCTGTGCTTGTGCCGGTTTGAAGAGGTGGAGCGGCAGGGAGACAAAATGAATTCTCTGGTCGCGGTGGTGTCTGTATCCCGCAACGTTGGTGGGTGGCGTTGTGGAGTACGAACCGGGAAGTGCCGTGACTCGCGGCCCGCGAGACAGCATGGTGATGGTCCGGGTCGCCGATGCGTCGTGGAAACGGGTGATAGTGGGGATTGGGTGGGAATGTGGACGGTTGAAACAATATTAAAGGCCTTACTACCATGTGAGCCAGAATTTGTTCCATAGCCTCATTATCAAATTTGGATTAAGGAAGAAGTTTGGATATTTGGATCCGCTGAAGTCGATCAGAATTCGTTCCATAGTCTCATTCCATATGCAACGTTGGTGGGTGGCGCAATGCACACGGATAGCATCGCTGGAGTACGGGAACGCCGTGGGTGGCGTCTGTCTGGTGTTGCACAGAAGGAGGAAGAATGCTGATGTGGTTCACGGTACGTGATGAAAAATTACTTTATGATCGATCGGCGATTTGGCGGAGAAACACGTTAGGAAGCGGCTTGTGTTGTGTGCGACTGAAGTCGCAGATGGCTTGAGGGAGACGTTCCTCGTCGTACGAAGAACAATGCACGAAGGGCAGGCGAACCTGGCAGGTTTAAATACCCTCACTTATTGGTAGAAGGGGTGGAGTTCAGGGTGGAGCGATTAGTTACCATGGCATCAGTGCCACTGTGAGTGGCAAGGGTGGAGCTATGATCGGTTACCATGGTGGATAAATCGAGGGGGGAGTTGGCTCGGTAGAGAAAACAAATAACGCACATCCTCCGTACTTTTGGTGCTGAGCTTTAACTGTAGAAACAGTAACAATGAAAAAGAGATGAGGCTCGCAACTCACTTGTGTGCTCCAGGGTTTATTCAAACACAACAGCTCATGATACGACGTTTCGACCCTTTCGGTCTTTTTCAAGTATAAACAAGAAAGCAGGATATGACCTCTTTTTATACAGAAATACATGATTTTGGTTACCAGCCCCACCTGGTGAGCGGGGGCGGTACCAAGACTTAATAAACACTTTGTCCAAAGACAACATTTCATCTTTTACATTTCACAAAATATTTTTAGAACATTTTCTTGATTTTTTACAGCAGTTTTTTAGAAAAGACTTTAGTAAAAAAATATACATTTTAGTAAAAAAATATACATTTTTCAAAAATATAGACTCAATTCATTTGATTCAACAGACAGGTAATAAGGATTATGCTTACTATCTGTTGACAAATATTTTTCAGAAAGTATTCCTCAAGAAATACATCTCAGAACATGCATTCCTAAAAAATACTTCCTAAAAACTATACATCTTTTTTGACTCGGTCCAAAACCAGCCACTGTATACCGCAAGTTACACATCAAAAAGAAAACCCATCAACGGGAAAGATAAGTTACCTACATACAGTAAAGACCGCTCCCTTTTCTTGGCTTGTTTATAAATATGGCCTAATGTCAAAGTCCTCATTAAGTCCTGCTGGTGCCATAGTTTTAAGATAATGGATCCACCATACTTCCCTCCTTAGTAGGAGATTGTCTATATCTCCCCCTCGCCTCGGAAGATGCACTTTCTCTATTCCTATGTATCTTAAAGATGAGACATTGTGGTGTGCTTTTTTGAAATGTAAAGCTACTGGGCTTTTTTCATCCCCATTACGTATCGTACTCCTGTGTTCAGCAATGCGTGTTTTTAATGCACGTGTTGTCTTACCCACATACGCTTTCCCACATGGACATCTGAGTAGATAGATTACATTGTTCGTTGTACATGTTATTTTGCCTCTTATTTTTATCTCTTGCCCCGTTGACGGGTGATAGAAAAAGTTGCATTTTTCTGTAAAGTGACATTGAGCACAAGAACCACAACGTCGATTACCATCTGGCAAGTCATCTAGGAAAGTGTGGGGTTTTTTAGGCGGCAGATCTGATTTCACCACAATGTCTCTGATATTATGTGCTCTTCTGTATAGTAACCTAGGGGGGATCTGAAAACATTTGTCTAATGTTGGATCAGAACTAAGAAGATGCCAATGTTTCTTTATAGCCGTCTTAAAACAATTACCAAGAGGTGAGTATTGTGTGATACACTGTATCGGTTGTACAGACGTATTTTTATTTTTAGATTGTAAACATTCTTCCTGGTTTTTTTGGCATACTTTCGATGCTGCCTTGTCTACAATGTCCTGTGTGTGTACCCTCTTGCTTTGAACATATTCTTTAAAGTATCTGTCTGTTCCTGAAAAAACTCGTCTCTACTGCAGATTCTACGGATCCTATAGAACTGACTGATAGGTAAGCTGTTTTTTAAGGGAGTGGGATGAAATGAATCACTTCTCAATAAAGAATTTCTGTAACAGGGTTTCCTGTATACATCTGTTTGGAATGTACCATTCTCTCTTTTGATTACAATATCTAAAAAAATTACTTGGTGTTGGTCATGTTCCATAGTAAATTTTAGATGTTCATTTCTGACATTGAGAAAATCAAAGAATTGTATTAGTGTCATTTCATCCCCTGTCCACAAAATACATATATCATCTATATCTTTTCCACATCTTTATGTATGGCAAAAACATATTTTCTGTTGAGTTGAATACATAATTCTGTTCAAAAAGACCCATGTAGACGTTTGCTATGGACGGGCTGGCTTTACTGCCCATACTCACACCCTTGACTTGTAGATAGTTCTCGTCCTGGAACATGAAGTAGTTGTGTGTGAGTAGTGTCTCTGTCAGCTCTATAAGAACGTGAGTCTCTGGTGTTGAATCTGGTGGACGCTGATTCAGGAACAGTGTCAGAGCTTCCAGAGCCCCTGTATGGGGTACTGAGGTGTACAAGGATTCGACATCCAAACAGGCCATGTAGGTCACAGTGGTTGGATCCTGAATGGACTTCAAAGTCTTTAGTAGGTCTGTTGAATCCTGCGTGAAGGACGGAAGAGATTTCACTATTGGTTGTAGGAAGAAGTCCACAAAAGAAGAGATATTCTCAGTTAGAGATCCTATTGCTGCCACTATTGGTCTACCTTTAGGTTTGACAGGATCTTTATGCACTTTTGGCAGACAATAGAACACAGGAGTAACTGGATGATCTATCTTCATATAATCATATTCTTTTTTCGTCAGGAGGCCATTTTCCAACCAGTTCTTTAATTGATGATGGATCTCATTTTTAAAAATTACTGTTGGATTGCCAGAAAGTTTTCTGTAGCTCTTGGTATCTCCTAACTGTCGATGTATTTCCTTTACATAGTCACTCCTGTTCTGAACAACAATGGCCCCTCCTTTATCAGGGAGTTGGCTCGGTAACCATGGTGATCGATCAAGCTTGTAACCTAGAGAGTGAGCTAGGAATGGAATAGATTATGGGAGTAGAGTGAGGGGCAAGGTTATTAACGATCTCATTGTCTGAAGGCGTAGTCTTCCTCCTGAACATACATTGTACCAACTCCATAAACTGTTGCAAAGTCAGTTTAACATATAGAATATATAACAGGGTACAACATATGTTCTTAAAAATAACAAGATAAACTGTTTAAAGTAAATGTAATGTATAAAATAATGGTTGATGTGAAATTAAACTAAACCGTTTTGTGGTTTTGAGATGTGAAAACGTCCTGTACCTGAGCCATCTATAAACCACAACTCTTTCCATCTACTGCATCACACTTGGCTGTTCCACACACCTCCCTCTGTTATGATGCCAGCTCTTCTACAGAAGATGACACAAGTTTTGTGTTCAATCATATATGGCTGTTCCACAGACCCCCCTCTGGCCTCTCTCTTGATGGCAGTTCTTTCTACACAACATCACAGGAAGTTGTGTTTTCATGTCCATGCCCCCTAATATGCAGAGCATCCTGTTATCTACTCTATCAACATAGTTTAGCAGCATTCTGCACTAAAGTGTGTATATGTGCACATACACACTATACATACACTGTACATTCAGTACACTAATAATGTTTTGGTTGGTTTATCCACATAAATCCAATACTTAGTTGACCAGATTCCCAGGGGCTCTAAACCATAGCCCCCCACCTGCTTTCACTCTACACTAAATATATTCACTGAAAATAGCCAATTTACACGTTCATAACGCATCACGTTGCAATGAGTTTTGAGCTTATAGATCTGTTATTTTCGCTGAATGTTAGTCCCAGAATAGGGACGCTATAGGGTTTTTTTAATTGGTAAAATGTGTATACTGTATCTGAATACTGTACAGTATGTGTCCATGTATTAACGTATTGCCTCAGAATGAGCCCTGAGTGTTGATGTCTATGTCCTGTTTGAATATTAAATGTCTGCTTGACCTAAATGACCCCACTCAAAACAGATCTCAGGTGTTTCAGTATGAGTCTCTCTGGCTGAGCTGGGAAGTGCAGGGGAACTGAGGAATGTTTCATTCAATGGGGACATTTCTGAGTATGTCCCACAGACTGGGGACAAAATCACCTCCCACCGTGTCATCAGAGACCAGTATCATGAAGATACTGGAGTGTACTGGTGCAGGTCTGGACTGGCTAACGGATTCGGCAGATTGGAGAAATTTCCTGATGGCCTGCCAGTGTAATCACTGATTTAGGCTTACAGACCTGCTGTCAGAGAAAGAATAGGCACTTCTCAATTGTATAGCAGTTGATCAAATTGTCAGTCCAGAATATCATGTAGGGTTTAAATCATCAGTCCTTGGGCTATAAACCCCATGATTGGCACCTTCTGTAAGTGAATCGCTTTTGACCCGATTATTTTATTTGTGCTACAAAGGGTAGTATCCTGACTTGTCTGATTCATTTGATGTTAAAAGAGGCTGTTCTTTATTTTTTTCTGGCCTGGGTTCCTGGGCTAGTTGCAAGCCCATTATCAAAGGAGGTTGCACTTGCAGCAGATTCTATCAGTTTTAGAAGGTGGCGTGCAGCCGTGCAGTTCGAGTTATGTTGGCACATTGCCTTTGAAATCCTCCTCATTTGTTCACTAGAGATTTGTTCACTATTTACACAAAACATAATCATTCTAAAATATATTTACATATTCTAAAATATATTTACACATTCTAAAATAAATTTACATATTCTTTGGACCTACAGTATATTGCAATGTTTTATGTTTATTCATAAATGAATGCCCTACTTCGCAAAGCAAGGAGTGAAATTAGCTGATCTACAACCTCACAACACGTATCATGGACAGCTACAGCTTGTAGATCTGCTAAACCGGTTAAGTCTCTCTGTGAGCGACTGAGCGTGACTAAATAATAACTACAGGTCATTTTTTCTTGGACATACAATATTTTCACCCGATTATTCTACAGCATGCTTGTGTATTAAATGTGATACTTTTACAGTTTGTGACAGGCTGAGTATTGTAATGTCAGTACACTCCTGTCAGTATTTCAAAAGTACATTCCTTGACACACCAGGTTACACTTAGTTGACTGGGGTCCCCCAGGGGCTTTACTAGGCCACCTCGGTTTTTCCCTCCACCACAAATAACCGATCTACAAGCTCACAAGTCACGTTGCGATGCGTTGTGAGCTTGTAGATCGGCTATTTTCACTGAATAGAGATACTAGGGTTCAACAGGCTGAACAAGCATAATTCATACAACAGCAACATTTAAGTGAGGGTTTGCATGTGGTACCACCAGTACCACATGGTAAAGTTAGTGAACACCACATGTTCCACCACCTTTATTGTAGGTCAACATCATGGCATCATTAGCTGTCTCTGTCAGGAGAAGGAGACAAAGTAACATAAAACTTCTGCGAGCTTGTAGATATGCTATTTTCAAAGGATTTTTATACATTTGGAAACATGTGAAATGGGATATTGTGCATAATGAGTACTTTTACTTTTAGTACTTAAGTATTTTTAGGCAAACACTTTTTGGGGCGGTGTAGCCGCCCCCTATAAGTGAGTTTTGGACACCGACCAAAAGATTTGTATACCCCCTAACCCTTCCATTGTTAATGCAAATCGATAGCCAATCACATTACAGCTAGGGCCCTATTCTGGGCGCCGCCTTACCCATTATCCCTAAACTTCTTTGCCATTTTTTACTATTTTGAAAAACATTTTCAAATCGTTCAAATAGCCAATCTACAAGCTCACAACGTGTCAATGTAGATCGGCTAGTTGAACTATTTGAAAATGTTTTTCAAAATAGTAAAAAATGGCAAAGAAGTTTAGGGATAATGGGTAAGGCGGCGCCCAGAATAGGGCCGTTGTGACATCACCACTAACTGTAATGTGATTGGCTGACTTTGCAAATTCAGGACTGTGATTGGCTAGCGAAACACATGACACATGTGCAGCCCTATGAATAGCAGTATGGACTTTAAAAAAAGTAATTTATCCTTTTTTAAAGTGAGTCATGTTGTGATGACCACACACCGCCCACTTCACACTGGGTGTGATTTTTGGGGCGGTGTAGCCGCCCCCTATAAGTGAGTTTTGGACACCGACCAAAAGATTTGTATACCCCCTAACCCTTCCATTGTTAATGCAAATCGATACTTTTGCAAAGTCAGCCAATCACATTACAGCTAGTGTCATCACCACTAACTGTAATGTGATTGGCTGACTTTGCAAATTCAGGACTGTGATTGGCTAGCGAAACACATGACACATGTGCAGCCCTATGAATAGCAGTATGGACTTTAAAAAAAGTCATTTATCCTTTTTTTAAAGTGAGTCATGTTGTGATGACCACACACCGCCCACTTCACACTGGGTGTGATTTTTTACTTCTAGTTAAGTAAATTCTTAATTCTGGACTTTTACTTGTAACAGAGTATTTCTACGTTGCAGTTTTGATACTTTTACGTAAGTAAAACATGTGAGTACTTTTTCCACCACTGCTAGCTGGTAGACAACATCCTTGTTTAGAGGATGTGACGTGTGTGTGGTTGATCATAAGAAGTGAAGGGACATGTTGACCTATAAAATCGAAACCACAGAATCAGTACCAGCTATAAAAGAATGGGGGATTTTGTGCAATTTGCTAATTTCAGTTAAATGAAATAAAGAAAAATAAAATAATAGTTATATGACATAAAATAAATCTCTTGTGAAACACATCAAATATTGTCACAGTCGGGCAGAAACCTTGTATCTCCATATTTAAACGTTTTTTATGTTTTTTGTCAATTGATGCCCTACTTCATCATACCAGAGTGGCGAACAAAAGTAGTGAAAATGGCAGATCTACAAGCTCAAAACGCGTTCACAACAGCAACAATATGCAATATAAATCGACAGGTAAGGGACAGGTCACTTAAAATAGCCAAACTACAAGCTCACAAAGCGTGGCTGATGCAATAGGTTGTGAGCTTGTAGATCAGCTATTTTCAGCATGTGATACCACCATACGACTGTGGACCAGTCTGTTCATTCAGTATTTGAATGTATGGCCTGTCTGACGGTAACAGTGTTAACAGAATATGGGTCAGTGATTCTGACATGGTTCTGCTCATTAGCATTCAATAATTATGTGAACTGTTATTGAGAAACATTCATTCAGTATGATATAAAACCAGTTTGATGTATAAAATATGTAACATGGTACAGCAGATGTTAACAAGATAAACTGTTCCAAAGTCATTTCAACATAATGATATACCGGTATAAAATGGAACAACAGATATTAAACAGATAAACTGTTTAAAGCCAATTTAATGTATAAAATATATAACATGGTACAGCAGCAGGGAGATTAGCCTAATATTAATGGTTGGTGTGACATTCAGATAAATGATGATTATAACAGAGGACTCTGTTACAACTTTGATATGGTATTAAAGGACTGTATTATTCTTTAGGTACTATTTGCTCTTGTGACTGTCACAGGTGGGGGTTGGGGGCTGAGGCGAGCGGCTCAGCCAACTATGAGATTCTAGGTATAGTTCTTCTAGGTATAGCTCTTCTAGGTATAGCTCTTCTAGGTATAGCCCTTCTAGGTATAGCTCTTCTAGGTATAGCTCTATCTCAAGTCTCCAAGTATCATCAAGGTCGTTAACTTACAGCTGGTCTGCTAGCCGCTCCGCGTTCCGCTGTACTTATGGTTGGGATATGATGTCGTATGATCTTAGGGCGACGTCACACTGGCGTTGCGTCCTTAATCGAGACGATTATCCCATCGTCATCGTCGCCTTGGTAACAATGATTATCATCAGTAAATTGAGATGTGAAAACATTCTGTATCTGAGCCATCTATAAACCACAACTCTTTCCATCTCCTGTGATAAACTTGGCTGTTCCACACACCCCTCTCTGTTATGATGGCAGTTCTACAGAAGATGACTGCAAGTTGTGTTCTCAATCATATATGGCTGTTCCACACAACCCCCTCTCTTATGATGGCAGTTCTTTCTAACCAACATCACAGGAAGTTGTGTTTTCATGTCCATGCCCCCTAATATGCAGAGCGTCCTGTTATCTACTCTATCAACAGAGTTTAGCAGCATTCTGCACTAAAGTGTGTACGTGCACATACATACCATACATATACATACACATACACTATACCTTACAGTACACTAATACTTTTTATTGTTGGTTTATCCACGTAAATCCAATTCTTAGTTGACCAGATTTCCAAGGGCTCTAAACCATCCTGTTTTCAATCTACACTAATATATATTCACTGAAAATAGCCGATTTACAAGTTCATAACGCATCACGTTGCAATGAGTTTTGAGCTTGTAGATCTGTTATTATGCCAGTCCAGGTCTGGACTGGCAGATTGGGGACATTTCCTGATGGCCTGCCCGTGCAATCACTAATTTACAGACCCGCTGTCAGAGAAGGAATAGGCACTGCTATACAGGTCATGTATAGCAGTTGATCATAATGTCAGTCCATAATATCATGTAGGGTGTAAGGCATCAGTCCTTGGTTCTATAAACCCCATGTTTGGCACCTACTGTAAGTTGACAGTTATTTTATTTGTGCAACAAAGGGGAGTAACCTGATTTGTCTGGTTCATTTGATGTATGTTAAAAGAAGTTTTGATATGTATTTATTATATATTTTTTTATAAAAGTGGCTCAAGAGGATCCCGGGCTCCCCCAGAGTTAGTGCCGAAGTGTCCTTGAGCAAGACACTGAACCCCTAATTGCTCCCGATGAGCAGGTTGGTGTCTTGCATGGTTTCCTCCACCATCGGTATGTGAATGTGTGGGTGAATGTAATGCACATTGTAAAGGGTCTTGGATAAGGTGCAATATAAATGCACTATTTATCATCGCACAACATGTGTGCAGTCACACCCAGCTCCAGGCCCGGCGACAGCCGACAACAGAGGAGTGGGGCAGGTGACAAGCTGATTATAATGTTTTCCCCCTCAAAATATTAAGTCAGATCTTTGAGATTGACAGTGTCATGGAGCCATGGTGGCTATTTACAACCACGAACAGCAGCTAAAGTCCTTGTCATGTCTGTCTATCAGTCCCCCCAGTAATAAACAACACGACTGACTACTTTCTATTTACGCCGAAACGCGTCCGTGTATCCCGTGCCTTATTCATTTAAAAGTACCAGAAGGTTTTTTTTATTAACTTACAATTAAAAAGATATATTTATGCAGCCTCCTAATGTGCCAGCGGTACATTGACAAATATAGCTCATGTCAAAAAGAGGGTGCACACCGCACACATTTTTGTTTGTACAAAATGCAATTACAGACGAACCTGGACTGGCTCGTCTTTGGCACGTTAGACTCTGACGGTGCTGGTGGTGATAATGGCGATTCATTGCTGACAGTGACAACAGGAGAACTTGGAACCGGGTCCATGGCAGAGAGCGACTGGGCCGTGCTTGTGTTTGTTGTTGTTATCACAACATACCACACTCACAGCGCTAGTTGTGAGCCCAGGAACAGAGGTGGTTGCACTTGCAGATTCTGCCAGTTTTTTCATCAATTTCGAATATGCATTTTGAAATTGTGCCTCACATGATCAACATGCGATGCTTCCTCCAGTATAGTATTCACCTGCGCGGGGTCTGTGTGTGTGTGTGTATGTGTGTGTGTGTGTGTGTGTGTGTGTGTGTGTGTGTGTGTGTGTGTGTGTGTGTGTGTGTGTGTGTGTGTGTGTGTGTGTGTGTGTGTGTGTGTGCATGCGTGCGTGCGTGCGTGTGAGTAGTGGAGTTATGTTGGCACATTGCCTTTGAAATCCTCCTGATTTGTTCACTAGAGATGCTGATTTCACTCACTATTTACACAAGACATAATCATTCTAAAGTATATTTACATATTCTAAAATATATTTAAATATTTTAAAACATATTTACATATTGTGGCTGTCGGGCAGAGATCTTGGACCTACAGTATATTGCAACGTTTAATGTTTTTTCATAAATTAATGCCCTACTTCACAAAGCACAAAGGAGTGAAATTAGCTGATCTACAACCTCACAACAAGTCTCATTGTGACATCTACAGCTTGTAGATCTGCTAAACCGGTTAAGGCTGTCTGTGAGCGACTGAGCGTGACTAAATAATAACTAGAGATTATTTTTTCTTGGACATACATTATTTCCACCCGAGTATTCTACAGCATACTTGTGTATTAAATGTGATACTTTTACAGTTTGTGACAGGCAGAGTATTGTAATCACTCCTGTCAGTCAAATAAAATAAATCAAGAACAAATGTGTTGATTTTCATGAAACTTCTCGAGAAGACAAGATGAGGTTTGATGGAGCCTCATAGAAAGGGTCTATCTGTCTGTCTGTCTGTCTGTTTGTCTGTCCGTCCGTCCGTCCGTCCGATAGAAATAGTGTGTGGTCTGTCTGTCTGTCTCTCTGTCTCTCTGCCTCTCTGCCTCTCTCTCTCTCTCTATCTCTCTCTCTCTCTCTCTCTCTCTCTCTCTCTCTCTCTCTGCTTCTCACAGCTATTAGTTCACTGTGAACAGGAAGTAGAAAGGCATTTCAGAGTCGTTCGGGAAAGGATGGGTCACATCTTGCACTGCATGCTCCTCTGTGAGTATATCACTAATAGTACTAATATGTCTAATGAACTAGTGTTTCAACCATTTCAACATGGGAAAATGTGTACTTAAACAACAACATTTTGTTCAAGTTAAGCTGCTGAGTTTGACCTTGCTGTAGATTTATCATTTCAACAATAATATAATTTAGTATTAGCAATAACAAGTGTGGCCCCCTTGACACCACTGGCTGTATTACAGTAACTACACACGTATGATGAACAACAACAACAACAACAACAACAACAACAAAAACGTTGCTGGGTGTACTGCTTGTGTTTAAAACAAAGTATTTTTCACGGTTTCACAACTTTTCACTGTTGATGCATTTTATTTCTCTCTCTGCTGCTGCTGCTGCTGCTGTTCACTCGGGGCTAGAGCCTAATTTATACTTCGCAGCAACAGTGTCCCGTGCCTAATATAGTAGACATACAAGCTCACAACACGTCGTGGATGCAACTCATTGTGAGCTTGTAGGCCTGCTATGTTTATGGCGTGCTAATTAGAGTGCTAATTAGAGATGAGAGATTACATTTGAGAGGCGTCCTCACGATAGAGGATTCAAATGAACTGAAGCATGTTTGTAGTGAGAATGTCACCTATTGATGTAGATGAGCTCCCGGCGGAGGTCTCCTGTGTGAAGGAGGGACGGAATGATGAAGGATGATATGAACAGGATGTATGAGAATCCTATGAGAGAGAAAGGAGATCAAAGAGCTCATGACAGGATATTGAGTAGAGATTTAACCATATGGGCACTACACCGATAGTGAAGCTACTGGGGTCAGAAATTGAGAGAAGTAGGCAGACCTTGAGAAACCCACTGAGTGGAAAATACACTGAATAATTAACAATAAAATGTAAATGAGTAGAATGGCAGATAGAAAATGATGAAAGAAATAAACTTGAGGGCTGGACCCCGCCACCTGACACAACCACCAGTAAATGTAAGTAACGAACTAGCAGCCATGAATCGCTGGGCGTCGAGTACTGATGAAGCTTCTGGTCTAATGTAATCAGATTAGGCAGATGAAGACCATCTTCCCATGGACTTCAGAGTATGAACCGGGATGACGCTAGTGGCAGCAGTAGTAGCAGCGCCGATTCTCAGAGAGTGACTTGAGAATCGGTCAGGAGGTAGTCCGCATTTTTTAACGAGAGAATGGAGGTGACAGGAGAAAAAGCTTTGGTAGGAAGACCATTAGAAAGGAGAAACAAGGGAGCATGACTAGGAGTGCGTTTTCGGACAGAGAGGAACCTAAGCATAGAAGAATAGGGCCAATAACTAGCAGAAATCCTAGCGACTGAAATGAAACAGCCTTTAAGCTTTCTATCTGATTTTGAGTGTTTTAAAAACAGTTTATAACCAAGGTGAACGAATGAAAGATCTGAGAAGCAAATATCTCTGGAGACATTGAAAGCTGTGGACTTTGTGGTGAACTTTCCTACCCTAAGAAACCCATAAAAGGCGAGTAGGATGACAGCTTCAAATAGACAATCTCCATAAGGGGTGAGATTCCATTCCAAAGACATTTAATGAGGGTGTGAAGAATATTTAGCGTTATGGGAAGGCGTTTATCTGGGGTAGGAGGTGAAGATCTACAAAAGCCTTTAAGGAGGAGACTAATATGAGTGTTAGTGAATAAGCTAGGGAAGAAAGGATCAATGAGACGAGCATGGAACTGGATCCCTGCCACTAAGCTTTGGATAGAACCAAACCGGAGATTGTTTACTTGAAAGTTAAAAGTAAGAAAAGCCGAAACAGAGGAAACCAACACAGGGATTAAAGGAATTTAATATTCAGAGCAGAATAGACCAAATTTCCGCCATGCTGAGTCGTAGGAGCTTACTGTGGCAGGAGAAAGAGCTGCTCTGATATAACTGCGAGAGAGAGAATGAAGGCTATGTAAAGGGATCAGATCTTGGTAATCGGGGCAGACCAGGGAGAATGGTTTGGCTTAAGGGCAGCGCTGATGGAACTCCTGAAATTTGAAGCGGGAGAGACAGTCAGCATTATTAACACGACCTAGAACATGTGCTGCTTTAATTATGAAGTTTTGCATAAAGGAAGACCAGGTGATGAACCTCATGAAGGGCATTATTTGAGGGGAAGAAGAGCAACCTTTATTTATAATGTTCACTGTGGCTTCGTTATCGCAGTGAAACAAATACGCCTACGAGACCAGTGAGATCCCCAGAGTTTGCAGGCTACCGCTATGGGATACAACTCATGAAGCGCAATTGATAATGGCTGACACAGACAGTCAGATTGGCTCAATTCTGGTGGCCAGCTAGCAGCGAACCATTCTCCCTGGAAGATTCCCCAAAAACCTGTAGAGGGCGCTGCGTCAGTAAAAAGGTGCATCTCGTTAGCTGGTGTCTCAATGTCATTATAGAAAAAATAAATCCCATTCCACTCTTGTAGTAATTTGGACCAAAAAGCAAGGTCAGAGTGACAACCTGCGTCTAGTGTTATTTGGTCACTTAGAGAAACTACTTCTAACAGCCGAGCAATGAAAGATCTGCCCTGGGGAATTATTCTAATAGCACACGAACGGCAGGTGGCATAAATTATACAAAATCCAGCAGAGGGCCTCTGACAATGAATTGAATATGTGAGGACTGCTTCTGCAACCAAACTTCAGCCGGACTGCAAAGTAAAATATATTCTCCCATTTTACTCCAAATAATGACCACTGTGACGGGTGGATTGGCATTACTTTAAAAGCGTCGGTTATCTGCCTTCGCCAGCCAAGCGCCTTGGCCTGCGATTTTGATTAGTTTAATTGCGTCGTCGATGGAAGTGTATTGCAGAGAAAAGTTTTCAAGCGGAATCATTGAATTAACACTAGGACAAGGGCCGTTACGAGGTGCAGACATGTCAATGATTAAACGCTTTTTACCAGAATATTTACGAGTTGCGATCCCTATGGGATTAATGCGGAAAGGTTTAAACGGTGGAACGACGAATGGACCGACCATATAACACTAAGAGTGAGACGACGACGTCTGGTTCTTTTAAAGCAGATTGTAAATTAGGTGACACGTGGATGGAAGTTAAATGAGAAATAACACCAACACGGAAACCTTGTGACAGTCCTGTAAGAAGTTGATCTGAAAATACCGAGTCGGGAGGTGTAGATAAAGCAGAAGACAGCGCCTGGATATTAATGGGAGTTGAGGGGTGATCTTTTAGAATGGTTTCGATAGGCGAGGGGCTTTGGCTCGAGGCCCCCCTCTCTCTCCGGCTCTCGGAGGTCGGAATCGCCGTGGACACACAGACTTTGGGTGGGGGTCCTTGCAAATGCTACAAACATGAGAGAATTGACATTTAGAAAAAGTGCAGACATTTTCGTTGAAATTATTGCAAATTGGAACATTATTAAAGAAAAGCACCTCTCTCGCGCGGACGTCTCTCTGGGGGCTCTCAGCCTGTGTACTGGAGGCAGGTGGATTAAAGCTTGAACCGGGCAAAGCAGCGCTCGGGTGGAGTTCGGTTTTCACTTTTGGCAATGAGAGAAACACAAAGTAAGTGCACGGTGGCCACCCGTATGTAAAATGAGCAATTCTGTGTCAAGGCAAGACCAATCTAAAATGGTGTTAAAGCGAGTGATGAACAAAGCTGCTTTAGTCATAGAACAGTGACCCGCCGTACCTGCGTTTGAGTTCGCTTATGAGAGCGAGGTAAGAGTCGAGATCATTTCTACTGTTAGGAAAAGTATCACAGAGTGTATCTCTAAAGATTCCAAATGCTATGACGAAATCACAGAAATCAAGAGTGCGATTAACACAGGGATCCGAGGCTCTAAACACCGCGGAAAACTGGTCATTCCCAATTAACTGTTTATTATCACATTCAGGATTAGGGAGGATAAGAGAGGCCATATTGACATCTTTTCCTTGAATGATTTGCAACTTTAATTGTTGTGAAACACAAGCAAAAGGAGAAAAAAATGATTACCAGAATGAGTGACAGGTTGAGCGTCTCCGATAGGATCAGGAGGAGACACCGTGTTGTTAGCAGTAGCCGCTACTCCTGCTGCAGAAGTAGAAGCTAAAAGAGGAGGTGCGAGTGCTGGACTAGCTGAGGAGGAAGGTGTGGACCCCATATGGTTCATCCTGGAATCCAGCGCCCCCACTTGCGTTCATCAATGAAGTCATGGCTGTCATCAACAGAGCGGTAGTGCTGGGTGTATGACGAGAGATGCTGGGATCCGTGTCGGATCGGGTTGGTGAGCCACCCGAACCACCCGAAACATTACGACTGCGCCCGGCTGCGCTTTGCTGGGCAGCGTGTTTCTTTTTAGCCTTAGCCTTGCCTTTGTGAACAGGCGAACCATCGGACGCTACATCGGGCTGAGGCTAAGCTATCTCCAGTGTATTTAAAAGGAGGTCGATCAGCTGAGGATGGGTCGAGCCCGGGTCAGCAATGATGCCGTGATCATTGGACAGGGTAGCGATTAATCTATCGCCGGGCCATAAAGAAAACTCTGCTGCAGCGAGCCGGTTGCTGCGGCGACTAGGCGTGGTGGAGATACGGGACTCAGCGTCTGACATCGCAGCTGTGCTACCTGATCTGAACAGATAGCATGAGAGAGTTAGGGAAGGAGGAGGCATGTTTTAAAGGAACACTGACATGAGCTGAACTGATATGATTGGAACAGAGCCAAATTGGGAAATTGGTTGATAGGAGAGGAGTGTTATGAGTTACAGTTCGTTCAGACTCTCTGTTGAACTGTCGTTAATAAAAAAAACTCCTATTAGTATTACTATTAGTAATAGTAGGCCTAATAATCGACCTAATAATCTGACACATAGTTTCAGTGTTAAAATGGATAAAATAATTGCTGTCTGTGGTTCTATATGGGCTGTGGCAATACATTTGAGAAATAATAGCTCGTAGCAACGTATTGAAAACAATAATTATAAATGTTCATTTTTGGAACCATGTACTTTAGTTAAAAATGTTGAATTATGAACAATGAACTTAACTAGTTAATTAAAAAATGTGTGAACTGAACTTTGGCCTAATGTATGTTGTAAAAGTCTTCTCTTCACGGGCTAATATGTGTCAATTTGGGGGTCCTTAACATGAAAAGGTTTGAGAACCACAGGTGTAAAGTAACTAATACATTAAATACTACAATTGCAGGGGATTTTTTACTTTACTTGAGTGTTTCCATTTCTCGATACTTGATACTTATACTCCACTACATCTCATAATCATATAATATACTTCTTATTCCACTACATTTATTTGACAGCTTTAGTTACTAGTTACTTTATAGATTTGGATAATATTTAATCAAATTATGAATCACAAATCTGCTTTTTTTTTTCAAACATTGCAGATAAGCTCACAACTCAGTAAAAGCCTTAGTATTCATTTAACTCTGAGTGCACGAATTGAACTAAATGCATCTGAGGATCCGTTTTATGTTATTGATTATCAGACTCTATCACAAAAGAAAACAACATTAACAATGATATAGTTTATTTCTCTACAGGACAGAGATCATGGCCTCTGTTGGTACATGCTTGCTGTGTTTGACCATCATCCATTTCAGTGCAGGTAATAATGATGATTTCAATCTGACATTTTACATGTTGACATGCTGCATGTGTGTGTGTGTGTGTGTGTGTGTGTGTGTGTGTGCGTGCGTGCGTGCGTCCGTGCGTGCGTGCGTGCGTGCGTGCGTGCGTGCGTGCGTGCGTGCGTGCGTGCGTGCATGTGGCACGGTTGGACCAATTGGCATGAAACTTTACACACACACTGGAGGCCAATTCACATCTTGGGCTATAACTCTTGAATTGTGTGTCATACAATACAAATATTGTAAGACTGTACAGTATTATGCATTGGACTGGACTACAACCCACAGGGGAAGAGGAAACAGGGCAGGCCGTGAAACACCTGGAGACGTTCCACTCTCCAAGATCTGAAGGACATTGGAATGAGCTGGCAGGAAGCAAAAGCCCAGGCCCAGAAGAGAGTGAGATGGAGAGCTCTGGTGGACGCTCTATGCCCCTCGACGGGGTAAAGAGGATTAAGTCAAGTAAGTCACAGTCTAATGCATTATAATAACTAGTCCATACCCGTGGGGGGATATGCGCACATGATCTGGCAGTTCGTCCCATAGCTCGCGGGGCCATCCCACAGCTGGGCAGCCGTAACCATGGCGACATTCTTTGACACAAAAACGCTAATAAACAGCTGAGATTTTGTGAAATTGAAAAACAGGCTTTACTGTTTTTGCACATGGTAATGGTCAATGGCTGTGTGCAAATTCAGATCAATTGCTCCTGCCACTGAGGAGAACCGGGCAGAACACATTTTAGCCTCACCACAGAGCTTTGTAGAATTATAGTAGTACTAGACCATACGCGGTCGACGCGTATGGTCGTGGGGGGATATGCGCACATGATCTGGCAACCCGGGAGGCGACATTCTTTCACACATAAACGCTAATAAGAAGCTGAGATTTGATGAAATTGAAAAACGGGCTTCACAGTTAAGTTCAGATGGTAATGGTCAATGGCTGTGTGCAAAATCAGAGCAATTGCTCCAGCCATTGAGGAGAACCGGGTAGCTTCACCGTAGCTTCACCACTACAGACAGAGGCCGCACCACTACAGACAGAGGTTACTAGAATTATAGTAGGATAGTATTGTGCCCAGGGGTGCAATGCTCACAGGACGGTCTTGCATGCTGTGCATGAACCTATTTGACCAGGATCACGCTATTTTCAAACATTTTGGTACTTTTACTTTTGGTACTTTAAGTACACTGTTGACATGTACATGACATTTTTGAAAACGGTTATTCGAATAATCGAAAATAAACTAGAAAAAGTGCTCCTCGGAGCACAGGTCTCCGCCAGGTCAGGTAGGCTATTGTGGCCTCCTGGTGGCGCTATAATAGGCCAACGTGAAAAGGGTGCCATTTCTTCTTAGGCCTTGCACGACAATCGGACTCTGACTGCATTCATGATTTGAGGCATTTTGTTAAAAACATGTTTTTCGCTAAATTGGACCTGTTGGTGGCGCTATAACAGGCCAATGTTAAAAGGGTGGCATTTGTTCCTCAACATAGTGTGAATGTGTGTGCAAAGTTTGAGCACAATTGGACAGTGAGTTCATGATTTGCGGAATTTTGTTCAAAACAAGCCAATAATGCAAACTTTAGATGTCAATCTTAGCAAATCAGTATGGAATATGAAAAATCAAACACATCCGTCGTGATCACATGACTATAGAGATCATGTGTACCGATTTGCGTGAAATTTTGATAAAATTGGAAGGAGTAGTATAAAATAATGTGTTTTACATAAGTCGGCCTGCTGGTGGCGCTATAAAAGGCAGATGTGAAAAATGCAGGGCAAAGGTTTTTCCTTGACCTCTAGGGAGTGTGCATACAAAGTTTTACACAGATCGGTGCAGTTATAGGTAAAAACACAAATTAGCCTGTTATAGCGCCACCATGAGGCTGATTTGAAAATTTTTAAATGGTAGTTCTTCCTCGGCCTAATGGGAATGAGCGTGCAAAATTTCACGGAAATTGCATGCTGTGTTCGTGATTTGAGGCATTTTGTTCAAAACGGAGCACTCCTGCAAACTTTGGAAGACATTTTTAGCCAATCAGGATGGAATATGAGAAATCTGAAAGACCCGATTCGTTTACTGACTACAGAGATACCGTGTACCGATTTGCGTGACGTTTGGACAAATTCTGTAGGAGTACTGTCAAAAAAGGTGTTTTGCCAAAAGCGGCCTCATGGTGGCGCTATAACAAGCCCATGTGAAATTTTTGGGGCAGAGGGTATGAATTGGCATCCAGGGAGTGTGTGTGCACATTTTTGCCACGATCAAGCCAACGGTGCCAGAGATTAGCTGTCCACAGACGGACGGACAGACGGACGGACAGACGGACAGACAGACGGACGGACGGACGGAGGGTAAAACATACTCTCTCGCCATGCCTTTCGGCCTGGCGGAGACAATAAATGTTTTAAAATGAAGGCTAAATCTCATTTGAAAAAATATATTAAGAGTATATGAAAGCCATTTAAAATGTTTATACTATTGACACACCTGCTCCAAAATAATTCATTACATCACCAGCGCACAGCGCAAAAGTAGGTAAAATCAATCAATCTCTCTCGCTGAGAGCGAGAACGAGAAGAAAGGTTTTCATAGACCTGGTCGCTTGTTTCTCTCACATAATCTGGCAACACCAAACCCCGTCTCTCTCCCGCTTCTTCTATACTCCACGGCTATTCCAGTCGGCCAAAAAACTGAACAAGTCCGGTCCCCCTGAGTCGGACCCCTGGCAGTCCCCTACCCGACAGAACGACGATATCCAACGCTTCACATGAAAAGCAGAAAAAATACAAAACCATGCACCCCATCTTTAACTTTAACCAAATTTGGAGGAGGGGGAGGTGAATCTCACTAGCCATTGACAGGGATGCCACTGGTGGGATAAGTGGGTGTTTGTTGTGTTGATAATTTGTGTTTGATGCTGATACTGTTGTTTTAGCAGTTTCAGCTAAAACCTTTTTCAAGTTTGGGCAGGAGATTACAGAAAATTCCCCAGATAACTTGCCAAATATTGTGGTGTGATTGCGTAGGTTTCTGTCTTTTTTGTTTTGTTTTATTTTTTACCTCACATGACACAATTGCACATTTTAAGTCAAGTGCCATTTGGGAAAATAAATGTTGAGATGGCTTTGATAATCATTGTGATGCTTTTTAATCTTACACTTATGGTATAATTAAGTATGCCTGCCATCATGCCATGCAATGGCAAAACACTTAATCCGCCATAGTTAATAATATTTCATATTTCATATTTATTCCCACAAACTTCGGCCCCCTACTTCTCCCGCACGGTTGACACAACCCCGGCAATATATACATCATGTGGCTCGGCCGGGACAAGTGTGCCATTATCTTGCCGTTTCGTGTTACCACAGCGACGTAATATGCAAAAAACAACATAACCACGGCCCCTTTTGTCCCTCATTGAAAATCCATGTTAAAAAGAAAACTGCCGGCCTAGGCCGTGGCGTCGCGGTCTTGGCACCCTGGTTGAGAATCCTTAACAGCAGCGTGCCGCGGGTTCGCGTCCCGTTCCCGACGGCCTTTGCTGCATGTCTTCCCCCATCTCTCTCCCCATTCTTCCTGTCAGACTACTGTCTCTGTCCCTCTCCAAATAAAGCAATAAAAAAAATCTTAAAAAAAAAAAAAAAAAGAAAACTGCCCAAAACACTATGAAACTTCACCTACCCCCCCCCCAAGTCAGGGTTTGCGAATCCAACATACGACATCCGTTTTTGCCTCAGACCACCGGAAGTGGGGGAAACAAGCACTGGAACACTTATAATTGTTAAATTATAAGGGTTTAACATTTATTTATTAAGGTTTCGAGGCCATCAGGCTCGAAGCCTTTCTTGGGATACTAGGCTTTCACTATTCTTCCGCCGCTTTTGGCAGTTCTGGCCTAACCGCGTGGTCACTTTTTATGAAATTCGGCAATATGGTAGAGGGCTATGCCAAACGGCGAAGACCCGAAACTCACAACCATCGGCCAAAGGGTGGCGCTGTAGCACTCAATTGAAATATGCCAACTTTGAACAGGTACAACTCATGCCCTGTTTGACCTACAGCCATGAAACTTCGATGCACACATGTGTCTCCTCATGCCTAACAACTTTCACTGTTTGACTTTTGACCTCTGACCTTTAGATCTCCCACCATTTCAAATTCTATGAAAAGCAGTAAAAAGCAGTAAAAATCTAACTCCTCCTGGGATTTTTGAGCAATCTGTACGAAACTGTCTACACATGAACTTTGGACCAATGCCGACAGACGTGAGCAAGCGGATTTTCCATAAGTGAAAACGTTAAGCTTTTATAAGCCAATGAAAATAACACATACATGCAGACTCACATTTGTTTGACACTTTGCAATATTGTAGAAGGTCATTCCAAGTATCACTGAAACCAATCTTACTCCAATTGGTCAAAGGGGGGCGCTATAGCAATTTTTGGAAAATGCAAACTTTAAACAGGCAAAAGTCATGCCTCGTTTGGCCGACAGCCGTTAAACCTGCTTACACATGTGCCTTGACTCATGAGGAACACATGTATCACTTTGACCAGTAAGCTCTGCCCTTACATTGTCTGCAATTTTGAGCAGTTTGAAAAACATTTAAATCCAGGATTTCTGAGCAATTTGCGTGAAACTGTGTCAAATAAATGTTTGAGGCCCTTTTTCACAGGTTCAGGTGTGTTGGTTCAATAGCTTGATCGCTTAATCATCTGCCTTGAAACCATAGGGTTGCCGGTTCGAAACCCCACCTCATGTAGACTTCATTATAATTGCATTGCACACAACATGACTGTATCAATGAATACATGTGCAATTGTTAAAGATGACGAGAAATGCATTCTTGAAAGTAGTTATTTTCAATGTATGACGTACTTCATTCGCCCTTTTGTTTTGTTTTGTTGGATTCTCATTTCTCGCTGTCTGATGCTGTGGATTCAATAGCTCCACCAGTAGAGTGTGAGCCTCATGTGCCAAAGGTCCCTGGTTCAAATCCCACTTATTACAGTTTACATTTAAATTGCATTGTACAAAACATGACCCTGTTAATTCAGACATGTGCAATTTTTAAACAATAACATGAAATTCTTTTTTGAGAGTAGTTGTTTTTTATGTATGACATACTTTCTTGTGAAAATAGCCGATCTACAATCTCACAACTTTTCAGATAGCAACACGTTGTGAGCTTGTAGGTCGACTATTTTCACTAGTTTCCATTCCAAGAACACAAAACAAAACTTTATTGCTAAATATTTGTCAACCAGTAATCTGGAGTAGTTAGCAAAACAGAGGCTTGGTTCATAACGGACTGAAAAACCTATAGATATCAACAGACACCATCAAGGAGGCCATATTTCTAGCTCAATAAAAAGAAAGGCATAGGTCGCTGGTTTGATCCCTGTCCCCAACAATGCATTGAGGTGATCATTATTTGGAATTCTTACTTTGTTACAAACATACTCCTGGTAGCCTGTCTGTCTGCCTCTCTCTCACTCTGTCACTGTCATTCTGTCTGTCTGTCTGTTTGCCTCTCTCTCTCTGTGTCTGTTTGTTTGTCTGTCTCTCTCTCACTCTGTCACTGTCTGTCTGTCTGTCTGTCTGTCTGCCTCTCTCTCACTCTGTCTGTCTGTCTGTCTGTCTGTCTGACTGCCTCTCTCTCACTCTGTCACTTTCTGTCTGTCTGCCTCTCTCTCACTCTGTCACTGTCTTTCTGTTTGTCTGCCCCTCTCTCTCTCTCTCTCTCTCTCTCTCTCTCTCTCTCTCTCTCTCTCTCTCTTTCTACCTCTCTCTCTCTTTCTACCTCTCTCTCTCTCTCTCTCTCTCTCTCTCTCTCTCTCTCTCTCTCTCTCTCTCTCTCTCTCTCTCTCTCTCTCTCTCTCTCTCTCTCTCTCTCTCTCTCTCTCTCTCTCTCTCTCTCTCCTATTCTCGAAACCGCTCATTGCTGCTTGCAGCTATATTTAATCTTAAGCTTGTTCTGAACTCTAAAAAAACAAAATGTATGGTATTTACTAGGTCTCTAAACATAAATCCCTCATCGGGTGTTTACACTCTTAAAGGTGAACAAATTGAGCTGGTCTCCTCTTATAAATACCTGGGCATCTGGCTAGATTCTAAGCTCTCATTTAAGATTCATGTGGAGAACCTTACAAAAAAACTAAGAGGACAGATTGGTTTCCTCTACAGAAACAGGTCCTGCTTTTCCTTTACCAGCAGAAAAACTGTTATTCAATCTGTCATAATGTCGGTGTTTGACTATGGTGATGTGCTGTACATGCATGCTTCAACCTCCACACTTAAGCCTCTCGATGCAGTCTACCACAGTGCCCTACGTTTTATCACTGGTGATGAATATCTCACCCATCATTGTATTTTATATGATAAAGTGGGTTGGCCTTCTCTCGCAGTACGGAGAGAGCAGCATTGTATGTTATTTATTTATAAGGCCTTGTGTGGTAAGCTTCCTATGTACCTATCTTCGCTTTTAGAGCCAAAAGTTACTGGACATGCAACGGGTTCACAATCACACACTAGATATACAAGTCCACGGAAGAACAGCGAACAAGGAAAGACTGCTTTCATGTATTATGCTCCACACAAATGGAACAAACTTCAGGACTCTCTGAAACTGGAGCGATTGGTCTCAGTAGAAACATTTAGGGTACTTCTTGAGGACACATTGCATAGTAACTGCTCCTGTTTCATGTAACTGTAGTGAAGGGAAGACAGCTATGCTGATTTAGGGTTGCTGGTTGCTATTGTTCACTGGGTTCATGTTGGGGTGTCGGCCAGAACACCACTTTAGGGGGGCCCATATTCCAGATATTAAAGAAGAGGACAGAGAGAGTTTGATGCTGGGTTTTCTCCTTTTACTTTCTCCCTTTTGCAGTAACAGACAGATGGAGTAACAGTTCCACAATACACATGTGTGTGTGGTTTTCTGGAGATAAACAGAATATAAAGACAGAATATGTGCATTAATATTAAGTACAATGTACCAAAGGGGTTCAGGTAAACATATGTATATAAACAGTTAAATGGAGACATTTAGCTGGAGATACTATACCAAATATAACACTTCACAGTTTAGGTAGTTTAGTACTCAAAGTACATTCACATATATGGATCCATGTAACTCTCATATCCATCTGTGACTAGAAAGGCACTGAGCATATGTTGAATACATAAGTATGACTTGACAATACACAATAAACAGTCGAATCCAGACATCAAATGCAGTAGTTACTTTGGACAACCAACCTATTTAAGACTGTGAGAGAACATGACAGTGCATACATTAGCCCAACTATAATCATCGCTGAACGTCCGCCATTACTGACGAGTCATGGAGCTAATTCAGACAATGGATATTAGCCAAAGGAGTTAGCTTAGTTAGCACTTAGCTTAGTTAGGACTTACAAACCTCATGAACATGTTTTAGTTACATTAATATTAACATCAACAATGAACTTACGTGGTCATTGACGCACACAACACACTGTAGTTAGGAGTAGGCTCAACTAACTAAATCAACGTCTTTAAATTACGACGGAATAGTCTTAAGGAATGAATGTCTCTGACGGTGTCTGTGGGTCTCAGAGCGTCTCACTGAAATCCCGCGAACTCGCGGTAAACTCTCGCGGGATTTGACCCGCTATAGAATAAAGGCACTTGGATAGTTTTAGCTTGGCAATCAGTGTTCACAGTCAGACCTCTATAATGTAATATCAGAATGTCAACAATAATACATGGAATTAAATGCTTAAACCTATAAGTTGGGGGCCTTTTCTACAGCCGCCCCTAAATGTATGTAATACATTTACTCATCTAAAAAGGGCAGCACAGTTACTTGAGTGAGGTAGCACTGGTTGTGTCCTCATCTTCTCCGGAGGGAAGTGCAGGGAGGACAACCAGCCTGGCAACTGGCCGGGTGTAGACTCTCTCCTTCACTTTCACGTCAGCAGACCTGATGTGTCCGTCAGGGCTGGGGTGAGTCTTGATCACCTTCCCAATGGGCCAGAGGGCCCGGGGGAGATGAGGATCGGCGATCATCACTATGCAGTCCTCTTTGATGTCAGCTCGTGTAGCCTGCCACTTCTGGCGAGCTTGCAGACTTGGCACATATAGTCGGATGAAACGGGCCCAGAAGTGGTCAGCCAACACCTGGGAATGCTTCCATCGTCGGCGTGGGATGAGCTCGTCTTCCGGGTAGACTACTTGAGGCAGTGAAGCATCAGGCCGCCCCATCAGAAGAAGATTAGGAGTCACTGGATCTGGATCGCTCGCATCTGAAGACACGTAGCCCAAGGGCTTACTGTTGAGAATCCCTTCCACTTCGATAAGTACAGTGCGAAGCACTTCTTCAGAGACGGGCTGAGCGCCCACTGTGGCATAGAGTGCACTCTTGATTGAACGTATCTCCCTCTCCCACACCCCTCCGAAATGGGGGGCCGCTGGGGGATTAAAGCGAAAGGAGATCTTCTGTGGTGCAAGGAGAAGCTGTAGTTCAGGGCACATTCCCAGGAAGGTCTCGCGAAGCTCTCTCTCTCCTCCCTTGAAATTTGTGCCCTGGTCCGAAAACAGCTCTGCAGGGGTTCCTCTTCGGGCGATGAACCGACGAAGGGCCATCAGGAAGGCGTCTGCATCAATGTTCTGAAGGAGGTCCAAGTGCACTGCTCTCGTGGTGAGGCACTTGAATAAGATTCCCCATCTTTTCTCTCGTCGTCGGCCCATCGTTACCTCGAAAGGCCCAAAGCAGTCCATGCCTGTTGAGTAGAACGCAGGCTTGAACAGGCGTAACCGGGCCACTGGCAGGTCTGCCATTTTCGGTACTGAAGGTCTAGCCCTCCATCGTTGACAATCAGCGCAGCTGTGCTGGTGGCGGCGAACAGCCTCACGCCCCTTTAGGATCCAGAAGGAGCGTCGAAGCTCAGCGAATACCCGCTCTGACCCTGGGTGGTGAAGGCGGTTGTCGAAGTCCTGGATTAGGAGCTTTGTCACTTGATGGCCTGAGTCTAGGATGACTGGGTGAAGAGCTGTCACTTCTAGGTCCTCTGCTCGACGGAGTCGTCCTCCAACACGGATGAGTTCTCCACTATCATCCAGCTCTGGAGACAGGGTTAGAAGTCGACTGCTTCTGGGGACTGGCTTCCCAGCTTTCAGTAGGCTGTACTCGTGCTGGAAGCTATCTCTCTGAGCCCTCTGGAGGATCGACTTCTCGGCTTGGCAGTACTCTTCAGCAGTAGGCGGGTTATTGGAGTTGGCCGCCCCGTGCGACTCCTGTGCCGTCACTTCCAGTAGCTCGCTCCAGGAGTTGTACTGGTTTAGGTCTGACGTAGGCTGACTTAGTACAGCTGTGGTGACTCCACAGAATGTAGATTTGCGCAGCTCTGAGGGATCTACTGCTTGGTCAACAGGGTCCTCTGGCCAGGAGGCAGGACTTAGCAGCAGAAAGGGGGGGCCCTGGCTCCATCGATTTGGCTGAATAAGCTCCCTCAGAGTTTTCCCACGTGTCACATCGTCAGCTGGATTCATTGCTGAATTTACATACCTCCAGGTGTGCCCGTCAGTCAGCTCCTGTATCTCAGCCACACGTGCACCAACAAAGACCTTGTATCGACAAGATTCAGACTTCAGCCATGTCAGCACTGTTGTGGAGTCAGACCAAAGGGTTGTCTGATCGATATTGATAGTAAGCTCCCTCGTCAGCACCTGTGACACCTGGGCACCGGTAAGTGCGGCACAGAGCTCTAAACGGGGCATAGACTGAAATCGCTTGGGAGCGACTCTGGAGCGTGCCATCAGGAATGCCAGATACACTTCACCATGTCGATCAGAGGTGCGGAGGTATGCGACTGAGCCATAGGCTTCTTCCGAAGCATCACAAAAGATGTGTACCTCTCTACGAATGCCGGAGACATCCACCTCCTTCGGTACATATGGCCGGGGAAGGGTGGCCTGAGGCAGGGCTTGTAGTTCCTCCTCCCAGTCCTTCCACTGCTGTAGAAGCTCCTGGGGTAGCAGGGGGTCATCCCATCCCCTGTGTTTGTCCCAAAGGTGCCTGACAAGTATCTTAGCTCTGGTAGTGTAGGGTAAGATGAACCCCAGGGGGTCATACTGACTTGCCAGGACTTTATAGATGTTGCGCATCGTGGGAACACCGTAGTCTACATGGCGATGCTTGTAGCCTAGGATGTCGGTGTGGAATAGCCAGCTTAGCCCTAGGGTGGACTCTGGGGTCTCAGTCTTGTCCTGCGCCAGCCATAGCTCAACGCTTGCAGAACGGCTCTCCTCTGGTAGGTGACTGATCACACCTGGTTCGTTACTGGCCCACTGACGCAACTCAAAACCTGCAGATGCTAGGATGGTTCGTAACTTGTCGATAAGGTGCTTCGCCTCAGCGACGGTGGGGACACTCTGGAGGCAGTTATCCACATAAAAACATTTCTCAACTGAAAATCTCACCTCCTCATCTGGCTGGCTGTTCTCAAGGACATGGCGTTGTAAGGCAAATGAGGCACAGCAGGGGCTGCATGTCGTTCCAAATGGTAGCACCTGCCACTCATAAACCCCAGGAGGCTCTTCTCGGCTGATGTCTCGCCAGACGAATCTGAGTAGGGCACGATCTTCCGGGAGGAGGCGGACTTGGTGAAACATGCCTCTGATGTCTCCGCTGACTGCCACGGCATGTTCTCGGAAGCGTAGGAGGACTCCCAGAAGTGATGCTCCCAATGTTGGCCCAGGCAGCAGGTAGTCGTTTAGGTTTTGCCCTCTGTACTGGTAGGAGCAGTTGAATACCAGTCTGTTTTTTCCATTATGATTCACCATATGGTGAGGGATAAACCATGCCTCATGACCTTCATCGACTCCTTCTTCATCAGGGTCACACTTGATGACAGAGCCTGCCTTGATTAGTTTCTCCATCTCCGCTCTGTAGGCTTCAGCTTGTGACGGGTCTCTGGCCAGCCGCCTTTCCACGCTTCGTAGAGTGGGCATGACAGCTTCTTTAGTAGCGTGAAGGAGTGGCATGTCCCTTTGGCGGAGCAGTGGGGTGGCATAGCGTAATATGCCATCGACCTCTACTCTGACAGTTCTGGTCTCGAGGATGCTGATGGCCTCGTGGTCCTGCTTTGAGCGAGTGACCAGTTTCTCACTTCTGTACGGGATGCTGTCGACCTGCCATAGTTTCTCAACATGTCTCATCAGCTCCCTCACCTGTGGTGCAACTATTGACAGTAGGCACTGTTGTGGTCTGGCGAGGTGGCAGACCATACTTGCTGGGCCCTGCAGCGTCCAACCAAGCCGTGTGCGGATGGCAGCAGGCCCTCCAGGGGGTCCCAACCTGACAGGTTCAATGGGAGTGATGAGATGGGGGTGGTCACTCCCAATGAGGAGTAAGGGCTTAACGTTTGTGAGGTTCTGTATGGGGAGGCCAATGAGATGCTTATATTTCTTCTGCAGTTGGTCCATTGGGTAGGTATGATCAGCTAGACTGATGCGGGCAGAAGTGAATGCATCTACGATCTTGAACTTAGTCTTTGGCTTTGCAGGATAAGAGATGGAGAAGGACACTGATGCACCACGGAGGGTCTGCACATCCTGCCTGATGGTGCGAAGCGGTAGGTCCTCGGGGGGCCCCTGCACTCCCAATTTCTCTGCGGCATCCGGCAACAGCATCGTTCTCTCTGAACCGTCGTCCAGTACGGCGTAGGTGCTCAGTGTTCGGTCACCATGGTGGAGGCGGACTTTAACAACTTTCAAAAGGACCCGGCTGCCTTCTGTGGGCCTGTCTAAGTATAGTACGTCTGTTGTGGCCTTGGTGCTTGGGGCTGGTGCTGTTGGCGATTCCTTATAGGGCCTCACATTGATCTCATGCAGCACCTGGAGGTGTCTCCCTTGGCAGATGCTACATGGCTTTTTTAGGTTACACTGGGCGGCCTGGTGTGGTCGTGCACAACGCCAGCACCTCCTGTTAGTCTTTATCCATTCTCTCAGCTGGTCCTGGGTCAGCTTGGATACAGCAGTACACTGACTGAGGTAATGCTCCTCATTGTTGCAGAACGGACAGTATGGCTTGCTCTTGCTTCCTTTGGGGGGGGTACTTTCCCTAGGAATCTCAGGTTCCTCCGCTGCATCCTCCATACCGTGGAGGACAGTGGTAGATCGCTTGCTCTGCCGTGCATCGGGTCTGGACACTGGCCTCTCCCTAGCCGCTGTCACGGTTAACTGTCCTTCAGAGTCCTGGCACCAGGATTCATATTTCAGCCACTGTGAAAGATCAGTTAGGGTGTAGGTGCGTGTGCCCTGATGGAACATGCAGCGGCGAAACTCTGCTCTCTGTTCAGGTGGCAGCTTACTTAGCAAACGGGCAACGTGTGAGCCACACTGTAATTCCACTTCTCCCTCTGGGCCCAGTGTTCTCAGCATTCCCACGAGTGACTGTATGTGGAGTGCAAACTTCTCAAATGCAGTGAGATCGCCACGTCGGACGTCTGGTGAGTCCATCACAGCAGCGATGCGCCTCAGTGCTATCTGATGTGGTTGGCCAAACTTGTCATTCAGGGCATTCATTGTGTCTGAGAAGGGCATTGGGGAGTTGAGGTATGCATCCGCTATTAACTGGGCCTCTTCTAGGTGCAGGTGATCAACCAACACCTGATATTTAAACAGCTCGGTTGCAGTAGGTGGTAAGAGGTTCTCCAGTGAGATCTTGAGCCGTGTAAACTCGCTCGGGTCATGACTCTTGAAGTTGGGGATTGTTGGGCGTGGCCCATGGTAACTTGTCTCTGAGATGATGGGGTTCTGGCTCTGAGGCAATCTGGAGGGCGGTAACTGTGCCCATGACATGCTTGAAGGCTGCTGTGGGGGTACTGGGTAACTGGCGAGCTCACTCCTATGACCACCATAAGCCGCAGGATACATTTGCTCCGCTGGAATAGAACTGCACAGGTGTTGTGGGGGTGCTTGGTAACTGGCGGGCTCACTCCTATGACCACCATAAGCTGCAGGATACGTTGGCTCAGCTGGAGTAAATCTGCATGGATGCAGTGGAGGCTTTGGTGGAGGTGCTGGGATGCTGGCTGGCTCACTCCTGTGACCACCGGGAGCTGCAGGATACACTGGCTTGGCAAGACTATGACTGTGTGACCACAGTGGAGGCTGCTGGGGAGGTGCTGGGAGACTGGCAAACTCACTCCTGTAAGCACCAGAAGCTGCAGGATACATTCGCTCAGTTGGAGTGAAACGGTGTGGATGCAGTAAGGGTTGGACAGGCCTGAACCAGGGAGATATAGAATGGGCATAGGCAGTGTCAGGTGTTATAGCAGGAGAAACTTCACGTGTTGAGTGTGAGACTTGTGGTTGGCCCACAAGCGGCTTGGTAATTTGTGCTGGCACTGCCTCTTGCTCTACTGGACCTTGCCGTGGTGGTGTTGCAGGTAAGTCATCCCCTTCATCACCATCAGATCCACTTCCATCTAGTGACTGTGTCATCGTTAGCTCTGAGATGCTACTGTACAGGGACGATGGGGTCTGTAGGTTGCGGACAGCATTCACTAGTTGTTTCATTTCTGCTTGCAATGCCTTCATCTCGGCTAGTTCTGCTGACATGTGTTGCTGTGTCTGCTTAAGGAGTTGCCTCTCATGGCGAATGTCCTCTAACTCTGCTCTGGAGTTCAGCAGGGGGGGTAGGGGAATAGAGTGATCTTGAAATTGTTCTCTAGACTCACTTTCTGGAAACAGCATGGAGGCGAGCTGATTCATCCGTTGGCTCTCTGCACCATAGCACAGGTCCATCTCTGGAGAAATCGTATCCCTCCTCTGCTGGTGACTTTGTGGGGAAATAGCATCCCTCCTCTGCTGGTGACTTTGTGGGGAAATAGCATCCCTCCTCTGCTGGTGACTTTGTGGGGAAATAGCATCCCTCCTCTGCTGGTGACTTTGTGGGGGAGAGTCATAGGGGGATGTGAGCGGGGTCCTCCTGGCTTTACTCTCCTGGGGAATAGTCTCTACTTCCTCTCTGTATTGCGATCTGATGTAGCCCAGATGATCCACTTCATAGTCTGCATAACGAACAGGGGGATGAATATGTCGTCTGGGGCGTGCGCCTTCAGCCTCATATTCTGGAAATGGTTCCATCTCTGACGCAAACCCAGTGATCTCCGGATCGAAGGACCATTTAATGTAGTGAAGGGAAGACAGCTATGCTGATTTAGGGTTGCTGGTTGCTATTGTTCACTGGGTTCATGTTGGGGTGTCGGCCAGAACACCACTTTAGGGGGGCCCATATTCCAGATATTAAAGAAGAGGACAGAGAGAGTTTGATGCTGGGTTTTCTCCTTTTACTTTCTCCCTTTTGCAGTAACAGACAGATGGAGTAACAGTTCCACAATACACATGTGTGTGTGGTTTTCTGGAGATAAACAGAATATAAAGACAGAATATGTGCATTAATATTAAGTACAATGTACCAAAGGGGTTCAGGTAAACATATGTATATAAACAGTTAAATGGAGACATTTAGCTGGAGATACTATACCAAATATAACACTTCACAGTTTAGGTAGTTTAGTACTCAAAGTACATTCACATATATGGATCCATGTAACTCTCATATCCATCTGTGACTAGAAAGGCACTGAGCATATGTTGAATACATAAGTATGACTTGACAATACACAATAAACAGTCGAATCCAGACATCAAATGCAGTAGTTACTTTGGACAACCAACCTATTTAAGACTGTGAGAGAACATGACAGTGCATACATTAGCCCAACTATAATCATCGCTGAACGTCCGCCATTACTGACGAGTCATGGAGCTAATTCAGACAATGGATATTAGCCAAAGGAGTTAGCTTAGTTAGCACTTAGCTTAGTTAGGACTTACAAACCTCATGAACATGTTTTAGTTACATTAATATTAACATCAACAATGAACTTACGTGGTCATTGACGCACACAACACACTGTAGTTAGGAGTAGGCTCAACTAACTAAATCAACGTCTTTAAATTACGACGGAATAGTCTTAAGGAATGAATGTCTCTGACGGTGTCTGTGGGTCTCAGAGCGTCTCACTGAAATCCCGCGAACTCGCGGTAAACTCTCGCGGGATTTGACCCGCTATAGAATAAAGGCACTTGGATAGTTTTAGCTTGGCAATCAGTGTTCACAGTCAGACCTCTATAATGTAATATCAGAATGTCAACAATAATACATGGAATTAAATGCTTAAACCTATAAGTTGGGGGCCTTTTCTACAGTAACACTATATTTATTTGTATCTGTGATGATCGTAATTTGATTCAAATGGTTGTTATGGTTTTTCATTGTGTATGTATTTCATTTGTTTTAAATGCTGTTATCAGGATATCCTTGAAAAAGAGAGCTTTGCTCTCAGTGGTCTCCCCTGAATAAACAAAGGAAAGAAAGAAAGAAAGAAAATAAGATTGAGCCCAAAACAGCTCAATGTGTGAATGGATTCAGTGATTGTCCGGTGGATTTACATTGAGCAAAAGGAAGTGTTGATGACGCTTCTATTATATTTTATTTTGTTATTTTTTTTTCACCACAATTTAGTCGTTCTTCCCCTTATAATACAACGTCACACTGATAAGATCCACACCGTTGCGTACAGGTAATCACGCTTGCAAAAGCACGTTTTACAACATGTGCTGACCTGTTGAATATATCTGAATTCACTGCAGGAGATTGCTAATTATAACCTAGAGACCAGTGCATAGAGACTGCATTAGTTTAATTGACCTATTGACCTATTCAGAACCTTTTGGGCTGTGACACGTAGAATGTTCATGCTGACAATGGCACCCACAATGGTCCTGTGAGTACTGATGTGATTAGTTTCCATTGAAAGCACGGGTGTGGCCGCTTGACCCATTTGAGAGGAAGAGAACCGGGAGGAGACAGAGAGCACCTCCACACCATGCCACCCTAACACTGAGGTGTCTGAGCCTCCGGGCCCAAGAGAAACAAGTAGGGGGGGTGGGTTAGTGGGGTCAGTAGAACATCTCAGGTGGACTTTGTGTTCGGTGAGTGGGTTACTGGGGTCAGTAGAACATCTCAGGTGGGGACTGTGTAGTGTCCGGGGCTGTTGGTGGTGGAGGGAAGGTCTGCCTTGGCGTGCTTTGTCTGTTATGCATAATGTGCTATTCATTTATTTAGTATTTTAAATGCGATGTTTTTATAGGGTTGAAGCTGTCATGAGGTTCATGTGTTATGTGTTGTAATCAATGTGAATGTGTCACATCAGCATGCTAGAGAGGGGTAGTTGTGGTTTCGCCCCCTCTCCATTTCCTCATGTGTCTGGTTTGCTGTGTCACAAATACAATAATGATCTGAAGCCCACCAGTCTTACAATACTGTTGATATATCTACATTTTGGGTATTTTGTATTGACAACCATTTTGGATGTTGTCCATAGCTGTCTGTATTACTGTACTACAGTAGACTTAGAGTAGTTGTAAATATGCCACCCCCTGTGTCCTTTAATTGATGTTTTGAAGGGTTACGGTTAGACTCAATTGTCTCATTGGAGATGAAAATTAATTATCTTCCAATATTGCACCTGTTGAACCACTATTTCATCACCCCTGAGCCAGATGTCATCACTGGGAAAAACACACCTGGCTTTGCACAGCTCATTAATTTGTAACCACCTGGGCATAGTCTGTTGTTGCCAGACGATCAGAGATGTCCGCCTACCAATGCGTCTGGACACTTCTGTATGCAAGATAGTTGCAAGAACACCAGCGAGAACACAAATCTACACCCACCGTTTTAGAAACCAATCATAACATCACCCCAATATGAAGGACCGCCCTATAACCTTTTGATTGGTTCTGCATTGCACTTTTTATTTTTTCAACTAATAGTTGAAATCCTCCCAGTTTTCCAAACGAAAGCAGGGAGATTGCATCATTCTCTTGTTGAGTGACATTTTTAGAGACTCACTGGTAATTTTCCAGGTGCTGGAGCTCACAAACAACCTGTTCCTCTTGGGAACACAAGGGATGACATTGATTGTTTCTTTATTCTTTCTTTTTTTCTTCTTCTATTCTTTCTTTTTTTCTTCTTCTACTTTACTATGGAAAACAAAATGAAAATTAGATGAACATTAAGACATATTTCAATGACAGGTATAAATTATGAATATTAATGTATATTAACTTAGTAATAAAGAGAGCTAAACATAACATGTATGTATGTTGTGTGTGTGTGTGTGTGTGTGTGTGTGTGTGTGTGTGTGTGTGTGTGTGTGTGTGTGTGTGTGTGTGGGTGTGTGTGTGTGTGTATGGCGCTCGATCCGTGCCACGTCAAACCTTGACGCGTCACATGAACGCGTGATTTTTGTATTGCTCTGCACTGTACCGTGTGAACTTGTTATTATTTTCCCATTGACTCACAATGGGTACGCGACGCGATGGGACGTGCATGCGTGCACGCGTACCCTTCCCCCGTGCCCTACGCGGGTTACACGTTAACACTTAGTTTATGCGTTTTTAGCGAACGCACGCATCAACGCATGCATTTTTTTTTGGGTCACGCGACTACAGGAGGCAGGCAATGAGGGCTGCACAAAATCACACGTGAATATTGTTGATGCACAGCACCGTGCGTGCGTGTGTGTGCATGACAGATGACTGTCAAATAAACCGTCATGGTGATTATAGCGTGTGTGTGTGTGCAGTGTTATCAAAATAGACCGTCACACGTGATTGTTGTTGTTTCACAGCACCGTACGTGCGTGTGACACGTTCTATATAAAGTAGCTACACTTTAATACGAATAATAAAGATCATCTCTCATCATAGGCCTACCTCATGAATGAGTTTGTGCGCAGATCCAGGCTCCATTAAAGGCTTGCATTTATTCTATGATGCTTTTTGTCCCCATATAGAAGCTAATAACTGTATTCATCTTTAAAACTCGTGTGAAACTTTCATCAGAAGTCCATCATTTGGGGTTTATTGGTCAGTCAAAGAGACAAGGGCCACATGGGCAGACCATGAAGTGCTGTGGGCATATAACTGTCATTGCGCACGGCGGCCTCTCCAGCACCTCAGGTTGACACAATTATACATAATTATAGCCTATAATAAAAAGCTATGCAGATGGATGGATCATGGATGCTCTATTGATAATCAAAATGCGGGAGAACTTGCGACCAGCGGTGTCCACAATCTCCACATTATCCCCCCTCATATAAACTTGGGTGCAAAATATGGCATAACTGACCGGTGATTAGCCTACCAAGTCCGATCCAATTCAAACATGTCTGCGAATGCAACTTAATTTGGTTCATAAAAACACAGTCTAGGGGAATTATGAAAATGTACTTAAAGTACCAAAAGTAGGCTAGAAGTAGGCTACCCATTTCACAAGTTTTCAAATAAAATATAAAAATCAGCAGATCTACAAGCGGAGGGTCACTGGACATGAACGCGGCTCCTGCCCGCAACAAAAAAAAAGACGAGAGAGAAAGGGGAAGAGAGAGAGAGAGAGGGGGGGGGAGAGAGAGAAAGATAGAGAGAGAGAGGGGGAAGAGAGAGAGAGAGAGAGAGAGAGAGAGAGAGAGAGAGAGAGAGAGAGAGAGAGAGAGAGAGAGTCACGGCCCTCTCAATCAATCAATCTCGAAAGCAGTCCAAGTTCATGTTCAGTTCAATACCATTGCTGTTGCAAATTCCAAGCCATATTGAAGTATAGGATAATCCACAATGAAATGATCGTCCCGTGGTGATTGATCACAGAGTAATATTGTGGCTTTTCCAACAATCTAAAACTAAAGCCACAGTTTTTGATCAGGGGGCAGGCTGGCAGGGGATGTATGTATAGTCTCGTGTCTCGCTTTGTTTAGGCTATACAATTAATCGCAGAAATCCAAGAAGTTGCATCAATCACTCCACAATGCGTCGAATCGCCATGCATTGTGAGCTTGTAGATCGGCTATTTTCAAATGGCCGAAATGTGTATAGGGCTGAAGTTAGCCCTGAAACATGACTGTCATACCATGACAGTCATGGTGCCATGTCCCCCCAGTTTATAGCGGTGTTCGATTTTTTTTTACATTGCCAACTCTCACATGTACACAAACGTTCAGATTTCAAATATAAAGTGCTTACCCCTGAGCCACGGATGTTACAGGGCGATCCGGACCGCGATAAGTACCCGTATCTCCCGTATTGTTAAATGAAAAGCATTTTATCCCATCGCCAGCCTTTTCCTTTTTTTTTGGTAATGTATCAGAGTGCAATACACCTCCCAACCATTAGTGTCGCATGGTTGAAAGTATCGGAGAAAAATTGGAGAAAATGGCTGGCGATCGGATTACATTTTTTATTGAACAATACGGGAGATACGGCTACTTATCGCGGTCTGGATCGCCTTGTAACATCCATGGCTCGGGGTTAAGCACTTTATGTTTCAAATCTGAACGTTTATGTTCATGTGAGAGTTGGCAATGTAACAACAATCGAACACCGCTATAAACCAGGGGGACATGGCACCATGACGCTTGCGTCATGAGAACCATGGCGAGGGCTGAAGTGTGTTTAGTGATAATAACCAATTACCAAGATATAACAAGTAGGCTACTAACTAAAGTTTTCAAATAATTATAGTGGAATAGGCTAAAAAGTACAATATTTGCCTCTAAGATGTAGTGGAGTAGGAGTAAAAGTATTGAAAATTGGAAATAATCTAGTAAAGTAAAATTACCTCAAGATTGTACTTAAGTAGGCCTACAGTACTTGAGTAAATGTACTTAGTTAGTTACTTTACACCACTGCGAGAGAGAGGGGCTCGAGTCGCAAAGCGAGTTAATTCAGCCAAAATCTGTCACTTGCGTTTCAAATTGTATTCTTTGATCGGCTGGTGAGTGATATAACTTAACTGTCACAACTTGGTGTTTATAAACATACTTGTGTGTGGATTACGGAGAAATTTGAATGAAGTCTTGATCGGGGAGGCTCTATATACGCACTTATGTTATGGATATCTTTATGTCAGTCCGTGCAACGTGGTTCGCGGCCCCGGCCGGAGCGGCTTGGAGCGGCAGCCGGTCATTGAGTAAATGTAGGCTACTTTATACTTTACAGGAGGAGGAGTACTTCCAATTTTCAATACTTCTACTTCTACTCCACTACTTCTCAGAGGCAAATATTATACTTTTACTGCACTATAATTATTTATTATATATATAATTATTGTTTACAAAACTCACATTAACCACTTCACACCCATACAAGATTTGTATTTGTGAAATGGGACATTCTGCATAATGAATATTAGCCTACTTTCTACTTTTGGTACTTTAAGTACATTTTGGTGCTCCGTGGCGGGGCGGGTTATGAAAAAAACCTGACCCGCGCATCACTGCCCCCCAGAGGTGTCCCCGGACCCCACTTTGAGCACCAATGCGCTCATCTTCAACAGGAGTTGGATGGGATGAATACATAATGAATACATAAACGCATTTTGATTGGTCAAAGGTCTAGCAGTCACCAGCGAATTTCCGCAAAATATGACTGCTGTCCGAATAAATAAAAGACGCATTTTCGAATTAATGAGGCCATAACATAACATAAATAATGGGAACAAACGATACCGAATAAACTTCAGTAATATTGCTCTGGCGGAGCTGCAGCTGATATAGATATAGAATGGCCACTCCGGTTGGGTCTCAGAAGTGTGTGAGTGATAAACGTAAATTATATAATTAATTTGGCCTGCAATTATCTAATGCTGCCAGAGAGAACCACAATGTTCTCTATTTCTCGCAAAAGTCTAGAAAGACATGTGTCCATGGCACGTCAGTGCGCCCCAGCCATGATTTTTTATTGTATAATAGAAGGCATGGGCATTTTAGCATTTTTGGTTGTGCATGTTATAGTGCCCTTGATATCAAAACGTTTCCCCGTTAGTGGTGCGTAAAAGTGTGGTTCTTTTCGGTGAAATGACATTGTGCGCATCGGGCGCATCTGCTTTCGGGGATTTGAGTCAAAAATGATGATTCTGGCATTTTAGGGATGAGATCTGATTTGACAACTGTTTGTCTTATATTAGGAGGATGTTTGTAGACAACTCTGGGCATGTCCTTGAAAGTAGTGGCCAATTTTGGGTCGCTACTGAGGATATACCAATGTTCCTTTATTGTGCGTTCAAACTCCTTACTGGGCTGAATATTGTACAATGCATAAGGGAGCGTTACATGGGGAGGCATCCCGTTCGGACTGTAGGGTATAGTCCGAACGAGTCTGTTTGGTCTGGAGTCACCTGAATACAGGAAAATTAACTAGAGAGTTCACAGAATAAATACAATTTTGAATTAGAGCAATCTCTTGAGAAATGACATGGTGTCGGGGAACTGAGGCAAGAGGAGGCATCATAACATACACCGGACCCGACATTGGTATCATAGGCCTACTGTAGGCATAGGCCTATAGCTTTGTATTGCCTTGAAATAAAATATTATTTGACAGACATGGCTATAGCCTACATGTTACTGATTATTTGGAATGTTATATTATTGCAACCGCTGCAATATTGATTGTAATGGATGCATAAAACTCAATGGAGGGAAAGGGCGCGCACAGTGCACCATGCGTAATGGAGCGAGGGAGGGAGTGCTATGACATATAACAACGGTAATAACAACGGTTATAACAACGGACTAATGTTAAAGTCCGTTGTTACTCACGCCATAATCCTCTCAGGAGCATTGCATGTAAAATCCAAGACATATACAGTCAATATAGTCTAATAGGCTGCTTTTAAATCTACAATAAAATGACAACGGATTGTCCCCTCTCTCCTGCTTGTCGTTCCGTGATGATTTTTACTTTTCTCTCACCATCATGCACTCTTATAATATCAACCATTAAGCACAGTCAGCTGGCTGGTGTCAATTATCTTTCTATACTCAATGACAGCTGCATGGAGGAGACTCAGGAGAGTAGACCTCAAAACAATAAAATAACCAAATAAATATCCTAGGCTAAATTTCGTATACCGGGCAATTATATCAATGAGAGAGCGAGAACGAGAGAGAGAGAGAGAAACGGAGCGAACGGAACCATTCAACACCATACAGGTTCGGTTTAGCTCAGGATAGACAATTCATATTTTTTTCCTGCCCTTTGATAGGCTATACTGAGAGAACATTAAATTACAACTAGATAGATACAGTGAGTGTGTCCAATCCTACTACAACAGCACTACAAGGGACATTCATTCCAATATAAGATAAAGTTGCAGCGGGGATATCATTAGGCTATACATTAGAGGCAGCTGCGCATCATTGTTAAAGTAACACATTTAACATTCGACCCATGAACTTCGACGCTGACGGCCCCAACGGAGGTTGCACCCTCCGTTTTTAAAAAGAATCCTGCAAGGATGACAGACCCTGCATTCAACCCGTGTGTGCACCGTGCGCTACTCTGCGCAGAAAGAGGGTTCCCGTCACAGTGAATGAGTTACAGCATGTTTCAAAGCTTTTTCATAATAATACAAGAACAACGTGACATTCGGCATAATGAGTAGCCTATACGTTCTACTTAAGTATATTTTGATGCCAATACTTTTGCCATAAATGAGCGTGCCTTCTTTCATAGACTGTAAGTGTTGCGCTCTCTCTCTCTCTCTCTCTCTCTCTCTCTCTCTCTCTCTCTCTCTCTCTCTCTTTCTCTCTCTCCATTTATTATAATGACCATGAGCGGTCCGGTGTTTATGTATTATTATTTATTATCATAATGACCATGTGCGAATGCGCAGTGACGTCATCGTACCTACATGAGAAATGTGACAAGTATTATAGGCTAGTTTTACCGTGTCTGGTACCAATACAAAAAAATAAACTGGTCTGAAATAGATAAATATATAGCTTACAATGGCGAAACAATATTATTTATTATTATTAGGCTATTTAGTTAATTTAATGCGGGGTATTTAGAAACAAATATTAATATCTAAATTGTATCAATGCCACTAACCTGGATACATGGATGTGATAATAATTTTATATTTTTTAGGCTACACGATCAAACAACGCGATGCAGCACATATATCAGGCCTCAGGCGTTCACATGATGCGGTGCAGCACACCACAATAATCACGCCTGCTTTCTGCGCTGAACGCACGCACACACGCACGCACGCACGCATAAAAAAAAAACAAGTCACATTACACGACACGTTCACACGCTGATGCAACACGTCACGCTTGCTTTCGTGTAGTGTATGCGCAGAACGCACGCACACACGCACGCACGCACGCATTAAAAAAATCACACGTTCATGTGACGCGTCAAGGTTTGACGTGGCACGGATCGAGCGCCATAGTGTGTGTGTGTGTGTGTGTGTGTGTGTGTGTGTGTGTGTGTGTGTGTGTGTGTGTGTGTGCGTGCGTGCGTGCGTGCGTGCGTGCGTGCGTGCGTGCGTGTGCGCGCGTGCGTGCATGCGTGCGTGGGTGAGTGTGTGCGTGCGTGTCTGTGGGTGTATGTACTGTATGTATGTATGTATGTATGTATGTATGTATGTATGTATGTATGTATGTATGTATGTATGTATGTATGTATATATGTATGTATGTATGTATGTATGTATGTATGTATGTACAGTATGTTTGTATGTATGAACGTATGTATGTATGTACATAGACTGCGTACGTACGTACGTACGTACAGTACCTGTAGCATGGGACGAACCATCAGCACCCACTCAGTAATCTGTCTGTGCTGTCCTCCTAATGGTGTGTCTAACCATTAATTGACAGCCAGCCAAACTCCCTTAAATCAACACAAGGAGTCAGGATGTAGCGTTCTAGCTCCAGTTTTACTGATTTGATTTTGTGCATGAACAAGGAAGTAAACTGAAAATACAGAAACAAGAAACACAAAATATTCCATCAGCAAACATTCATCAGACAAGAAGATAACCTTTCAAATAATGTAACTAAGTAAATACATTTACTTACAGATAATGCTTGCGTTGGTGAAACAAGGAGTAACAACATAATGCTGCAACAAACACTCATGTGCTGTCTACAAAGTGTGCTTCTGAAATGACTGAGCTTAGGGCTGTGCCTTGATTACTTCAATACAGAACAGGTGCTAATCTTCAAATCAAATGCACTCAGGCCAGGTGTGACCACCTCAATTACCCATCCCCAGTCCTACTGCTGCAATACCACATTAAACCAGTGGGCGGTGCTAAACATCAAAATAACTGCCTGGAGGCAGAACATTCCCCGTCTGGTATCTGAGATGCCATAATCAAACATTTACACATCAACTACTTAAATAACTCAAGTTCAGTCTTCTTTAAGCAGAAGAAGAATGACTTCCGTGACGGGTCTTAGGAATGTCTTTGGACTTTCTTGAGCTGTGGTCTTAACTTCGATCCTGCGTACCTTCCCATACTGGTTTGTAAAGGTTGAGGTTACCAGTGCTATGGGCCACTGGTTTCTTGCTGCTTGGCTGTCTTTCAACAGCACTACATCACCTTTCTGCAGGTTGTGGCGATCCTCGACCCACTTGCGGCCTTGATGTTTTTCAAGCTTGTGGTGATGGCGTACTAGTAGAGTAGAGACATGGCTGTGTTTAGGTAGAACTAGGGGGTTCTTCTCAGCATGTTCTAGTGGTGCATGGGGGGGTTCCATTTGGACAGCTTTTACGGCGATGTCCATAGCTTGAAAACTCTTGTCGGGGGTGTGAAGCTGTTTACACCAGCGCCACCCCGTATATCCTTTGGCATAATCTGCGGACGTGTGATGAATGAGCAGGCCAATGGCTCTCAATCATGATTCCCATGTAGAGAAGCGCTCAAACCGTTCTGTGGTGAGGTTTAGCCCTTGAACTTGGGTGTGGAAACTTGACACATCAGGCCGCACCTCGACATCCAGTTCGGGACTGATGAGTTCAAAGGACTCAGGTTCCTCTTGCATGTCCTTGTAGGGTCTATGAAGGAAAGCTGGTCCAGTCCTGGACGCATGATCAGCCGGATTGTGCTCTGTTGCGCTCTCTGCGTTGGTTTTGTGAGTGCTGATTGAACTACTCCGTTGTTCCCCGCCATGACACACTTTCTCTTTCGGGTCCATGAAACTGTTGCAGGGCGTCGAGTAAGAAGGATGCGCACCTTCTAATACGTGAGTCTTGAAGGTGCTCGCGTTAGGCTTGTGGGCATTTCCTAGACATACTTCCCCAACCACTACCCAGCCCAAGTCCAATCTCTGTGCGAAAGGGGCATTGTCTGGTCCGTTAACCTGCTGTCTTGCTTTGTGAACTCTTACAATGTCTCTTCCTAGCAAAAGAAGGATTTGGGCGTTTGGATCGAGCTCAGGGATGTGACCTGCCACAGATTTCAGGTGAGGATGGAAGAGAGCTGCCTTTGGGGTCGGTATTTCTGACCTGTTGGAGGGAATCTGACTGCACTCAATAAGTGGTGGTAAAGCAAGGGTGTCTCCTCCGTTTACTGGCTCTATCTGGAAGCCTTCAGCCTTTCTACCAGACATTTCGATGACTCCAGCACATGTTCTTAATGAATAAGGAGAGGAGTGGCTCTCGACATCAAATAGCTCAAAGAATTCTGGCCTTGCGAGTGAGCGATTGCTCTGATCATCGAGTACGGCGTACATAGTGATTGCCTTGTCACGCTGTCCCAGGGGAAACACTCGCACCAGACATATTTTAGAGCAGGACATTGCTGGCTGCCCGTTATCACAAATCTCTGTGCAGCGTGAGATGACAGTAGGGTAAGGTGTAGGATCTTCTTCCTCCTCGCTGTGCTCTGGTGTCGTAGTTGGAACCTTTGGTGCCTGAGGTGCTGGTCCTGCATGCATAGCGGTGATGTGGCGATCACTTTCGCACTCACTGCATTTTATAGAGGCCTTACAGTCCTTTGCTAAATGGGAGATAGATGCACAACACTTGTAGCATATCCCATGTTCACGGAGAAAAGCCTTCCTTTCATCCAGTGGTTTTGTTCTGAAACCGCGGCACTTCCCTAAGGGGTGTGGTTTGTGATGAATAAGACAATACTTTCCTGGATTCCCAACTTGCTTTGGAGAGCTGTTTGTGTCAGGTTCAGTATCTGGGGAGATGTCTGTCTTGTGGACTGACACTGGGATTCTTCCTGACCGATAGACTGGTTTGTCGTTGGTGGGAGGATTGCTATTGCTGGTGAGAGCGAAGCTTGGGTCGTTCCTGTTGTGTGCTTCGTAGCAGATAAAGTTTGTGAAGAAGGAGAATGGGGGAAAGAGGCCGTTGTGTTCAACTTTGAACCTGGAACCTTGATATAGCCATTTCTCCTGTAAGCCATGAGGGAGTTTATCTACTATTGGGTTAATGCCTCGAGCATTGTCCAGGTAGCCTAACCCGGGTAGGTATCCATCCTCTTTTGCAGACTGAATCTCCATGAGGAGGTCTCCAAGCTCTCTGAGTTTGATATGATCCTTACTAGAGATCATGGGAAACATGTCCAGTTTCTTGAAAAGAGCATTTTCGATTACCTCCGGTGAGGCATAACACTCACTCAGTCTATCCCATGCTTTCCTCAGTGCTGCTCCAGGATTATTGACATGCACCTGACGCATCCTCCTGACATGGTTGGATGATTCCTTGCCCAGCCACTTGGTTAAGAGGTCCAATTCTTCACTGGCTGAAAGGTCGAGACCTCTGATGGCGTTAAGGAAGGAAGACTGCCATGCCCTGAAACTCTCAGGTTGGTCGTCAAACTGGTTAAGCCCTGTAGTCACCAGCTCCCGGCGTGCTAAATACTTAACAAAGTCTGCCATCCCAGGGGTCTTAACTGGGTCAGATTGTGCGGGGTAGTGAAGGGGAGTATAGGACTGGGCTGAAGTGTTCAAATACTGTAATTGTTGTTTGGCATGGGGCTTATTGTCTTTCTGATAGGTCTTATTTGCATGAGGAAGTGTTTTGGAGGGTGTGAGGTCAGCAACTGGGGTATGCTCTTCAGGCATTTTGACAGGCTTAGTGGTAGTGGGACTAGGTTCGGTATCCAAATATGGTGTTCCCCATGTAACTAGGCTGTTGACAAGTTGGTTGGGCGGAGGAGCGGGACCATCAGGAGATGAGATTAACTCACTCTTTAACTCATTTTGTTGTTTTATATATGCACTTGTGCGATCATCGATCTCTCCCTTTGAAGACTTCTTACTGTGTTTGCTGTGATGTGATCTGTTGTCCCCTTCAGCTGCTTCCAACACCTCTGCCTGTGCACTGGCAGCAGCTGCTTCTCTCTGGGCAGCCAACGTTTCCAATTCAACATCCACTCTTGCCTTCTCCAGAAGATTGTGTGCATCCTCCATTTTCTGTCTCGCCTCTCTCTCAGCCTGCTCCGATTTAAGCCGAGCTTCTCTTTCAGCCTGATCCAGTTTGAGCTTAGCCTCCTGTTCTGCATATAATGCTCGTACACGTGCTGCTTCTGCCCTAGCACGGGCCTTTGCTGCAGCACTGCCTGAAGATGTAGATGTGCGGTTGCTGCTTGAGCTGGCTTGAGAGCTTGTCTCCTCTTTGTTTTTGTCCATTGTGCAACTTTGCAGTGTCTAATATGTTGTAGTGGTTGAAGTTGCACCAGCCGGTCGCTTATCTTTTACTGTGCTGTCCTCCTAATGGTGTGTCTAACCATTAATTGACAGCCAGCCAAACTCCCTTAAATCAACACAAGGAGTCAGGATGTAGCGTTCTAGCTCCAGTTTTACTGATTTGATTTTGTGCATGAACAAGGAAGTAAACTGAAAATACAGAAACAAGAAACACAAAATATTCCATCAGCAAACATTCATCAGACAAGAAGATAACCTTTCAAATAATGTAACTAAGTAAATACATTTACTTACAGATAATGCTTGCGTTGGTGAAACAAGGAGTAACAACATAATGCTGCAACAAACACTCATGTGCTGTCTACAAAGTGTGCTTCTGAAATGACTGAGCTTAGGGCTGTGCCTTGATTACTTCAATACAGAACAGGTGCTAATCTTCAAATCAAATGCACTCAGGCCAGGTGTGACCACCTCAATTACCCATCCCCAGTCCTACTGCTGCAATACCACATTAAACCAGTGGGCGGTGCTAAACATCAAAATAACTGCCTGGAGGCAGAACACTGTCAGATGTGTGCTGGCCTCCCACATACCCAACAGCCTTCGCAGCAGAAGGGCAACAACTTGCCACCCTTCATACATAGTACATATATATAGTATATACATATATATATATTTCTGGGTAGCATAATATCTGACACCTGCACAATGACTTTTGAGATCCAAAACAGACTCAAACAAGCCTCAACATCATTTGGTTGTCTAAAAGGAGAAAGGTTTTCCAGAACAACAACCTCAGTCTTCACACCCAAAGTGAGTGTATACATATACAGGGCAGTATGCATCTCCACATTACTATATGTGTGAGGCATGGCCCATCTACAGCCGTCATCTCAGAAGAGTGGAGGCCTTCCATGTGAGATGCCCCTGGAAGATCATCAGCATCACTTGGGAGAACAGGGTGCTGGAACCGGCAGGCAGTTGCAGTGTGGAATCTAGACTCTGAACCACCATCAACTCAGGTGTCTTGGGCCTGAGTTATTAGCATGGCCTGTCACAGACACCCACGCAAAGTCCTCTATGACGGCCAGCTACACTGACCAGCTGGTGGGCGGAAGAAGCAATTCAGACCAAATGAAACCACACTGAAGAGATGTAAGGGCGGATTCACACTATGGTCCCGGGTGCGCACCCTGGACCACTTGGCTGATGTTGTGATAGTGTGAACGTTGCGTATCGTTCCCCGAAATGGATCACCGTACCGTACCCGAAACCAGCTCCGGAGGTAGTCTCGGATCCGGATCATGCGTATTCGAGTACGGAACGATGCAATGTGAAGCCATCCTACCAACAAGAGGAAGTGGACTGCTAATCATATATCATTTATATATTTTTATAATGACACATTATTTTAGCTGGGTTATACCTTCTCATAGTTCTACTTGAATGTTGACAAGAAATAATAATCCCGCTAGTGTTTGAGTAGCGCGAGCCGTGAAAAATAATAAACAAAAAACACATGTGTAGCGAACGGGTATATAAGGATAAATATACTAAGGATTAGTCCGTGACGTCACTGCTAAAATACCAAGGATGCGTCCGTGACGCCAATATCATATTAACAGAGACAACGTTACATTTCGAGGTTTCAAAGACCAGTGCACACACTGCTTTGTTTGTGTATTGTTGATCTGTTGTTATTATAACTCAAGTCAACGTCAGGAACACAGTCAAACTTTATTATTCACTCTAGAGTGACTTTTCTTCTGTGAATGCCATTCCCTCTACCAAAGCCCCATAGTCCACAGCGCCCCCATGAGGCACATATTTACCATTACTGTTAAATGAAATGGTCTCGAGTCTTGGCCAGTGTGAATGCTGGCCAGCTGGGAGAAGCCAAGCGTACTCGGGAACGGTTTGATTCAAACGGACCCAGTCTGAATCCGCCCTAAGATCAGCCCTCTTCATTGGAGATATTTGCTTCCTGCCGGACTGTGTCACTCCTCACAGTGCATGAAGCATATGGAAAACCAGTGCACACAACACTGTGCAGCAAAGCCTGCAAAGAGCCATCGCTCGCAAAATGCCTTGACAGTTTTTGTTATTGTGATGTTGCAAACAGTACTTGGGGGTCATGTAACATCTAATAGTTTTAAACTGTAAAAAACAAACACATGATAACAGCCACAACCTGTGTTTTTAAACACTGTGTTATACCACCGGCAGTGGTGGAAAAAAAAATTACTTAAAAAGTAAAAGTATCAATACTGCAATATAGAAGTACTCTGTTACAAGTAAGAGTCTGGAATTAAACATTTACTTGAGTAAAAGTACAAAAGTATTGGTATCAAAATATACCAAAAGTAAAAGTACTAAAATGTTTGAAAATAGCAGATCTACAAGCACACAACGCGTCGCGGTGCGACGTGTTGTGAGCTTGTAGATCATAATTGTAGTGGAGTAAAAGTACAATATTTGCTTCTTGAGATGTAGTGGAGTAGATGTAAAAGTACTGATAATTTGAAATACTCCAGTAAAGTAAAAGTACCTCAAAATTGTTCTTAAGTACAGTACTTGAGTAAATGTACTTAGTTACTTTACACCACTGACTACCGGACGCAGTAATTGTAATTTGTGCTTTGGATAGAAGCGCTATATAAATGCACCATTTACCAATTTACCATTTAATATTAAGTATATTGTACAGTTTCACTTTTAGCAGATTTATATGTATTATGCAACATTGTATTCGAATAATTCAATAATATTTGTATAATATTGGGTAGCACTTTCTGTTATTGATAATGATCAAAAACTTGAACTTTGACCTATTGTATTTGAAAAGAGGGTATAGGGTGTTAAGACATGGATCATGTGCTGGAGTGGTTGTGGATGAGGGGCCCAATTTGGGCCTGCCTGTGATCTCACTCACCACCACATGACAGGGGCCTGAACCTCAATAATAATAAATAACTAGTGGGCAACAGAGTGAATTCTGGGGCTAGAGTGTGTTATGCATACAACCACAGATCAAAGCATGCAGGCAATTCCACTCTGCCCTAAAAGCATCATGGGAAAACACTAACAGTCAGAACATCAAACAAACATTATGGCCACACGTGAGTGTTACTATTATTTTTTAATATAAATTATTATCTAAAATCAGTGGGTGACTAGTTGGCAAAATAGTGCACATTACGGCGCACGCACGCACGCACGCACGCACGCACGCACACACACACACAATTCAATTCAATTCAATTCAAAGGGCTTTATTGGCATGAGAAAACATACGTTTACATTGCCAAAGCACACACACACACACACACACACACACACACACACACACACACACACACACACACACACACACTATTTTGATGAAAGGATTGTTACGTGGTAAGTCCTGCCCATACTTCTGCCTCGGCCCAGATGGGTGTTGTGAAAGATTACGTAGGGGCATACGTTGGCACAGCTAGGGATGGCACAGCACTGTGTATAAAACTTAGCAACTGGACAGAGGATTTAGAAAAGGGGGGAGGGGGTTAGAAAGAGGAGGGCAGTCATGAGGGCTTCTCCAGACATACACCTGCTTTCATACTCGTACTTGATCTTGATATTTTTCTCTTCATTCTCTGCTTTGTCTTCCTCACCTTCCTCTTCTTGTGAGTTACAGGCACAGGTTCATCTCAACAGATTTTACAAGGCTGGGGACTTTGTTCTGGGTGGTTCATTTTCAATCCATCAAGCGCTACCAGTGTTAGGTGATTTGTCTTACACCTCCAAGCCACAGCAGGAAACCTATTGCAGATGGTGAGTATCACAAATAGCAAGCAAGAGAGCGGGGAACTTGTTTTGATAGATTATGTTGTGTATCTCTACAAACATAAATATTCAATATTAGGCCTACAGTGGACTTTTCTGTGTTAGGTTTGCCCTTAAGCGGTTCAGGGAGGCCCTGACCATGATCTTTGCCATTAATGAGATCAACAAGAACACCAGCCTACTACCCAATGTGACTCTGGGATATGAGCTGTATGATAGTTGTGCCAAAATGAGAATTGCACTCGATGGAGCATTGTCAGCGATCAATGGGAGAGAGGAGCGGTTTCAATTGAATGAGAGCTGTGTTGGGTCCCCTCCAGGGCTCGGACTATTAACTAATCCTCACACGCAAAGTTCTATTGTCATCGCTAGTGTATTATGTTTGTACAGCGTGCCCATGGTAAGTTTCATACTTGAATCCCTTTTTACCATCACCAATTTGATTATGCTTTGTTTTGATTCTTTTATTTAGCCTGTTTATTTTTTTTCACAGTTTGAAATACATATCATATGTGCATTTACTTGTAGCTTGCAGGCAGAGAATGTGAGTGGGGCAGGCAGATTTTACATGGAGTGTGAAGCAGGTTTTCAGATGGCCAGAGTCACCTGTGTAAGCACTGTTCACACCGAGCACAATAACTATAACGATAACTATAAATGTGTTGTTTTTAAAATCATTCTTACTGAAGTGGGTGGCAGAGTCCACATGCATGTGCCTTTCAGCACCACCGAGATAGAGATAATCTCTCTCTCTCTCTCTCTCTCTCTCTCTCTCTCTCTCTCTCTCTCTCTCTCTCTCTCTCTCTCTCTCTCTCTCTCTCTCTCTCTCTCCTCTCATTGAGTGCCTGTGTGTGTGTGGCTCCCCCCTCCCCTACGGCTCTCTGAATGTTCACTCTGTGTGTCACTAAAGAAACCTCATACCAAGGAAACCTTGTATGTTTGTGTCGCTTCTGATTGAATCGCTGTTCTGGGTAGGTATTATGTACTCTGTTTCATTTACTCAACTAGCTTTTGTGTATTTCTGTTCTCTTTTGAGTATTTAAAGCACTTTTTGCTCTTACTTGAGAAATATCATTTTAAAGTAACAATATTCTTACAGGAGTACAGTTAACTTGTCTAACTTGTCTATATAGCCCGTCTCGCGCTCTCTCTCTCTCTCTCTCTCTCCCAACCCCTCCGTGTGGGCTCTGACACAGAAACAGGCTCACACAGCTGAACTGTGCAGATGTTACTGTTTGGTGCCACTTACAGAATGTAACGTTCATCAGTGTGGATTCCCACATAATTATTGTTATTGTTACAGCTATAGTTATTGTGCTTGGTGTGAAAAGCACAACAAATGTCCCCGAGTCCATATTCACAATATTATGTATAATATTGTAACCTTAACCTTATCTATCAATCACTGTGATCAATATAAGGTTACAACAATAATATAAAATGCATTTCGATCATGTTTCTGTCATTCAAATGTATCTGGAATCCGCAAAGTCTGATGGTTAATTCCTTTGTCAGTTTTTCTTTTTTTCATCACTCAATCAAATGATAGGCTACAATTTTAAATTGAATTGTCGACTTTCTGCTGCTTATACCACACTCATTTAATGAGTCTAGTCGAATGCTTTCAGGGGAGAGAGGGGTAGAGGGGGGTGGGGGGTGTTTATACCACAATAGTTATTGTTGTATTCTCATGCTCATAATCTCTGCTTGCATGAGGCATTTGTTAAAAAAAGAGCATATTTCAGATGTTTTGTACCTTTTGCAGGTCAGTTACGCTTCCTACATGAACCAGAGGTGCCCCTCCTTCTTTACAACAATCCCAAGGCCCAGATTTGCGGTGACTTTCTTAAGATGTGTCGATATCAAGTAGGCTAGTAAATTACTGCTGGTGCTGATCGGTCTTTAAAGACCTATTATTGACAGTGTCACTGTCAAAAGAGAATGATTAGACCACTTCCTTTTATTTGTGGAATCTGGTGATTCATTCACTGACGTACTGTACCACTATGTGATTAATAACACTTCCCCATTCTGTAATCAATCAGCAGGAGCACGTTTTTATCTCGCTTATGAAGTGGTTTGGATGGACATGGTTTGGAATAGTGATTAGTACTGGTGTAACAATCGACCGGTTTGCGCTGGAACGGTCTGGGTTGGGTTGTCTGGCATACCTGGAGGTTGTGCCCAAGAACGCTGACAATGCTGAAATTCAGAGGATTGTCACTGTGATGAAGAAATCAACAGCTCGTGTTGTCATTATACGTCTACCGTATATGGCAATACTCATGAATGAGGTTGGAGTTATGATAGTTAATTTGGGGATTCATAATTTTATATGGAATGTAGAATATTCTCAGGTTCATCATTTTGTAATTGTGTGTTATTGTTTTTTTGTTTTGTTTTGTACACTGACTTTTTCTTATTTTTCTTTTGCTTTGGGTCTTGTAAGTAGGTTAATTATCTGCACAATAAGCAAACAGATAATCACACCATTCACACATCTCAATGCTATATGCTACCTAATTGTTTTAACGTTTGTCTGTGGGTTTTATAAATATTTTTATTTAACCAGTGAAAAGTATTAGCAATGATATACTCCAATATATTTTGTTCAACACAACAGCTGGTAAAGCAGAACGTGACAGGTCTGCAATGGATAACCGATGTGACCACGACGACAGCCGAACATCTCCTGAGGAGACCAGAGTACATGCCTGTCATGACAAGCCTGCTGGGTACAGCCTTCCACCATGGAGAGATACCAGGTCTAAAGGACTTCTTGTCAAAAATACATCCTTACAATATCCCTTACAACATCTTAGTGAGTCTTTTATTTTCATTTAGTATTTAAGCTCCAATTTCAAACTGTGTGTTTTAAAGTAATTCACATTGTATTTTATTTATGCTTAAGACTTCATGGTGTTTCTTCAGGTGAGAGAATTTTGGGAGATTAATTTTAAGTGTACATTTGCACCCCTTCCACCATGGTGGGATTTACCGATTTGTACTGGACAAGAGGACCTAAACAATGGAGTCAATGCTTTTGGAGACATTTTGGATATGTCAACAGTAAGGTCAGAGTATAATGTGTACAAGTCTGTATATGCTCTGGCCCATGCCCTCCATGACATGTTACAATGTGTGCCAGGAAACGGGCCTTTCATTGGGCACAGCTGTGCCAGTTTGCATACAATACAACCATGGCAGGTGTGGTATTAATTCACAGTTTCTGTGAATGTTTTTAGTTGGACTCTGGAAATTAAAGGCGTGTGTGTCTTTGTTTTAATCATATTTGTTGATTAAAACAAAGACACACACACACACACACACACACACACACACACACACACACACACACACACACACACACACACACACACACACACACACACACACACACACACACACACACACACACACTTTTTTCCAAGTATAGTGTATATGTGTATTGTTTACAGGAGATTTAATATTTTTGTGTGTGTATACACAGTCACACTCATAACTCATAATTTTGCTCATCACCATTTCTAGCTTTCGTATTACCTGGAAAAGGTCAACTTCACCACATCAATTGGGGAAAAAGTATCATTTGATGAGAATGGTTATGCTTTACCGATCTGGGATATTGTGAATTGGGTGTGGCTCCCTGATGGAAGTGTAAAGGTTCAGAATGTAGGTGTGTACAAGGAAACAGCATCCGGAGATGTAGAACTCATCGTTGATGAAGACAAAATCTTCTGGAACTTTGATTCCAAAAAGGTCACTTCCGCTTTCTGAAATAGCTAATGTTGAGCTCATGATGTGAATGTAATTTAGTTTAAGACTGAAATTGACTATGGTTACTTCACTCTGTAGCCTGTTCGGTCAGTGTGCAGTGAGAGCTGTTCTCCTGGAACCTGGAGGGCCTTAAGGAAAGGAGAACCTGTCTGCTGCTTTGACTGCATTGCTTGTACTGAGGGAGAGATCAGCAATCAGACAGGTTGGTTTACATTAGTCCATACCCGGGGATATTCACACCCAAACTACATGCAGACTAGAGACTAGGGACTGCAACTTTCATCTGGCACCCATGTTCTTGTAAGCATGATATTATTTTATAACGCTATTAATAATGATTACTACAATATTCGGCCACTCCCCAGGCATGCATTTACATCAAATAGATTACATTGCATATAGATCATTGTTAGAAGCAAAGAACTAAACACACAAACAACACAGACTCTCTGAAACCAACGTTGCCATTCAGCATGACTTGAAGCACGTTGCAACTGTCTCAGCCTAGAGTGACCAGTGGTTCTGCAACTCCCAAAATAAATCTTGCGACCCCACTACAACTGACCGATCTATAGATACATAGAGCGTGATTGTTCAGTGTGTGTATGATACCATGCACTGAACAATCACGCAAACTCCGCTGGTTTATCAATGTGATTTGGATGTTTGGTGTAAAAATGTACCTCTTCATTGTGACCCAAAACCGTGGAGCACAGTAGTCTACATTTGGTCTTAGCCATTGCATACGTAACATAGCAGGTGAATCCATATTGTATAGTGGAGTCTGAACATTCTCTGGCTAAGATGTTTTGATTATTGATTTAGAAAAGTGCCAAATCCAAAATGGCTCCTGGTGCCATCGTGAAAATGTAACTTCTGAACCAGAGCACCAAGAGTCATGTATAAAGACACTTTTTCATGTAAGTCGACCATGAGGATTCCTATTTATTTTACATAGTTTTATATTGTAACATAATTTTGACCCATAAATCCAAAATGGCCGCCATCCAGTAGAGTGGAAATGTTATAGACTGGTCAATATATGAAAAATGTAACTTCCGGAAAGGCGTCATATTCAAGATGGCGTCCAAGTTGGCTGCCGGGAGCTTAAAATTGCTATATTTCTATTACTACTAAACCTAGAAAGATGGTTTTGGTGTCTAACCCTAGTTTTTATGGCTCAAAGAATGTGACTGAATCAGTGAAATTACCATCAGTTATTTGTTAATTTTTCCTACTAAATGTTCCCCCCAGGCTAAGCTGTTGCCACTAACCTTACATCAACAGTAATGTTGGAAAGCCTTGTTTCTATTTACTGTTCAGAGCACAGATCCGATCTAGAGCCCGTCTACTATATCCAGTATTTTCCATGCACACATACATGGAGCCTTTTCCGTAGACAGGAACTACAACCTGCAAAGCGTGTTGATCCCAATCTACGTTGACACAAAACCGTTGCCTCTTCCGCTAGTCCCTTCTTTCGCCGTCATCATCATTATAGATGAACAAAGTGCTTCTCACTGGTGCTGGTTATAATAATGGGCTCAAAGCATAGAAATTGGGCCTATTAATGTCTTCCTTCACAGGTCTTACCAATTATACTTATTAAGGCTGTTCCATTTAGTGTAGCACAGTGGTTATCAAACTTGTTTTAATTTCAAGGACTGCCATAATTCTCAGAGTTACCTGGACCCCACTTTGAGACCCACTGGTGTAGCAGAGTGTTTCCAGTGAGCCAACATGCACAATATCAGCACCCCGACTCTGTTTGACCAGAATGGAGCAGAGAGTTAATTACTATAATTGGTAACGCCTGTGAAGGAAGTAAGGAAGAGGCCCAAGTTATTTCCAATATGACAGCTGTGCGTACAGCATATTGCTTTTGTAAGAAAGATTTTTGCTAAGATTAAACAAACTAATAAAAAACGAACACATTCTCTCCCTGGTGGGATTAGCCCCAACAATTACGTCATTGTCAGGGAGCATCAGAGTACCGTTCGTGTGCACACATCATTCAGAAATCAGTGTTTTTGTCTCCGCCAGGCCGAAGGCATGGCGAGAGAGTGTGCTTTACCCTCCGTCCGTCCGTCCTGTCCGTGTGTTACCACCAAATCTTCGGCACCGTTGGCCCGGTCGCTGCGAAACTGTGCACACATGGATGCCAATTCAGAACCTCTGCCTCAAATTTTTCACATGGGCCTGTTATAGCGCCACCAGGAGGCCGATTTGTGCAAAACCCATTTTTTCACATTACTCCTACAGTTTTTAACCAAACGTCATGCAAATCGGTACACAGTATCTCTATGGTCATGTGATCAACCCTGATCTGTCCGATTTCCCATATTCCATCCTCATTGGTTAAGGTTGCCATCCAAAGTTTGCAGGATTGGTCCGTTTTGAACAAACTGCCTCAAACCATGAACGCAGCTTGCGATTTCCGTGAAATTTCCCACGCACATTCCCACTAGGCCGAGGAAGAAATGCCACCCTTTTCACATTGGCCTGTTATAGCGCCACCAGCAGGTCTAATTTAGCAAAACACATTTTTGGAACAAAATGCCTCAAATCATGAATGCTGTGTCTGATTGCCGTGAAAGACATAAGAATAAATGCCACCATTTTCACATTGGCCTATTATAGCGCCACCAGGAGGCCAGAATAACATACCTGACCTGTGCTCCGAGGAGCACTTTTTCTAGTTTTTTCTCCTTTTCTTTTGTAGAAAGGAGGCCATAGAACCCCCCAAAAAGACCAAGAACTAAGACTAAACTAAAACTAAAACAATTTTTGTTCCGTAGTTGGAGTTGACAACTTGGAAGCAAAGGCATCACATATCCATTAATTCCCAGTCAATGCCCATGTGCAAGTTCAGATCGATAACTGAGATAAATGGATGAAGGAAGACAGACAGACAGACAGACAGACAGACAGACAGACAGACAGACAGACAGACAGACAGACAGACAGATGATAGGTTATCTTGTTGGTTAGCACCAGCAAAGAGGGAGTTGCAGTTGTCATCTCCCGCCTGGACTACTGCAACTCCCTCCTTGCTGGTGCTCCGGCATCTGCCATGAGACCTCTGGGGCTTGTTCAGAAAGCTGCGGCTCGTCTGGTGTTCAACCGCCCCAAGTTCTCCTACACAACTATCCTTCTCCGTTCTCTACACTGGCTCCCCGTAGCGTCTCGCATCCAGTTTAAAACCCTGGTGCTAGCCTATAGGGCAGTGAAAGGAACAGTTTCTTCTTACCTCCGGGCTATGGTCGATGCTTACACCCCTGCCCGACCACTTCGGTCGGCCACCTCGTGGCGACTGATCGCCTTGTCGCTCAAGGGTCCTTCAGGCCGATTTACACGGTCAGAACTTTTTTCTGTTCTGGCCCCACAGTGGTGGAATGAACTCCCCACTGATGTCAGGACAGCAGAGTCACTGCCCATCTTTCGCCGCAGGCTGGAAACCCACCTCTTCAGGAAACACTACCCTTCATCTTCGCTTTGCCTACAGTACTTGTTGTTAACTAGTTGTACAAACTCTTGTTTTATTGTTTTATTGTATCTTGTTTATTCGATACACTTACTTGTTTTAGCTCTTGCTCATTCGATTTTCCTATTTTGTCTCATCTGATTATGAAAGTAGGTAGCTGATATATTGCACTTTTACTTTAGCGCTAGGTATACTCTTGGTTGCTTGTTTTAGAAGAGAATGCACTTAAAGGACGACTTCACCACTTTTCAACATATCTTCATATAATAGGTCCTCACTAATGCTCATGATAAAATGGTACAATTTTTTTCTAATCAGTTTGTGTCTCAGAGGAGGGCTGTAGACAGTTCAGAAACCCGTCTACCAGTGACATCATCGATGGGGAATCCAAGCTAATAGATACTGCAGGCTTTGTATTCCTGGAAAGTTGCAATGCAATAATAGATCCCATTGTTCTCGCCTTAATAAAAATCTGAATAAAAAAAATGTAATCTTTTTGGAAAAAAAAATCTTGCCTAACGATGATGTCACTGGTAGACGGGTTTCTGGACTGTCCACAGACCTCCTATGAGACAGAGACCAAGTAGAAAAAAATTGTATAATTTTATCATGAGCATTAGTGAGGACCTATTATATGAAGATAGGTTGAAAAGTGGTGAAGTCGTCCTTTAATGCTTCTGGTGATTAGTAGTTTCGTTCCCTACCTATGTTGAATGCACTTATTGTAAGTCGCTTTGGATAAAAGTGTCTGCTAAATGACTGTAATGTAATGTAATGTAATCTTTATTATGATACTTTACTTGTCTGTCCCATTAATGCCATCTTTATACCAGGTTGCAGACCCGGTCTATAGATACACTTCATTTAGTCGTGACTTTTTCCTCATTGGCTGTTTTTTTTTAGCCAATGGGGGCTCAATGTACTCTCAGAATATGGGATCTAAAGACGAACCAAAATACTGTGTTCGGCCACTGTATGTACTCTATGGTAAGTGGCGCTGTTGCTTAAAGGTTTCATGACATTCAGTTTTACCACACATTAAAAGTCTTTGCCATGGTCCTTCAAACGTGTATAAAAAGTTTTAACTGAAAATTCCACTCTAGTGATCCATGGCATGTGTTTTTCTCTCACATTTCTAAAGCCTTTTCAACTGCAATGAAAAAAGAAATCTTTGCCTGCGGGTGTTGCTGTTGAGGGATTTTGCCTATCAATCATCGCCTCTGCTCCGCGCCCCCCCAAAGGAAAGGATAGGGGAGGGGAGAGGCGAGGAGGAGAGTGGGCGGGATTAATGGCCTGTGACTTCACTGCCCAAGGGCCAAGCTCAGAATACTTTTCAGCCTAATTATTCAGAAAACCCCAGACCACAGAAAATCCACTGAATGTTCAAAGTTCAGATTCTTTGGGTGTAATTGAGGTCATAAAACCCCCCAAAAAACATAAAAAACAAAACAAAAGTGAAAATGAATGTCATAGAACCTTTAATGTCCTCTCAGAATATGGTATCTAAAAACGTTGCCATGTTTAGTGAGATAAATAAGCAACCTGGTATAATATGACTGTGTCATATCTTGTTTTTAGACTCTACAGAGTGCACCAGCTGTCCAGAGGACCTCTGGTCCAATCCCCAGCGTGACCACTGTGTCCCTAAGAGCATCGAGTTCCTCTCCTACCATGAGGCCCTGGGTATCTCCTTGACAACCATCTCATTGTTAGGCACACTTACCTGTGCCATTGTCATGGGAATCTTCATCTATCATAGAGACACACCCATGGTACGCGCCAACAACTCAGAACTCAGCTTCCAACTTTTGCTGTCACTCAAACTGTGTTTCCTGTGTTCACTTCTGTTCATTGGCCGTCCCAGGCTCTGGACTTGTCAGCTGAGGCATGCAATATTTGGGATCAGCTTTGTGCTGTGTGTATCCTGTATCCTGGTAAAGACAATCGTGGTGTTGGCTGTGTTCAGGGCCTCCAAGCCTGGGGGTGCAGACATTATGAAGTGGTTTGGTGCCATGCAGCAGAGAGGAACTGTTCTGGTTCTTACTTCCATCCAGGCAATAATCTGCACAGCCTGGCTTGTGTCTGCCTCACCAACTCCACATAAAAACACAGAATACAACACTGATAGGGTTGTCTATGAGTGTGAAGTCGGATCAACAGTTGGTTTTGCAGTGTTACTAGGTTATATTGGTTTACTGGCACTCCTCAGCTTCATCCTAGCATTCATGGCAAGGAATCTTCCAGACAACTTCAATGAAGCCAAGTTAATCACTTTCAGCATGTTGATCTTCTGTGCCGTGTGGGTAGCCTTCATCCCAGCATATATCAGCTCTCCAGGCAAATATGCAGATGTAGTGGAGGTATTTGCTATTTTAGCATCTAGTTTTGGCCTTGTGATGATACTGTTTGGACCAAAGTGTTATATAATGCTTTTGCAACCTGAGAGAAACACTAAGAAGTCCATCATGGGTCGCGGTGCCACGAAGACATAGAAGCAGACATTAAATTATGATTATTTTTTTCTGTGTGTATTTTATAACAATACATCTTTGATTTCTGAAAACATTATCAGTTATAGATTCTGTTTTCTATCAGATTAAACTAAAAGCAGTAATCCTGTCAGAGATGCCAACATCTATTATCTATCATGCAGACAAGTTGGTAAAAACTTTAGAATGTTTCAAATTTATGATTTTTCAGTCAGTTCACTTTAATAGCATTTCCTGAAATGATGCGAACTGTTTGTTTCAACCATTAATCATCCATTCATTTAACTTTAAATAAAACTGTGATGTCAAAGGATCTGCTATGATGTGTTTAATTCAATCATTTAGATTTCAATCATTTCAGTTAGGGAAATACTGTACATTTAATTCCATACTATATTTCAGTAACACATTTTACAATATTATCAACAAAAATGGAACTGCAAAACTTAATATCATTAGCCACTTAAACCCCATGTGGTTGAGCGGAGTCCCTCAGGGCTCTGTTAGTGTCAATTCTGTTTTTGCTCTACATTAAATAACTTAGCTGAAAATAGCAGATCTACAAGCTTACAACGCGTTCCACGTGATGCGTTGTAAGCATGATGTTGTGGATCTGCTATTTCCTTTTCATTTGTATTTATTTCTTTTGACAAAAACAATACAAGGTATCCAATAGCCATAGGATGTCAAAAGTACTTTTTTTCTTTTTGTGCCCTTACATCGCGGGTCCAACATACAATATGCAACATACAATTACATAACTCAAAAAAAATAAAAAAGATAATAAATAAGAATTATTCAATTCATATTGTAATTATGTTCCCTTGCTATCCCTCCTGGTACTCCCTCATGGTACATATGGTGTGTATACAAAAAAATCACACCCTGTGTGAAGGAAGCGGTGCCTTTGATGAGTGGCCTCCTGGTGGCGCTATAATAGGGCGGGGCGGGGCTTCGGCAATTAATGCTCGTCCCTATTGGTGGTGTAAGTCCACAAACCAAATTCGGACTGGGTGGCATGCTGCTAACTGGAGTTATGGCTGTTTGTAGCCCAGCCAATGACAATACAGAGGGGGCGGGGCTTCAGCAATTAAAGCTTGTCCCTATTGGTGGTCTAAGTTCACGTGGTAAATGTGTATTTGGTAGCATGCTGCAAAGTGGACTTATGGCTGTTTAAAGCCCAGCCAATAGGAAGACAGAGGGGGCGGGGCTTACTACATTTCAGTTCGTCCCTATTGGTGGTCTGAGTCCACGTACCAAATTTGTACTCAGTAGCATGCTGTGAACTGGAGTTATGGCTGTTTAAAGCCCAGCCAATGGGAAGACAGAGGGGGCGGGGCTTATGTAATTACAGTTGGTCCCTATTGGTGGTATTAGTTGGACTTGGTGGCATATGCTGCAAACTGGAGTTATAGCTGTTTAAAGCCAGTGTCCTCCTGGTGGCGCTATAATAGGGCGGGGCGGGGCTTCAGCAATCAATGCTCGTCCCTATTGGTGGTCTAAGTCCACATACCAAATTTGGACTTGCTGGCAAGCTAGGAACTGGAGTTATAGCTGTGTAAAGCGCTGTTTAAAGCCAGTGGCCTCCTGGTGGCGCTATAATAGGGCGGGGCGGGGCTTCAGCAATCAATGCTCGTCCCAATTGGTGGTGTAAGTCCACATACCAAATTTGGACTTGCTGGCATGCGAACTGGAGTTATAGCTGTGTAAAGCGCTGTTTAAAGCCAGTGGCCTCCTGGTGGCGCTATAATAGGGCGGGGGGGGTCTTCAGCAATCAATGCTCGTCCCAATTGGTGGTGTAAGTCCACATACCAAATTTGGACTTGCTGGCATGCTGCAAACTGGAGTTATAGCTGTTTGAAGCCCGTGCTCAAACGGACATCCAGGCTCAAACGGACAAACGGACATCCAGGCTCAAACGGACATACGGACATACGGACGGACATAGTCAAGAGTAGAGCGGCTGGCACCGCTAAAAACTAAACATTTGTTAACCTAGAGCTTGTCAACGTATCGATGGTGGTAGTTGTTTTATTTGTCCAGTAACGTCTTTAATTTAGTTATATGTTTAATCATAGGGCCCCATACCTGATCAAATTTTCCCGGTGATCCCCTCAGATAGATTTTTAGCGGTGCCAGCCGCTCTACACTTGACTATGTCCGTCCGTATGTCCGTTTGTCCGTTATGTCCGTTTGAGCCTGGATGTCCGTTTGAGCACGGGCTTTAAACAGCTATAACTCCAGTTCGCAGCATGCCAGCAAGTCCAAATTTGGTATGTGGACTTACACCACCAATTCGGACGAGCATTGATTGCTGAAGACCCCCCCCGCCCTATTATAGCGCCACCAGGAGGCCACTGGCTTTAAACAGCGCTTTACACAGCTATAACTCCAGTTCGCATGCCAGCAAGTCCAAATTTGGTATGTGGACTTACACCACCAATTGGGACGAGCATTGATTGCTGAAGCCCTGCCCCGCCCTATTATAGCACCACCAGGAGGCCACTGGCTTTAAACAGCGCTTTACACAGCCATAACTCCAGTTCGCAGCATGCCAGCAAGTCCAAATTTGGTATGTGGACTTAGACCACCAATAGGGACGAGCATTGATTGCTGAAGCCCCGCCCCGCCCTATTATAGCGCCACCAGGAGGCCACTGGCTTTAAACAGCTATAACTCCAGTTTGCAGCACATGCCACCAAGTCCAACTAATACCACCAATAGGGACCAACTGTAATTACATAAGCCCCGCCCCCTCTGTCTTCCCATTGGCTGGGCTTTAAACAGCCATAACTCCAGTTCACAGCATGCTACTGAGTACAAATTTGGTACGTGGACTCAGACCACCAATAGGGACGAACTGAAATGTAGTAAGCCCCGCCCCCTCTGTCTTCCTATTGGCTGGGCTTTAAACAGCCATAAGTCCACTTTGCAGCATGCTACCAAATACACATTTACCACGTTAACTTAGACCACCAATAGGGACAAGCTTTAATTGCTGAAGCCCCGCCCCCTCTGTATTGTCATTGGCTGGGCTACAAACAGCCATAACTCCAGTTAGCAGCATGCCACCAAGTCCGAATTTGGTTTGTGGACTTACACCACCACTAGGGACGAGCATTCATTGCTGAAGCCCCGCCCCGCCCTATTATAGCGCCACCAGGAGGCCACTCATCAAAGGCACCGCTTCCTTCACACAGGGTGCGATTTTTTTTTTCTCCAAATTTAGATACATCATGAGGTCTTTAAGCCATATACTGTAGATGCTTTAGGGGCCAGTGTTGATTTCCACTCCAATAATATCCTTTTTCTTGCTAATAAAGAATAAAAGGCAAGATTCTGCTTTATACCCCTCCCCATAAGTTGCTGATCTGATAAAACAAAAAAAACACCATCTCTGCACACGGTGACAGCTCTATGTTCCAGGATGACAGTGGCGCGTGTGTATTTTACTTGCTGCTTCAGTCTGCCAAACGACAAAAAGCTTACAGTTCCTTGTATTGCCAGGCGGTCTCTCATCCAAGTACTAACCAGGCCCAACCCTGCTTAGCTTCCGAGATCGGACGAGATCGGACGTGTTCAGGGTGGTATGGCTGTAAGCAACAGAAGCTGCGGCCGGTAGCCGTTATATAGATGACAGTGGCGTGTGTGTGTGTGTATTCTAGATGCTGCTTCAGTCTGCCAAACGACAAAAAGCTTACAGCACCTGGTATTCCCAGGCGGTCTCCCATCCAAGTACTAATCAGGCCCGACCCTGCTTAGCTTCCGAGATCGGTCGTGTTCAGGGTGGCATGGCCGTAAGCAACAGTGGCTGCCGCCGGTAAGCGTTATATAGATGACAGTGGCGCGTGTGTGTGTTTTCTAGTTGCTGCTTCAGTCTGCCAAACGACAAAAAGCTTACAGCACCTGGTATTCCCAGGCGGTCTCCCATCCAAGTACTAACCAGGCCCGACCCTGCTTAGCTTCCGAGATCGGGCGTGTTCAGGGTGGTATGGCCGTAAGCAACAATCAGTAGCCTATTGTTAGCTGATAGTTGGTCAGTTTGTCTTTGGGTCATAGCCCTATTGAAGGTAGTTTCACCCAAGCTAGGCCAATTGCTTTTTTAATTTTCTGGGAAGGGCCTGCACTCCTGGCAGACAATTAGCAATTTGTTGAAGTGGTCTTATACCACTTGCTCTGAAAGCGTTAGCTTTCAGGCGTCTAGCAAACGAAAGCCAGGTGAACAAAGGCAACAGGCGACTTTTTCAAACCTGACTTTGTCAAAGAACTACAGTACGAGGCGAGGCGGTGGTACTGGCCTGCTAATTTCCAGCAATTGGAATGAAAAGTGTGCCTAACAATGAATTGCAATTCGTTTCCCTGTTACAATGTTCTCCTTCCTCCTTTGAATGTCACGGTTTCGCATCCAGTCAAGCTCACCATTGCAGTTGTTTACACTCAGTCTGGCACTCAACAGTCAAACACTGGCACTCAGACATTCAAAATGGTGGTTCCCCCAAACCTGCTAATCCAAAATCTATGGGTTTTGTTTGGACAGTTCCTGAGCAGTAGGTCCCCAACAGCCCTGTTCATAATTACAGTGATGACTTCAAGCCATTCACGTTTGAGGGCATGGTGTCTTCGGTTGAGGAACCCAGTAGTAGAAAGTTGATTTGTATTTTGAGATACACTGGGTCCTTCCTGTTGACCGATGTGTTGCCTCTGTCAGATGCATCGTTTTCTGGATCATACAGCATCCCTCAGGGAATTGATATGCGTATCATTAAGGTTCCACTGCACCATGACACAAAACTGGTTTCTGGCTGTTTTAAGGTAGCTGTGCGCCCTGCTTTGCCTGTTCCTGGTATAGACCTAATTATGGGAAATGACATTGCTGGTGACAAGGTATATCCAGTGTTGACTGATCAGGCAAAGGTAAAATCACTGTCAGTACATATGCCTTCCGTTAACCTTCCAATTTCTTGTAAACAGATAATTGCTGCACAGAAAACCGATCCCACTCTAGATCATTGCTTCAATTTGGCTATTTCTTCTGTGGCTGCCAAGGGTAAACCAATAGCTTATTTTGTTGAAGATGACTTGCTAATGAGAAGATTGACATTGCCTGCTGCAACTGGCATGGATTGGGGTGTGGTGATTAAGGTGGCTGTGCCTACCCCCTTTCGGCACCAGGTGCTGTCACTGGCACACAAGACCCTTTGGTCTGGTCATTTACAACAAGGTGTTGAAACATTTATTTTGGCCTAAGTTGAGGACCTCTGTTGCCCAGTTTAGCAGAGCCTGTCGTATCTGTCAGGTAACAGGTAAACCTAACCAGACCATCCCCGCAGCTCCGCTCTGTTCTATCCCAGTTATGGGCGGACCTTTCAGTCATGTGATAGTTGATTGTGTTGGACCACTACCCAAGTCCCGTAATGGTAATCAGTATCTCCTTACTCTAATGTGTACGGCCACCCAGTTTCCCAAGGCTATTCCTCTTCGCGTTATTACTGCAAAAGCAGTAATTAAGGCCTTGACAAAGTTTTTCTCTACTTTTTGTTTTCCCAAGGTGGTCCAAAGTGACCATTGTACTCATTTCCTGTCCCGTGTGTTCAAACAAATTCTAGGGTCTCTAGGAATTGAGCACAGAGTCACTTCAGCCTTCCACCCTGAGTCACAAGGGGCACTAGAACGTTGGCATCAGACATTCAAGTCAGTACTGAGGAAATTATTGTCTGGAAGTGGGTAGTGCCTGGGATGAGGGTGTGCCTTTTGCCTTGCTTGCACTACGAGAGGCTGTTCAGGAGTCACTGGGATTCAACCCCTCCGAGCTGGTTCTTGGTCACACAGTGCGAGGTCCACTTCAGGTTCTGAAAGAGCAAATCCTGTCTCCTGACAAATTCATTAAGTCATATTGAAATATGTGAGCCAGTTTAGAGGGCGCATACATAGGGCTTGCTCTCTAGCTAAGAAGGCACTTGCCACCTCCCAGAGTACTATGAAGAAGCACTATGATGGAGTGCTGTTGCATGCTCCTTTTGTGTAGGAGATCAAGTGTTGGTCTGTTACAGGGTCTGCATTGTCCACTCACTTCTCAGGTCCTTACTCTGTGGTGGAGAAATTGAGTGACACCGATTAATGTTATCTATACTCCTAACCGCAGGCAGAGCACCCGTGTTTATCACATCAATATGCTCAAGTTGTACCATGCCAGAGCTCCAGATCCATCTGTGAGTAATGTTCCACTTGTCTCAGCTGTAGCTTCAGTTTCCACCGTGTTCAACACTGCTCGAGATGATGGTGGTCTATAAGCTTAGATATGCACCTCAGCAGTGTGCCAGGCCAGCTAATTCAGAAATATTGGCAGACCTGTCTTCCCATCTTGCCCACTTGCCTGTAGGGTAACGTGTGGATATTACTCAGTTAACTAGAAAATATTGTTCCTATAAAGAAACAATGTGGGCTCGCTTTAAAGCCCCCAAAAAATAATGAAAAAGTACAAATTCAGTTTCACTCTGTATCTCTGTCTTTGCGCTGTGTGTGGGTGTAGACTTGTTCTCCGGTTGATCAGATTGGGAGCGCCTGTTATCATTCATTGTCATCAGTTACACACCTGCTTGCATAGCTGATGGTAGTAAGGGGGGATGGAGGGGTATAGGGGGCAGGAGTGTTGGGTGTGGGGTGCTTCCCCCTGGCTCCAGTGAGCTTGTAGATGAGCTGTTTCCGATGGTTTACAGTATGTGTGTGTGTGTGTGTGTGTGTGTGTGTGTGTGTGTGTGTGTGTGTGTGTGTGTGGGGGGGGGGGTTGTGTGAGGTTATGTTGACCAATACATACCATTAGTGTTAAATTTACAAAATTATTGCCATTAAGATTTCACCCATTTACACACACATTCATACACCAATAGCGGAGGAAACCATGCAAGGCACCAACCTGCTCATCGGGAGCAATTAGGGGTTCAGTGTCTTGCTCAAGGACACTTCGACACTAACTCTGAGGGAGCCCGGGATCGAACTGGGAACCTCGCAGTTGCCATCCGGCCGCTGCCACCCTCTGTACTCACACTTTCCAAAAACTGTCAAGGTTCTCCCAAAATAGCAGATCTACAAGCTCACAACGCATCACATTGTGGACCTTTTTTTTTTTAATAGTTGAAGTATGACAGGGGGGGGGGGGGTCGGAGCTTGCAGTGTACAAATGTTTTAGCATCAAAGTATACTTTGAGTACCAAAGTAAAAGTACTCAATATTCAGAAATTAGAAGATGTACAAGCTCATAACGCGTCATATTGTAAGTCGCCTGTGTGTGGTCACTGTAGGTTTTGTATTAATAATAAATTCTGCAAAGTAATGTGGTAAAATGTATTAATCTGTGGGGCTATTTGCCCTTGTTTAAGGAGAATTAAGGAGTCAAGGCATTTCTTCTCCTAAGTTGATTTTATTAAGGAGAGAAGATAACTAGACGCGTCGCAATTCCGGGGAAATTGCAGAGTGTGGTTGCGCCGACGCGGTCGGGACTCCAGTAATACGCCGGGAGGAATACCGTCGGAGACTGCGCCAATTACATCGTCACGTCACTCCTGAGATCGCCTGCGTTTCATTTTGAGAGGATTGATCCCCCAAAAATCATGTTTTTGCATCAAACGGTTACGTTTCGAGCATTCGTGGCGCCCCCTATGGATCAAAGTAGAAATGCTTTTGGGGATTGGTTTAGTATACCACCCTCGACATGTGATTCAAATTTGGGATTGACCGGACGTTTTGTTCGTGATTTATGGCATTTTTGGTCAAACGGGCCCCTCCCGCTAACTTTGGAAGCCATTTACGGACGGACGGTACGGACTATCAAAATTCCGCTTGGATAGGTTTATCGCATGGGTCCATAGATCACGTGTACCGATTTGTGTGAGATTTGGAAAAAATTGTAGGAAAAGGAGCAAAAAGTGTGTTTTGAAGAAAATTCTAAATGGCGGAAAATCTATCCTGACGCAAATGGGCGTGGCCTATATGGGAAGATGCGTCGTGACCCAAGGAATCCAGGGAAAAAGAAATTTTGATTTTACGACCTACGGTTCAAGAGTTATAGGCCAAAAGGTAAAGGGGGCTGTTATAGCGCCACCATGTGGCCGACTGGTGTGATTACTTTCGTAATAATTTTTCAAAAAACTATTAACCTCCCCTCCAAGTTTTGTAACTGTAGCCTTTACGGTTTCCGAGAAAAAAATACTTGAATGGGAGTTTTTGCAATTCACATTAAAGTGGATGGGGAAATTTAATGCAGAAATAAATCAATATCAAAAAATCTATCCTGACGCAAATGGGCGTGGCCTATATGGGGAGATGCGTAGTGACCCAAGGAATCCAGGTGAAAAGAAATTTTGATTTTCGGACCTACGGTTCAAGAGTTACGGGCCAAAACGTAAAGGGGGCTGTTATAGCGCCACCATCAGGCCGAATGGTGTGATATTTTTTTCAATAATTTCGGACAATATTATGAATTATCCCTCCAAATCTGATAACTCTAGCTCTTACGGTTTCTGAGAAAAAAATACTTGAATTTGAGTTTTTTCACTTTTCCATTAAAGTGGACGGGGACATTTAATGGCACTAATAAATTAATATCAATTAAACTATTCAACCAATCTCTTAGCCCTATACACGCGCACGATTCCCGATTTAGACGGTCATTTTGACATATGGCACAACATTGGGGGATAAAAACTGTGGGAGGAGATGCGGTCACAAAAAAGTTTATCTATAAAGAAAGAAACTAGACGCGTCGCAATTCCGGGGAAATTGCAGAGTGTGGTTGCGCCCATGCAGAGTTCTGGGTTGTGGCCATGGGGGTCCAAGGAATCCATCGTCACATGGTAGTTCACAGTCCAGTCCCAAGTGGAACAGATGGTGTTGTAGATCTCAAAATAAATTGTTGTTAAAGCAAACTTGCTATTTGTTTTTACCTTATTGTTCTGATCTGAGATATTATGAGGAGACATACCCTGTGTATATAGAGTAAATGGCATATCTGCTATTTGCAAACAAGTTGTAAATACTCAGAAGACATTTCACATTTTCCCCACACTTATATTATGATGTCATGTTTTGTGAGTATAAGATTCAGCATCTATTTTCCCCCAGCCTGATAATAGATATTAAATACCTTGTAATGTACTTGGGAATGTCTCACCATTTAATACATGTGGAACCATTACGATAGTTGTTGACCTGGCAAGTAGCTGGGTTGAAGCCATACCATTTTGTATATTGTACAATAGATACTCCCCAGCATATCAGGCATATCAATGTTACTGAATGGCGTCAATACCACAATTAAAAACTATTGTTTAGCCTACATTGTGACAGACTTGTCATCACCAGGCAGGCACCAATTGCTTCACAATTTTACACACAGTAGAGGGATTGAAATCCATTTTGTCCAGCAGGCAGAGATTATAGTCTGACAACACTTTAAATTACAAGCTTTGACTCTTGCATGGATCAAACCGTTAAGTGGATAAGTTGGTCAAATAAATAAATTAAAACACCAGATAGTAGAAGGCAAAAATTATTGTCAGTTAAACAAACAACTTTTGTATTTTATGTTCATATGTGTATGGGCTTAGGTATTTAATGAGATGTTACATTCCAAAGTTTCACTTTTTGTTCAGCTTTAGTAGTCAAGAACCCTTCTGATTGTGAATGGTAATTCCAGAACAACTCAAACACACATGTATATTCATTGTAAATGTTAAATACATGCAAACATATAGATTCACTTTTCAAACACATGGTAAAAAGAATAATAAGTAGAGACAAAGCAGAGCAGATATAGTTTAAAGTATTTATTGACACAATTGTATTATTGGTACCTTTACTGTAAGCAACACCATCAATATATTTGGTATAATGTCCTATCAATTATTGTTATTATAGTTGTTATTATGATTCTATATGTAATAATAGTATGGTTATATTTTATGATTCTATATATAGGTTAATTATAGTTATTAGTGATAATTATACAATTATATATTATAGTAACTATTACAATGCCTGTAAACAGTTTATTATTGACAGATATATTATTGATGCTAGAATGATTATTATTACTACTATTACTGTTGTTATCCAAAATTATATTCTAACTTTTAAGTAAATTTAATATTTTCCAGGGTGAAGCAAAAAACCTGCCTCCTATTTCAGCCAATTTAGGAGTGCACAGGGAAAAATTCTTGCACCGACCCCTTTGTTAAAAAAGGCGATCAAGCAAGCTCCTGGTAAATATATTAATATATTATTAAACAACATTTAACATGCTGAAAAATAGGTAAAATTGTAGGGCTGCAACTATATTGATTAAGTGAATTATCTCAAAGTGTATTTTGTAGATGTCTAATTTTGTATTTATCAATGAATCAATGTGTAACATTTTCCATAATTATTTTGGGATTACATTTACTAGTTTAATTAAGAAATTAAGTCCTATTTTAATGCGTGTATATTGGCTGTTTGACTAAAATTATATTTTTTTGTCAAAATGAATTATAAAATAATTTAGTCCTAATAAGTGTTACAGTCTTACAGCCCTAAAAACAAATGGTGAGTTAAACATTTACAACATGCACATGTAAATATAAGGTAGTGGGTCATGAAAAGGCAGTATACAATCCAAAATAGTTTGTTATGCATTTGTTCGAATTGTTTAATTTATGTGTGAGTTTGTTATTAATTTCAGGGATGGCCAATATTGTGTTTATAGAAATTGGGTACTACCGGTTCACGAGCCACAACATAAATGGAATGCAATTATCTTAGAAATATGACAATCATTCACAAAGAACATTCCTGAAAAGTAGAAAAAGGTTAAAGGCAAAACAAATCTGTCAGTGCTGGACGGCTTCTGAAAAACAGGGAAACAAGTGTTAGTGTTCTTTTCAAACAAATGCTTCACAATCAATAGTTATGAAAAAAGACAAAACAATGTTACAATATGAATAAGACAAAACAATGCTATAATATGAATAAGACAAAAGAATCCTACAATATGAATAATACTCAACAAGACAAAAAAGGTGAGATTTGCAGTGATGTTGCTAGGTTTTCAATGTAATGGGTCCCGGGACCCACAGGTGGTCATTTAAATGGGTCCCAGAAACATTTTATGGGTCCCCAATTACACGCCCCCCCCCCCCTCTATTGTTTTCTTTGATCTCCAATCTCCATATCTTCTATGTGTGTGTGTGACTGTGTACATTATATCCTAATGCAGTATCCCTTAAGAACAACAACGCTTTGTGGAAGGGGGAAGAGAATGTTAACGGAACAGAGATATTTGTTTAAAAAAAGCAGATGTTTGCGGCAGTATTTATTGCTCTGGTGTTTTCTTCTTAAAAAGTGTGATTCCCTTCAAATGATGTATGCTTGTGTCGCACTGAAAATAACGATCTGAAAACAACGTGTTGCGCGTCGGCGTTTTGGCTCGCGGCTCGGTTTGGTGCACAGGTCGCGGCTCAGTTTGGTGGGCGGGTCGCGGCTCGGTTTGGTGCGCGGGTCGCGGCTTGGTTTGGTGCGTGTTTTTTGAACAGTGTATCTTCTGGACTCGAGCAGCATTGCTATTTGAGTACCTACACTGGAGTGGCACCAGAGCATGAGGTAGCGTGTGGCTATGAATAGTTCCTGCCGTCTCGACAACATCTCTGGTGACCACTATTTGCCATCCTTCCATTGTTTATGTCCAATCCAAGCATCAGTAGATCTGAAAACAACGTGTCACGCGTCGGTATTTTGGCTCGCGGCTCGGTTTGGTGCGCAGGTCGCGGCTCAGTTTGGTGCGCGGGTTGCGGCTCGGTTTGGTGCGCGCGTCGCGGCTTGGTCTAGTGCGCGGGTCGCGGCTCGGTTTGGTGCGCGGGTCGCGGCTCGGTTTGGTGCGCAGGTCGCGGCTCAGTTTGGTGCACAGGTTGCGGCTCGGTTTGGTGCGCGGGTCGCGGCTTGGTTTGGTGCGTGTTTTTTGAACAGTGTATCTTCTGGACTCGAGCAGCATTGCTATCTGAGTACCTACACTGGAGTGGCACCAGAGCATGAGGTAGCGTGTGGCTATGAATAGTTCCTGCCGTCTCGACAACATCTCTGGTGACCACTATTTGCCATCCTTCCATTGTTTATGTCCAATCCAAGCATCAGTAGATCTGAAAACAACGTGTCACGCGTCGGTATTTTGGCTCGCGGCTCGGTTTGGTGCGCAGGTCGCGGCTCAGTTTGGTGCGCGGGTTGCGGCTCGGTTTGGTGCGCGTGTCGCGGCTTGGTCTAGTGCGCGGGTCGCGGCTCGGTTTGGTGCGCGTGTCGCGGCTCGGTTTGGTGCGCAGGTCGCGGCTCAGTTTGGTGCGCGGGTTGCGGCACGGTTTGGTGCGCGCGTCGCAGCTTGGTCTGGTGCGCGGGTTGCGGCTCGGTTTGGCATTACAGGAGTTCATGAAAATGTCCCTGCGGAAGATGGCCCTACGGCTTGGTTTGGTGCGTGTTTTTTGAACAGTGTATCTTCTGGACTCGAGCAGTATTGCTATCTGAGTACCTACACTGGAGTGGCACCAGAGCATGAGGTAGCGTGTGGCTATGAATAGTTCCTGCCGTCTCGACAACATCTCTGGTGACCACTATTAATAACAATTGTTTATGTCCAATCCAAGCATCAGTAGGTTCCATTGTTCGCAATCCGTTTGTTATTGAGTGCGGCAGATGGGATATATTATATATTATGATATAGCAGGTCAGAATGCGTTTGGTGGGAAAGAGCACGATGTTCTACAACTAACTAAGGTCTACATGGTTCCAGTGTTTGCAAGCTTGTCTTGCAGGCTATGCACTAGTCCTGATCGGAGGATAATACGCAATACACAGGATCATGGTAGCTGTAGTATGTACGTAATACTCCAGACTGTAGACATTGCTGTGGTCTTGAGATGTAAATGTGATCCAACAGCGTGTTTTTGTCAGTAGTCTTCTCCTTGATCAGTTGTGTGTATCCTCTGGACTCGAGCAGCATTGCTATCGGAGTACCTACACTGGCCAGTAGATTTTCATTGAAATCACCACAGACTACGATGGGATGGTGGTCCATCACTTCTAAGGCGTCCAGAAGGGCCTTAAGATTGTCCATGAACGGGTCATCGTAACATGGTGGTCTGTACACTGCAGCTATCAGAAGCTTGACAGGGGACTCTATCTTGACGACCACAAACTCGAGGTTGGTCACATTGTGTATGTAACGCTTTTCACGTGCCTGGAAATGGTCTTTCACATACACAGCGACGCCTCCGCCATCCTGTTCTGCACGTTCAGGAAGGTTGGAGTACGAGATGTGCTTGTTGCGGCTGAACATGGTGTATCCATCTAATTGGAGACTGTCAGCCACATTGCAGCCGGTGAGATGAGTCTCGGTCAAGCACAGGACATCTGCATGGGTTAGTTCGTGATGTTGCCTGATGTCTCGAATGTGTGCCGGTAAACTTTGCGTGTTGTGATGTATAATCGCGAGTGTTTGCGCCTGGCCTGTCGTCTCTCGATACTTTAACAGTGGCATAAAACTGTCCAGTGAGGCGGTCTTCATGGATTCTAGGGCAGCTGTGATTGCAGGATCAGCATAGATTTTCTTCGCATCGAAGTCAATTATATGCAAACCTTGCAATGACGTTGTCCTACTGAGGGCAACGTAGGCCATGCCTGGTTGGAAGATCCGTTTCAAGGAAACCACTGCAGACTGTGTAGTCATGCCTTGGACTTTGTGAGCTGTGCAAGCATATGCCAACTTGATGGGAAATTGCCTACGAAGCGTTTTATCTTTCAGGTGGTCCTCGTATCTCTCGACGTACACTTGTGCAGAGCCAGGTGTAGTTTTCCGGTATTTCTGTCCTGCTCCAGGCTTGTCTACTACAAGCCAAAGCTTGGCTACTCTACTCTCGTCCTTGTTTACCTGTATCTCTACACTATCAACCTTGCCAAATGTCCCGTTCACAAGGCCATCCTCCACATCTATGTTCTTAATGATCATGATTGGGGCGCCTACTGCAACCTGCAAGTTGTCAAGAAGATCCTGATGATCTCCTGTACGGGGACTGGCAAGTCGAGTCCTGTGGTTATCGACTTGCCTATAGTCTTCCGCGGGTATGTTGACAATCTGGTTGTGGAGCGCAGACAAAGATTTGGCGTTGTGTTGAGACACCTCTTTGTTGGTTGCAAAGATGTGCACAACATCCTTAGGACAAAGGTGAGGCAATGTCACTCGTTGAGCAAGGAGTGCTTTGTCTGTGTCACTCAGCGGATCTTTCTTCGCTTTGACCCTCAACCTATTCAGAAGCTGTGCGTAGGGCACATCATCTTTCTGTCGCATGATCTCGGTCAACGTGATCATCTGAAAGTGTTGGTGCAGAAGGTCCGGTGTGCCTTCTTCGAGCACGCAGAGCGGTTTCCCACTGGATGTTGGAGGGAGCTGGTAAAAGTCGCCTACTACAAGTACCGACATGCCACCGAATGGCCTCTTACTGCCTTTGATCTCTTGCAGTCTCCAGTGGATGTAAAGAAACATGGCCTTTGAAACCATCGAGACCTCATCTATGACGATAATCTCCGCATTTCCCAGCTTTGCCCTCACGTCATCTAATTTGTTTCCCAGCCCTATGTAGGGTGGATTCAGTTTTCTGGGCAACTTCAACAGGGAATGCAATGTGTTTCCCGCGATGTTGTATGCCGCAGTTCCTGTAAACGCAGACAGCAGCACCGTGGGCATGGATGCATCCGTCTCTTCAGACAGTCTGGAGAGTCGACGGAGAATCCTTGTTGCCTCACCGTAGATGCACTTAATCAGATGGGATTTGCCAGTTCCAGCACCCCCAGTGACAAAGAAAAAGAAGGGTTCGGGTTTGTCAATTTTCTCAAGTACGCTCTTCAAACACCAGTCACGTACCGAGTGAAAGATGGAGGCTTGAGTCCGGTTGAGGTTTCGACACAATGAGCGCAGGTAATCGAGGCTCATTTGCGGAGCCGACACCCTGTGCGCAACAATTGTACCCACCTCTTGACAATTGAACTCTGGGACGTCGTCTTGTTCGTCGTCCGCAAGTGGATGTTGATCTTGTTCGGCAAGACATTCCATCCGCTCGAGCTCATTTTCGGGGGCAATGTTGGCCCACGCATCTTCCGCGGGGCCATTTTTCATGAACTCCTGTAATGCTTCTTCCATCGAAGAAGCATGTCTTTCATATTTCATCCTGTTTTCCGCAACGATGGCATTCGCGCGCCAAGTCCCTTTTTGCCCAGGTATTTTCACCGACGCAGACTCGTAGAACTCCTTGTAGGTGGGGAAGTCTACGGTTTTCAGTGTGGTCTGATAGCGATGCGGAAGGTAAGCCTTCAGCAAGGTGCCGAAGTATTTCTCGGGGTCTTTCTGTTCCGAAAATTTCGCGTATCTGATTACCGCGTGTTTTTTCATGCGCTTTTTAATGGTTCCCATGTTGTCAGACAGCTTAAGGCAATTTGGCTTTTTGGCTTCGCTACCGTACACGATTCTGTACTTGGATGCAAATTCTGCGAGACACATGTTGTGAAACACCGACGTTTTGGGTCTGGCATTGTATTTGTCCAGAAGACTCGACATCCACACTTGGTTCGAATCTCCTGGTCTTTTCTGCAGCAAGCTGAGCGGGAGGCTCATTTTCATTGCATTGTCATCCGTCGGGAGGAAGACAACTGGGCGCGAGCATTTCTTCAATGACAAGCTGCAAGTCCGGGCCACTGCCTCCTGAGAGCTAACCTGTCTGTTTTTAATGTATGCGTGAACAAGTTCGTTCATTGCACCCCTCTCGGTCACTTTCGTGGGGTCTATGCCTTCGACTACTTGTTTCAGCATCTCACCCATCTCATGTTCGGCCTTGGATATGTAGGACAACATGTATGAGATGCAAACAAAGTGATCCAGGACAAACTGGATATCCATGTTGGCATTCCAGGCCTCCAGCAAAACTGGGTTGTAGTTGTTCACATAGCAATCCTTGACTCCACGCTTCATCAAGAGCACCTGGACATTTCGCATGTCTTCAAGACAGCTGTCGTACTCTTCGTGAGTCAAATTGCACTTTGCCAGCAACTCTGAGAGGTCGGTCACTTCTGATGGTAAGTCCAGAAGTAGATCATACAGAGGTTTGAGTTTGGCCAAAGAAGCCTGTGCTCTTGCCTTCTGTTGTTTGCCTATGCCTTCGGTACCCTTCTTTGCACTTTCGTCTGTCACGGATGAAGACGAAAGGGGTGCAACAGGAGGAAATGAAGGATCATTTCCTCCTGTTGCGCCACTTTCGTCTTCATCCGTGACTTCTTCCGTTGGATCAACTGGCACTGGGTTAGTTAACCAGGTTGAGTCCACTGGTGCCTTGGGGAAACCAAACCTGCATGTCCTGTTACCTTTCTTACAGGACTTTGTGTGGTTTCTGCTGTGCATCTGAACTTCTTGGACAATTCGGTGAAGCACAGGATTTTCGTTTGGATCAGGCAGCTGGCACGAAATGTAGCGGTCCGCAAATTCGCATATTTTCTCGTCCGAGTCTTCCCCAAGTTTGGGGGCGTCGGCTACCCACAATAAGGCGTGAACATGTGGGGAACCTCTGGCCTGATACTCTATTCTATGGAACCAATCTATGACGTGACCGAGCGGGTGAGCATTAGATCGCAGCAGTTTTGTATACGCATGAGCAACTCGCTTGTCAAACATGCGCATTGTAGTCACTGCATTGCTTCTGAGGATGTCGCATTTCTCGTTCCAGTCAAGCTTGTCAAAATCCACTATTTGGCCTTGCTGTGCTTTTATTGCCGTTATGACCTCTGGCCATCTGAATTCGGCAGCACTTAAGGTCAAAAAGAAGGTAGGTGGGCCTAACTGACGGACCATGGCAAACAAATCAAACATGGTCTTCTGCCAGTAGGCTGGCGTCCCCCTCAGGGGTTGCATGAACCTTGTTGCATCGCGGTTTCGGACCAGTCTCTCGACTTCATGCTTGTCCTGCAACATCTTGTTAGTGATCCTGCGACCATCCTTGCTATAGGGTTTGCCCTTCCTCAATTGAATTGAGATGGTGCTTTTGGCCGTGTGGGTCTCTGTAACAAACTGGGCAAAAAAGAGATAGCTTTGGTCTCTCGCACAACGATCATCAACATTGAAAAGCCTTGCGTTAAAGTACCTGCTTGGGCTCAGTTTGAGCTTTCTCTTCCGATCTAACGTGTTCTCGCCAGTTGGAAACAAGACAGGGAAGGCCTTTGCTTCGAGGTTTGGGACTGTGCTGTAGCTGACAGGCCTGTTTCCTTCGGCTGGGGCGAGGCAGAAAATGCCATCGCCGTATGTCATTGTCTCTTGTCCAATGTCATCCGGTTGCAAGCAACCGTCCAAGCCATGTCCAGGTCTCAGCGCATCTTGCTCATCTTGGGCAGTGGGTGGATGTTGATCCACTCCCTGTGATGGGTCGAAAGATTCAGTAGCATCGGCTACTTCCATCATTTCGGCCTCATCACAACTGTCCATGACTTCATCTGTGGCTGTCTGTTCAACAGTGGGTAGCTCTTCAAGCTGGCCCTCCACATTTGCATCGTTGATGCTCTCATCATTTCGGATTATGATGTTTTTGTAGTCGGGGTGTGTCTCGATGAGTTTACTCAAGCCCGATAACACATTGGTCATATTGACAGTGTGAAAAAGATGATAGCCTTTGTACCGCAGACGTCTCTTCAGCTTCACTCTGTACAAACAGGATGAATCGAGCCGTCTGGGTAGCGTGTTTACTGTGGTTGCCACGTCTGCTGGCACGCAAACCACAGCACCATGTATCGCACTCTGTTTGCCTTTAGGAAGTGTGAGAATCTTGGCAAACGGTATGTCTATTGCTAAAATTTGTCTTTCCAGCACATTGAGTTGGCGGAGCTCTGGAGGAATGGGGGCTAGTCCCAGGTTGTTTGCGACAGCCAAGCGTGGCATTCTACCTACTTTTACACTTTTGTGACAGCTTTGACAAATCCACTCTGTTCGCCTTTCTAAGGGTACAGCGCAATCTTTCGGCCCTCCACATTGATCATCACACGAATGAAGGTATTTGCCTGTTAAGCAGGCAGCAACCACGGCGGGTTTGATCGTGTAATCTGACCGATGACAAACAGACACTTGATCAAAGAAAAGAGTCCGATGGCACGTTGTGCAAACATAAGTTGGTCCAACTTTTATGGCTTCCTGGAACTTCGCTATAGCGCCTCGTACTAGCTCATTCTGTTGGGGTGCGGTAACTAAATCTATCCTCGCAGTATCTAAATCTTTCCTCGCTTTTACAGCTTTGCTCCGTTTGCGCAGGACATCACATAAGTCCTTGTATCTATTTCTTATTCTCATTGAACGTCGGATGTCACAGCGCATCTTGAAGAATGGGTCCGTTTTGCATCTGCGGGCCATGTAGGACTTCATGAGTTCCCTGAACTTTTCCCTGAACTCCTCATCTACTTTGAACCTCTTGTTTCTATATCCCTTCTGCTTTTCTCTAAACTCCTCATCTTCATTGTACCTCCTTTTGCCATATGTCTTCGTTTTGACCCTAATCTGCTCTCTGAACTCCTCATCTCCTTTGAACCTCTTTTTGCCATATACCTTCATTTTGACCTGATGCTGCCCTCTGAACATACAATCTTCATTGTATGTTCTTTTAAAGTATGCGTTCTTAAATTGTTTTTGCCCTGTCCTGAATTTTGTATCCGTTATACATCTCATGGCAATGTATTTGTTCATGTATTCCTTTCTCGAAGTCCAAGGTTTTTCCTTGGTATTAGATTTCAGTTGGTCCTTTTGTCTCCTCGCTATTTTTCGTTTTCGTTTGTTACTGAGTTTGTTTGCCCCTTCATTTGTAGTGTCTGACATCACTTGTGTTGACAGTGAATGGCCAGCCTGCAGACAATGCTTGGTGATTGGAGGTCCAGTGTTTGTTTCATCCTGACAAGTTAGATCGACAGGCTCTTTGTGATGCAGGTTGTCAGGATGAACTTGCACTGTTGACCGATGGGGTGACCGAGCATTTGTCTGTTCAAATGTCACTGGCATGAAGTCAAACTGCATTTTGTCTATCTTGTTTTCATGTGAGAAGTCAATTAGCTGGTCTATCTTAGCGAACAGATCATCCAACTGAGTGAATGTCATCATTACAGCTGTTCCTCCAGGCAAAGGTAGGCCATCAGCACTTCTCTGATGAGAGTCAAACAGTCCATATCTTCCAGACCTGTCTCTAAAAACAGCAATGGTGAATGGTGATACTGTTAGGAGTGCATATTTGACATTCTCAGACAGACACTTAAGTCTTTCCTGAAGCTTCAGAAACCAATGCTGTCGGTGGGGCTCTCCCTCGGCTCTCATATATCCCATTTCCACGTTCGATTTTTTCACGGAGTACGTATTGTGTTCCGTTTCGACATTGAGAGGTACTTCCTCCATTGTCAGCATGCATGACTGAAACTGATTTTGTCTTTTTAGTTGTTCTATTGTTCTTTTATACAGACTGTCTCCCTTGTCTAGTATCTTGTCAAGATCAACCATCTTCAAGTCAAGACCTTCATGCTGGTATGCCAAAAATGTCAGAGCCATGCAAGTACACTGCCGATTCTTTGACATTTGGGAAAATCTATGATGATTTTGGCTTTTGGATGCCTGCACAGATTTCACAGAGGGTGGCGGGGTGCATGCTTGTTGTACAGGGTCATTGTTGGAAAGGTCCATGGCCTCACCAATGTTGTGTTGTTCTTCAACATCAGACTGTGCATGTTTGTCAACATGGGCCAACTTAGCATTCCAGAATTTCTTTTTAGCAATAGATTTCCTCCCACGACTAGGCATGATGTCACCAAGTTCTAGATCTGAACTTTTATGAAAATGTACACTCTTTACCAAAAAACAACCTTCAACCTTCAATTCTAGTGTAGCATTAGTCACAAATCACGCTAGGCATCAAGAATCAACTTACTTACCGTTAAAAGGTCACCAGAAGAGCTGTTCTGATCTGATGAACACTAGAAAAAAAAGAGAACAATTTCAGACTAGCGCTATAGTTTTACAATATAATTACATTTTATGACGGTAGATTTTCAGGCCGTTGCGCTGCCTTCAAACCTAGTCCTATGTTACACTGATATGACATGGGTCACTGAAGCATGGCCATTTGAAGTGTTATACACTGCTATTGCACATACCAAGTTTGATGTGTTAACTCATACACTGCCACTGACGTAATTAACTCATTCACTGCCAGACTTATTGCTGGCCGCATTTGCCCACTGCCAGAGATTTTTCACTGAAAAAAAAAAAAGTACTCTGGAGCTGAGATACAGAATTTTTAAGCTTTAAGTTAACAAGGAAGTGGATGGGAGTCTTTTCCTTCGAAAAATCATATCTCCTTGGTCTTTGGATGAAAAAAAATAAATTAAAAAAAAAAATGTTTTTTTGAAAAAATTATAATTACGTTTTTACGTCTGTGGCAGGTTTGGTAAACGGGAATAATTACATTAAGCATGTTCGGAACTTGAGTTATGGCCGTTTAAAGGGAACATTTTTGATGAAAATCTTTGTCTATGATCAAGTATCGGTATATATGAAGTCATTTCTCTGACTGCGTAGAGTTCTTTCATCTTTCCATAATGTGCATTATTGGTGTGTTAGCAATCTAACAGCTGCATTTGTATGTATGGTGCTTATTTTATTTATATCCATATACCATTCATGCTATTATGGCTATATCAGACAAAGCTGACATTCCCTTGTTAAACTTTAACTATTCAAGAAGACAATATTAACCAAAACATTTGGAAAAGCATAACTAAGAGAGAAAGTATGACATAAGCATATATGTATACCAAAGATTATGTATATGATGAGTACACCATAGAATTGAAGTACGCATATCATCTGCATAGTTTATATTAGGTATAGCAGTGTGGGAAAATAATGCATTCATTAATACATTTACTGTTGCAAACACTACTGTTACCATTTCTCTGTAGAGTAATGGTGTAACCATTTTGTTTTATTCCATTTGAATTCTTTGATTAAGAATGGTTGACAGCTTTGACTAAATTGGATCCTATATAGTCAAGACCTTTTTAAAATGTGGAAACAGAATGCAACTAGAGAAAGTGCTTCTCGGAGCACAGGTCTCCACCAGGTCAGGTAGGTTATTGTGGGCCAGCAATGTTTGGAATTTGTCAATCAGTATGAATATGAAAAACTGGACAGATTTGTTTTGATCACTTGACTATGAAGATAATGTGTACCGATTTGCGTGATGTTTGGACAACATTTGTGGGACTAATGTAAAAACAATTGTTTTGAAAAAAATCAGCCTCCTGATGGAGCTATAATAGGGCAATGCTAAGAGGGTGGCACTTGTATCTCAAAGTAGTACGAAAGTGCGTGCAAAGTTTCACCGCAATCAGACGGTGCTATAATGATTTGCGGTATTCTGTTCATAATAGGCCACTCTTGCACACTTTAGATGTCAATCTTAGCTAATCAGAATGGAATATGAAAGGTCCAACAGATCCGTCTTGATCAAATGACTATTTGCGTGCAATTTGGATAAAATCTGAATGAGTAATATCAAAAAGATTTTACACACGTCAGCCACCTGATGGCGCTATAAAAGGCAGATGTGAAAAATGCAGGGCAAAGGCTTTTTCTTGGCCTCTAGGGAGTGTGTATACAAAGTTTTACACAGATCAGTGCAGTTATAGGTATAAACATGAATCGACCTGCTATAGCGCCACCATGAGGCTGACTTGACAATTTTGAAGTGGCATTTCTTACTCTGCCTAGTGGGAATGTGCGTGCAAAATGTCACAGAAATTGCACGCCGTGTTCATGATTTGAGGCATTTTGTTCAAAACAGAGCACTCCTGCAAACTTTGGAAGCCAATTTCAGCCAATCAGGATGGAATATGAAAAATCTGAAAGACCCGTTTCGTTGAATGACAATAGAGATACTGTGTACCGATTAGTGTGATGTTTGGACAACATGTGTAGAGCAGTCAAAAGTGTGTTTGCAAAAATTGGCCTCCTGGTGGCATAACCAGGAGCCCCATGTGACTAATTTGGGGCAGAATTCTGCTCTAGCATACAGGGAGCGTGTGTGCACAGTTTCACTACCATCAAGCCAACGGAACCAGAGATTGGCTGTCCACAGACAGAATGACACACACATTGACTGACAGTGTGCAAAACATAGTCTCAGCCATGCCTTCCGGCCTGGTGGAGACATTAACATGTGCAAAATAAGCGAAAATAATAGGTTGTAGTTGGCATTTAAAAAATAAAGAAAATGTGTTTCAATTAAGCTACGGAGTATATATATTGGCAATGCCTCCTTAAAAACGGACAATGGACTGACCCCAAGACAATTTCCATAGACTAACATTAGATAGTTAGATCTAAAATGCTTTGATTTGCACATGTGTTATGTTAAACAAACCTTGCAGTAGTGCAGTCTGGAACGGTCCCCTCAGTCCACAGCTGTGTTGGCCAAGATATCAGGTCCAGTGTACAGCCACGGCACAGCTGAAAATTCAAGCAAAAATACTGTATTTTAGACACAAATATATATTTGTCACTATATAAATAGTGACAATAGCAGATCTACAAGCTTACAGATTATCTAAAAGCTGACAAGTGAGCTTGTCGATCGGCTATTTAAAATAAGGCAACAAGCTTACAGTGAGCTTGTAGATCTGCTATTTTCAAAACATTAAAGTCACAGTGAGCTTGTAGATATGCTATCAGTGATGTTGCTAGATTTTCAATGAAATAGGTCCCGGGACCCACAGGTGGTCATTCAAATGGGTCCCAGAAAAATGCTACAGATGCATTAGAGTGGTCTACAGATGCACTACAGTGGGCTACAGATGCACTACAGTGGGCTACAGATGCACTAAAGTGGGCTACAGATGCATTAGAGTAGTCTACAGATGCACTACAGTGGGCTACAGATGCACTAGAGTGGTCTACAGATACATTAGAGTGGTCTACATATCACAACAGTGGTCAGATGCAACAGAGTGGTCCACAGATGCACTAGAGTTGTCTACAGATGCACTACAGTGGGCTAGAGAGGAACTACAGTGGTCTACAGATGCAATAGAGTGGTCTACAGATGCACGACAGTGGTCTACAGATGCAATAGTTGTCTACAGGTGCACTAGACGAGAAGCCTACAGATGCACTAGAGTGGTCTATAGATACAGTACAGCATTCTATAGATACAGTAGGTAGTCTATAGATGTAGTACAGTGGTCTCATACAGCTATCGATACAGTGCAGTGGTCTATAGATGCAGTACATAATGCAGCTATAGATGCAATGGTCTCATATAGCAAGAGATACAGTACAGTGGTGTAGATACAGTACAGTGGTCTCTAGGTGCAGTGCAGTGGTCTCATGCATGCAGCTATAGATACAGTACAGTGATCTCATGCAGCCATTACAGTAAAGTGCTCTCCTTTTTCCAATAGGCTGAAATGACATATGTGTACTGCATGCATAAAAAGGACCTGCAGAGACAGGGTGTTCCCTGTTACTAAACAAACACAAAGCAATGATGGCTATCAGCATATAGCTTTCTATAAACTGGACAATAGCAAAGAAAAAGTGCCAAGATCTATCTTGAAAACTGTCATACTGTGCTGAACATTGGCCACATATGGATAAGACAGACACAGAGGAGACATAATCAGAGCCTGTTAATGGGAATCAACAATGGATCAGTTATTCAACCCCTAGCCACACCTCCATTGTGAGGTTGTAGATCTGCTATTTTCAAATCTACAAGCTCACAACACGTCACATTGTGAGCTTGTAGATCAGCCATTTTCAATTAGCCAAAGTTTAAATGGGGCCGAAGTGGTCAATGTAGCCTATGTTTTTTAAACAATAACCAAAATCTACAATGTAACTAAAGTTGCCTAACAGTTATAGTGGATTAAAAGTACAATATTTGCCTCTGAGATGTAGTGGATAGAAGTACAAGTCCAATATTAGTCAATCTATGGCAACATACCAACTCAGCAATGCAACACTGTACAGTACTCACACCACAAATGTACACAGATAGACAGACAGTCTGAGCACAAGGGCATGAGCATGTCAATATAGGGACAATAGCAGATCTACACGCTCATAAAATGAGCTTGTAGATCCGCTATTTTAAATAAGAATAAGTGGTGTGTGACCATGTGTGACCCTCCCCCCCCCCACCACCTCATCTCAGCCCTGCTTTATCCTGTTAGTGGCTAGTACATCTAGATAAAAGTCCTTGAAATCAACAAGTTTGAGAACCACTGCCCTACTTCGTCATACAAGAGTGTCACACAATAAGAGTAAAAATAGCAGATCTACAAGCTGCCAACGGACCCCCAAAATGATATGCATTTGGCCGCTGACCCCCCATCTCAAAATATGTTGTTCCAGGAACTCCCATAAGCATATATCGGAGTTAAAATGTTTGCAAAGGACCCCCAAAATGATATGTATTTTTTCCACAGAGACCCTTATGTCAAAATATGTTGTTCCAGGGACCCCCAGAAGCAGAGATCAGGGTTTAAAATGTTTGCAAAGTTTCAAGATTTTTCAAAAATAGCAGATCTACAAGCTCACTTGGTGCTGCGCTATGAGCTTGTATATCTGCTATTTTTGAATAGCCAAATAAATCTAAATGACAGCGATCCCGGTCTTAAAGGGTATACAATATTCAGGCATGCCTAGCACTTATCACAATATAAGTAAACAAGCTATCGATATTGGCAATGGCTCCTTAAACACTGGCTCTGGATTGACCCAAAGACACACACAAGTGAGTATGTTTGTTTGTCAGGTACTCATTAAAGCATATTATCAAATGGAAATAAATATACTAGATAATACATTGCATCCACAACGTCAAAACACAGCAACCATACCAATTGACTACAGCACTGTACCAGAATGCAAACAGTCTTACTTAAGTAGGGGTGCTACTGTTAGTACAGTCCTTCTAGGTGACACAGTAACTGCCTTTAAAACGAAATTGTGATTGGAGAGACCAATTTCATCCAATCAGGAGAGAGAACTCATACAGGACACAGCCTATCCAATCCAGTTATTGATGAAATTGCCAACCCACCCTTTATTCTCTGTTTAAAAGGGACCTGCAGACCTTGACATTTGAAAACAGACAAGTCATATTGTGCTGAAACACTGGCCACATATGGATAACACAGACATAGATGAAACACAATCAGGGCATGTTAATGGAAATCAACAACAGGTAATTAATTCAACCCTAACCACAAGGGTGTGAGCATGTCAATGAAGGGACAATAGCAGATCTGAAAGCTCAGAAAATGGGTAATTTATTCAACCCCTAACCACACCTCTAATCACCCCTATTATCACCTTTCAGTCAGCTGACAACTCCATAGAAACTTGAAGCAACAATGAACACATGCGTGTCACCTGGACCAGTGATTCTCAAACTATTGTAATGTAAAAGCCCTGTAGATCAGCTATTTTCAAATCTACAAGCTCACAACACGTCACATTGTGAGCTTGTAGATCAGCCATTTTCAATTAGCCAAAGTATAAATGGGGCTGAAGTGGTCAATGTAGCCTATGCTTTTTAAACAATAACCAAAATATAATGTAACTAAAGTTGTCTAACAATTATAGTGGATAACAAGTACAATATTTGCCTCTGAGATGTAGTGTATAGAAGTACAAGTACAATGTTAGTATATCTATGCCAACATACCAAATCAGCAATGCAACACTGTACAGTACTCACACCGCAAATGTACACAGATAGATTAGACAGACACAGTCTGAGCACAAGGCATGAGCATGTCAAAATAGGGACATTAGCAGATCTACAAGCTCATAAAATTAGCTTGTCGATCTGCTATTTTAAATAAAGGTTAAGTGGTGTGACCATGTGTGACCACACACACACACAATTTATTCAAACCCTAACAACACCTCTAATCACCTTTCAGTCAGCTGACAACTCTATGGAAACTAGAAGCAACACATACTTGTTACCTGGATGCCAGTGGTTTTCAAACTATTGTAATATCATAGAGCTTCCATTTTAGCCCATGCACTAGAAGTTTCGTAGGTTTTCGATGCTGGGAACTGGAGATATGGCTGTATAAAGCCCAGCCAATAGGACGACAGAGGGGGCGGGGCTTCAGAAAAGACAGATCGTCCCTATTGGTAGTCTAAGTCCACATACCTAATTTGTACTTGGTAGCATGCTGCGAACTCTAGTTATGGTTGTTTAAAGGCCAGCCAATAGGAAGACAGGGGGCGGGGCATCAGAAATTACAGATCCCTATTGGTGGTCTTAGTCCACATCCCAAATATGTACTCTGTAGCATGCAGCGAACCGAAGTTATGGCTGTTTAAAGACCAGCCAATAGGAATGATTGTAATATCATAGAGCTTCCATTTTAGCCTATGCACTAGACCACAGACCCCCATAACCTAGTATTCAACCCCAAGACAATGTCAATAAGCCAACATTAGATAGTTACATGGAAAATAGGATCAGGTTTTTACACACCTTGCAGTAGGTCTGGGATGGTCTGTCTGTCACCTGGGTCCACAGCCAAAGCTGTAAAATAAAGAAATAAAATATTTTAGACACAGAGTTATGAAAGTACATGCATATCAATAGACAATAGCAGATAGGCCATTTAAAAAGGGCTACAAGTTTACAGTGAGCTTGTAGATCTGTTATTTTCGAATATGCATAATGCCATGTTATCACATGGCTACAGATGTCTGCCAATTTGGGATATAATTGGAAAAAAGCAGATCTACAAGCTCAATGCGTTGCATTGTGAGCTTGTAGATCTGCCATTTTCAAATAGCCAAAGTTTAAGTAACTGCTTTCAACCCCTTAAGACCAGGGACGCATCTGTGTGTCAATTTCAGATTTCTTTGGCTATTCAAAAATAGATGTACAAGCAAGTATTCAAAGGCATCTACAAATATTTGCCAAACATATCAAATATAATGAGAAAAGCAGAAATAGCAGATCTACAAGGTCACTTGTAAAAAAGAATATGACGCGCAATGAGCAGCATGTATGTGCCATTTTTTCCAAATAATTTTAAGATGGGAGTCCGCGGCCAAATACATATCATTTTGAGGGTCCTTGACATGGAAAAGTTGGAGCACCACTGATATAGCAACATACGTGTTGCTATTTCAAACTATTTATAATATATATATATATATTCAAAGATTTGCACAATTTTTCAAAAATACCAGATCTACAAGCTCATAGCGCAGCACCGAGTGGCACGCTATGAGCTTGTAGATATGCCATTTTGACCCCAAGACCATGTTCATAATGGAAACATTAGATGATTACAAATGTGTCAGGTTTGTATGTTAAACCCATGGTTCTCAATGTGGGGTCCGGGGACCCCCAGGGGTACTTGAGTGGGTTCCAGGGGGTACCCAGCTAAATGATGGACAGGAACCAAATGGACCCTTATGAGTCTGTAACTCTGAGAGTGTACAAATGGAACCAAATGGACCCTAGCGGGTCCATTTGGTTCCATTTGGACACTCTCAGAGTTAAATTAACATTGATTTTACAATATGAATTGGGGTCCCAGAGATATGAATGCCATTAAATGTTGGTCCGTAGCCTAATGCATGTCAAACTGGGGGTCCTTGAAATTAAAATGGTTGAGAATCACTGCATGAGAGCTGTAAAAATCTTCTCTTATGGGGGTCCCTGGCATATCTTTTCAAATGGGGGTCCGTGGGCTAATAAGTGTCAATTTAGGGGTCCTTGACATGAAAAAGTTTGAGAACCACTGTGTTAAACAAACCTGGCTTGCAGTAGTGGTCACACTGGAAGAGGTCTGTCTGCTCTTGTCACCAACAAACAAGATCTCCACCACACCTGCAAATGAATTAAAAAAATATGTATTTTAGACACAAAGTTAAAGTTAATATACATTTGTTATTGATGTATATAGACAGTTGCTTACACCACATCTTATGTAGTGAGCTTGTAGATCTGCTACTTTTCAATCTTTGATATAATATAAATATTGCAAAAACAGTATTGACACACACTCACTCACACACACACACACACACACACACACACACACACACACTTACTTAAGTCCTACAGGATAATTCCTGTTAGTGGCTAGTTGTCGGTCTTAATCACAAGTTATTTTTTTTTAACAGAATATATAACAAACAAATGCATAGTCAAGTAAAAGCTGCATTTTGTGTTATATATAATTAATTGATAAAGATATATGGTCGACTGTGAGACGATGTCTGACCGACACCGAAAACAAACGCAGCTTAGCCTACAGAAGTAGCCATGAAACATGGCTTAACTTCAACCTGGTGTTTGCACTTTGTCCATTTACGGCCCGTACATCTACATAAACGTTCACATTTCAAATATAAAGTGCTTATCTCATGGCCACGGATGTTACAATTATTGTTCAATAAAAAGCATTTTGATCCGATCGGTGGCCAGTCTCTCACCATTTCCGCCATGCTTTCAACTGTGACCCTATCGGTTGGGAAGTGTATTGCACTCTGATACAATAGAACTCTATGAGAAAATGGCCACCGATCGGATTAAAAGTCTTTTAATTGAACAATAAGGACAATACGGGTACTTCTGGTGGACCGTACATAATTGTAACATCCGTGGCCATCGGGCAAACACTTTGTTTGAAATGTAAAGGTACGGTAGAAGTACGGAACAAAACGGGGAAAGGTGCAAACACCATTTGCAGTTCATCCATGACGATGCAACGTTAGCTTGGAAAGTTAGCATATCAGCTAATGGACGGATTATACTATATAATTTAACAATTATATTACTCACCTCACACAAAAGACGACGAAATGAAAGTCCTCCGAAGAAAAGATGTAGATCAGTGATATGCTCTAAAGATAAATGAAGTTTAATAGGTTGCAATTCCTCTCGTCACTATTCGTTCCACCGGCCAAACAAAGTTGTAAGAAGAAGGGGGGGAAGGGGCGGCTTGTATCAACATGTGCTCAAAGCCAGGGTTGCCAGGTTCTGCGACAGAAACGAGCAATCAGGTCTATGAAAAGAAGGCCAAAAGAAGCGAGCCCTTCGCCCTTTAAAAACTAGGCTATATGAAAAAAGCCAATCAACAAGCTCACAACTCCTTGCGATCCTTGCGAAACTGCACTTTAAGAAACAATGGCAGAAAGTCGCAACCACCAATATTTACGAGCAACTTGAGAGAAAAAGTAGCCACAATTCGCTTATAATAAGCGGACATGGCAACGTTAAGCGTGTGTCGTTACGTCATCCGGCCTGAATCACAGTATTGCCACATTGTGCGAGAGAAATAAGCAAACAGGTCTATGAAAACAATCATCATGTTATACCAATATGAATAATAATAATAAGATAAACAGCCGTCTACACTGAATGTCTGCATGATAGAACAGCGTCATAAAAATAAAAGTAAAGTAAAAGTTAAAAAAAAAAGAAGTTAGGCTAATGAAAAGGAAAATAAAGACTAAAAGGAGTTAATGAGAAGAAAAATATTTTCTAACCTCTAAAAATGATCCTTACATTAATCTTAAAAAAATAATTTTACTGAAATATTTCTATGTAGTTATTTTGTTTTTTATAACCAAAAAGTAAAATAACGAAACAACAACAGCAATAATAATAATAATAATAATAATAATAATAATAATAATAATAATAATAATAATAATTAAGTAGTAATAAGTATCGGCATCAAAATATACTTAAAGTACCAGAAGTAAAAGCAGTAATTATTTGAAGTGTTCAAATGCATAAAATGTATACAAAATGTTTCATTAGAAAATAGCAGATCTACAAGCTTACAACGCATCAAGCACTAGGGATAACTGGGCACCAAAACCATCTTGGCACTAGGGACAGGAGGGCACTAGCGACACATGGTTACTAGGGAAATGTGGGCACCTTGTCAACTGGGAACTGGGCACTTGGGACATGTGGGCACCAGGACAACTGGGCACCTGGACGAGTGGGCACCTGAATTAGTCATTTTTTTTGTTTTACTTTACACAGCATGATGCTTTGTTGCTGTCTGGGCCAGGCCAAAAGGCATGGCCGAGACTATGTTTTGCACCCTGTCTGTCAGTCCATCCGTCCGTCCGTGTGTCCTTCGCCCCCTCTGTATGTGGACAGCTAATGTCCAGCATGCACTGTTAGCTTGATCGTAGCGAAACTGTGCACACACACTCCCTGGATGCCAATTCAGAACCCCAAATCACATAGGCCTGTTATAGCGCCACCAGGAGGCAGCTTTTTGCAAAACCATTTTTTATGACAGTACTCCTACAGATTTGATCCAAACATCACACAGATTAGGACACAGTATCTCTAGTCATTAAACGAAACAGGTCTTTCAGATTTTTCATATTCCATCGTGATTGGCTAAGAATGGCTTCCAAAGTGTCTGTTTTGAACAAAATGCCTGAATTCATGGACACAGCATGCAATTTCCATGTAATTTTGCACGCACATTCTCACTAGGCCGATGAAGAAATGACACTTCAATTCTGCCTCGTGGTGGCGCTATAACAGGCCAATTCATGTTTTAACCTATAACTGCACCGATCTGTGTAAAAAATATAATATGTAAGGAAAACCCATAGAGGTATAATATAACCCTTTAAAGCCTTTAAAATAAAACCCTTTGCCGTGCATTATTCACATCTGCGTTTTTGTCAAACAGGTCCCTCCCACAAATGTAACGGGCCAATCATATTGTCACCTCACTCCTGAGATCACTTGCTTTTCATGTTGAAGGGACTGATCCCCCAAAAATCATGTTTTTGCATGAAACGGTGACATTTTGCGCATTTGTGGCGCCCCCTATGGGTGAAAGTGAAATGCTTTTAGGGATTGGTTTAGCATACCACCCTCGACATGTGATTCAAATTTGGGATTGACCGGACGTTTTGTTCGTGATTTATGGCATTTTTGGTCAAACGGGCCCCTCCCGCTAACTTTGGAAGCCATTTAGGGACGGACGGTATGGACTATCAAAATTCCGCTTGGATAGGTTTATCGCATGGGTCCATAGATCACGTGTACCGATTTGTGTGAGATTTGGAAAAAATTGAAGGAAAAGGAGCCAAAAGTGTGTTTTGAAGAAAATTCAAAATGGCGGAAAATCTATCCTGACGCAAATGGGCGTGGCCTATATGGGGAGATGCGTCGTGACCCAAGGAATCCAGGTGAAAAGAAATTTTGATTTTACGACCTACGGTTCAAGAGTTATAGGCCAAAAGGTAAAGGGGGCTGTTATAGCGCCACCATGTGGCCGACTGGTGTGATTATTTTGTTAATAATTTTTCAAAAAACTATTAACCTCCCCTCCAAGTTTTGTAACTGTAGCCTTTACGGTTTCCGAGAAAAAAATACTTGAATGGGAGTTTTTGCAATTCCCATTAAAGTGGATGGGGAAATTTAATGCACTAATAAATCAATATCAAAAAATCTATCCTGACGCAAATGGGCGTGGCCTATATGGGGAGATGCGTAGTGACCCAAGGAATCCAGGTGAAAAGAAATTTTGATTTTACGACCTACGGTTCAAGAGTTATAGGCCAAAAGGTAAAGGGGGCTGTTATAGCGCCACCATGTGGCCGACTGGTGTGATTATTTTGTTAATAATTTTTCAAAAAACTATTAACCTCCCCTCCAAGTTTTGTAACTGTAGCCTTTACGGTTTCCGAGAAAAAAATACTTGAATGGGAGTTTTTGCAATTCCCATTAAAGTGGATGGGGAAATTTAATGCACTAATAAATCAATATCAAAAAATCTATCCTGACGCAAATGGGCGTGGCCTATATGGGGAGATGCGTCGTGACCCAAGGAATCCAGGTGAAAAGAAATTTTGATTTTAGGACCTACGGTTCAAGAGTTACGAGCCAAAACGTAAAGGGGGCTGTTATAGCGCCACCATGAGGCCGAATGGTGTGATATTTTGTTAAATAATTTGGGACTTAATTATAAATTATCCCTCCAAATCTGATAACTCTAGCTGTTAAGGTTTCTGAGAAAAAAATACTTGAATTTGAGTTTTTTGACTTTTACATTAAAGTGGATGGGGAAATTTAATGCACTAATAAATTAATATCAATTAAACTATTCAACCAATCTCTTAGCCCTATACACGCGCACGATTCCCGTTCAAGACGGTCATTTTGATATATGGCACGACATTGGGGAATAAAAACTGTGGGAGGAGATGCGCTCTAAAGTATTGTTTATCTATAAATAAAGAAATAAAGTGTGTAGAGTACTATAGTCTGGTTGCCCTGTTGGGCAACCACACTAATAAAGTGTGTAGAGTACTATAGTCTGGTTGCCCTGTTAGGGCAACCACACTAATTACTTACATGGTTACACAGGACAGGTCATGGCAGCTTTCAGCAGGAAAAGAGACAGAGTAAAACACAGCATTGACATTTATACCCCGCTTTCTATAGAACTGTGCACGAGGTGTGTGTGTTGAGATCCACATGTCTAAACAGTGTGGATCCTATATGTGTGTGTGTGCATGCACGGATGTTTTCTATAGGCTTGTGCATGTGGTGTGTGTGCTCTGAACCAGATGCCTAAACAGTGTGTATAGTGGTCATCTAGGGTCAGATGACCCCAGGATACTGGACATCTGGACCTCCTCAGAAAATGGGCCCTTGTCTCCTATGAAAGGGTTTAAGGTTTCTGTAGCTAATCAGGAATGCCTTACTATGTGCTGTGTGTGACATCCTGGGGGGATGAGTGTCTCTAGGCCTGTTCTTTGTGTGGTTCAAATCAGGCTCTGTAAGCCCTTATGTATGTTCATTATTCAGTATTTTCTAGACATATGCTTATTCTAATATACTACACATCCCCCCTATGGAGGGCCCTAAAGGTCCTCCATAAACGTGGGGACATGAAAACCATAGAACCTAAAGTAACACTAAAGTAACACAAATTGAAAGGCATTAAAGAACTAACTAAACATTAGTACCAAAACACAAACCATAAAAACCTGCTACTCCTCATGTAGAAAAAGAACAAATGTGTTAGGATCATCCAGACCCCCCTTGACAAACAAAAACTTTAACACAAATAGGCTACACAGGTCTCAAAAGATAACTAAAATTACAACCTATAAAAACAGAAGGACATACAAATCGCCATTTACTATGCACATCAAAACACTAAAAATCGCTTAATTAAAACGCACTATCAAACGATCTCTGTCTTCATCAGGGTCTCCGACGGACATCTGTCTTCATGAACGGAAAACCCCGTCTCACAAGAAAAGATAGAGTAAAGTTAAGATAAAGCTGATCAAAAGTGCCATATTGCTGCCATGGCTTGTCTAATCCAGGCCAGCGCTTATTCCACCGTTTGGAAATTGTGGAAATCCCTTGGAATAGGGGGTTATTCTGTTGTACTATCAACACAGGTGTCGTTGTGGGGGAAGGAGCTCTTGTTGGCTTGGCTCCCATCACTAATATCGATCAAGTATTCAAATAATATTTAACAATATATTTGATAGTTGTAGTAGACCCTTGTAGGTGCACTGTGCATGGCCAGAAACCCAATAATAATAGTGTTTTTTGATTATATAGCCTTTGAAATAATGTTGAAAAGCATTAAAGAAAAACTATACGTTCACCATTAAAGGTTCATACACAGACCACGAACAATTGTCAGTCTACAACGCATCTTATTTGGCAATATTGTTTAGTCTATGTAGACTGCATATGGTAAGGACGGGAATATAGGGGTGATAAGTTACTCCAATACAAATTACCATACGTTACTCTAAAAGTCGACACTGAAACTACAGACTCACTGATGTCAAAACAACAAGCTCATTTAGAATCAGGGTAGGACGTGTGATTTTAGGCTGTGGGGCAGAATTGTTCTGTCAGCTTTAACCCTAATGCTCAACCTTGGTTCATGATCCCTAGGCTAAAGCACCCACCCCTGGGGGTGGGGGCCAACTTAGACTGGACTAGTCCCCCACAGCGTTAATTTGCCACCAGCAGATTTGTGCTCAGATCACAGGGGCGCGACTCCCCATAGTCACTGCGTGTTTTAGGGAGGGCCTGTCAGCCGCCGCCTCCAGTCCTCTCATAAACTCACAGTCACACTTAAAAGCCAGTGATTGTTTCAGTCCACATAAAAATACCCTCTGTCCAACAAGCTACTCCTTGTGATCACTTAAGACATCAGACTCAGAATACAATTACTATGTTCAACTCACTATTTTTCATTACTATAGATAAGAACCTATATGTGTTTCCCTTTTACTCAACTGCACTTATCTCTATGTATTTGATAACTGTCCTCCTATAGTATGCACTCAAGAGTGGATATAATTATGGACCTTTCTACTTCTTCTACTTCCTTATGAAAAAACACTACAAGGACCTTTCTACTTCCTACTTCCTCTATATTGTCACACTTGTGCGAAAATACTACAATTTGTGGATGCAGATTATTGCAGGTGATGGGCAAACCCCTCACAAACAATAATATGCATTATTGTCTCCTTATGAAGATCAAACGTTGCTCATATGTGGCTCTACATTCTTATGAATCACTCCCAATAATAATACACTATTTTATTAGACCTGTCACTCATCTTCTCTTAATTTTTGTCCCCCCTTGTAACTTTTAAATCTCTCCCAAAAATAGTTTTCGTTCAGTACTACAGTGAATCTTCAGAAGTTGGTTTGTATCAGTAGCTCTATTATACATTCACTCACCAGGCATACCCATTCAATCTTCTCTCTCACTCATACATGATGTAATCATACACTGTCAAACATAACTTCATACACACAGGCATGTAACCTCTTCATTGAACCCCATGGCTTTCTGCCTACCCCAAATCTTATACTGTCACTAACTCCTCCCTATGTCTTCAGGTTTCGACGGCCAGGCGAACATAGTTCAACATAGTTCATAGTTCTTCTAAGCACTCAAAACTCCAAAATGTTTTTCTTTTTTCCAGGTAGAGTGCACCTAGCCATGTTCACCACTAAAACAAAAAAGAGATCACTTTACCTATTCCAATGAGTCGATTCCATGCCAACACAACCACACACTCAAATAATAAATTTCAAACTACTGCTATTAGGCTATTAAGTTTCAAATGGTTTAGGGCCAAACTGATCTTGTGTGATACAATGGACAGGCATCCCTCAGGTCCTGCTTGTGTCCATCCAGATGAAAGACCTCTGTGTTGTCTGTTTGGTCTTCTGGATCTGACCACTCAGGGGGATGGCCTCAGAAGGGGGTTTGGCTTGATCTCCAGGGAGGTGTGTCATCCTCACTGGGAACTCCCCATGGCACATGTGCGCTCAACACAAAAGAAAATAAACAATTGCATTAGCGTTCATTCTTCAATTCTTCAAACCATAATCTCTACATCACATTAAATGCAGAATAACTTAACTCTCACTCATTCACTCAAACAAAAGGGTAAGGGTCACCCAACAGTGATTGATTGTTGTCTCCAGAATTAAATGTCTCAAACAGACTATACTTTTTGAAGAATGTAAAGGAGATTCACAATTACTACATGTTTCATTATGATTTCCCCTATTGTTATTAACGTGGTGAAATAGAAGATATGTGTTTGCACACTTTTATAAACATGCTCACAATTATAATGTTTATCATTAGATGGAAAACGGTGCATTACTTATTTTAAAACTCAAACAGTACACAGGGTCTTATGCTCCCACTGCTCAGAGAAATAGAGTGGGACACTGTGATCGGTTACATCAAAGCATACCCTTCTGAGTTACTCAAGTAAATATACTCATCACGCATCTCTCCTGCTTCACCTCCCCCCCTTGAAACATGAGAAACAGGTTTCAGAAACACAGAGGAAAGCGCACAGGAAAGAGACTGGAGCACTCAAGTACTACTCTCCAGGCAAAATGACAGGCCTGTGTGCACGTGTGCGTATAAACGTAGTGACGCACATGTAGTAGCAGCGTACCACGTGACCTGGCCCAAAGGCTAGCAGTGTCGAGTTGGCCGTTAATAAATTAAAACAGCAGCTGATAACGTCACCATCAGCAAGTTTAAAATTTAGGATGACTAGTAGTAGCACAATAAGTATATTAAAGTCAAAAATAGTGATTCAGTTTGCGAACCAAAGCACATATAATTTAAAAAAATAATTAAAAGAATAGAGATAAATGAGTCTAATGCATTGGTCACATGAGCGTTACCATAGCAACCAGAAAAAAATCACAACGGTTTACGGCAGCGACGTAAAAACGCGGAAGCAGCAGAATGTAAACAAAAAACAACTCGTTTCACAAATGTGTAAAAGTGACAATAAAGGCTATAAATGCTCTAATCAAGCACATGGTTCAAGTGCTATGAGCAAAACACTTATAGTCGCTGCTTTGAAAATACGTGACACCACTCAGTTAAGCCAATAAATGGACATTCATTTCACTCACATGAGCTAGCCACAGGAGTTAGCAACCAGACAGCCTAACGCGTGTGGACCCCCCTTTCTCCCCCAAACAGAGGAGAAATAGGAGAGAGTGAGAGTAGGACAACTTTCACTGTCTAACTGTGGAATACACCACTTAGCAAGACGTATTATCATTATCATCATTAATATTATTATTATCATTATCATTATAATACCATTATTAGATACCCACAGAGACAGACAGACAAACAAGACACTTCCATTCTCATCCCCTCACTTGTACACATGTATAGCTATTACATGTATGCAAAATGCATGAAACAAAAACAAAAAAGATGCACCTACACACAACATAAAACAAAAACCATCCAAAAAGACGTCAACATCGCAGTCTCACGGAAAACTACAGTTTCCAGTGAATATAAGTAGCAGCTCTCGGCCGCAACTCAACATCTTCCAGTACACGGAAAACCACAGTTTCAGTGAATAAGTAGCAGCTCTTGGCCGCAACTCAACAGGTTCCAGTAGCAGCGCGCAAGCCGCATCAGAGGGTACCCCCGTGTTCCCTCGGAACACCCAGCGGATTCTTTTACAAACGCTAATCAATCAAGTAAGAATTCGGTAGCCATACGCTACAATTTGTCACGAAAACCAAACCCAATTCGCCTTAGCGCCGGCCTCCCCAACCCAAAGCTGATCAGGCATATCGTGGGCATTATAGGAGGATCCCGTGCCGCACACATAACTACTATCCAATCAAACAGTCATAGATTTTATTTTGTTTTTCTAATATTACATTTTTTATAGTCGAACTATGAATGGAAAGACGACTAATCATTTTGCAGATCTCATGAAGGTCTTGGACTAATCTCCTATGCATGGTGGGCCAACCAAGACTTATAATCCTCGGAGGATAGTCTCGCAACATGGAGTGTGGCTTATAAAATCATACATCCTCCATCATCAATTCAATAAGAGAGAGATTGAGTTGTTGTAAATGAGAATTTTATTGAATAAAACATTTTATTATTCAATAAACATATTTGGCAATTAGACTCCGTTAACATTTATCGTACATATGCAACGTACATATGTATAAAATATGCTGAATAGGGAGAACCCCCCCTGGAGTCTAGACGCTGGTGGTGGCAGTGCAGAGAACCTCCTTCCTTCTCAACTCTAGACGATTGAGGCATGGTGGAGTTTGGGGATGGAGGTGGGTTGCTTGTTGCATGCTGGAAAGAGAATGACAGCAGTGAGGCAGTGATATTTAAAGGCGGAGTCCAACTGCCTGACTGCAGATTGGCTGACTGCAGATTGGCTAGAAGTGCACACACTTAGCTGTGAATGACAACTCAAGATCTTCTTTATTGAATTTGCGCTTAGAGCTACATTTCAATAAGAGAGAGATTGAGTTGTTGTAAATGAGAATTTTATTGAATAAAACATTTTATTATTCAATAAACATATTTGGCAATTAGACTCCGTTAACATTTATCGTACATATGCAACGTACATATGTATAAAATATGCTGAATAGGGAGAACCCCCCCAAACGTCTTACTGTGTCAGGTGAGACCTGAAATGAAATAACCTGTTGATTCCTGCACTTCAGGAGTCCTAAAGCGATGTCCACCGCTGTGTGGTGCGATTAGGATTGAGAAGGACGGCTCATGATGACCAGGTGGTCCAATAGAAAATATAGAGGACTAGAGCGTGATTTAACAATGACAGCAGATTTTAAGATGGCAATGAAAAGCTAGAGGCCTTAAAGGCCGGCAATTACTTGAGTTTTAATGACGTGAGAAACCACCACCACCAGCTATATGCAGCTGAAGATGAAACTGTACTTAAGGCATGTTGGAGTGTTTAAGCTGATAACAGAATCAGGATAAATAAACAAGGCAATGGCATAGGGACAGAAGACCACCAACCTGAAGAGGTCAAATTATTTACAACGCTGAAGTATTCCTATTGTAAAGGGATGGCCAGAATTCGATGAAATATGGGATAATCCGGCTACATTAGTCATTTAGCAGACGCTTTTATCCAAAGCGACTTACAATAAGTGCATTCAACATAGGTAGGGAACGAAACTACTAATCACCAGAAGTCTTAAGTGCATTTTCTGCAAAAACAAGCAACCAAGAGTATACCTAGCGCTAAAGTAAAAGTGCAATATATCAGCTACCCATTTCCTTAAACAGATGAGACAAAATAGCAAAATCAAATGAGCAGGAGCTAAAACAAATAAGTGTAAGCTAAAACGGTATAGTGATACATGTAGCTTAATGATTAAGCTGGAGTAATTCCTGACGCCAACTGGCAGATACCCATTGGAGGTGGGTTGCTTGGTCGCTGACTGAGGAGAATGACAGGTTAGAGGCAGTGATATTTTGAACATGTAGCTTGATGTTTAAGTTGAGTAATTCTTGTGATGCTTGCTGACTGAAAGGAGAAATGACAGGTTAGATGCAGTGATATTTGTGGATTGGTTCCCTTCTCTACTTTTCTAATCTCCTACGATAACAGTTTTCTAAAGTTCATGTCACACAGTGGAAAAGTACTTGCTAACACAAATCTTCACCCATGACTCGTCTGTCTCAGGATTAGTGAGTTCTGCCACTTAACAACGCACTTATCTGTTGACATAACCTTTATCCAACCATACATGCATATAGACATTTACAGATTTATTATAGTTTTAAGACTTTAACAATTTCCTTCCATTTGATGGAATGAAACCCAATCACTGATTGGCTGACGGCAATTAGACTCCGTTGCATTTTAACGTGCATAGATAGAATAGGAAGGAAAGCCCCAAAATAAAGAAAGAGTTTAAAGAGGAAAGTTACACCCGTGAAATGGCCCACTAGCCAGCAATGGCTAGAATGATGCGAGAGCCATATAATGACTTATTAAATGACTACTGAGTCACAGAATGCAGCCAGCAATGGCTAAAAGCGCATGGGATGGCTCAACATGAGCCGAGTTAGCCAGCAATGGCTAAACAATGCGAGAGCCATGGAATGGCTTGAGAAATGACCACTTGATCAGAAAAATGCAGCCAGCAATGGCTAAAACACATGGAAATAAGCAATGAATGAGAATAGAATTAGTAAAGAATGACCGACCAGGTCAGCAGAAATTTAGTCAGCAATGACTAAACGTGCAGCCAGCGATGGCTAAAGTGCGTGAGATGTCTTATGAAAATCACCACTGATTTAGCAGAAATTTAGTCAGCAATGACTAAAACGTGCAGCCAACGATGGCTAAAGCCCATGGAATGGCCATATAGCAATTAATGAGAATAGAATTAGTAAAGAATGACCGACCAGGTCAGCAGAAATTTAGTCAGCAATGACTAAAATGTGCAGCCAGCGATGGCTATAAAGCACATGAGACGTTTCATGAAAAACACTACTGATTTAGCAGAAATTTAGTCAGCAATGACTATAACGTGCAGCCAGCGATGGCTATAAAGCACATGAGACGTTTCATGAAAAACACCACTGATTTAGCAGAAATGTAGTCAGCAATGACTAGAACGTGCAGCCAGCGATGGCTATAAAGCACGAGACGTTTCATGAAAAACACCACTGGTTTAGCAGAAATTTAGTCAGCAATGACTAGAACGTGCAGCCAGCGATGGCTGAAGCGCATGAGATGTCTCATGAAAATCACCACTGATTTAGAAGAAATTTAGTCAGCAATGACTAAAACGTGCAGCCAGCAATGGCTAAAGTGCATGAGATGTCTGATGGAAATCACCACTGATTTAGCAGAAATTTTGCCGACAATGACGTGCAGCATAGAATGACCTCCCTCTCTACAACAATGACGTGCAGCATAGAATGACCTCTCTCTCTACAACAATGACGTGCAGCATAGATGACCAGCTAGGTCGCAGACATTTTGCCAGCAATGGCTACACGGCCACATAAATTTAGCCGGCGATGGAAGGCTACTAGGCCAACATGAAGCTGATGTTTAGGTATTGGCATGTATGCCAACGAGGTGAATAGCTCAGTGGAAGTCTGCATTGATGAACCGACGAGGCCTGCAAACCTGACTTTCCCAGTGTCCAAGGTGAACAGCACTCATCCCCATCGGCATAAGGCATCCCATCACCATGCATAAGGCGGACATGGAAAAAGAAGCACAAAGCAGAATATCAATGAATGCTGATAAATGACTTTGCCTGATATCGCTTTCAATTGCTAAAAGTGAGGTAGATGAATGCAGTTTTAATGAGGTAGTGGCCATTGCACTAGTAGTAACTTAGCATATTAATGATCGGCACGTTTGCAGCAATTTTAGTACTAGCAGCATTAGCCGACTATAGCAGTGGTAGCAATGTACTCCACACCGTTAGCATAATCCTAACCTTAGTGGGGGAACATACAGTAGAACCCGGGGAACATAGAGATGACCCCCATAATCATGATTAGCAGACATTTTGCCAGCAATTGCAGAATGAGTAGCATTAATGCAGTAGCCTAGGAATGCAGTCAACATAATTAGCATGATCACTAGTACGCGTAGCATGCATTGACTGCAGAAACAATGTCAGAAGTTTTAGCCTAATCATGATCAGCAGTCAATGTTAGTAGCAGTTGAAGAACGACTAGCATTATCTGAGCAGTAGAAGCATGCAGTGAGGAGCTTTAGCATTATGGAGACCATCGTGTTGATGGCAGCAATTTAGTACAGCAATTTAAGCACTAACATGAACATTGAGATGATGGCAGCAATTTAGTGCCGCAACTTTAGCATCAACATGAACATTGAGATGATGGCAGCAATTTAGTGCTGCAACTTTAGCATCAACATGAACATTGAGATGATGGTAGTGCTGCAACTTTAGCATTAACATGACCACCATGTTGGCAGCAGTTGAAAGTAGCATTAGTTGTAAATGCAGTCAACAGTGTTAGCAGGCTTATGACCAGCCTTGCTTTTTACAGCAGTTGTAGCATTAGCTGAAGTAATGTTTAGCACATGATAGCAGCAGCTGAGTAAAATAACATTAGCTGTAATGATAGCAGACATGTTAGCAGCAGCTTTAGTAAAAGTAGCATTAACTGCAGTAGCGATGCAGTCATCAGCAAAAGCGATTCATGACTAACCTCATGTTTGCAGCAGTAGTTGAAATAGCAGTACAAATAGCATTAGCTGACTTTAGCAGTAATAGCAAAGCAATTTAGCATAAACATGGCTTTTTTCTTTTCATAATACAATGAGACGGTTCACTCTTCTCCATCCTTCCTAAAGCTGCCTAGTGGCAATGCAGACACAGCATAAGCACACTCAATACTAGCCTCATGATAGCAGTTGACTTGTAATGTTTACAGTCATGATAGCAGCAGACTGAGTTAAAGTAGCATTAGCTGAAGCTGTAGTAGCAATGCATTAGCATTAGCTGAAACTGTAGTAGCAATGCAGTCAGCAGTGTTAGCCGACTCATGACTGACCTCATGGAAGCAGCAGTTTGACGTAGCATAGCTATAATGATTACTGTCATAATAGCAGCATTAGCTGAAGCTGTAGTAGCAAGGTAGTTTAGCAGAATTTGCTGACTCATGACTGCAGCAGTTGACATTGTAGTTGACATGATTAGCAGTAGCCTGAGTAAATGTATCATTAGCTGTACTTATTGGCAGTCTTGGTGTAGCAGCTGTAGCATGAGCTGTAATGATAGCAACAGTTTTAGTAGCAATAGCTGTAATTATTAGTAGTTATGTTAGCAGTAGTTTGAGTAGAGGTAGCATTAGCTGAAACTATTGCAGACAGGAGTTAGCATTAGCTGTGGCAACAGTAGCAAGAGAGTAGTCAGCATTATTAGCTGATTCATTATGGCTATTCGTGATAACTGCACAAACTGTTGAAAGCAGGGCTGGAAATGAAGGCAACCATTGCATCTGGAAGTAATGTGGTCAGCTTGTTGGATTAGGCTCTGTAGCACCAGCTGGTGTTTGATGAAAGCAGCCCTAATCATGGAAGGAGTGAGGTAAATCTAGTGATGGCAGTCTGACACTAAAGCGCCGACACACGCTTCGAACCCTGAAATAAATTAACATAGAACCACTGCTTCGAGGCTTGCTTCAGTGCGGAGAAAATCACGTGACCTATGACGTCCGAAGCAGCAAGTGGTTCATTTCCTCGAACTGGTTCGAGACAATGAGTTGCCACGGATCGGCTGCCGTAATGATAATAAATCCTACAGAAAAGACTCAACTGAATGTGTCTTTCGTAGCGTGGTCCGTAGCGTGCGGGACTAGTGAACGGAGGGTCGTGGGTTCGATCCTGGGGTGTCACACTTAATTGTCATGTTATTAAGTAACAGTGGCCGATCTATTGTGTTACTATAAAAGTTATATAACCAACACATTTAATCAACGTTGCAAGTAACTCGCATGGAATCTGTTCAATACGAAGTATTAAAGTTGACCCTTATGATTAATTAAACACATTTGTGTTAATGTAACAAAAATGAGAAGGCCATTGAATAATTTTTAAAGTTATAAAAACAATGTGGTTTTATATGACATGACTGTATTATGACTCAAGACCTGCCTGCTTCATTTCAAATTAAATCTGACATTAATGTATTATTATTAATTTGCCATAATAAATAAATTCAATGTGTCAAATCTTTGAGTGTTCCCCATCCTACAAACATAAGCACACCCTGCTTCATACACACAGTTTATTTGTGTTTATTTTATTTTATTTCAATATTTAATTACAGGATAAACCTTTGATGTTGCCCAAATAGTTGAATACAAACATGAATCAGTCAAGATTTTATTTGTACAGTACATTCCTTGCAATAGGAACATTTCACAACAAAAATCTAATCTGATAATATTTACTCTTGTTTTACTGTCTCCTATTAAAAGTGTTTCGTTGTCTCTATTAAAAGCCTCAGCTTTTAAATGAAATGCAGTCTTGCATTTCACCAGGAGATGTCACTATCACTGAAGCTTCGAGCAATGAACCCATTTGTGAACCGATTGGTTCAAGTGGTTCAGTGGTTCAAAAAAGCTTCATTTTGCCATCACTAGGTAAATCCTCAACACAACATCAACTTAACAAACCCTGACTAAAAAGCTGAGAAGAAAGCTGATGATGAGCTGCCGTTTGCAAACTCTGTGTGTAAGCCACAGATCACAGAGAGAGTACACTTTGCTTGTTGCATGCTGGAAAGAGAATGACAGCAGTGAGGCAGTGATATTTAAAGGCGGAGTCCAACTGCCTGATTGGCTGACTGCAGATTGGCTGACTGCAGATTGGCTAGAAGTGCACACACTTAGCTGTGAATGACAACTCAAGATCTTCTTTATTGAATTTGCGCTTAGAGCTACATTCCTCTTATTAGTTTACTGTTTTTTGTTTTTTTTTTAGCTTCATGATCAGTCAGGCAAAATTATCAGGAGACAGAGCGTGACGTCTTAATCTGATGCGTAATCGTCTGACACAGAGGCATCACTGAAATGTGAGCCATATACTTTTGACCAAAATTTCAATAAAAATAAATTTAACATGAATCCAAAACACTCCCTCAACAAAGGCAAAAACAATGCCCCACAGATGGCAACTATAAAAATTAAAAAAGAGGTTCTTGTTTTCGAAAACATTTTGAGGGACAAACTAGAAGATTGTCCCACAAATGAATTAATGAACTCCAAGCTGGTTCGCCATTTGTGGTAAAATGTATTAATCTGTGGGGCTATTTGCCCTTGTTTAAGGAGAATTAAGGAGTCAAGGCATTTCTTCTCCTCAGTTGATTTTATTAAGGAGAGAAGATAATTACTTACATGGTTACACAGGACAGGTCATGGCAGCTTTCAGCAGGAAAAGAGACAGAGTAAAACACAGCATTGACATTTATACCCCGCTTTCTATAGAACTGTGCACGAGGTGTGTGTGTTGAGATCCACATGTCTAAACAGTGTGGATCCTATATGTGTGTGTGTGTGCATGCACGGATGTTTTCTATAGGCTTGTGCATGTGGTGTGTGTGCTCTGAACCAGATGCCTAAACAGTGTGTATAGTGGTCATCTAGGGTCAGATGACCCCAGGATACTGGACATCTGGACCTCCTCAGAGAATGGGCCCTTGTCTCCTATGAAAGGGTTTAAGGTTTCTGTAGCTAATCAGGAATGCCTTACTATGTGCTGTGTGTGACATCCTGGGGGGATGAGTGTCTCTAGGCCTGTTCTTTGTGTGGTTCAAATCAGGCTCTGTAAGCCCTTATGTATGTTCATTATTCAGTATTTTCTAGACATATGCTTATTCTAATATACTACAGTAACAAGTAACTAAAGTTGTCAAATGCTGTCATTGTAGGGGAGTACAAGTTACAAAAATGGAAAGGAAAGTAAAAGGACCTCAAAATTAAACTGTGCATTGTAAGCACTTGCATAGTACTTGAGTAAATATACTTAGTTACTTTGCAGCACCACTGAGAGTAGCCAATGACTGACAAGCTAGCTAACACTAGGTAAACTGATTGCTAGAGTGAAGAGAGACATGGGTTTATATTAATGGTCTTGACTTACAATGTATACATCACACAGCTTAGATCTTTGGATTAAATTGGAGAGCAGACCCGTGCGATCTTGGTGATGTAAAAAAAACATGTCTGTAGTGTAAAGAATGCGGCCACAGTGACTTTATGAAAACACAGGGCATTTCTCCTCTGTCCTTCTCTCTCCCCACTAGCAAAACCGATTGGAAATGCATTGGGTGCTTAAAGTTAAATATTTCAAAAACTACAAATAATTTCAAAAATAAAAGTACAAGCGCACTTGTCCACAGTAAGCTGGATTTTTTAAAGTTTGAAAGGAGTTTCTAAGTGAAAGTATGTGGGAGTAGTTAGGTGCCATACTTTTGGGGGGGAATACATAAATAGTGAAGATATCTATAGTGTGCTTGCTGCTGCTGCAGCCCATAATAAATAATGACAATCTTAATCAAGACATACAGTACATATCAAGGAGCCACAAGTCAACATTGTTAAAAACCTATAATAGTACCAAATTAAAAACCAACTGCTCCTCCACAACAGAACATAGAACCTCATTGAGACACCACTGAAATATGAACTCATCAACATTATTCATAAGTGAATAAGGTCCTTGCACACTGGCGTTTTTTCGGTGCGTTTTAATATCCGAAATCCGAAAAAAAAAACGCACGCACAAAATCCTTGCACACTGCAATCCGATGCGTTTTATTTAAATTCGTTGCAATGTTTTCGCAGAATGAAAAAAAATGGAGTCCTCAAGCAGTGATGATGATTTTGTGGTCCTGTCACTTGTGAAAAAAAGAAAAAGGAAAAGAGAATATTGGGTTCATCCTATCCTGACATTTCGTAAACAAGAAGGAGAGTTTCACACTTTGTACAAGAAGCTGCGGCTTTATCCCGTCCGTTTCCGAGTTGCTTTTAGGATGTCAGTGGGTCAGTTTGATGCTTTGCTAGCAACACTGGAGCCACATATTGAAAAGACCACCACAAACTTCCGTGAGCCCATAGATGCTGTCTGAACAGCGGCTGGCAGTATGTCTACGGTAGGGACACACACACACACGCACGCACGCACGCACGCGCGCGCTAAAGTGCGCTGAATCTGCACTAGGCTATTCACTTCAGGATACACTTGACTACAGCCTAAAAACATGAAACATATACAGACGAGATGGGTGTTCATTGTTGTCCTGTGATCAGCTTATCACATCTTTCTACCAAAACTGATAGTATAGGCCAGGGGTCTTCAACGTTTTTCAAGCCAAGGACCCCCTAGCAGAGAGAGAGAGAGAGAGAGAGAGAGAGAGAGAGAGAGAGAGAGAGAGAGAGAGAGAGAGAGAGTAGGGACCCCCTCTATATTGCATACAATTGTGTTGCAGATTAAACTCTTTTTTTTTTTACTTGGTCTGCTCTTTTTCCCCCATCTACACCATAGCCTATACCTCTTTGCCAAAAATAGCCTACCTACAAGCTCACAAGTCTCGCAGCAGGAGGCGTTGTGAGCTTGTAGATCTGCTATTTTTGGCTACAATTCTCCTCAGTGGTTCAAGTGGTCAAATCAGTGGTGTCGTGGAGGCCACACGGGGTAGGACGGTAGATAGATCGTTCAAAGCAAACTTTTAGTTCCAGAGGCAGGTCAACAGTGGACCAGGTTACGCTACTCACTCAGGACATAGAGGACAGCTTTCAGTACAACGAGAAAGCCGGAGTTATATTCCTGGACCTGACAGCCGCTTACGACACCGTGTGGCACCGTGGACTACATCTGAAACTGCTGAGGACAATCCCGGACCGGCATATGGTGAGGTTCATCATGGAGATGATATCCAACCGGAGCTTCATCCTACAGACCAGCGATGGCCAGACCAGCAGGCTCAGAAGGCTGAGGAACGGCGTCCCGCAAGGCTCCGTCCTCTCACCAATGATGTTTAACATCTACATTCATGACCTGCCAGATACAACATCCACCAAGTACGGCTATGCGGACGACCTGGCTATCATGCTTCGACGTCCAACATGGAAGGCGATGGAAGACGGCCTCAACCGAGACATGGGCATCCTGGCAAACTACCTCCAGAAGTGGCATCTTCAGCTCAGCATGGGCAAAACAGTGTCTGCAGCTTACCACCTCTACAACCGGGAAGCAAGAAGGGAACTGGATGTGCATGTTGGCAACCACCGCCTGGAGTTCCAGCAAGCCCCCAAGTACCTCGGCGTATGCTTGGACCGAACACTCTCCTACAAGCAACATCTGGATGAAGTGAAGGCCAAAACAACAGCAAGGGTCTCGCTCATTCGACGCCTAGCAGGTTCAACTTGGGGAGCTTCCCCCCAGACCCTACGCATATCCACGCAAGCCCTGGTCCTGCCCGTAGCAGAATACTGCGCCCCTGTCTGGAGCAGAAGCCCCCACGTCAACAAGGTTGACACTGTCATCAACAGCGCTCTCCGGACAGTAACTGGTTGTCTGAAACCCACCCCTGTGTCCTACCTGCCAGTCCTAGCTGGAATCGCCCCAGCCAGTCTCCGACGGGATGCGGCTACCCTCGCCCTGGCAAGAAAGGCCCAGAAGTACGACTGGCACATCCTGCACAAAGCCACAACAACACCGGCACCACCAGGCAGGCTCAAGTCTCGCCATCCCTACAACAAGGCAGCACAAGAGATGCTACAGTCTATCCCTGAGGACTTGTCCAGAGACGCCTGGCTGGCAGCATCGTGGAAACGGTCATGGGAGACAGCTGGACCCTCCCGTATCCAGCGATACATCCAGGACCCAGGAGGAGGTGTAAAAGGAGAAGACATGCCACGCCATCTATGGACCTCGCTGAACCGTCTGCGCACTGGAGTCGGGCGCTTCAAGTCTTCTATGAAGAAGTGGGGCCTAACGGACAGTGCGGCATGCGAGTGTGGCGAGCCTGAACAGACTGCCGAGCACATTATCACCGGCTGCCCCCTATTCAGCCCACCCTCAGAAGCTGGTCTTTTCGACTTAGGACCAGAGACGAGGGCGTGGCTGCAGGACACTGAGTTGGCCATCTGATGATATACGAAAGAAGAAGAAGAAGTTCCAGCTCTCTATAATTCATGGCATTCCTTGAATTTGTAGTAGTTTAAAAACTAGGCTAAAAAACATTTCCTATACAAACATGTTCCCTAATTTAAGGTAAAATAAAATGCACGCGCGCCGTGTGCGCACGCGGGACGTCATTAAAATGCCGTCCCTCCAGTAAAAAAAATCACCACGACACCGCTGGGTAAAATATTTATATATCACACAAAGATTTAGCTCTCAGGACCCCCTAGGGGTACCAAACCCCCTGTTGAAGACCCTTGGTATAGGCTATCACATAGCTGTCACCTAGCTCCGACGGAACCTCTCCCTCCGTTGTATAGCTCCGAGATGAGGTTCCTCGTTTCTCGGTGCCGTTTGAGCAGGACATTGTCGCACATTATCCACTTTACATGTTTCTTATCCCTTTCTGCACATCTTATCCAAAAAGTAAAGGTTTTCTGAAACGCTCACAGATGTTTTAAGTTCTAGCTGGCAATGAAATCTATCCAACGAGTTGAAAAAAGTATTTAACTCGCTCCTGTACTCAGCTGGTTACATGTTTTTAAGACATTGCGCAAGAGTTGCGCCCGTAGAGATAACATTACTGATTCCCCTACTGGTCAAATATTGAATTGCATCTTCTACACTGCAAAAAATACTAACACTTAGAAAACTAAGCAAGACTTGCATCTTGTTTGATGCAATTTGATCTTGTTTTAATACTTATATACTAAACAAGAGCAAATTGAATAAGATAATTAGGTTTCGATAGCCTGTAAGGCCTCGAAACCTATTGCATTCCTTGGCTTTCACTATTATTATTATTCTTCCGCCGTTTTTGCCAGTTCTGGCCTAACCGCGTGGTCACTTTTTATGAAATTCGGCAATATGGTAGAGGGCTATGCCAAACGGCGAAAACCCGAAACTCACAACGATTGGCCAAATGGTGGCGCTGTAACACTCAATTGAAAATGCCAACTTTGAACAGGTACAGCTCATGCCCTGTTCGACCTACAGCCATGAAACTTCGATACACACATGCGTCTCCTCATGCCTAACAACTTTCACTGTTTGACTTTTGACCTCTGACCTTTAGATCTCCCACCATTTCGAATTCTATGAAAAGCAGTAAAAAGCAGTAAAAGTCCATAGCTTTCTGGGATCTTTGAGCAATCTGTACGAAACTGTCTACACATGAACTTTGGACCAATGCCGACAAACGTGAGCAAGCGGATTTTCCATAAGTGAAAACGTTAAGCTTTTATAAGCCAATGAAAATTGCAGCTTTTATGACAATTATTCATCTGCCCCTAACACATACATGCAGACTCACATTTGTTTGACACTTTGCAATATTGTAGAGGGTCCTTCCAAGTATCACTGAAACCAATCTTACTCCAATTGGTCAAAGGGGGGCGCTATAGCAATTTTTTGAAAATGCAAACTTTAAACAGGCAAAAGTCATGCCTCGTTTGGCCGACAGCCGTTAAACCTGCTTACACATGTGCCTTGACTCATGAGGAACACATGTATCACTTTGACCAGTAAGCTCTGCCCTTAGATTGTCTGCAATTTTGAGCAGTTTGAAAAACATTTAAATCCAGGATTTCTGAGCAATTTGCGTGAAACTGTGTCAAATACATGTTTAACGCCCTTTTTCACAGGTTCAGGTGTGTTGGTTCAATAGCTTGATTGCTTAATCATCTGCCTTGAAACCATAGGGTAGCCGGTTCGAAATCCCACCTCAGGTAGACTTCATTATAATTGCATTGCACACAACATGACTATATCAATGAATACATGTGTAATTGTTAAAGATGACGAGAAATGCATACTTGAAAGTAGTTATTTTCAATGTATGACGTACTTCATTCGCCCTTTTGTTTTGTTTTCTTGGATTCTCCCTTTACACTGTCTAAGGCTGTGTATTGGATAGCTCCACCAGTAGAGTGTGAGTCTCATGTGCCGAAGGTCCCTGGTTCGAATCTCACTTATTACAGTTCACATTTAAATTACATTGTACAAAACATGACCCTGTTAATTCAGACATGTGCAATGTTTAGACAATAACACAAAATGCTTTTGAGAGTAGTTGTTTTTTATGTATGACATACTTTCTTGTGAAAATAGCCGATCTACAATCTCACACCTTTTTAGATAGCAACGCGTTGTGAGCTTGTAGATCGACTATTTTCCACTAGTTTCCATTCCGAAATATATTGAGCAGTTTGAAAAACATTTAAACCAAGGATTTCTGAGCAATTTGCGTGAAAGTGTGTCATGTGTGTGAACTCCCTTTTCACTAGTACAGGTCTGTTGGCCCAATGGCTTAATCATCTGCCTTGATACCGCAGAGTTGCCGGTTCAAATCTCACGTCATGCAGACTTCAACTCAATTGCATTGCACACAACATGATTGTATCAATGAATAAACATGCAATTGATAAATGAAATGCTTATTCAGAGTACTTATTTTCAATGTATGACGTACTTCATTCCCTCTTTTGTTTTGTTTTGTTGGATTTTCCTTTTTCACTGACTAAGGCTGTGCATTGAATAGCTTGATCAATACACTGTTGGTCTCATGTGCCAGAGGTCCATGGTTCGAACCCCACTCGTCACAGTTTACATTTAAATTGCATTGTACAAAACATGACCCTGTTAATTCAGACTTGTGCAATTTTTAAACAATAACATGAAATGCTTTTGAGAGTAGTTGTTTTTTATGTATGACATACTTTCTTGTGAAAATAGCTGATCTACAATCTCACACCGGAAGAACCTATAGGACGGAAAAACCTATAGATATCAACAGACATCATTAGGGAGGCCATATCTTCAGCTCAATGAGAAGAGAGGCAGCCTGTGAATCCATAGGTCTCTGGTTCGATCCCTGTCCCCAACAATGCGTTGAGGTGATCATCATTTGGAAATCCCCCTATTCCCATGGATTGGATCCACCCCTCTCACCTGCTCTCACTCATCACCAATCACACATGCACAGTATAATTTTTAGGTACTTTTACTTTACTACTCTACTCTACTACAATTACAGCAGATGACAGCTTTAGTTACTTGTTACTTTGCAGATGTAATTATTAATACAACACCTACAGTAACCACATACAGCCGATCTACAATGTGACGCGTTATGAGCTTGTATATATATATTAAGCAACCCATGCTGTATGATAACTTACCACATAGCTGAGTGGTTAGTGAGCCCACCTAGGGAGCCAGAGGCCCTGGTTGCCCCAGGTACGATTCCAGGCCAGGCCAGCAAATGTGTCGATGAAATGAAATTTGTCCCTGAGCAAGACTCTTAACCCCTAATTGCTCACAGGCCCTCATTGGAAACAAGACCGCAAGGACTTTCATGAACGGATCTGGAATTATCCTTTACACTGTCTACCCACAAGTCTATAGGTCCCTGGTTCAAACCCCAATTTAACCGGTCCAAATATAATTTACTGAACAAAAATCATGACTTTGTTAATTAATGCATGTTCACTCTCTCTCTCTCTCTCTCTCTCTCTCTCTCTCTCTGCCAGTCTGCCACTCTGCCACTCTGTCACTGTCTGTCTGTCTGTCTGCCAGTATGCCAGTCTGCCACAGTCTGTCTGTCTGCCACAGTCTGTCACAGTCTGCCAGTCTGCCAGTCTGCCACTCTGTCACAGTCTGCCAGTTTGCCACTCTGTCACAGTCTGCCAGTCTGCCAGTCTGCCACTCTGTCACAGTCTGCCAGTCTGCCAGTCTGCCATTATTCTCGAAACCGCTCATTGCTGCTTGCAGCTATATTTATTATTATTTTTTTGTTAGATCTTTTTAGCCTCTTTGTTTTGGATTTTTTTTTCTTTTTAAGGTTAGGTTTTCTTTTTCTTCTTTTTTTGACCCCTCTCCCCCACTAATTGGATGATGCTGAATCGAATGGTATAGGTCTCGATTTCTAACCTTTGGAAAGTGGTTAAATCAAGCATTGAAATATCCCCCAGAAATCTGTGTGTGGCCAAAATCGACCACCCAAAAAACAGTTAGGAGCACGTTTCAGGCCATTTGGAGTCGATTGGTGGTACTTTGTAGTGACACCATTTTGGGTCCATAACATTTCACTAAGCTAGGGACTTTTTAAGCTAGGGAAAGTACATTTTTTTTTACCCCCCCCCCACCACCATTTGGAGGACGCTGAATCGAATGAGCTAAGTCTCAACTCTGTGTCTCTGTGCGTCTGTCTGTCTGTCTGTCTGTCTGAGGTTCAAGGAGGTGCACCCACCAACTAGGCACCCGCTGACCAAGCCATGCTTATAGCCCTGCTGCTAGTGGGGATACAAATAATAAAGTCTAGGTAGTATGTTACAGATGGTTTGTTCTAGTTTTAAGTGTATCTTCCTAATGTGAACAACAGATAAATCAGAGGCCACACTGAAAGCTGACCAAACATACATACCAGTAGGGGGCAGTGTTACACTGAGCTGCTCTGTGGGGGACTCATCTGAATGGAACTACTACTGGTACCAACATAACAAGGACTCACTGATCATGCAAGATGGTGTTCAATACTCTACTGGACCAATCAATGTGTCTGAAGGTGGAATCTACTGGTGCAGAGGAGGGAGAGGAGAACCAGTTTACTACACTGAATACTAGGGATGTCCGATTTTATCGGCCTCCCGATATTATCGGCCGATATTAGCATAAAAATTGATATCGGGAAAATATCGGTATCGGTTTTTGAAAAAAAAATTTTTTTTTTTTTTTTTTTTTTTTTTTTTTGCTTTATAAATAAGTTACAGGAGTTCTTACTGTATATGGTGTGTGTGATATGAAATTTGAGCTTACCCTAATCACAATAATCCCCGCATATATCGGTATCGGTTGATATCGGTATCGGTAATTAAGAGTTGGACAATATCGGTATATCGGTTATCGGTAAAAAAGCCAATATCGGACAACCCTACTGAATACAGTGATGCAGTCACCATGGGTGAGTCATACATTTAATTTGTTTTGTAAAAAAAATAAACAAGCTAAACGTGTAAAGGAGGTCAGGTCACACTCGGGTGGTGCAGTGGTAAAGTGCCTGCCCACCACCACGGAGGTCATGGGTTCATATCCACCGTGGTGCATCTGGCTTTGTCCAGCGTCTACTACTCTATCAATACAAACACAATTGGCCTGGGCCGGGCAGGGAGGGTGATATCACAGCATGTAATCCTACAGGCTGTGGCGCGGCACATGTCAGCAGGGAGTGATGGGTGGGAGGAGTAGGACGAAGGAAAAAGTACTCAAATGTATTACTTAAGTAAAAGTATCAATACTGCAATGTAGATATACTCTGTTACAAGTAAAAGTCCGGAATTCAAAATGTACTTGAATAAAAGTATATACGTATTGGCATCAAAATGTACTTAAAGTACCAAAAGTAAAAGTACTGGAATGTCTCATTTCAAGTTTTCAAATGTATACAATTATTTTGAAAATAGCAGATCTACAAGCTCACAATGCGTCGCATCGGAACGCATTGTAAGCTTGTAGATCGGCTATTTTCAAATGGCCGAAATGTATATAGGGCTGTAGTAATAATAATAATCAAAATCTACAAAGTAACTCTACATACGTAACCCTAGGTTACGTATGTAACCCAGGTTTTATTAGTAACGTAAGTAAGGTACTTACTATGGGATATCATCGCCCCCTGGCGATGGCACAGAGCAAACACAGGACTCCCGAACTCCAATTGCTATTGGACAGGGTTGTGTGACGCAAAACACCGGCGACCGGTTGTGGAATAAGTGCCACTGCGTCACATGAGCTCGCCCTCTGAAACCTTCCACTCGCCACACGCCACACTGCGCACAGAGGGGGTTAAAAACGTAAGTACCTTACTTACGTTACTAATCAAACCTGGGTTACATACGTAACCTAGGGTTATTATATCTTGCCCCCGGCAAGACCATGGCCCCCAGGCAACCCCGACCCTTCGGGTCAAGATGCAAAAGGATTTATGGCAAGACCTTGACAGACATAATCCCTAGTCACCAGTCCAGACAGACCCTGGTCTGACCGGCCCGTGACAGAGAAACCAAGGCCTCCTCCTCCCAGACCATGCCTAGCAAGTCCAGAGAGGGCTTGGAAGGCCAGCCAGGCAGGGAGAGAGAACATGCCCCCAGGCATGCCTCGCATTACCTAACCTGAACCGGCTGCTGCATACAAGTAGGAAGAACCACATACCCCCAGGCATGTCTATGTTTACCTAACTTGAGGCAGCCACTACACCCAAGACCGTGCGCGCCATCTCAGATGCCGCCACGTCCAGGCTGTAGAAAGATGTCAAGGGAGACGACCAGTTAGCCGCAGAGCATATTTCCTGCATCGACACCCCTTTGTAAAGGGCCCAAGATGCAGCTACACCCCGAGTAGAGTGGGCCCTCAGTCCCACCGGGACAGCGGCCCCACTACTCACATAGGCCAACCGAATCGCTTCCACGATCCATCTGGACAGAGTCGGTCTAGCCACCGCCTTCCTCTGACCCCGGCCAAAGGAGGCGAAAAGCTGAGACGACTCACGGCCGACCGCCGTCCTCTGACAGTAACGGCGGAGGATGGAAAGCCCCCAATTCCACTGGGGCCCTGGCGACCGCGCCGGTCTTAGACACAAACGCCAAGTTGGGTTTCAACAAAACCCTCTTGCCGTCGTCTGAAAACCACATGCAGTCCTCGCTCACAGAGAGCGCTTGCATGTCACCGACGCGTTTCGCCGTACAAAGGGCCACCAGGAGCACCGTTTTGAAACTCACGATCCTCAGCTCTAACGTTACAAGAGATTCAAAGGGGGGCCGACAAAGTGCGTCCAGCACCACAATCAGGTCCCACTTAGGGAATAAAGGTCTGTTCACTGGCCTAGCACGCTTGGCACCGGTCATAAACCGTCGCACCAGCGAGTGCATGCCCACCGACTTGCCATCGAACCCATCGTGGCAAGCGGAGATGGCCGCCAGGTACACCTTAATGGTGGAGAAAGCCAAATCATGGTCCAACCTGTCTTGCAGGTAGATCAGAATGCTTCTCACAGGGGCCTGAAAAGCCACCACCGGAGGTGACTGCTCCAGGCACCAGGTCTCAAACATATTCCACCTAACGTCGTACTGACGTCTGGTAGAACCTGCCCTAACCCCCTGTATAGTGGCCACCACTGCAGCGGGCAGGCCTTGCGATTTTAGACTCGACCTCTCACAGGGTAAACCCTCAAGTCCAGAGCCTGGGGGTTCTCGTGGAAAACCTCGTTCCCGCCTTGTCTCAGAAGGTCTCTGAACAGGGGGAGAGGCCACGGCTCGTCGTAGAGGAGGGGAGAGATCTCCGTCCTCCACGTGCCCCATGCTGGCGCTACCAGCAGAACCATCCCACCCCGGGTCCTGATCCTCTCCACTGTTGGACGGATCAGACCCAGGGGCGGAAAGGCATAAAGTAGACCGCTCGGCCACTCGTGCGCTAGAGCGTCTATTCCCCAGGACTGGTCCTTGGACCTGATCGAGAAGAACCGCGAGCACTTCGCGTTCTCTCCGGACGCAAACAGATCGACCTGAGCCCGGCCGAACCGGGCCCAGATCAGATCCACGGCCCTCGACCAATCCTCATACCGGGGCCCCCTTCTGGACAGCAGGTCCGCCCCGCTGTTCAGGTGGCCCGGCCCCCAACCTGAGAGGCTGAAGTCCGTGGTGATCACCTTCCAGGACACTACAGCGCCTATCTTGACTCCTTCGGACAAGAAGGCCGCCTGTGTCCACGGTTGGAGTGGCGTTACTACCACCTTCCGAGAGCCCATGGAGTGCGGTATCCTCAGAGACCGCATCCATCTCTGGAAAGGTCTCATGTAGAATCTGCCCAGCTGGATCAGGTGTATGGCCGAGGCCATGAGACCTGCTGCTTGCATGCATGTCCTGTACGTGACCTTGCGCCCCAGGCGCATGGAACACACACATGCCAAGAAGCTCGCTATCCTGTCCTGAGACAGGCGCGCCACCATCGTGGTGGAATCCAAGGATATCCCCACGAAAGTGGCTTGTTGGGATGGGATCAAGACGCTCTTCTGAGCGTTGATCGTGAACCCCAGGGACTGCAGGTGCGCAATGGCCACCTTCGTGTGCCGCGCTACCTCTTCCCTTGACTCCGCTGCCAGCAGCCAATCGTCTATATACGTCGTCAGACGCAGACCCTGCTGTCGCAGCGGAGCTATCGCCGCCTCTGTGCATTTCACGAACACCCAGGGGCTCAGTGACATGCCAAAAGGGAGCACCGTGTACTTGTACACTTTGCCTTCGTAGCCAAATCGTAGGAACTTGCGGTGCGGCGGGTAGATTGGGACGTGAAAGTAGGCATCCTTGAGATCTATACTCGTCCACCAATCCCCTTGACGTATCGTCTGCAACAACGTCGCCGTTGTAAGCATTCGAAAGTTGAAGACCTTCAGAAATCTGTTCAAACCCTTGAGGTTCAGAATAGGTCTCACGCCCCCCCACTTTCTTTTTCACCAGGAAGTACTCTGAATAAAAACCCAGTCGGTTCTGATCCGGAGATAATTCCCTGATCGCACCCTTGCTCAGGAGAGCCAAAACCTCGTCCCTCATCGTTATGGCCGCTTGGCCTGACGCTCGGGAGAACACTACTTTGGTTGTTAGTGGAGGTATGCTCAAGAATTGCAACCTGTATCCTTTTAGCACGGTGCGTAGCACCCAAGGATTCGGTTTGCAAGCTTTCCATTTGGAAAAACATTGAGCGAGAGGATTCAAGGGGAAGGTGGGGGCTGCTGACGTCATCTGCCCTGTCGGGTTCTGACCGTTTGACAGTGGGGAAAGCCCGTGACGTAGACGGGGAATTCCACACACCGTCGACATCCGCCCTGTAGCATTGCTCGTTAGCGCTAGCTGGGCTAATGTCGGTCTCGTCACAGAGTGAGCGTCCGTTCCCATGGGGACGTGAGACGCTGTCGCCCTGCGTGACGTAACATCGGAACCATGTTGCGGTGTTTTACCTACCCGAATCGCAACTCCCTTCGGGGAGTGTTGATGGAGTAACACCGGGGCTCGATGATGTGAGTTCCATCGCACCTCGTCCGCCATGCTGGTGAGGTTGAGGGGGACGGACCTTTCGTGTGGTGTTTCTACCCGGAGCGAAACTTTTGTTCCCCCTGGGGAGCTTCGCTGGTGTAACACCGGGGTTCTCTGAGACGTAAACTTCCGCCTCTCCTCCGCCATTTTGGAGTGACTGAGAGAGGCGGCCATTTTGTTCTTCTTCCGAGCCCCAGAGGCGTTTTGCCGCCATCTGCCGAACGGAAGAAGGTACTGCAGTGGAATTAAAGTTTCGTCTACAGAGAACCCCCTTTTTACGACATTTGATTCAATAGCAAAGGTTTCTCTACCTGCGTTTGATTCATCATGTTTACAGCATGCACAGTATCTGTCCCTACAGTGTTTGGGATGTCGCCCTGACTGGTTAGGGGACATAGCGAACACTGAGGGCTCATGAAAGTTTGCAGAGGACAGTGTTTCCCATCGGGAAACATGCTGCCTCGATTTTTCATGGCATGGGAAAAAATGGGCATTTGTGTTTTTGGCAATAGATTTATTCCACACACAGGAAGAACATGTTGTACAGGCATCACTTGTGAATAAAGACACACATGACTTTGAACCGTATTCATTGTCTTTAGAGTCTTTTTTAGTCTCTTTGCACCGGTGGACTGGTCCTCGACTCCGTCCGTTCGGCAAGAAAAGCGCCAGTTCTTTTTCCCAAGTGGGAAGCTGACCCCGCATAATACCGGCCAAGAGGCTGTGACGGGGTGATCAGCTGGGTGTCACTTCGTCTGCCTCCCCTTGCGACTAGGCCCGCTGTCCTTGCGCTGCGGCCTAACCTCAGTGGGAGCGGTGGGTGGTGAGAGGAGGCCTGCGGCAGTCTCCTCTAGCTGCTTCTCCGCTGCCTTGGTCCTGGTGATCAGGTCGGCTGTGGTGTCAAACAGGTTGTTGGCTTTGAGTGGAAGGCCTCTGAGACCCGTAGTCAGTATGGCCTTGCACTCAGAGGCGAGGTCGAGCCACTGGAGTCTCTCCAGGTCCGCCGTGAGAGCCATGAATCGGCCTGTCCACATCAGCGCGTTGCAGGAACAGAGAATTGCGAGCTGGACCAGCCTTGCGAGCTCCACTGCGTTGTCGACCGAGGCGAAGTGCACATCCGCCGCTGTGTCTATGTCCAGCAGGGGCCGGGCTATTAGCTCTTTAAGCTTCACCGCGGCCGAGCCCTGGAGCAGCGACCCCACGTTCAAGGCCTTGACAGCCGTTGCAGAGGCCTTGTACAGAGCAGCGTGTGTGGCGGTGGTGGACCTCTTTCCGTGGTTGATGAAGACAGGGCCACTCCCGTGGCTCAGTCTCACCGACCCCTTATTGGCCCTCTCGATGGCAGTGGCGAGGTCTCTGTCCATCGGCGGGAGGCCCGCGACCCCCAGGTCGGCCCCGGTTAGGATGTCGGAGGGGAAACCAAGAGGGATCGGCTCTCTCCTGACCGCCCAGGAGAACTGCACCGCGTCCCTGACGCCGCAGGCTTCTGGAAGCAACTTGGACTCGATTTCTCGAGGGGGGAGGGGTGTCAGACCCTGGAACCCCGGTATGGGGACCCCGACGGACGTCCTTGCTGGCTCCATTGGCTGCGCCAGGCCGCATCTGGCGATAGCCCTTTTGAGCACGACGGAGACGGCCTCCTCGGATATCCTCGCCTGGCTAGGAATCTCCGGGGTTACCGCCGTCTCTTGTGAAGGCACAGGAGGACCCGAGCTGGTCATCGTTACCTCCTGTGACTGTTGGTAGGATGTGAGGCCTACATCCTCCTCCTCGTCCACCACCACGATGAGGGCGTCGTCGTCAAAGTCACTGCCGTCCGGAGTGGCAGTGTCTCTCCAGGCGGCGATGGAGGTGGTGGGGGAGAAGACGAGGTTGTCGCTGTCTGGGGACGGCCTGACGGCCTCGACAGCGGCATCCAGGTCCGGAGATGAGGATGCAGCCCTCAAGGCCTCCCCATTCCGGACCTTGCTTCACAAAGACTGAAATTCAGTATCCCTAGGATAATTTTTGACAGCTCCTTAAAGTTGGGGTACCCACCATAACCTTGGTTTAAAAAAAAAATCCCCCCAAAAAAATCAAAATTTAATTCTGTTTTAAGTAGCATGTGAGGTGTCAAACTAGGGTGTTTTTATGATTCTGAATCCATTGCAATCATTTGTTTTGCACCAAAACCACTCCTTGGGCTAAAAACGGCCCAATCTCAATGGGCTTTTTACACAAAAAGTATACATGGCTATGGCCGTTTTTAGCCCAAGGAGTGGTTTTGGTGCAAAACAAATGATTGCAATGGATTCAGAGTCATAAAAACACCCTAGTTTGACCCCTCACATGCTACTTAAAACAGAATTAAATTTGGATTTTTTTTATTTTATTTTTTTTAACCAAGGTTATGGTGGGTACCCCAACTTTAAGGAGCTGTCAAAAATTATCCTAGGGATACTGAATTTCAGTCTTTGTGAGATGTGTTACTAGACACCTTTACAAACACATTGGTGAAGATTTTTTTTGGTAAGGAATTTATTCCAAGATTGGAAAATATTCTGCTAATATCCCCTGACTATTAGGGTCCTTTTGGTTAAAAAGAAAAGAGTTCTTTATTGTGCCACAACACAATACCTCTCCTGAATATTAACAGATGATTTTTGGTTGTAATATATTGTAAGTGAACATTTTTGAGTGGTGCTAGCCACTCCAAGGACTGACTTTGTCTGTGTGTCTGTCCGTCCGTATGTTTTTAGTTGTTGCACAGTTGCGACATGGTCTGCTCTAGCAGTCGATACTTCAACACCTTAGTTATAAAGGCTTCTTCGAGGCTGTGGTCAAACGTACAGCCAACCTCTAGAATGAGAACCTCTCTGCTGTTCTCATCAACAACAACAATATTGGGGGTGTTTGCTGCTATATCAGAGAACATTGAGACATCACTACACAGATTAAACATTGGAGTGCTTATACAGGTGACCTGAATGTGGAAATGATACTGTCTGCAATCAGAGCCACGATTCTATCATGTCTACAAATGTAAAGCCCTCTGTACGCATGACAACCATTGAGGATGTGGGCCATGGTTTCAGTAATCTGTGCGTGGTCATGATGTATGGGTGGGCTATGGCTGTAGGGAGCCAGATGGAAAGGTTAAAATGAGATGTTAAAACCAGGGGCCTGTTCCTCGAAAGGTGAATTAGAGCTAAGCCTGGCTTTACCACCTATCCTGGCTTAATTTAGCCAGGATTAGGGATGAATCGGTTCCATGAAAGCTGAATTATCTTGAAGATTAGTTTAGCCAGTTCACCCTGGCTAAGTTTAGCCATGACCCGATTCCACAAAAGAGAATTGAAGCAAGCCTACCTTAGTTACCATGGCAATTTAGCTGTGAAGTTAGCCTGGTCAGGAGCAGGCTAACAGCCAAGCTTACTTAATCCAGTGCCTTTGTTCTTCAAGTTTTCCACAGTTAATTCAACACATGTGTTACGTATATGGACTCATTTGAATTACCCTGCATTCAAATAAAAGGAAATAAATACAATAAGATATAATCAAATTAATTATATTACTGAAATAGTGTGTGATCATGAATCATAATTGTTTCACAATGACTCATGTGATATGTATATAGTTCATATTGTTGTTAGATGTTTGATAATATATTACAGATTTTTTTTTATATTATAAAAAATGTCTGATATATATATATAGATATAGATATAGATATAGATATATAGATATAGATATAAATTATTAATTACGGGTTTAAAAGAGCCTCTTCACTGAATGTAAGTGAGGAGCATATTTTAAATTATCAATTTCTAGTCAATGGAGAAATATTTTTTTATTTCTTAATTTAGCCAGGATTAGGGATGAATCGGTTCCATGAAAGCTATCTTCCTTGTATGATTCCATGAGCTGCTGCAGTGCTGCTGTTCGGCCATAGAGAAGAACGCCGCTCTGGTTTTGGACTCCATGATTGCTCAAGTTCAAGGATTCTGCTATCGATTTTCATGGTCTTTTATAGAAATACGTGAAGACTGGCTTCATTATCCTGGCTCGACACAGCCTGGCTTGACAAGGTCTAGCTCGACTTTGTCAAGCCTGGATTTGGCTTAAGGCCAGGCTTATTTACCTTAAATTCACCTTTCGAGGAACAGGCCCCCTGGAGCCTAGCTTTTAAGGTGAAGGTGATGATGGCCTCATCAAGAGCTACACCTTTAAACACTGTGTTGGTGTGAGACACAGAGTGGTCAGCGGCCAGGAGACAGGCAAGCTTTCCTTGCAGTCTAAGTTCAGTCCAGTGCTTCCGTTGACGTTGTTTTTGCGCTGACATGAGGTGACCAAGGGCGTTGGTGAGTGACAGTTCATACCCTGATCCACAGATGTTGATAATGGCCTTTACAGATAATGTTCGGGTCAGAGATTACCTCCTCGGATGCATTAACTCATTGAGTGGCCAAATTATTTCTGGCTATTTCTGGCCATTAGGTTTTTTGAATGCACTATAGCGGTAAAACATGCGAAACACGTTAATGGCACTCAACACACACACACACACACACACACACACACACACACACACACACACACACACACACACACACACACACTTTTGAGTAAAAATACTTAAAATGAGTAAAAATACTTAAATATGAGTAAAAAATACTTTAAAGTTCCTAAACTGAGTCAAAATACTTAAAATGAGTACAAATACGTAAAATTAGTATAAATACTTAAAATTAGTAAAAATACTTAAAATATGTTAAATGAGTAAAAACCTTTAAGAGTCAGTAAAAACATTTTAAAGTACTTTAAATGAGTAAAAATACTTTAAAGTTATCAAAATCTGTAAAAAAAAACAACTAATTTAAGACACACACACACACACACACACACACACACACACACACACACACACACACACACACACACACACACACACACACACACTAAAAAGACCGATCTACAATTTGAGTAAACGTACTTTAAGCACTTAAAAGTAACTTAAGTGAGTTCAAATATTTAAAAGCTCTTTCTGCCAATATAAAGTTATTTTAAAGCAGTTGTTGTGTAATTGAGGCAGTAAACTGCTGTTACCAGGCTGGTTTGAGATAATAAGTAGAGGAGAAGACGTCAGGTTTCCAGGTTCAGACCATGATTCGGTTTATTCAGCAACAAACAGCATAACAGAGAACCAGGGAGCCGAAGCTCCCCGACAGCCTCACGTCGTGTGAGACAGTACTAACTAACATCACATTTTACAGTCAACTCTTATACACTGTGGCTCACATTACAATACAGGCGGGCAGGGACGGATTATGGCTTGGGCAAAGTGTGCACGTGCACAGGGCCCTGAGCCAATGGGGGGCCTTGGATTTAACTGGCTTTTAAAAAGATATATAGAATATATATATGTATATATACCCTAACCCTAACCCTAAAACCGAAATAAAGTAACAAAAAAAACGCCCAAAAACGCCCAATATAACCGCAATAACCGCAAAAAAATCCGCGGGGGGGCGTTGCGATTTTGTGCACAGGGCCCATTTTCACTTTAATCCGTCTATGCAGGCGGGTGGGGGGTCAGAGAATCCCCCACCTGTTGATCAAGCTCTGAAGTCCTTTGAACATTGGCTGATTTGATTTGCAAGTGCCTGAAGGAAGGGAGTGGAGACAATGGCCCAGACCCTGTGTCTTTCAGGTTAACAAAAGGCAATGTGAATGTACTTCACACCCCTGCACTCTAGGCTATCAGCCACATGTCCTTGATTATCTATGCAAACACTAGGCTAGTTCACAACCCACTATTTCTTCTTAAACTTTAGCAAAGTTTCATCTATTTTTGACCTGCATACTGTTATATAAAATATAAGCAGATAAGGGCCAATATACCACACAGTCTTAGGCTAATAATAGCTTAATGAAATGAACTCATGAAAGGCACCACTCTCTTCAGACTGGGTGTGTTTTTTTCTTTCTTTCTGAGAAAAATATGCAACCTTTTCAAAATGTGTACATAATTGCTTTTGGTGATGGCTAAAAGATGAATGATGTAGCTTCAAATTGATGTATATATCCCTGTCATATTACTGGAAATGATATGACAGGGAGGGAGAGACAAGAAGTTATGAAATTATGTGTGTGTGTGTGTGTGTGTGTGTGTGTGTGTGTGTGTGTGTGTGTGTGTGTGTGTGTGTGTGTGTGTGTGTGTGTGTGTGTGTGTGTGTGTGTGTGTGTGTGTGTGCGTGTGTGTGCGTGTGTGTGTGCGTGTGTCTCTCTGTCAGAGCTACTTTACTACTTCTTTACTACTTCTCAGCAGAGCAGCAGAGGCTAGCTGTCAACTAGCTGTCAAACTGCCTCAATCATTAGCTCAATCTGCTCTTAAACACTTAACTTTTATACAAAGTACACTGGACTACCCGGAGGTCGCGTGCCTGCCCTATCACGCTATTAGGGTCACCAGATCTCAGATCAACATACTTTACTGCTGCAATTTAACCTAGTTTAGATTCGTCTTTAGCCTGGTGGCTAGGTTAAGCGGCTACTTGGACTACTTGCCATACCATCTACCAATATGACGCCTGTGTGTGAGTCATGCAATCTTACCTTCACAAAGCTGAGGGTTGATATATCTCGACTGAAGACCAAACTAGGTAAAAAAAGTAATGGACTTTTCCACAGTTGCCACAGCCCAGGCAAAGAGATTCGCTGTCTTGGGGGCCTCTGAGCTTGAAGCTCTAAGCAGGCTGCCGTCGGACAACGACACCACCATACCGGGGTCCGGGTCCATCCTCAAGGGATGGCAGGAGGCTCCCCCAGGTCAGCCCTTGGATCCGGGAAATAGACCCAGGAGCTCCACTCCCCCACACAAACCTGTGGAACGCTGGGCTGTAGCTGCAGGTCGAAAGGCGGTCAGGTTGCCAGGTCGCTCCAAACAGCTCCAGGGGGGGATCCAGCTTAAAAATGGCTTTTCCATCCTGGATATGCAGGACTTTCCACCGCTGTCCTACCGGTCCCATGGGCCTAAGCAACTCTCACCTGCTGGAGCAGCGAGGACTTCCCAACCGGCGGCAATTACCATCCAGACCGCTGTCGAGCGCAGCACCTACCCGCAGAGCCGTGGTGAACGGCCGGTGGCGGCTCCCAGGTCAAAAGTAAATGTCCTCGCTCCCTCGCAGAGACAGGTTAAACTACAAGCGGCAGTAGCCTGGCATGGGTCAAGCTCCAGCGGGTACACTCCCCCGCAGCGCCGCGGCGAGCAGCCGGCGGTAGCTCACCGTGGTCCCCGTGGTGCCAGCGGTACTGCTCCCTCGCAGAGCCATGGTAAGCAGAAGCAGCCGCCGGCTGACGCCGCCACCGAGCCACAGAAACTTCCATCAAGTCTGGTAATCGGCGATTCCATTATCAGAAACGTGAGACTCAACAATGCCCATATTCTGTGTTTCCCTGGGGCTGAAGTACTTGATATCGCCGACAAAATTCCAGACACCATAAAATCCCACCCGCAGATTGAACGTCTGGTTATTCATGTGGGTTGTAATGACACGTCCAAGCCCCGTTCTGAACTTTTAAAAGGTGACTTTGCCCACTTGTTTGATGTCCTCAGCTCACTCAAATGTAGAGTATTTATCTCGGGTCCACTTCCCACGATAAATCGCGGGTTAGAGCGATTCAGCAGGCTGCTTAGCCTGAATACATGGCTGTCCTCCGCCTGTAACGCTCGTGGCATAGCTTTTATTGATAATTTTAACGTGTTCTGGGAAAATAGCCATCTTTTTAACCGAGATGGTCTTCACCTGAATTACACTGGGGCACGGATGCTGACTAATGTTTTGGCTTTTGGAATCCTACATTCGGATCAAAACAAACATCGCAGCCCCGTGACTATGGCCGGAAATGACCGGTCCGGTAGGAAATGAAGTTCGATGGGTCCCAGTCCCCTTCACTTAGGTTCCACTTCGACCACTGACAAAGTTTCAGCTGGACTTGGACCTCATATTGTCAATACTATCCCGGTTTTAATAACAAACCGCTATCCCGTCAGATCTGATTACAGACAACATGGTAACAGGCGCTGCCTGCACACTTCAGTCAATATAATTAGCTTAATTGTTCCCAGTAGTCACAGCGATCTAGCTACTCCTCTTCCTCATGACACAGCAACTTGGGGCCTTTTAAATGTTAGATCCTTGTTTTTAAAATCTTTTATTTGTAGAGATTTTATCCTGTCAAATAATTTAGATTTTTTATAACTGAGTCCTGATTGAGCCCTGGTGACATGTCAACTCTTAATGACACTTGCCCCCCCAACTTTTTGAGTTTTAATCATCCTAGACTGACTGGCCGTGCTGGAGGTCTAGCCATAATTTATAGGGATATTTTAAAATGCTCTCTTGTTGATTTTGGCACGTTTTCCTCCTTTGAAATGTTCTCCATTTTATTCAAAGGTAAATCACCTATTTTATGTGTTTTAATCTATAGGCCTCCTAAACTAACTGTTTTTTAGATGAATTTGCTGAGCTTTTATCTGTTATCATTACCCAGTATGACCGCATAATAATTTCAGGTGATTTTAATTATCATGTCTGTTGTCCGTCATCGGCTTTAGTGACTGATTTTATTACACTGTATGGATCTTTTAATTTGGTACAGCATGTAATGGGTCCCAAGCATATAAAAGGACATACCCTAGACTTAGTTCTATCCCATGGTGTCTCCCTGAACAATTTTGATGTTGTAGACTTCCCCCCCCCTCAGATCATAAAGCTGTGCTCTTCCAGACTTTACTCCCTTCTATTCCTCCTCAGCCACCTATGTCCTCCCGCTCACGATCCTTTAAACCAGATGCCAACCAGCGCTTCAGACAGGCTTTTCCAGCTCATCTCTGCCTTTCCCCTCCAACTGCCCCAGCCCAACTTTCAGTTAATGACCTAGTCAATGATTTTAACAGCACATGTACTCATATCCTGGATTCCATTGCCCCATTCAAAGTCAAATATGCTAAGCCTAAGATAATTCCTTGGCAAAATGAACAGACTAGGGAAATTAAAAAACAATGCAGAAAGGCAGAACGAAAATGGAAAAAAGATAAACTCATGTCCTCACACAACTACCTCAGAGACCTGATGCACAAATAGCAGTCAGCTGTCAAGGATGCCAGAAAGGACTATTTTTCCAAGTTAATTGCCTCCCACGCCCATAACTCCAGGATAATGTTCCAAGCAATCCAATCTGTCATTAGCCCACCACCCAGTCAGCCCCAAGAAGCTTCCCCAGTTAAATGTGAAGAGTTCCTCCAACATTTCACCAACAAAATAGAGTGAATTAGACAGCAGTTGTCTGCTGAAACAACAGTGCCTGGTGACTGTCCGGTGCCACCCTCCCAATTCACCTCATTCAACCCAATCACTACAGCAACACTCTTGGAAATCATCACACACATGAAATCCTCATCATGCCCCCTGGATATCATTCCCACCAAATGTTTAAAGGAGAACATACAGACTATTGCCACCCATATAGTATCCATTATGAACTGTTCATTATCCACTGGAATATTTCCCTCAAATTTTAAAAATGCCCTGGTCTAACCGATTTAAAAAAAAACGTCACTTGACCCCCTTGTTTTAAATAATTTTAGAACCATTTCCAAATTGTTTTTATCAAAAATCTTAGAAGAAATCGTGTCCTCGCAAATGATTACTTTTATGAATTTTAATTCTGTCTTTGAGAAATTTCAGTCGGGTTTTAGGGCAATGCACAGCACAGAGACGGCACTTTTAAAAGTGACTAATGATCTTTTAATTAATGCGGACTCTGGTGACTGTACAATTTTATTCCTTTTAGACCTTAGCTCTGCTTTTGATACTGTCGATCACTCAATTTTAATCAAACGCCTGAAAGACCTAGTCAGCATAAATGAGGTAGCCTTAGAGTGGTTCCGCTCGTACCTAACGGACAGGAGTTTCTCAGTTGTGATTGGGGAGGCCTCCTCATCACAGGCCCCTTTTAAATGTGGTGTTCCACAAGGCTCGATTTTGGGCCCCCTCCTGTTCACAATCTACATGTTGCCAATTGGCAACATCATTCGTCACCATGGCATCCATTTTCATAGCTACGCAGATGATACACAGCTGTACATACCCTTAAAAACTGGTGTCACAGGAAACATACCTCACCTGCTTGAATGTCTCTCGGGCATCAAAAAATGGATGTCCCAGAACTTTTTACAACTCAACGACACAAAATCTGAAATCATCTTATTCGGCCCCCCAAATTCCACCCACTCCTTCCACTCTGAACTTGGCACGTTAGCTCCAAATATCACCCTCACTGCCCGTAACCTAGGTGTAATTTTTGACCCAGCCATATCATTTCACACACAAGTCATAAGAGTAGTCCAGTCCTGCTACTACCAGATTAGGAACATTGCCAAGATAAAATCATTCATATCCACTGCAGACCTGGAAACCGTCATACATGCCTTTATTTCATCCCGTTTAGATTACTGTAACTCCCTCTACTCAGGTATCATTAAAAAAACAATATCCCGTCTCCAGATGGTGCAAAACTCTGCTGCCAGGTTACTCACCAACACAAAGAAAAGAGAACATATCACACCCATCCTGGCTGCCCTACATTGGCTGCCCGTGAGCTACAGAATAGATTTTAAGATTTTATTGATCACTTTTAAAGCCCTACATGGACTGGCCCCCAGTTACATTGTGGACTTGCTAAAACCTCATGAGCCAGCTCGCCAGCTTAGATCCTCAGATTGGGCCCTCCTGGATCCTCCCACAACACACTTTGTCACACGGGGGGACCGGGCTTTTTTGGCCCGGGCACCGCTGCTCTGGAATGCCCTACCCTTGAACCTCAGGTTAGCAGAGTCAGTATCCTCTTTTAAATCGCTTTTGAAAACACATGTGCATATAAAGTGTTTTTCCTAAGGATTGTTTTATGGACTGACATTAAATGCTGTTTTTATGTTTTTGTTTATGTTTTCTTATTTTATTATTTTCCTGCTGATGTTTTTGGTTTTTAATCATGTATGTAAAGCACTTTGTAACTTTGTTTGGAAAAGCGCTATACAAATCAAATTAATTAATTCATTCATTCATTCTCCTGTGTATACTGTTCAGATGGAACCTCTTGCAACATCTCCTTTCTCCTGTCATATTTTCTCTATAATTGTTAATTTTCCTTTTAACTTCTGGCCCACAATTTTCTAAACAAAACAAGAACACAAAATTGAAGAATCCTGTCTTTTCCAGTATATCCATTCGTGTGTCATACTGAGGCCATAGCAGATATCGTGATCCTGGTCGACGAGTCCGGGAGCATCGGCAACTTCGACTTCCACTTGGTCCGCATGTTCCTGGAGAACCTGGTCAATGCCTTTGACGTTGGCATTGACAGAACAAGGATAGGTACGTTAGATACAGTACGCACAACATCAATGTTATCATCCAATTTTTATAAACTCTTCTCACGAGTCTTACACAGTAATTATTGATTTCCCTGTGTACCGTATGCATGGATTCTCAGTCGCCATGACTGATTTCAGTCATTTGGATTCTATAGATGTCAGCATGTCTTCTGTAGAAACATATCACTCATTGGTTATTGGTTATTTTAAGAATAAAGAGTATTTTGTGGAATAAGTGGTCAAACTTAGCCTGACACTCAGCCTGAATTTTCATTTTGTTTCACTCCATTATTCAGTCTGAAAGCCCTCTCAGTGCAGCCGTTTCATACCAGATTATCCCGATCCCGATTGGGTAGTTTAGATTTAGACCTTGAATGCAAGGGTAGCGATTTCAGGGGCTGGAGCCAGGCTTGGTCAAACTAGCAATAGAATACAATTTCAGAAGCATCTTCCACAAACTCTAATGGTCTCTGTAATTTATTCAACTGGTTGGCAGTATGTGCATGTCTAACAGCAAGAACATAGTGTAGGTTTAGAACGATAATACTTAAACATAATAATTCTACATATTGTGCAAATCTTTTAAGATACAGAGCACTAGGGGGGGACTGTAAGTGTCATTTTTCTGTATAGTCTGTCTGTGTGTGTGTGTGTGTGTGTGTGTGTGTGTGTGTGTGTGTGTGTGTGTGTGTGTGTGTGTGTGTATGTGTGTGTGTGTGTGTGTGTGTGTGTGTGTGTGTGTGTGTGTGTGTGTGTGCGTGCGTGCGTACAGGTCTCGCCCAGTACAGTGGTGACCCTCGGATTGAGTGGCACCTGAATGCCTTCACCACTAAAGATACTGTCATCAATGCAGTAAGGAACCTCTCTAACAAAGGAGGAAACACATTGACAGGTACTGAAGAACACTTACAGCTACAGTATGGTACTGAAACACACGTGTACTGAAACACACCTACAGGTACTGTAACACACTTACAGGTAGCTAGCTACTCGACTGTAAACCGTCGATTATTTTACTGGTACTGCTTTGCAAACTGTTTTCATTGTCTAACTATGAGTGTATAAATGTAACCAGTAGGTTATAAATACACTCTCAGGGTTACAAATGAATAGATTAACAGTGAGGATTTTACTGTGTATTTAGTCTATGGCCTCTTTCTCATTGGCTGCTGTTACATGGACAGTTGTATTCGGAATGAATACACTTCTATTCGGAATGAATGAATGGATGAATTCATTCCGAATAGATTTGCTCATGTAAACACCCCAATTGGAATAGAATATTCCATTCCAGTCTGACCCGAATGCATTTTCATTCGGAATAGGAGGGGTGGTATAGACCGTTTGAATCGGGTTAAATCAATCGGAATTGACCATGTAAACACTTTATTCCAAACGCTCCTGTCTGTTTGGAATACATGCATTCCTTTGCGCATGTCCGTGCTTAGTAGGGCTGTCAGAATTGTCCAAAAATGACCTATGAAATCTCTAATTCGGCCACGGTTGGTGTTGAGAAGCGCTCGCTCCTGCGGGATAAAATTAATGATTCTAATAGCGTCATTTAATAAGCCTGTAATGGTTAAGCCCAGACTTGTCCAGGAGAACGGACGCTCCGAGAATTGCTGGCCTAGGCTACACTTATATGGATCTTTTTCTAAACAGGTATTTTAGTCCTCAGTTTTTAAAAAGAATCCCTGGCCACATGACAAAGATTTTTTTTAAAAATCCCTGTCCACACGTAAACGCAGAAACGCATTGATCAGCATGCAAGTTTCAATTTTAAATCAGATTTTATTTTATTATTTTTATTTATTTTATATATGAGGGGCCAAATACATATACATTTTTAATCGCATGGTAAGGCCCAATACTGCAATAGCTGCATTATTTTAATAGCATACGTGAACAAAAATAAATGAAAACAACATTATTAGGGCGCAACTGCAGCGAAAACAGATGAGTCTTCATCAATTCATTACATGGGCAGCCGGAACGGTCGTCCCAAAACACCCTGCCCCACGCATCTTTTGAGCGGGCCATCCACGGCTGCTCCATGGTGGCTGGATTTTGACCCGGGGTGATTGTGTTTTAGGGCGACAGACCCGTTATATTATACCTCTATGGACAGACCCCGTGTGCGCACCGCGCGCTACTCGGCGCATAAAGAGGGTTTTCGTCACAGTGAATGAGTTACAGCATGTTTCAAAGCTTTTTCATAATGATACAAGAAAACGTGACACTCGGCATAATGAGTAGCTTATACTTTCTACTTAAGTATATTTTGATGCCAATACTTTTGTACTTTTGCCATAAATGAGCGTGCCTTGTTTCATAGACTGTAGTGTTGCTCTCTCTCTCTCTCTCTCTCTCTCTCTCTCTCTCTCTCTCTCTCTCTCTCTCTCTCTTATTATAATGACCATGAGCGGTCCGGTGTTTAAGTATTATTATTTATTATTATAATGACCATGTGCGAATGCGCGATGACATCATCGTACGGTACCTACATGAGAAATGTGACAAATACTATAGGCTAGCCTACGTTTTACCGTGTCTGGTACCAATACAAAAAAATAAACTGGTCTGAACTTGTAGATCTGCTACTTTTGCATTAAAACGGCGATGACAAAGGAACACAGGCTTGCACCGCATACAACGCTGCCTGGTACGACCGATAGACCTCCGCCGCGGAGGCACAAGGGGGCTATTGCCTCCTCCCATGCCCACCAGGGGAAGCTCTGCTCCGGGTAGTGGCCCCTGGTCCATGCCCGGGCGTAGGCGGGAACCACTTTGCGCATGTCAAAAGTTATATTCTGAATGAATGCTTTGGTCATATAAACGAGGAATACTTTTATTCAGGTCCCATGTAAACAGGTGAGTGGATCAGATTCCTCTATTCAGAATGAGTTCATTCGGAATGAATTCATTCTGAATGAATACATGATGGTCCATGTAACTGTGGCCAGTGTGTCCTGCTCTTTCAATGTCTTTCTCTCTTTCTCTCCCCTCTGCCTTGATCTCCCCCTCCGGCTTACCCATCTCTGTCTGTCCCCAGGCCTCGCTTTGACCTACATAATGGAGAACAGTTTCAAGCCAGAGCATGGATCACAGAGTGGCATTCGCAAGGTTGGAATCCTGATAACGGACGGGGAGTCCCAGGATGACGTCAGACCACCTGCTGAGAGCCTGCGGGAGGCAGGAGTCAAGCTTTTTGTTATCGGTGAAAAATTGCACACGGACACACACATAAACAAGCATGGAGAGCTTTATCACAATGTATGCACCTGCAAACATTTCAACTTCATGTTGGCTATTGAATTATTACTCCTTCTGTATGAGTTTCTGTACGGCCTTCTGTATGAATTTCCAGTGCGGGACTCAAACTAAGCGACCCCTGCATGTACGACACTTGGAGACTCATTTAAAATTGTATTCATTCCCATTTCATTTTGGAGCCTAAATTGGGTCGCATCCGTAGAACTAATGAAGGCTTTGACTATATGTATGTGAAATATATTGTTTGCCTCTTCTCTCCCAGGTGTGAGGAATGCTGATGAGAATGAGCTACGTTCAATAGCCTCAGAGCCTGATGAGGGTCATGTTTACAACGTGGCTGACTTCAGTATCATGAGCTCTATAATGGAGGAACTGACCAGGAACATCAAACACAGTAAAGGTGGCCATACACTACGAGATAATCGGGCTAAAAAACAACCCTCCCGAGTATCGGGGGGGCGTGTCTACCCCAGCCTAGATCGGGGGTGAATCTCGGGCATAAACATCGTCTAGTGTGAGGGTTCAAAGATCCAATCTGAACCCTCCCGAGTTGATCACAAGACGATCGGGGCCACTCCGATCACGTTCAAAATAGTTTGATATTTCGAGTGAAAACCCCTCCCCTCGGGTGAACCCCCCCTCCCCCATTTTTTGTCATCGTCAAAATCATTTAAAAAAATGTTTGATAGTTAACTGGATCACTACTGTATGGAACACCTGGTGCGGGTCGGACCGAGATAAATACGGCCGCTGTTCCAACACCACAATGCCACACACACACACACACACACACATTGTTTATGTAGGATGGACAATCATGCAGCTGCGGTGGATCCATGTTTTACACTAAAATACATTATTTTGATAATGATTTTATTATTTTCATTATAAAATATGGCTTATAGCTATAATGTCCATAGAGAATATATCCCCACCTGAAAGATGCTTTTTAAACTTTATAACTTGCCTGGTACCATCCCATGCTTCATCTTGCCGTCTAAAATTATATTCCTTGGCTTGCAAACAGCCAAAACGTGTGTAGCCGATGAAACACAGCGGCTTTGCATTGATGACACCAGGTATAAGAAACTCATGAGCGCACTGGCCAATACAAACTAATAGGCTAGTGCGCTCTGGTGCGCAATTTCCAAACGCACTGCTGCTGTCCAATGTGTCCATATTCATCTTTAAATGCCCTGTTTTCAGCACTGTCACAAATCTTTTATATCTTTTATACTCTTTATACTTTTGGATAGTGTCATTTCTCTTGTTAACTAGCAGATTAATGTTTAGCGATCTCAAGCAGTCTGTCTCTCTCCATAATAGCAGCTGCAATCCATCCAGTAACGACCAATTTATGCTTCGATGTACAACGGTCAGTGCATGGTGGGAAAAGTACTCAGATATTTTACCTAAGTAAAAGTATCAATACTGCAATATAGAAATACTCTGTTACAAATAAAAGTCCGGAATTTAAGATTGACTTGAGTAAAAGCACAAAAGTATTAGTATCAAAATGTACTTAAAGTACCAAAAGTAAAAGTACTAATGTTTGAAAATAGCAGCTCTACAAGCTCACAATGTGTTGCGATGCGAATCATGCGATGCGTTGTGAGCTTGTAGATCGGCTATTTTCAAATAGCCTATGTAGGCCTATAAAATAGGGCTAAAGTGGTTAATGTATGTTTTATAATATAATAATTGATAATAGCAAAATAACTAGTAACTAAAGTTTTCAAATGATTGTAGTGGAGTAAAAGTACAATATTTGCCGTTGGGGTGAAGTAATACAATAGTACTGAAAATTGACAATACTCCAGTAAAGTAAAAATACCTAAACATTGTACTTATAAGTACAAGTACTTGAGTACATGTACTTTGTTACTTTATGACAACGGTGTTGCGCCCCGAATATATTCAATCTGCGCTGCAGTGTGAGCTTGTGGATTTGCAAAGCGATCCTGATGAATTATACTTAATAATGTGACGTTGTAGCCTACGTCTGGCATTGCGGGGTATAATGAGAATAAAAGTAAAATCATTCAAATTATTGAATGATTATAATGAGGACGGTAGGCTTTGCTACATGGTCAGTCTTGGAGGGGTGGGGGGGAACCGCTCGTTTACGGTTTATTATGCCACCTAATAGCTTACATTTTGATTCATTCTCTGTGAGAGTATCACAAATGTGTGCCAAATATAAGGCGTTCTGTCTTGACTCTTGGAGTTCCAGTACATTTGTTAACTATCCATTTCTTAAATTAGCCTTTCATTATGTTCTGGCCCGCCATCTAATGCTTTAGAAAAAAAAAATTCATGTTGGTGCACCCTTCATAGTTCTTAAATCCATGAATTTTGCAAAATGTTGCAAGGGAAGTCTCTGTGCTAGCCAGGATTATTTTGTTCTTCGTCGCACAATGGTTTCGAGCTCTTGACTGGCTTCGTAAAAAAACAAAAAAATAAATCATTCAAGCAAAAAAGATTATCAAGTATTTGCTTATCGTGGGCCAAATGTATATATGGTTGACTTGACATCTTACATGTGTATGAGCCATGAGATGTAAGAATTAGGGAGTTCTTCATCCTTTGATCTAACATGATACTGAATGATATTATGTTTTGACGCTCTCAACTTAATCAGAAATCACGGGTCACTCTTCAGTTTGTCCCACAGTTTCAAACCAACAACCTCTGCTGGGAATGAGTCAGCGTTTTAGATTTTAGCGGAATAGATTGTCTCTTCAATGTCCAAACACAATTCAATTCAATTTATTCTGAGTCAACTCATTAATTCACAGTCGATGAACGAGTTGACTCCTTGAAAAGCTTTTTAAAGTAACTAATGATGTATGCAAAACTACTCAGTGCAGCTTTCAGCTATCCCATGGTTTCTCCAGGAAATTACTGTTTTATGTTCTTTAATGTTCTTCCTAATCTGAACAGATACATCAAAGGCCATACTGAAAGCTGAACATACAGACATACCAGTAGGGGGCAGTGTTACATTGAGCTGCTCTACGGAGGACTCATCTGAATGGAACTACTACTGGTGCCAACATAACACACCCCTGCACAAACTGATCATGCAAGATGCTGTTCAATACTCTACTGGACCAATCAGTGTGTCTGAAGGTGGAATCTACTGGTGCAGAGGAGGGAGAGGAGAACCAGTTCACTACACTGAATGCAGTGACGCAGTCACCATAGACACACTTGGTGAGTCATTGTCTCCGCCAGGCCGAAAGGCATGGCGAGAGAGTATGTTTTACCCAAGCCCCCAGAACCCAGTGTTTGCATTGAAGCGAAATGGACATGCTGGCCATTCGTAGGTACTGCAGCTTAAAACGGATGGGGCCACTGCAAATGTACGAGCGAAAACGGTTTCGACCAATGGGCTTGACTCACGAGCTTGCGCACAAGCTTGCGCACAGGAACGCGCACCTCTGTGACGAAAACGCGTCACTTCTGTGACGCAGAACGGATCACAGTGGCCCCAAATAGGCTACGCCCATCACACTTTAAAACCCGGAAGAAGGGGTGAATTCGCTTCATGCGCTGGGTGAGCAACTCAATGCAAGTGGACGGGAGGCGATATCCGGTGCCCTCTCTATTATTTTTAACTCTATGGTTTTACCCCCTGTTCGTCCGTGTGTCCTGTCCTGTCCGTGTGTTACCAGCTAATCTCTGGCACCGTTGGCCCGGTCGCTGCGAAACTGTGCACACACACTCCCTGGATGCCAATTCAGAACCTCTGCCCCAAATGTTTCACATGGGCCTGTTATAGCGCCACCAGGAGGCCGATTTGTGCAATATCCATATACTCCTACAGATTTTATCAAAACATCACGCAAATCAGTACACAGTATCTCTATAGTCATATGATCAAGACGGATGCGTCCGATATTTCATATTCCAACCTGATTGGCTAAGGTTGGCTTCCAAAGTTTGCAGGATTGGTCCGTTTTGAACAAAATGTCTCAAATCATGAACACAGCGTGCGATTTCCGTGAAAACTTGCACGCACATTCCCACTAGCCCGAGGAAGAAATGGCACCCTTTCCACATTGGCCTATTATAGCGCCACCAGGTGGCCACAATAACCTACCTGACCTGGCGGAGCCCTGTGCTCCGAGGAGCACTTTTTCTAGTTTAATTTGCTTGGCTAAAAAAAGATATAGTGAGCCAAAAAATTGTTTTACAGTGTGGCTGAGGGCTAAGCTGAATAGTGTTTTTTACTGTTTATAAGTAGAATAAGTCAGGATCAGGTAGGATGGTTACTTATCAGATCTCTATGCAATCATTGTGTATGCTAATTTGGATTGTATTTTATTTTAACAGAGGGCAGGTCTGTTTTGATACTGCAGCCCAGTTGGTCTCACATATTCATGGGGAGAGACCATCACTCTCAAGTGTGAGATACTGGGGAGAAGTGACACAGACTGGAAGTATGAATGGTTCACAACAAGCTCAGCTTCATACAAACCAGAAAACCAGGCTGAATTCAGAATCAACAGTGCCTTTGTTTATCACAGCGGTGTCTACGTGTGTAAGGGTCGTGCCAAAAATGACCAGCAGTCTTCAACAGGGTGGAGTCATGCTGCTGAATTGACTGTGTCAGGTAAGTCAGAATATATCTCCTTTATATAGAAAATGTAAAGAGAATATTGTGAATGGGAGGGGAGGCAACTTCGACAAGACTGCATGAAACATCAATATCTATAATAATGTTTATAATTCAAAGAAATGTGTTTTCCAACAGCAAAACCCCAGTCTGTTTTGAGTTTGTCTCCTTCCTGGTTGAGTCCTGTAGCCTCTGTGACTCTGAGATGTGATGTTAAAGAATCATCTGAAGGCTGGGGGTTCTACTGGTACAGGGCTGTACCTAAGCCATCAGACAACTCCTACACTTATGAGCTCTTACCTGGTAGCCACAATGGGACTGTAGATGGTTCCTACATCATTCATGGTCCTACAGGCACAAGAGGATATGTGTGTAAAGCTGGGAGAGGAGACCCAGTTTATTACACTGAGGACAGTGAACCTCAGTTTGTGTGGTCTGGTGGTGAGTACGACTCATAATTCATCATTTAAAATGATTCTACGTTTTCTTAGTTGACTGATCCGTGCTCTCACTATTGCTTACTTCCCTCCGTTTTTTTTATTTATATTTTTTTCACATTCTCTGATCTTCTCACTTTTCTTAAGTTTATTTCACTCTGTCATTAGCCTCGGAATCCCAGCCTTTTTTTTTGTTTCAAAAGAAACAAAAAGGGGGAGGCGGGGACATAGATTGGTGAAGCAATCGGAGGACGCGGCTGCTCCGGGCGCCTGGGTTTGGATCCGCCCTTCGAGACCATGGATTGCTCTCGTTCTCTCAGTCTACTCTGTCATTGTAACAGTGCTCTTTGTTTGACCTCTGATCCTGTGTTGTGTTTTAGATCTTCATTCTTCAGCTTCTCTCACAGTGAGTTCTAGCAGAACTCAGCACTTCATCTCTGAGTCTGTCTCACTGAGCTGTGAGGGAAACTCATCTGAATGGAAAGTGAAGGGTCACACTGATCCATTGGATGAGTTATCATCTGGGCTTTTAATTAATGAATCTACATGGATAAGAAACGTGTCTACAAATGACAGTGCAGTGTACTGGTGTGAGTCTGGATTGGGAGAGTACAGCAATGCTGTCAACATCACAGTACATGGTGAGTCCAGTTCCTTCATTCACTAACAATACTGTATTTGTTCAGTGTGAAACCTAACATCCTGGACTGATTTAAAACGATGAACTGTTTTACAGATGGTTCTGTCATCCTGGTGAGTCCTGTTCACCCTGTGACCGAGGGACTTTCTGTGACTCTTGGCTGCAAACATGAAAGAGACATGTCACTCTCCAAAGTGGACTTTTATAGAAATGGAGAATTGGTCCAAACTAAAACCAATGGAGAGATGATAATACCTGCTGTATCTAAGTCCAATGAGGGCTTCTACAAGTGTAAATATTCTGGAGAAGAGTCCCCACAGAGCTGGATGGCAGTGACATGTGAGTATACTGATATTTGTATATAGTTGATATTTGTCACTGGAATGCTTCTTGCAGTTGAATCATGTTTTGGGACGTATACTACCACCTACAAGTAAAAAGGAGTTGTTCTAATGCTAATCTATTTATTTAAAATTCAATTTCCATTGCTGTCAAAGTGTGTGTAGGTGTATTTCAAATGCTGTTTTCATCCTTCAGTGTCTGGGACTGTGGAACAGAGTTCTCTACATGTAGTGGGACTGATTGTAGGACTTCTTGTTGTGATTCTTCTGACCATCTTTCTGGTCCTGCTGTGTCGATACAGAACATCCAAAGGTGAGAACGACTACATTAGATGGATGACATCTAGATTATAATCACTGAACAACTCTCCATAAAACATACTGAGAAGGTTAAGGTTGTTCTGCTAAGTCACCCTTTTTATATTATCATGAAGACCACCATCAGACCACAATTTGTAATAATTGTGTTATTTATACGATTATTTTTTGTTGCCTTTATCTCTTTTTATCTTTTTGATATATTTCTTTCATTGTGATCTTTATTACATGCTGCTCTTGCTTTATCTAGAATGACTGCTGCCATTTCCCCCTAGGAATGAATAAACGTTATCTTATATTATCTTGTCTCATTGTATGTCTGTAGTCAGATTATAATCACAGAGCAACTCTCCATAAATCATGCTGAGTACAACGGCATAACAATATTAAGGTTCAAATATGTATGGTTAATCTAATTGTTTTTAATTACAGGTCGATGTTGTGTCAGGTAAGTACAGTATTTATCTCTGTCTATTCATCAACATCACAGCAGTAGAGTCCATCTTGTTTTCTACGTCATTTATGCCAAATATTTACCTTTTAATTACAGGACCGTTCAGTCTCAGGGAATCAATCAGGGCTCAGCTGACTACCAGAACACCAATCAAATTGGGGCTCCTGATGATGTGTACCTCCCACTTCAGCACGGTCAGTCTGATGAACCAATCATGTTCTCGCAAGTTCTTCTGATTAGAACAACTGATTCTAATTGAATCTGAATTCATTATCTTTAAAATTAGTGTTCTTTTTGGAAGCTCATTAAAGTCAGTTTGTTTTGTGTATTTCCTAACTACGGGGGAGGCTGTGGCTCAGGAGGTAGAGCAGGTCGTCCAATGATCCGTGGGTCGGTGGTTCGATTTCTGGCTCCTCCTGTCCACATGTCGAAGTGTCCTTGGGCAAGACACTGAACCCTATATTGCTTCCAATGAGTCGGTTGGCATAAGCTTGCCACCATTGATGTGGGAAGTGAGGACACTGTCGTTGACTGTTCCCCGCTTCATGTATGAATGAATGGACCATTGTAAATCGCTTTGAGTACTTAGAAAAGCGCCATAAAAATGCAATCATTATTAATTAGCAGAGCGAGAAACTAAATTGAAACAATGTTTGAAATAACTAAAATAAGCACCACATTAATGCTTATGTTTACCTTTAGATGACAACAGCATCTATGAAGTAATCCAGCAGCCACATGACTATAACAATGGTACAGTATACTTTTTAAAGATCCAATCCAATTAATGTAATCTAATTTTATTTCATTTTAATGTGGAATATGAATGTTAGAAATGTATATATTTTTTCAAGGTCTGGTGTATCACCTGATTTGTTAGAAATGTTTTATCAATCCCTGCTGAGTACATTAACTTATCAGTGGTTTGAGAGGGCATGGCTCTCTGTCAACTGTCTGTTCACGGGACAGTCTTGTATACATTGTGACATTGTCAGCACCGCGTTAACAGGCTTTCTCATGAAGGAGAAACTGACAAACAATTATGCCTGTAGGTTTTTATTTGGTTCAAATATTTATGTTATATATTTTTTGTATTATCCACAGATCCAGGTCGTTTCAGGTAAGTGCAGTATTGACCTCTGTCTATTCAACATGGCAGCAGTAGATTCCATCTTCTTTTCTACTTCAAAATGTTGTGAAAAATATTTACTTTTTAATTACAGACCCGTCCAATCTCAGGGATCAGCTGACTACCAGAACACCAATCAAATTGGAGCTCCTGATGATGTGCACCTCCCACTGCAGCACGGTCAGTCTTTGAACCAATCATGTTCTCGCAAGTTCTTCTGATTAGGACAACTTATTCTAATTTAATCTAAATGTATTATAACTTAAAAATACGTCTACATTTATGAAAACATGCCTTTTATTTTTGTAAGCTCATTAAAGTCAGTTTGTTTTCTGTTTTACCTAATTAGCAGAACAGTTAACTAAATTGAAACCATGTTTGAAATAGGCCAAACTAAAATAAGCACCACATTAATGCTTGTGTTTACCTTTAGATGACAACAGCATTGTTGAAGTAATCCAGCACTCCAATGACAATGAAAATGGTACAATATCCGTAAAGATCCAATCCAATTATTGTAATCTAATTTTATTTCGTTTTAATGTGGAATATGAATGTATTAATTTTTTTTCAGGTTCAGTTGTAACACTTGATTTGTTAGAAATGTTTTATCGATCCCTGCTGAGTAGAGTAACTTCTCAGTGGTTTGAGAGGACATGGCCCTCTGTCACTGTCTGTTCACAGGACAGCCTTGTCAAACCCTGACAAACAATTATGACTGTAGGTTTGTATTTGGTTCAAATATTTATGTTATATATATATATTTTTAATTACAGATCCTGCCTGTGTCCGGTAAGTACAGTATTGACCTCTGTCTATTCATCAACATGACAGAAGTAGATTCCATCATCTTTTCTACTTCATTTATGATAAGTAATCTTTTAATTACAGACCTGTTCAGTCTCAGGGAACAAATCAGGGCTCAGCTGACTACCAGAACGCCAATCAAAGTGGAGCTCCTGATGATGTGTACCTCGCACTGCAGCACGGTCAGTCTTTGAACCAATCATGTTGATTATGGATATTTCTGACATGTTTTCTGACAAGGACAACGGCTCCTAATTTGAATTAAAATGAATTATAAGTTCATAGCTGAACATAAATCTCTTTCATTCATTAAACCCTTTTGGAAGTACATTAAAGTCAGTCAGTTCAGTGTTTGTTTTTCCTACTAATTGACTGAACTATTCACAGAACAATTTTTCAATTGTGTTTAACAAAATCCACTTTATTGTGTATTTGTTTTAGGTGACAAAAGCTTTTATGAAGTACTCAAGCGATCTACTGACTATGAAAACGGTACAGTATCTAATGTTTAAATGTTCTCCTGCAACACTGTTGTCCAGAGTTATTCATATTTTTAGGCCAAGTGGTTGTACATTTCCAATAAGCAGAGATATCTGTGATTCTTTCTTTTTATTTTATTTTTTTTAGATGGAATGGGAATTGAACTCGGTGAACAACAAAACTCTGGCAACCAACTGCAAGGTGAATACACCAACAGATTCATCAAACTGTTCAAATATGACCCTCATTCTGCAAAGCTTCTAATTGTCTTTCAACTCATTTTCCATTACAGAATCATCAGGAAGGCATGAGTCTACATAAGAGGAACCTCTTATAATGGATGTGGAGGTAATGCTGAGTATCACATAATCCAGAGATTAGAGTTAATGAAAAGTGGCGTTCTATCCTGTAAATGTTTACTGTAACTTTGTTTCAGGTCCTTGGATAGAAACGTGTAGGACAATCCAACTTGAAAGATGGTTTAAATGCCAAATCACCTTGAAAATAATGTATCATGTTCTGGCATAACTGGGGACTGTCACTTTAAGTTAAAGTTTTTTTTTTTTGTTGAACCTTTCTCTCAAACAGTAATTGGAAAGTGGTGAAAACGTGGCTTAAAGATTATTTGTATTTGGTGTCTATGGAGCAAGCAGCATTGCTTCCTCAAGATCTGCACAGTGACCATATGAACTCTTTGAGTTTAAACATTTATGAACAAACAGTTTTGAACGAAAATGGTAATAAATTAGGATTCACAGTAATAATAACAGCCAGAGTAGAATAGGAGTCCCTGTTTTTTTGTGTGTTTACTGATCCCCATTCCCCATCCCCTTTAATTACTAGTTGGGTGTTATTAGGTGGGTGCTCCACAAGACCATGATGATAATTACTATATTGTGTTGTATATATACAGTATAGGCTTATAACATCATATCGTCTTCTTATTTCTGTAAATCTGTAAAATGAAAAATCTAAATCTGTGCTTCTGTGTCAAACATTCCATGAGGACTTAAAACACGTTTGAAGATATGTTGTTATGGTTTCCATAGCAATAATCCTCAATCTCAGAAGTACTGTAGGACAATGGTTCTCAAATTGGGGTCCGGGGACCATAGCATCACTTGCATGTTAACAACTTTATCCATATTTTATATCCAGATATACAAGCTCACAGTGCGTCACATTGTGCCGCACTGCAAGTTTGTACTTTTCCTATTTTTTAACATTTTTGAAAATTCACAAAGATGTTTGGAAGATGTTGAATAATTTAGATTTTTTTTTTTAAACACAAATCCTCTCTTCTTCTGGGGGTCCCTGGCACAACACATTTTCAGATGGTGGGGGGGGGGGGGGGGGATCAGCAGCCAAATACATATGCATTTGGGTGTCCTTGACATGAACAAGTTAACCTATAGGCTTTGTAGCGTCTTACCTGAGGATCTAAGACAAGTCACTGTCATCTTTTAAATCTCTTCTGAAAACCTATTTTAATTTGTTTATTTGATTGTCTTTTATCCATGCGTTTTACTTCTGTGCCTTCTTATGTTTGTTTTTATTGATGTTCATTTCATTTTCCTTCATATTTTGTAATTTATTTCTTTTATATGTTTTATCTTGTTTTTAATTAAGCAATATGCAAGCCCTTTTCGAAAAGCGCTTTGAAATAATGTTTTTATTATTCGTTTTTTTAATATATTTTTATTGTGTAGTTTTTATTTTTACATTTTATGCTTTTTGAAGTGCTTCATAAGACAAGACAAAATAAAGTTTATTATCATTATTATTATGATCAATCTATTCCTTTCTATCTAATTATCTTATAATCAGGAAATGCAGGGTAAGAGATTTATACAAGGCACAATATTCACTAATAAATGCAGGGTAACTGTTTTTTATGTGACATGTTATTAATCAAACAAGGGCTATTGCCTTCTACCGCGTAGAAACCTTGTATCTCCATATCTCAACTTGTTTATGTCTTTTGCAAATTTATGCCCTTCATTCAGTTTTGTACAAAAGTAGTGAAAATAGCAGATCTACAAGATCAAAACGTGTTGCATCGCAACAGCAACGATATGCAATATAAAACCAATGCATGGGAATGTACAGTCAGATTGACATGAAGGGAGTGACAGGTCAGGGACAGGTCACTGAAAATAACCAATCTACAAGCTCACAATGTGTGGAGGATGCAATGCGTTGTGAGCTTGTAGATCAGCTATTTTCAGCATGTGATACCACCATACGACTGGCAGTCTGTTCATTCAGTATTTGAATGAACAGACTGCAGTATGGCCTGTCTGACAGTAGCAGGGTTAAAAGAATATGGGTCAGTTGTTCTGACATGGTGCTGCACGCCCATTCATAATCATTCAGTATGTGCACTGTTATTGATAAACACTCATTCAGTACGCTATAAAACCAGTCTGATGTATAAAATATGTAACATAGCAGATGTTAACTATATAAACCTTTGCAAAGTCAGTTTAACGTATAAAAGGGTACAACATGTTCTTAACAATATTAAGATAAACTGTTTGAAGCCAATTCAATATATAAAATATATAACATGGTACATCAGCAAGGAGATTAGCCTAATATTAATGGTTGATGTGAAATTAAATGAAACCGTTCTGTGATTTTGAGATGTGAAAACGTTGTACGCTGTACCTGAGCCATCTATAAACAACAACTCTTTCCATCTACTGCAATCACACTTGGCTGTTCCAGACACCTCCCTCTGTTATGATGGCAGTTCGTCTACGCAAGTTGTGTTTTCCCTCATATATGGCTGTTCCACAGACCCCCCCCCCCCCCCCCCTCTGCCCTCTATCTTGATGGCAGTTCTTTCTACACAACATCACAGGAAGTGGTGTTTTCATGTCCATGCCCCCTAATATGCAGAGCATCCTGTTATCTACTCTATCAACAGAGTTTAGCAGCATTCTGCACTAAAGTGTGCATACATGCACATACACACTATACATATACATACACTGTACGTTACAGTACACTAATGGTTGGTTTATCCACATAAATCCAATACTTAGTTGACCAGATTCCCAGGGGCTCTAAACCATAGCCCCCCACCTGTTTTCACTCTACGCTAAATATATTCATAACGCATCACGTTGTAATGAGTTTTGAGCTTATAGATCTGTTATTTTCGCTGAATGTTAGTCCCAGAATAGGGACGCTATAGGGTTTAATTGGTAAAATGTGTATATACTGTATCTGAATATACTGTATGTGTCCATGCATTAACGTATTGCCTCAGAATGAGCCCTGAGTGTTGATGTCTATGTCCTGTTTGAATATTAAATGTCTGCTTGACCTGAATGACCCCACTCAAAACAGATCTCAGGTGTTTCAGTCTCTCTGGTTGAGCTGGGAAGTGCAGGGGAACTGAGGAATATTTCATTCAATGGGGACATTTCTGAGTGTGTCCCACAGACTGGGGACAAATAATCACCTCCCACGTGTCATCAGAGACCAGTACCATGAAGATACTGGAGTACTGGTACAGGTCTGGACTGGCAACGGATTCGGCAGCTTTGGAGACATATCCTGATGGCCTGCCAGTGTAATCACTGATTTAGGCTTACAGACCCGCTGTCAGAGAAATAATAGGCACTTCTCAATTGTATAGCATTTGATCAAATTGTCAGTCCAGAATATCATGTAGGGTTTAAGGCATCAGTCCTTGGGCTATAAACCCCATGATTGGCACCTACTGTAAGTGAATCGCTTTTGACCCGGTTATTTTATTTGTGCTACAAAGGGGAGTAACCTGACTTGTCTGATTCATTTGTTGTATGTTAAAAGAGGCTGTTCTTTTTTTTTTCTTGGGCTACCCCAGAGTAAGTGGCGAAGTGTACTGAACGGACCCCTAATTTCTCCCGGTGTGGGTTTGTGAATGTGTGGGTGAATATAATGCACATTGTAAAGTGTCTTGGATAAAGGTGCTATATATAAATGCACCATTTATCATCGCACAACAGGTGTGCAGTCATACCCAGCTCGAGCTAGTTGCAAGCTAGTTGAGCTAGTTGCAAGCCCAGGAACAGAGGTGGTTGCACTTGCAGCAGATTGTGGGCGCATATACTGTATATTTACATATTGTGGCTGTCGGGCAGAGATCTTGTACCTACACTATATTGCAATGTTTTATGTTTTTTTCATAGATTAATGGCCTACTTCGCGAAGCAAGGAGTGAAAATAGCTGATCTAAAACCTCACAACACGTCTAATTGTTACATCTACAGCTTGTAGATCCAATAGCACCCAGCTGCGTCCGCGCAGACGAGACTTGGTGCGTGAGCGTTGATACGTGAGTGCTGCTGTGTGAGGGACCGGAAGTGCCTGTTTTTTTCTATATATTAAACACATTTCTCTCAATATTAATGTTGAAACTGATTGTATCAACGATCGTTTGTATGATTACGGTGGATATATACATTTATAACATTACAATACCGGAAGTGCGTGTTTTTTTGGTTATTAAACCATTTAACTCCCAATATTTATGTTAAAACGTACACACACACACACACACACACACACACACACACACACACACACACACACACACACACACACAGAATGTGTATACATTTATAATAATGATGTTTGAGCACTTTATATGTGTGTGTGTGCACATTTATGCATATATGTACATTTATAATAATGATGGTGCTCATCAACAAAAATTATTATCATTCTTAAGTTAATTAAAATAATGTTAATTATTGTCTGAGCCCGGAACTGTTATTTCTGATTGTGTTCATTATTTAAATGGATTATTATTGGTTATTAAACCATTTCACTCGCAATATTTATGTTAAAACGTATTTTACATAGATCGTATGCGTGATTACGGTGGATATAACTGCAAACGAACTATATTTACAACCACATATACATTTTTATATATATATATATATATATATATATATATATATATATATATATATATACAATTCATTATTATTATTTTTATTTATTATTATTGTTATTTATTAATATTATTTATTTATTGGCCTTATGTTATGTTAATAATTATTATTATTAACATAAGGCCAATACATGAATCGAATACATCAAGTCAGGAGGGCACTAGAGACATCTGGGCACCATATTGTTGGGACGACTGGGCACCTGGACATCTGGGCACCTGGACATCTGGGCACTAGGGACATCTGGGCACTATGGTACAACTGGGCACCTTGACAACTGTGCACTAGGTACATTTCGGCACTTGGACAACTGGGCACTAGGTACATGTGGGCACCTGGACAACTGGGCACTAGGTACATGTGGGCATGGGCACTAGGGATATCTGGGCACCATATTTTGGACGACTGAGCACCTGGACATCTGGGCACTATGGTACATGTGGGCACCTGTACAACTGGGCACTAGGTACATGTGGGCACCTGGACAACTGGGCACTGGGGACATGTGGGCACCTGGACAACTGGGCACTATGGACATGTGGGCACCTGGACAACTGGGCACTAGGGACATGTGGGCACTTGGAGAGGTGGGCACCAAAACCATCTGGGCGCTAGGGACATGTGGCCAATTATGGGTGGAGTTCCTGGGCGTGGTATGCTGTTCCAAAATTGGTTTATACGACTTTTTAAATGGTATATATATAATGGTAATTATAATAATAATAATAATAATAATAATAATAATAATAATAAGGGTAATAATAATAATAATAATAATAATTACCATTATTATTGTTATTATTTGATGAATTATGATGTATTACTTTGTATTATTATTATGTATTCTTAGTAGTATTAATAATAATTATTAACATTAGGCCAATACATGTATCCACACAGCTTACAGCATTCAGTAACACTGGGTATAAATGCAGAATTAAATAACCCCTGTAGGCCTATTAATCATTAGCCCAAAATATTAGCCCAAAATATTATTATTGTTATTATTATAAAAAATAGGCCAACACATGCATCCACACAACGAAGACCATTCAGTAAAACTGGTATAATTGAAGTAACCGATTATATATGTATTCATTATTAACCACCCACTATGTATAATGAAATCTTACTGCATGTCTTTATACTATCATAAAGGCGCACAGTTGCTCTAATACACACTAAACTGGGAACAAACGCTGTTCAGGGGTCTGCCATGACAATAGTCCCAGAAGGGGCCACGTGTGACCACCACAAGCCCCAAGGGGAACCCATAGGGCCATAGAGGCGCACCATTGCTCCAATCTGCACAAAACGTGGCAGAAACACTGATCAGGGGACCACCATGATGACAATATTCACACTAAAAATGCACATAGATGTGGCACCATAACAGTGTTAGAGCAGTGTTTGACTTAAATGGCTATAACTAGTAGTCTGTCCGTCTGTCTGTCTTGCCCTAATCTTTGCAAAAATGGGAATGTTGCATATCTAGTATTGGCAATTTAATCAAGGAATAAAATAACCAGTCATTTTCTTCAATATGTCGTGTGTGAATCAGCGGGATTAGGGCCCCTGTGTGTGTGTGTGTGTGTGTGTGTGTGTGTGTGTGTGTGTGTGTGTGTGTGTGTGTGTGTGTGTGTGTGTGTGTGTGTGTGTGTGTGTGTGTGTGTGTGTGTGTTGTGGTAGTTAACTGTTATTGCCTATCTACCTGGCCTATTCATCACAATTCAGCCAACTTGTGAAACACGCCCCAACACACTTTACACATTAATGTTGATCATGATGAATGCAAATTAAGAACCTGCAAATTGCTCAATCTCTCTCTCAGCTAAGAGGGTTCCTCACATTTTTTTTCACTGTCTTTTTTGCTGTGTTTTTAATGTTGTTATTTGCTTTTCTTTTTTGCTGTATTGTTAATCATTTGTACTTGCACTTGTTGCTTATTCCTGCTCTGTAAAGTACTTTGAGCTGCATTTCATGTCATGAAAGGAAGGGACTCTTGGGACCCAAACTGCATGTCAATCGTTTACAAAACACAAAAGTATACCTACACATTATTACTGTCATTTATTCAGTCAGACTGCCTTTGTATATTATCTCTAGTAATATTACATAGGTGTAGAGGGGACTTCAACGTTTTTCCAGGCCAAAGGGACCCTTAGCTGAGAGAGAGATGAGGCAGGGACCCCCTTAGCTGAGAGAGAGATGAAGCAGGGCCCCCCTTAGCTGAGAAAGAGCTGAAACAGGGACCCCCATAGCTAAGATGGAGATGAATCAGGCACACCCTTACCTGAAATATTATTATCATGGACACAAAATACAATACATAATGCATTTGCAAAGATTAGGGCAAGACAGACAGACAGACAGACAGAGAGAGAGAGAGAGAGAGAGAGAGAGAGAGAGAGAGAGAGAGAGAGAGAGAGAGAGAGAGAGAGAGAGAGAGAGAGAGAGAGAGAGAGAGAGAGAGAGAGAGACACAGACAGACAGACAGACAGACAGACAGACAGACAGACAGACAGACTACTAGTTATAGCCATTTGAGTCAAACACTGCTCTAACACTGTTATGGTGCCACATCTATGTAGTCCTTGGACCAGACGAGATATCGATACCACTAAGTTGGCAAAACCTTACCTATACTAAATTGTTTTTTGGCCCAATATAAGTAAATAAAAATATGATAGACTTTCCATAGGAGCAGCTTTTTATATTTTTTGACATGTTGTTATTTTTCTCTATAGGCGGATTTTCATTCATAGCCAACAACATATTAAAAGTTATATAACACACTTTTTGGACATCACACTGCTCCTTTTTTTTATACATTAAACAAACCTGTGTCCAATTAAAGTAGTTGATGAAGTGGGTGTGGCCTATTTGGTGGTGGAGCAGTTTTTTCAGGAATCAAAGCTGAAGTAGTAGAGGCCCTAGGAGGGGTCCACGCGCGACTGCTTTTTTTTTTTCTAGTTTTGATTTTTGGCATCCATAGGACCTCTAATATTGGGATTTTGATGATCCCAAGAAAAAAAGTGGTCCCAAGTGTGTTTTTTTCAATGTTTTATTAACCCTATGAGACCTGCGGGATGGCTGGCTGGAACGCCGGCGAGACTGTCTTTCGGAGACTGTGGAACACTCAAATTTAGACGTAGCCCAAAGATAGAGATACCATTTGATTCCAGACAACCTCAGGTTTCCAATGGGACCAACCTTGTCATGCTACCTTGTCGGGAAGGGGGCTAAATACCTAATGATTCAAAGTTAAGACAACATTTTGGCGAGGGAAAAACGACCATCACCATTTTCCAAATGGTCCCTTTAAGCTGTCACCTCAATATATGTGAATGAAAATGGGTTACATGGATACCTACAAGCCTCTCCTGTACAGACATGCCAAATGTATGCCTATCTCATGCAGTTCTGGGCAAGAACCATGCAGTGTTTTGCATACAGTACCAATATGTAATTTCTGCCTATTGTAAAAAGGAGACCACTTCTAGGAGAGGAGACTGCATCTATAGCTGTATGAGACCACTGTACTGTATCTAGAAACCACTGTACTGTATCTAGACCACCACACTGTATCTATTGCTATCTGAGACCACTTTAATGTATCTAGAGACCACTGTATTGTATATATATACCACCGCACTGTATCTATTGCTATATGAGACCACTTTAATGTATCTAGAGACCACTGTATTGTATATATACCACCGCACTGTATTGTATATATACCACTGTACTGCATCTATTGCTACATGAGACCACTGTACTGCATATATGAGACCACTGTATTGCATCTAGACCACTGTGCTGCATCTATATCCCACTGTACTGAATCTATAAACCACTGTACTGCATCCAATCCCACTGTACTGAATCTATAAACTACTGTACTGCATGTATAGACCATTGTACTGCATCTATAGACCACATACATTGACCACTGTACTGTATCTATAGACCACTATACTGCATCTCAACTCAACACAGCTTTAAACATGTATATATAAAGCACATTTAACATGACTATGTCGCCACAAAGGCTCGGTAGATGCAGTACAGTGATCTACAGATGCAGTAGAGTGGTCTACAGATGCACTAGAGTGATCTACAGATGCAGTAGAGGGGTCTACAGATGCAGTAGAGTGGTCTACAGATGCACTAGAGTGGTCTACATATGCACTAGAGTGATCTACAGATGCAGTAGAGTGGTCTACAGATGCAGTAGAGTGGTCTACAGATGCAGTAGAGGGGTCTACAGATGCACTAGAGTGGTCTACAGATGCACTAGAGTGGTCTACATATGCAGTAGAGTGGTCTATAGATGCAGTAGAGGGGTCTACAGATGCACTAGAGTGATCTACAGATGCAGTAGAGTGGTCTACAGATGCAGTAGAGGGGTCTACAGATGCACTAGAGTGGTCTACAGATGCACTAGAGGGGTCTACAGATGCACTAGAGTGATCTACAGATGCAGTAGAGTGGTCTACAGATGCAGTAGAGGGGTCTACAGATGCAGTAGAGTGGTCTACAGATGCACTAGAGTGGTCTACATATGCACTAGAGTGATCTACAGATGCAGTAGAGTGGTCTACAGATGCAGTAGAGGGGTCTACAGATGCACTAGAGTGATCTACAGATGCAGTAGAGTGGTCTACAGATGCAGTAGAGGGGTCTACAGATGCACTAGAGTGGTCTACAGATGCAGTAGAGTGGTCTACAGATGCAGTAGAGGGGTCTACAGATGCACTAGAGTGATATACAGATGCAGTATAGGGGTCTACAGATGCAGTAGAGGGGTCTACAGATGCAGTAGAGTGGTCTACAGATGCACTAGAGGGGTCTACAGATGCACTAGAGTGGTCTACAGATGCACTAGAGGGGTCTACAGATGCACTAGAGTGATCTACAGATGCAGTAGAGTGGTCTACAGATGCAGTAGAGGGGTCTACAGATGCAGTAGAGTGGTCTACAGATGCACTAGAGTGGTCTACATATGCACTAGAGTGATCTACAGATGCAGTAGAGTGGTCTACAGATGCAGTAGAGTGGTCTACAGATGCAGTAGAGGGGTCTACAGATGCAGTAGAGTGGTCTACAGATGCAGTAGAGGGGTCTACAGATGCAGTAGAGGGGTCTACAGATGCACTAGAGTGGTCTACAGATGCACTAGAGTGGTCTACATATGCAGTAGAGTGGTCTACAGATGCAGTAGAGGGGTCTACAGATGCACTAGAGTGATCTACAGATGCAGTAGAGTGGTCTACAGATGCAGTAGAGGGGTCTACAGATGCACTAGAGTGGTCTACAGATGCAGTAGAGTGGTCTACAGATGCAGTAGAGGGGTCTACAGATGCACTAGAGTGATATACAGATGCAGTATAGGGGTCTACAGATGCACTAGAGTGGTCTACAGATGCACTAGAGTGGTCTACAGATGCACTAGAGTGGTCTACATATGCAGTAGAGTGGTCTACAGATGCAGTAGAGGGGTCTACAGATGCACTAGAGTGATCTACAGATTTTGAGTTTTTATTGTTGTTGACAAATAGCCACTACAATTGTGTTATTAAAGATAATTATATATATAATGACATACCATTTAAAAAGTGGTATAAACCAATTTTGGAACAGCATACCACTCCCAGGAACGGTGCATACCGGTTTGGAAAGGCACATACCGTTTTGGAAAGGCATACCATTTAAAAAATACGGTATATGCCATTATATAAAACAACATACCATGGTATTAACCTTAAAAAGTGGCATAAACCATTTTTAGAACAGCGAGTGCCCAGTTGCCCACATGTCCCTAGTGCCCAGTTGTCCAGGTGGTTTTGGTGCCCACCTCTCCAGGTGCACACATGTCCCTAGTGCCCAGTTTTCCAGGTTCCCACATGTCCCTAGTGCCCAGTTATCGAGATGCCTACATGTACCTAGTGCCCAGTTGTACAGATTCCCACAAGTACCCTAGTGCCCAGATGTCCAGGTGCCCAGATGTCCAGGTGCCCAGTTGTCCCAAACACATGGTGCCCAGATGTCCCTAGTGCCCAGTTGTCCAGGTGCCCAGTTGTCCCAAAAATATGGTGCCCAGATGTCACTAGTGCCCAGTTGTCCAGGTGCCCACCACATGTACCATAGTGCCCAGATGTCCCTAGTGCCCAGTTGTCCAGGTGCCCACATGTCCCCAGTGCCCATATGTCCAGGTGCCCACATTACCTAGTGCCCAGTTGTACAGGTGCCCACATGTACCATAGTGCCCAGATTTCCATATTGCCCAGTTGTACAGGTGCCCAGATGTCCCTAGTGCCCAGATGTCTCCACCCTTAATTGCCCACTTGTCCAGGTGCCCACATGTCCCTAGTGCCCAGATGGTTTTGGTGCCCACCTCTTCAGGTGCCCACATGTCCCTAGTGCCCAGATGGTTTTGGTGCCCACCTCTCCAAGTGCCCAGATGTTCCTAGTGCCCAGTTGTACCGGTGCCCACATGTCCATAGTGCCCACATGTCCCCAGTGCCCAGTTGTCCAGGTGCCCACATGTACCTAGTGCCCAGATGTCCAGGTGCCCAGTCGTCCAAAATATGGTGCCAGATGTCCCCAGTGCCCAGATGTCCAGGTGCCCAGATGTCCCCAGTGCCCAGATGTCCCCAGTGCCCAGATGTCCAGGTGCCCACATGTCCCCAGTGACATGTCCCCAGTGCCCAATTGTCCAGGTGCCCACATGTACCTAGTGCCCAGTTGTACAGGTGCCCACATGTACCATAGTGCCCAGATGTCCCTAGTGCCCAGATGTCCAGGTGCCCAGTCATCCAAAATATGGTGCCCAGATGTCCCTAGTGCCCAGTTGTCCAGGTGCCCACATGTACCTAGTGCCCACATGTACCTAGTGCCCAGTTGTCAAGGTGCCCAGTTGGACCATAGTGCCCACATGTACCTAGTGCCCAGATATCCAGGTGCCCAGTCCTCCAAAATATGGTGCCCAGATGTCCCTAGTGCCCAGTTGTCCAGGTGCTCACATGTACCTAGTGCCCAGTTGTCCAAGTGCCCACATGTACCTAGTGCCCAGTTGTCAAGGTGCCCAGTTGGACCATAGTGCCCAGATGTCCAGGTGCCCAGTCGTCCAAAATATGGTGCCCAGATGTCCCTAGTGCCCAGTTGTCCAGGTGCCCATATGTACCTAGTGCCCAGTTGTCCAAGTGCCCACATGTACCTAGTGCCCAGTTGTCAAGGTGCCCAGTTGTACCATAGTGCCCAGATGTCCCTAGTGCCCAGATTTCCAGGTGCCCAGTCGTCCCAACAATATGGTGCCCAGATGTCTCTAGTGCCCCAATAAATGTTATGGAAATGTATTAAAAAAAATAGGTTTATGCTAATAAATAGATTAAATGGATTACCTAGATAAGACAGTTTGTCTAATGAAACTAGCTGGGTGCTGATTACAGATAATCCACTTGTCCTAGCACTTTTTAACTTTATTATTTATTTGTATTTATATGTACATACACTAATGATAAGGATCATTATTATATATGATTATATTATATTATTATATACTAATATGAATTTAAATATCCACTGTAATCATGCCTATGATAATGCTACGTTTTAACACATTGGGAGTGAAATGCTTTAATATAAAACAATAAAACAAACAACAGTTATTAATTTATATGTCCACTGTACTAATGCAAAACAATCATTGTTATTGAGAGTAAAATAATTAAATAAATACAGGGATGTTGTGAGGTTTTGTTTTGCTCTTTATTTGCTTTTTTGTGCACGCGCGCACGCAAACTTGTGCATGCGCGCACGCACGTAAACTTGTGCATGCGCGCATGCACGTAAACTTGTACACGCGTGCGCGCATGCTTGCGCACGCGCTTGTGCACGCGCGACACAAAAAAAAGAACACTTCCGGTCCTCACACAGCAGCGCTCACGTATCAACGCTCACGCACCAAGTCTCGTCTGCGCGGACGCAGCTGGGTGCTCCTCTGTAGATCTGCTAAACCGGTCAAGTCTGTCTGTGAGCGACTGAGCGTGACTAATAACTATTAACTACAGGTTATTTTTTCTTGGACATACACTATTTCCACCCGATTATTCTACAGCATATTTGTGTATTAAATGTGATAGTTTTACAGTTTGTGACAGGCAGAGTATTGTAATCACTCCTGTCAGTATTTTAAAGGTAAAATTCCTTGACACACCAGGTTACACTTAGTTGACTGGGGTCCCCCAGGGTCTTTACTAGGCCACCTCCTTTTTTCCCTCCACCAAAAAAATAACCTATCTACAAGCTCACAAGTCACATGTGTGCCTTGTGAGCCACCATCTTTATTGTAGGTCAACATCATGGAAATTAGCTGTCTCTGTCAGGAGATGGAGACAAACTAACATACAACTTCTGGAATGTGGTGTGTGTGTGTGAGTGTGAGTGTGAGTGTGAGTGTGTGTGTGTGTGTGTGTGTGTGTGTGTGTGTGTGTGTGTGTGTGTGTGTGTGTGTGTGTGTGTGTGTGTGTGTGTGTGTGTGTGTGTGTGTGTGTGTGTGTGTGTGTGTGTGTGTGTGTGTGTGTGTGTGTGTGTGTGTGTGTGTGTACTGTACTCAAGTACAATTTTGAGGTATTTTTACTGGAGTATTTCCCATTTTCAGTACTTTTTCTTCTACTCCACTACATCTCAGAGGCAAATATTGTACTTCTCATCTACAATTATTTGAAAACATTAGTTACTAGTTACTTTTTAAAGCATACATTAACCACTTCAGCCATGGCTATTTGAAAATAGCCGATCTACAAGCTCACAACGCATCGCTTTGTGAGCTTGTAGATCTGCTATTTTCAAAGGATTTTTATACATTTAGAAACATGTGAAATGGTATATTGTGCATAATGAGTATTTTTACTTTTAGAACTTAGGTATATTTTGACGCCAATACTTATGTACTACTACTCAAGTAAATTCTGAATTCTAGACTTGTACTTGTAACAGAGTAGTTCTACATTGCAGTATTGATACTTTGAGTACTTTTTCCACCACTGTTAGTTGGTAGGCACAACATCCTTGTTTATAGGATGTGACGTGTGTGTGGTTGATCATAAGCAGTAAAGGGACATGTTTACTTATAGAATCGAAACCACAGAATCAGCACCAGCTACAGTATGAAGGAATGGGTGATTTTGTGCAATTTACACATTTCAGTTAAATTAAATATAATAATAATTATATGACTTAAAATGCAATATAAATCGAATGCATGGGAATGTACAGTCAAATTGACATGAAGTGAGTGACAGGTCAGGGACAGGTCACTGAAAACAGACAATCTACAAGCTCACGATGTGTGGCTGATGCAATACGTTGTGAGCTTGTAGATCAGCTATTTTCAGCATGTGATTACCACCATACGACTGTCACCAGTCTGTTCATTCAGTATTTGAATGAACAGACTGCAGTATGGCCTGTCTGACAGTAGCAGTGTTAAAAGAATATGGGTCAGTTGTTCTGACATGGTGCTGCACGCCCATTCATAAGCATTCAATATGTGCACTGTTATTAGAAACACTCATTCAGTATGATATAAAACCAGTTTGATGTATAAAATATATAACACGGTACAGCAAGATGTTAACAAGATAAACTGTTCCAAAGTCATTTTAACATAATAATATACCGGTATAACACAGCAGATGTTCACAACAAGATAAACTGTTTAAAGACAATTTAATATGAAATATATAACATGGTACAGCTGCAGGGATTAGCCTAATATTAATGGTTGATGTGAAATTCAGATGATCATCAGTAAATGAAACTTTTTTTTGTGGTTTAGAGATGTATCTGTATCTAAATCTGAGCCTATATAAACCACAACTCTTTCCATCGACTGCAAGCATACTTGGCTGTTCCACACAACCCCCTCGGTTATGATGGCAGTTCTTCCACAGAAGATGACAGCACGTTGTGTTTTCAATCATATATGGCTGTTCCACAGACCCCCCTCTCTTATGATGGCAGTTATTTTTAACCAACATCACAGGAAGTTGTGTTTTCATGTCCATGCCCCCTAATATGCAGACAGAGCATTCTGTTATCTACTCTATCAACAGAGTTTAGCAGCATTCTGCACTAAACTGTGTGCATGCACAAACATGCTATACTTATATAGATTTATATATACTAAATATCTTCACTGAAAATAGCCGATTTACAAGCTCACTCATTCAGAAACGCATCACGTTGCAATGAGTTGCAATGAGCTTGTAGATCTGCTATGTTCGCTGAATGTTAGTCCCAGAACAGGGATGCCAGGGTTTAAGTGGCAAAATGTGTATATAATGTATGTGAATATGTGTGAATATGTAGTAACTTACTGCCTCAGAATGAACATCGCTCCAAACAGATCTCAGGTTTTTCAGTGAGAGTCTCTCTGGCTGAGCTGTTAAGTCCAGGAGAACTCCGTCCCAAAGGGGAATGTTTCATTCAATGGGGACATTTCTTTTTTGCGGGGTCTTTTCTGCTATTATTTATAGTGTATAGTGGACAGGAAACAGGGAGAGGGAGATGGGGACAGACATGCAGCAAAGATTGTCGGGAACGGGACTCAAACTCGCTGTCGGGCTACATCAGGGCCCGGACCGCTAGGTCAGCGGTCGGGGCCCAATGGGGACATTTCTGAGTGTGTCCCACAGACTGGGGACAAATAATCACATCCCACCGTGTCATCGGAGACCAGTACCATTAAGATGCTGGAGTGTACTGGTGCAGGTCTGGACTGGCCATCGGCAGATTGGGGACATTTCCTGATGGCCTTCCTGTGCAATCACTGAAGTGGCCTGCAGTCATAGCCTGTCAAAACAGGACCATTTTTTCTTTGTTTTGACTTCAGCCCAGAAACACTATGACTGCAGGGCACATCAGTGAACACGGCTGGCCATGAAAGAGTTTTTTTTTTGCTGTGGCTGGGCGCAGGTGAGAACCACAGCCTCATTTAGAGTAGACTACCACCCGGCGGTGCATGGATAAAGACCCGGCGGCCATCTAGTGGTGTGTCCGCTAGCTGAGGACAAAACAATGGGTGGACTTTCGGGCTCGTGGGAGCAGATACGGAGAGCACTTTGACACCGGGCGGCAGTGCAGGAGTGGATTGGAACTTTGTTTCCTCTGGTGGTCCAGCCTAGGATATGGCCGCAGACTGGTTGTTAGAGCGGGTTTCGACAACTTGGGATGCCCCAGAAACGAGGCAGGAGGGCTGGCACAGTGTTGTGCTGTCTCTGCTATGATTGGCAGCCGCCATGCGGAGACACTGCTGCTGGTGCCCATGGAGGGCTGGGTGACATGACATGCTTGTTGTATCATGAGGACATTATGCCTTGACTTTGTGGATGTAACTTTGCTGCACCATCGGATTTGTGTCCTTGTATACATTTCCTTTTGTGTGGACATAAATACATTGTTAAAATGTGTGTGTGTGTGTGTGTGTGTGTGTGTGTGTGTGTGTGTGTGTGTGTGTGTGTGTGTGTGTGTGTGTGTGTGTGTGTGTGTGTGTGTGTGTGTGTGTGTGTGTGTGTGTGTGTGTGTGTGTGTGTGTGTGAGTGAGTGAGAGAGAGAGAGAGAGAGATTTTGGGGTCAATTTACTTATTTTAAAACATATTTACATATTGTGGCTGTCGGGCAGAGATCTTGTACCTACAGTAGGCCTATATTGCAACATGTTTTTTTCATAAATGAAATAAATGCCCTTTTTCTTGGACATACATTATTTCCACCCGACTATTCTACTGCATACTTGCGTATTAAATGTGATACTTTTACAGTGTGTGACAGGCAGAGTATTGTAATCACTCCTGTCAGTCAAAATAAATAAATCAAGAACAAATGTGCTGATTTTCATGAAACTTCTCATAGCTCTTAGCCACATAGAAATAGTGTGTGGTGTGGTCTGTCTGTCAGTCAGTCAGTCAGTCAGTCAGTCAGTCAGTCAGTCAGTCAGTCAGTCAGTCAGTCTGTGTCTCTCTCTCTCTCTCTCTCTCTCTCTCTCTCTCTCTCTCTCTCTCTCTCTGCTTCTCATAGCTATTAGTTCACTGTGAACAGGAAGTAGAAAGGCATTTCAGAGTCGTTCTTCACAGGAAAGGATGGGTCACATCTTGCACTGCATGCTCCGCTGTGAGTATATCACTAATATTACTAGTAGGTCTAATGAACTAGTGTTTCATCCATTTCATTGGAGGAATATGTGTACGTAAACAACAACATTTTGTTCAAGTTAAGCTGCTGAGTTTGACCTTGCTGTAGATTTATCATTTCAACAATAATATAAATTACTATTAGCAATAACATCCAAAAAACTATGATGATGCAACTATACCGAACAGAGACAGCCTCTTGCAACCACTCCTCGTATGCCACCATGTATTTATTCATTCATTCATTCATTCATTCATTCATTTATTTAGTTTGAAGTCAAAATGTACAAGCCGTCATACTCTGTGTGTCCCCCTTGACACCACTGTCTGTATTAACTACACACGTATGAACAACAACAACAACAACAACAACGTTGCTGGGTGTACTGCTTGTGTTTAAAACAAAGTATTTTTCACTGTTTCACAACTTTTCACTGTTGATGCAGTTTTCTTTCTCTCTGCTGCTGTTCACTCGGGGCTAGAGCCTAATGTATACTTCGCAGCACAACGGTGTCTGTCCCATGCCTAAAATAGCAGACATACAAGCTCATAACACGTCTTGGATCCGACTCATTGTGAGCTTGTTGGTCTGCTATGTTTATGGTGTGGTAACATTATGCCTAAAAATGGCATAATCCTGGATTATATTTATATAATATAATAATACAGGCCAGGGTCTTCAACGTTTTTCAGGTCAAGGACCCCTTAGCTCAGGGGTCTGCAACCCGCGGCTCTGGAGCCACACGTGGCTCTTTAGCCCCTACCTACTGGCTCCCTGTAGCTTTACAAAAATAATATGGAAATGAAATATGTTTATTTTCTTCACATCTTAATTTTATTGTATCGTTGCTGTAGTAGGCCAAACATGACACTTGTATTTGTATTTAGTAATTTTGATAGGCTAATATACACTTAATAGCCAGTATTGACTTCATTATAAGGCTCAAATATATTTGCGGCACCAGACAGGTTTTGTATTTATTTTTTGGTCCAAATACTAATAGTAGTATTACTATTAGTAATAGTAGGCCTAATAATCGGCCTAATAGTCTGACACATAGTTTCAGTGTTAAAACAGATAAAATAATTGCTATCTGTGGTTCTATATGGGCTGTGGCAATAGTTTTGACAAATAATAGCTCGCAGCAACGTATTGAAAGAAATATATAATTGTTCATTTTTGGAATCATGGACGTGGAATGGAATTTTGAATTATGAACAATGAACTTAACAAGTTCATTTTAGAATTTGTGAACTGAACTTTGGCCTAATGTATATCAAACTGAGGGTCATTGCAATTAAAATGGTTGTAAAAGTCTTCTCTTCACGGGCTAATATGTGTCAATTTGGGGGTCCTTAACATGAAAAAGTTTGAGAACCACCGGTGTAAAGTAACTAATACATTAATTACTACAATTACAGGGTCTTTTTTTTTTACTTTACTTGAGTATTTCCATTTCTTGATACTTGATACTATACTCCAATACATCATAATCATAAACATTGCAGATCTACAATCTCACAACACAGTAAAAGCCTTAGTATTAATTTAACTCTGAGTGTACGAATTGAACCAATGCAGCTGAGGATCAATTTTATTTTATTGATTATCAGACTCTATCTAAAAGAAAACAACATTAACAATTATATTGTTTATTTCCCTACAGGACAGAGATCATGGCCTCTGTTGGTACATGCTTGCTGTTTTCGACCATCATCCATTTCAGTGCAGGAGGAGGTAAGAGTGATGGTTTCAATCTGACATGCTGTGTGTGTGTGTGTGTGTGTGTGTGTGTGTGTGTGTGTGTGTGTGTGTGTGTGTGTGTGTGTGTGTGTGTGTGTGTGTGTGTGTGTGTGTGTGTGTGTGTGTGTGTGTGTGTGTGTGTGTGTGTGTGTGTGTGTGTGTGTGTGTGTGTGTGTGTGTGTGTGTGTGTGTGTGTGTGTGTGTGTGTGTGTGTCACTGCCCATATTTCACCGCAGGCTGAAACCCCACCTCTTCAGAAAACACTACCCTTCCTCTTCGCCTTGCCTACTTGTTGTTAACTAGTTGTACGAACTCTTGTTTTATTGTTTCATTGGATCTTGTTTATTCGATACACTTATTTGTTTTAGCTCTTGCTCATTTAATTTGCCTATTTTGTCGCATCTGTTAATGAAAGTAGGTTGCTGATATATTGCACTTTTACTTTATCGCTAGGTATACTCTTGGTTGCTTGTTTTAGAAGAGAATGCACTTAATACATTACATTACATTACATTACATTACAGTCATTTAGCAGACGCTTTTATCCAAAGCGACTTACAATAAGTGCATTCAACATAGGTAGGGAACGAAACTACTAATCACCAGAAGTCTTAAGTGCATTTCCTGCAAAAACAAGCAACCAAGAGTATACTTAGCGCTAAGGTAAAAGTGCTATATATCAGCTACCTACTTTCTTAAACAGATGAGACAAAATAGCAAAATCAAATGAGCACGAGCTAATACAAAAAGTGTATCGACTAAACAAGATCCAATAAAACAGTACAACATAAAACAAGAGTTTGTACAACTAGTTAACAACAAGTAAGCCAGACAAAGAGGAAGGGTAGTGTTTCCTGAATAATAATAATAATAATAATAATAATAATAATAATAATAATAATAATAATAATAATAATAATAATAATAGTAATAATAATAATAATAATAATAATAATAAGTGTAATAATAATAATAATAATAATAATACTTCTGGTGATTAATAGTTTTGTTCCCTACCTATGTTGAATGCAAGTCGCTTTGGATAAAAGCGTCTGCTAAATAACTGTAATGTAATGTAATGTAGTGCGTGCGTGCGTGCGTGTGTGCGTGTGGCACGGTTGGACCAATTGGCATGAAACTGTGCACACACACTGGAGACATCACATATTGGCCTATAACTCTTGAATCGTGTGTCATACAATACAAATGTTGTAAGACTGTACAGTATATTAAGGTTGGGTCTAATGCATTATAATAATAATGAGCAAGCGACGATGAAGGGGCCCTCGCAGCTCTGTCCACGATACAAGTCTGTATGAAAATTAGCTGAACAGTTTCGTAGGTTGTTGATGCTGAAGGCAGGAAGTGGAGTAATGGCTATTTAAAGCCCAGCCAATAGGATCACAGAGGGGGAGGGGCTTGATCAAGTCCCCATCGGCCGTCTAAGTGTACTTGGGAGGTTTTGTAGGTTTTCGATGCTGGGAACCGGAGTTATGGCTGTTTAAAGCCCAGCCAATAGGAATTATAGATCGGCTATTTTCACTTCCTGTTTGGCGTTGAAGTTTGACGCTTTTTATCGTTAAGGTCTTTTGTGTACGCTGAGCGAATTTGAGACGGCTCCGACAACCCGCCTAGGAGGAGTTCGTTATAAGTACAACTCGTGTGCCAAAAACGCCACTATAAATTAAAAATGGACGACTTCCTGTTTGGTTTAGGTCATGGTTCCAAGAGACTTTTTAGTAAGTCGGGACATGATACAGGTGTGTACCAATTTGCATGCATGTAGGTGAAACCGTATTGTGGGGCTTGAAGCACAAACTGTTGTAGGGGGCGCTATTGAGCCAGTAGGCCACGCCCCGTTTTTAGACTATTAAAAAACACAATTTTCCACCACTGGTACTGTGTGTGCAATGTTGCGTAACTTTTTGAGTACGTTTAGACCCTCATTTTCCCGATTCATTATCAATAGGGCTTCGCACTACTGTGCATTGCTCGGGCCCTAATAAGAGTTCCTTTGTCAGGATCTCAGGATTGTTATGATCATAGGCCATTAAAAAATATTAATTCAAATGTTTAAGGTATTAAAATAAGAAACATGGACCTGCAACCGTGTGGTTGTATTCAATCATATTGATTCATAAAGTGATTCTCATTGGGTGATTAATTTAATGCAATTTAACAGATCTGTTCTTTGAACTATAATGTATTGTTCTCTTTCTTTCTTTCTTTCTTTCTTTCTTTCTTTCTTTCTTTCTTTCTTTCTTTCTTTTCAGTGTCTCTGGAAGTGTCTCTGAAAGTCAGTCCTGACAGATCAGACTTCTTTCCAAGTGAGTCCATCTCACTGAGCTGTGAGGAGGATCACCATCCTGTTCCGGGATGGTCTGTGAGAAGACAGCTAACCAATACGACTGGGGACGGTGGAACCTGTGGCAGTGAATGGGGATCTAATGAAGGTATAGAGGGATATATGGATGGATGGACGGACGGACGGATGGATGGATGATACTGTAGATGGATAGATAAACAGACAGATAAAAGGCCAAGGGGTGTGCATTTCTTTCCCTTATAAGACAATCTGATACAGTACCTATCTATATATGGGCGATGCTAAGATTCAGGGACAATATCTAGTATCACTTACAGTACAGTAGGTAGCTGCAGCAGGACAGTTCGGTTCAGGAGGGCTCCCCAAACTGAAAAAAAAATCACACCCTGTGTGAAGGAAGCGGTGCCTTCGGGGCGGGGCTTAACTCATTTCAGTTCGTCCCTATTGGTGGTCTGAGTCCACTTACCAAATTTGTACTTGGTAGCATGCTGCAAACTGGAATGATGGCTGTTTAAATCCCAGCCAATGGGCAGACAGAGGGGGCGGGGCTTAAGTAATTACAGTTCGTCCCTATTGCTGGTTTTAGTGCATGTACAAAATTTTTACTCCGTAGCATGCTGCGAACTTGAGTTATGGCTGTTTGAAGGCCAGCCAATGGGAAGACAGAGGGGGCGGGGCTTCAGCAATTCATGCTGGTCCCTATTGGTGGTCTAAGTCCACATACCAAATGTGGACTTGGTGGCATGCTGCAAACTGGAGTTATAGCTGTTTAAAATCCCGTGCTCATACGGGCGGACGGACATAACATACGCTGGGGGTCCCTGGACCCCGCTTTGATAACTTCATCAATTCATGCTCGTCCCTATTGGTGGTCTAAGTCCACATACCAAATGTGGACTTGGTGGCATGCTGCAAACTGGAGTTATAACTGTTTAAAATCCCGTGCTCATCCCGTGCTCATACGGGCGCTGGGGGTCCCTGGACCCCTCTTTGATAACTTCATCAATGCATGCTCGTGCCTATTGGTGGTCTAAGTCCACATACCAAATGTGGAGTTGGTGGCATGCTGCAAACTGGAGTTATAGCTGTTTAAAATCCCGTGCTCATTCATCCCAGGCTCAAACGGACACACGGACAAAGTCATGTATAGAGCGGTTGGCACCGTTAAAAACACAACAACAACTCAAGCAAATGTCATTCTCACTTCTGTGTCCTGAAAGCCAGACCCCACTAGAGTTCTCAACGGGCCTGAAAATTAAGGCCCGAACCGGAACTTGATTTTAGGCCCCATCATTTTAGGCCCGAGACCGACCCGATAGATAAAAAAGTGAGTGTGTATGAGAGAACGGACTTACAGTTGGTGAAATGGCAACTTCCCAACTTCTCATATTGTAATTAGATGTATTTCTTTTCATTGTGATTGTGTGTAGGAGTTTCCTGCGTCAGGACACTGTATCAAGCAGACAATGGAGTTTACTGGTGTCAGTCTGAGTCCACGTCAGAAGTCAGCCGGTCCATCCACATTAAGATCTCTGGTACAATCAATATAATTACACATTTAAGTGCTAAAATGCTGCATTTCTCTCCATGAATCCAACAGTGCATTAAAAACACTAGAGATATAATTTTAGTAAATTTAGTAAAAATGAAAAAAGGACCAAAATCTTTTTAATGTCAATGAGGATTAAATAGTGGTTCTGGATATTTGACATTTTATTTACAGTAGAACTGTTAAAACATCAGTATCACAATGGAGTCCATTTGTGTTATACTGTATATATCAGTACGACTGAATGACAGCTGTGTAGGTGGAATTATGAATATGTACCCCTGTTATTATATATGTTTCACCCTATGCTAATATATAGATAGTAGTAGATACATAATAGTAGATAGACGTGGTTGATTTTGATTGGATAATGAAGACTACCGTTGTTATCTAAATTAGCTTGAGGAGCAACCAAACATCAAATGTTCATAACTCACTGCTGTTGGTTCTATAGATCTTCATAACTCAATATGTTGGTTCTATAGATGTTCATAACTCAACATGTTGGTTCTATAGATGTTCATAACTCAACATGTTGGTTACATATAGATGTTCATAACGGTGTTCACTCTCCATTCCGACATCTCACCACTCCGACTAGTGGCTTCCGCGTGCGGTTAGGGTTAGGGTTAGGGTTAGGTATAGGGTTCGTCAACGTCGGAAAGGCGACATGTCGGAAAGGAGAAATGCACCCGTTCATAACTCAACATGTTGGTTCTAGATGTGATCCTGGAGAGTCCTATTCTTCCTGTGCCAGATGGAGGTAATGCCGCGTTTCACTGCCTGTACAAAGACAAGACATCTGGTAATCCATCCTCTGGCCTCCCAGCTGATTTCTACAAAAATGGAACCCTCTTCAGCACAGAGTCTACAGGACAGATGACCATCCACCATGTTAACAATTGTGCTGAAGGATTCTACAAGTGCAAAATCTCTGGCCGTGGAGAGTCACCAGAGAGCTGGATGGAAGTGACAAGTGAGTCTTTGTCAGATTATTTGAACATTATCAACATGAGAAGATAAGCCAGTGTTTGGAAACTGAAAACCATTGTTTAGTTTAGTTTAGTTTATTTTAGTTTATTTGCATATACATTTTTAAAACATATGATAAAAACAAAAATGGAAAAAGGAAAATGGAAAAAAACAAAAATCTAAATCAAAACATGATGAGCCGGAAAGGCCAATCAAACCCAGAAGGGCTTGTCTGGTGGCTTTCCTATATCATTAAAGCTTAGGAACTAAGGTGTTGACGAAAGATATTTGGAATATTCTATAACAACAACAACAATAATAATAATGATGATAATAATAATAGCAACAACAAATATAGAAATAATTATTGTAATAATACATTATTTATAATGATGATAATAATAAGTAATACTGATAATAACAATACCAATCAAAGCTGCAAGCAGCTTTAATTCCACGATACAAGTCTTTTTGGCAATCAGCTAAAAAGTTAGGCTACATAGCTTAAGCAATTACAACCTGTATTGGCCGTAAGTGTGCTTGCAAGTTTCGTATGGCTGTTTAAAGCCCGCCCAATAGGAACACAGAGGGGGTGTGGCTTAAGACATTTCAGCCTGTCCCTATTGGCCGTCCCTATTGGCCATCTAAATGTTCCTAGGAAGTTTTGTAGATATTCGATGCTGGGAACCGGAGTTATGGCTGTTTAAAGCCCAGCCAATTGTAGATCGGCTATTTTCCCTTCCTGTTTGGCGTTGAAGTTAGACGCTTTGCCACGGTCACGCCGTTTTACAAAAACTCAAGCTTTTGATAACTTTTCATCGTTAACGTCCAGGGCTGGACTGGGACCAAAATTCGGTTCTGACATTTTGGCCCAGACCGGCCCACCACAACCAGCGCGCAGATAGCAGATACTCTACCGCCCACTCCGTCGAGGCACATACAAACGCACGCCCTTAATACCACCACTTTTACTGAAATGCATCCCATGTTCTGGAGTTCTGGAGCCTTGAGTAAAATAAATGATAACTACACAACCCGTACATATGATAGTTAGCCTACAGTACTCAAAAACCATTAGAGTGTGTTGCTCTTATAAGGAGGATGCAGGCTAAAGCACATCCTACTCTGGGGAGATGATATCCACTGGAGATGATGTATTGGACCTATTACAAACCTGGACATGAGCAGTAGAGGACTATTATGAAAGGGTGAAGTATGTACATGATTACATGCAAAAATTAGTGTGCATGCAGTCAGAACTTTAGTTTGCTAAAGTAAACAAAACAAGGGTAGGCTATAATGGGCTGCCTGGGTGTCAGGAACGATGCATGACACTTGCCATTTAATTATTGGCAGAAATGTTCATTAATTGCAAAAATAGCAGATCTACAAGGACACACCACATCACAATGACACTGACTTGTGAGCTTGTAGGTAGTTATTTTTGTGTGGTTAATATGAGCATCTTATCAATCAATTAGGACAGTATAGGATTATTATTGTTTGCCATACTTAGAAATCTAGACATAATTACTTGCAGCACACCATGCAGAGTTTGCAGTTTAATGTTCTTCAGATAGCTAGCAACCATTCTAAACCATTTTGTGATAGAAACCAGGAAGACATACAGTCCTCTGTTGTGCTCACCACCAACATGTTGGGCTAGTGAAAGTTACAGGTATGGTGTGTATGATATGAAATGTATTACCATAATCACAGTCATTTAAAAAAAAATCATATTCCATCATATCCTATCCACTCCAGTCACTTTCAGTTGAGCACTGCAGAGGGGGGCTGTGTGTGTCTGTGTCCAGCTGATGCTCGTTGACGCTCGTTAATGCATCAAAGGAAGGCAATTATGTTTGCACTTTCAAATAGGTCTACATCTATGATAGCATCAAAGCCAAAGTTTTTACAAGCGACACTCTCTGGCTTATATGATATTTTGCTCAAGCTGTTGTTAAAACTAGGCTACGTTTGTTGGTCTTGTCCAGATGACAAGAATATAACAATTTTAGTGGAATTTCTATTCATGCAGTATTTATATTATATTTGTTATTAGTGTCTATATGTCCTCTGAAACAGTGTGGTTTACAGTATGATGTTGCTTCTCTTGTTCCTTAAGCTTCTATGTATAATTGTATATATTTTTGTGTGTAAAACAAAATTTGGAAAACTAAACTGTGCTATTAATTGTTGGGGTCCTGTTAACTTTACGGCCTTCAAGGCCCCCCTCCTCAAAGGGACCTCTCAAAGTGGGCCCTTTAAGGACCACTGCTTCACAGTACAACCCCTGGTTTGTACTGTGGAGCAGTGGTCCTTAAAGGGCCCACTTTATGGACCACTGTTTTAGGCCCTGAAACAGTGGTCCTTAAGTTTTAGGCCCTGACAAGGGCTGGGTTTGAGGCTCAGACCCAGTGAGAACCACTGCTGTAAATATAGAGGAGGGGCCCACACACATTTGATGATTTAATTGACCTATACATTTAATTTTAGTAATTGTCACTAACCGCGCGGCCTGCTATGCTCACGCAACTTATGTTTAACCTCAGGTACTGTACATACCGCAACGCATAGACATACTAAGTGTAAATATGTAGATACATTGCTGTTTTTATAGATTTTTCTCTCTCTTCCCCTTGCCCCCCCCCCCCCCCCCTTCTCTTTTTTCTTCCTAATTTGAACAGATAAAACGGCCATACTGAAAGCTGACCATACAGACATACCTGTAGGGGGCAGTGTTACACTGAGCTGCTCTGTGGAGGGCTCATCTGAATGGAACTACTACTGGTACCAACATAACAAGGACTCACTGATCATGCAAGATGCTGTTCAATACTCTACTGGACCAATCAGTGTGTCTGAAGGTGGCATCTACTGGTGCCGAGGAGGGAGAGGAGAACCAGTTTGCTACACTGAATACAGTGATGCAGTCACCATAGACAGAATTGGTGAGTCATTTCATTTGCTTGGCTAAAAAGAATTATAGTGAGACAAAAATTGATTTTACAGTGTGGCTGAGGGCTAAGCTGAATGGTGTCTTGTACTGTTTATAAGTAGAATAAGTCAGGATCAGGTAGGATGGTTACTGATTTTAATAACAGTAGCAAAGCTCCAATATGTTATACAAGCAATTACAACAATGGTCACAACAAATTATTTTAGGAAGATCCGCCCTCCTAATCTTCCCCACTAGCAATTTTCGCCATCCGACGAGCGCCATCTGACGTCAGATCCTGCAAACATTCTGTGATTACTGTTGCTAGATCTTGCGAGAGTGTTGCTGGGACAGAAAAGGGTTGATAACAAAGTAGACTTTCTCGTGATTCGTCTCTCTGAGAAATGCCATTTTAGTTTCAGAATGTTTGGAAAATGTATGTCTTGTGAGGAATGCGTCCCATATTTAGTTCAGTGACCAGAGTTGGCGGGTCTTGCTTTCCTATTGTTTGTCTTGGACCACCTGTCTATTTCCTGTAGTGAAAGTGAAGTTTTGTAGCAGTAATTTTCTATGCTAATTTGGATTGTATTTTATTTGAACAGAGGGCGGGTCTGTTGTGATACTGCAGCCCAGTTGGTCTCACATATTCACGGGAGAGACCATCACTCTCAAGTGTGAGATACTGGGGAAAAGTGACACAGACTGGAAGTATGAATGGTTCACATCAAGCTCAGCTTCATACAAACCAGAAAACCAGGCTGAATTCAGAATCAGCAGTGCCTTTGTTTATCACAGTGGTGTCTACATGTGTAAGGGTCGTGGCAAAAATGACCAGCAGTCTTCAACAGGGTGGAGTGATGCTGTTCAATTGATTGTGTCAGGTAAGTCAGATTTATCTCCCATATAGAAAATGTAAAGGAAATATTGTGAATTGGAGTGTGGCAACTTCCACAAGACTGCATGAAACATCAATAACAGACCATGTCAACCATATTTATAATTCAAAGAAATGTGTTTTTCAACAGCAAAACCCCAGTCTGTTCTGAGTTTTTCTCCTTCATGGTTGAGTCCTGTAACCTCGGTGACTCTGAGCTGTGATGTTAAAGAATCATCTGAAGGCTGGGGGTTTTACTGGTACAGGGCTGTACCTAAACCATCAGACAACTCCTACACTTATGAGCTCTTACATGGTAGCCACAATGGGACTGTAGACGGTTCCTACATCATTCATGGTCCTACAGGCACAAGAGGATATGTGTGTAAAGCTGGGAGAGGAGACCCAGTTTATTACACCGAGGACAGTGAACCTCAGTTTGTGTGGTCTGGTGGTGAGTGTGACTCATAATTCATCATTTATAAAGGTCGTTTTCTGACATTCAAACATACTTTGTTTGACCTCTGATCCTGTGTTGTGTTTTAGATCTCCATTCTTCAGCTTCTCTCACAGTGAGTTCTAGCAGAACTCAGCACTTCATCTACGAGTCTGTCTCACTGAGCTGTGAGGGAAACTCTACTGAATGGAAAATGAAGGGTTTTAATGATCGAGTAAAAGAGTTATCATCTGGGCTATTAATGAATGAATCTACATGGACGAGGAACGTATCTACAAATGACAGTGGTGTGTACTGGTGTGAGTCTGGATTGGGAGAGTACAGCAATGCTGTCAACATCACAGTACATGGTGAGTCCAGTTACTTACATTCACTTTACCTAACAATACTGCAGCATTCCATCAACTCATTATAAACATGCTTTTGTATTTGTTCACTGTGAATTCTAACATTCTGTACTGTTTTAAAACGATACACTGTTTTACAGATGGTTCTGTCATCCTGGTGAGTCCTGTTCACCCTGTGACCGAGGGACTTTCTGTGACTCTTGGCTGCAAACGTGAGAAAGACATGTCACTCTCTAACGTGGACTTTTATAGAAATGGAGAATTGGTCCAAACTAAAACCAATGGAGAGATGATCATACCTGCTGTATCTAAGTCTGATGAGGGCTTCTACAAGTGTAAATATTCTGGAGAAGAGTCACCACAGAGCTGGATGGCAGTGACATGTGAGTATACTGATATTTCCTTTTTTTTCATTTATTTGAACAGTCGGTATACCCTTTAAAAATTCCTATTCTTTGTCCTAATTCTGAGTTACATGAATGGTTTCTTTTTTTACTTTTTACTCAGGCATAATTGTACTTAATCCCATTACCAACTTCATGCAAGTGATAATGTACACAGAATCAAAGTTAAAAAGACACTCATTTAAATTGTCTTAATTATATGAAAGAAATGCACAGCTTTGTTTGTAAACTATTACAGAATAACAGACATGACAGTGGTCTCCCAGGGTTATAACAGCAGTTGAATCATGTTTTGGAACATACATATAGTACAGCCTACAGTACAAGCTAAAAGGAGTTGTTCTAATGCTGCTAATCTATTTATTTCAAATGCAATTGTCATTACCGTCATTGTGTCTATATAGACTAAATGCTAAAATTAGTTATTTCTTTCAAATGTTGTTTTCATCCTTCAGTGTCTGGGCCTGTGGAACAGATTTCTCCACTTATAATTGGACTGATTGTAGGACTTCTTGTTGTGATTCTTCTGACCATCTTTCTGGTCCTGCTGTGTCGATACAGAACATCCAAAGGTGAGAATGACTACATTAGATGGATCATCTAGAATATAATCACTGAACAACTCTCCATGAAACATACTGAGGAGGTTGAGGTTGTTCTACTTAGTCACCTTTTTATATTATCATTAAGACCGCCATCAGACCACAAACATTATATTGTAAAAAAATGTGTTATTACTTATTTATACGATTTTATATTGTTTTATTTTTGGCCATAATCTCTATTTATCTGTTTGATATATTTATTTGATTGTGATCTTTATTACATGCTGCTCTTATGCTTTCTCTGTATCTAGAACGACTGCTGCCGTTTACAGTCTACCAATTCCCCTTAGAATTGATAAACGTTATCTTATCTTGTCTTTTTTTATGTCTGTAGTCAGATTATAATCACAGAGCAACTCTCCATATATCATACTGAGTACTATGGCATAACAATATTAAGGTTCAAATATGTAATGGTTAATCTAATTTTTTTAATTTACAGGTCGATGTTGTGTCAGGTAAGTACAGTATTTATCTCTGTCTATTCATCATGACAGCAGTAGATTCCAACTTGTTTTCTACTTCATTTATGCCAAATATTTACCTTTTAATTACAGGACCGTTCAGTCTCAGGGAATCAATCAAGGCTCAGCTGACTACCAGAACACCAATCAAATTGGGGCTCCTGATGATGTGTACCTGCAGCACGGTCAGTCTGATGAACCAATCATGTTTTCGCAAGTTCTTCTGATTAGAACAACTGATTCTAATTGAATCTGAATTCATTATATCTTTAAAATACATCTTCATTCATGAAAACATGAGTGTTCTTTTTGGAAGCTCATTAAAGTCAGTTTGTTTTGTGTATTTCCTAACTACGGGGGAGGCTGTGGCTCAGGAGGTAGAGCAGATCGTCCAATGATCCGTGGGTCGGTGGTTCGAATTCTGGCTCCTCCTGTCCACATGTCGAAGTGTCCTTGGGCAAGACACTGAACCCTAGGCTATATTGCCTCCAATGAGTCGGTTGGCATAAGCTTGCCACCATTGATGTGGGAAGTGAGGACACTGGCGTTGACTGTTCCCCGCTTCATGTATTAATGAATGGAATTGTAAAGCGCTTTGAGTACTTAGAGAAGCGCCATGAAAATGCAATTCATTATTAATTAGTAGAGCAAGAAACTAAATTGAAACCATGTTTGAAATAACTAAAATAAGCACCACATTAATGCTTATGTTTACCTTTAGATGACAACAGCATCTATGAAGTAATCCAGCAGCCACATGACAATAACAATGGTACAGTATACTTTTTAAAGATACTTGTATTTCATTTTAACGTGGAATATGAATGTTAGATTTTCTTTTTTCAAGTTCTGGTGTATCACTTGATTTGTTAGAAATGTTGTATTGATCCCTGCTGAGTACAGTAACTTATCAGTGGTTTGAGATGGCATGGCTCTCTGTCAACTGTCTGTTCACAGAACAGTCTTGTCTACATTGTGACATTGTCACCACCGCGTTAACAGGCTTTCTCATGAAGGAGAAACTGACAAACAATTATGCCTGTAGGTTTGTATTTGGTTCAAATATTTATCTTATATATTTATTTATTTTATTTACAGATCCAGGTCGTGTCAGGTAAGTACAGTATTGACCTCTGTCTATTCAACATGGCAGCAGTAGATTCCATCTTGTTTTCTACTTAATTTGTGAAAAATATTTACTTTTTAATTACAGACCCGTTCAATCTCAGGGATTAGCTGACTACCAGAACACCAATCAAATTGGGTCTCCTGATGATGTGCACCTCCCACTGCCGCACGGTCAGTCTGATGAACCAATCATGTTCTCGCAAGTTTTTCTGATTAGGACAACTGATTATAATTGAATCTAATTTCATTGTAACTTAAAAATACGTCTTAATTTATGAAAACATGAGCGTTCTTTTTGGAAGCTCATTAAAGTCAGTTTGTTTTCTGTTTTTCCTAATTAGCAGAACAATTAATGAAATTGAAACCACGTTTGAAAATAAGCACCACATTAATGCTTATGTTTACCTTTAGATGACAACGGAATTGATGAAGTAATCCAACACTCCAATGACAATGACAATGAAAATGGTACAATATACTTTTTAAAGATCCAATCCAATTATTGTAATCTAATTTTATTTCATTTTAATGTGGAATATGAATGTTAGGAATGTCATTTTTTCAGGTTCAGGTGTATCACTAGATTTGTTAGAAATGTTTTATCGGTCCCTGCTGAGTACAGTAACCTTTAAGTGGTTTGGCCCTCTGTCAACTGTCTGTTCACAGGACAGCCGTGTTACAGTGTGACATTGACACTACACACTTAACAGGCTTTCTCATGAAGGAGAAACTGACCAACAATTATGCCTGTAGGTTTGTATTTGGTTCAAATATTTATCTTAAATATATATATTTTTTATTTACAGATCCTGCCTGTGTCAGGTAAGTACAGTATTGACCTCTGTCTATTCATCAACATGACAGCAGTAGATTCCACCTTCTTTTCTACTTCATTTATGATATGTAATCTTTTAATTACAGACCTGTTCAGTCTCAGGGAACGAATCAGGGCTCAGATGACTACCAGAACGCCAATCAAAGTGGAGCCCCTGATGATGTGTACCTCCCACTGCAGCACGGTCGGTCTTTGAACCAATCATGTTGGCTAAGGACTTAGGATACTTCTGACATTTTTTCTGAAATTCTTCTAATTTGAATTTAAATGCATTATAAGTTCATAGCTGAACATAAATCTCTTTCATTCATTAAACTATGAGTGGTCCTTTTGGAAGTACATTAAAGTCAGTCAGTTCAGTGTTTGTTTTATCTACTAATTCACAGAACTATTCACATAACTATTTTTTAATTGTGCTAAACAAAATCCACTTTATTGTGTATTTGTTTACCTTTAGGCGACACAAGCTTTTATGAAGTACTCAAGCGATCTACTGACTATGAAAACGGTACAGTATCTAATGTTTAAATGTTCTCTGTCCAGAGTTATTCATATTTTTAGGCCAAGTGGTTGTACATTTCCAGTAAGCAGGATATTTGTGTATTTTTTTTATTTTTATTTTTTATAGATGGAATGGGAATTGAACTCGGTGAACAACAACACTCTGGCAACCAACTGCAAGGTGAATACACCAACAGATTCATCAAACTGTTCAAATATGACCCTCATTCTGCAAAGCTTCTAATTGTCTTTCAACTCATTTTCCATTACAGAATCATCAGGAAGGCATGAATCTACATAAGAGGAAACTCTTTGATAATGGATGTGGAGGTAATGCTGAGTATCAAATAATCCAGAGACTAGAGTTAATGAAAAGTGGCGTTCTATCCTGTAAATGTTTTCTGTAACTTTGTTTCAGGTCCTTGGATAGAAATGTGTAGGACAACCCAACTTGAAATATGGTTTTATTGTCAAATCACCTTGGAAATAATGTATTATGTGCTGGCATAACTGGGGACTGACTGTCACTTTTATACATCAAATGTGACAATTCCCAGAGCTCAAAGTTTTTTTTTTTATGAACCTCTCTCTCAAACAGTAATTGGAAAGTGGCAAAAACAGAATTGTTTCTATATAAACAACTGGCTTAAAGATTATTTGTATTTGGTGTCTATGGAGCAAACAGCATTGCTTCCTCAAGTTCTGTGCAGTAACCACATGGACTATTTGAGTTTAATCATGACAGTTTTGAATGGAAATGGTAATACATTAGGATTCACATTAATAATAACACCCAGAGGAGAATAGCAGTCCCTGTTTTTTTTTGTTTACTGATCCCCATTCCCCATCCCCTTTAATTACAATACGTATATGTATGTGATACTTTAATGATCATACTTGGTGCAGGTGGGTGCTCCACAAGACCATGATGATAATTACTATAGTAAGTTGTATATATACAGTAGGCTTATAAAATGTATAGTTTTTTATATCTGTAAATCTGTAAAATGAAAAATCTAAATCTGTGCTTCTGTGTCAAACATTCCATGAGGACTGCTGTAACACGTTTGAAGATGTGTTGTTATGGTTTCCATGGCAATAAGCCTCAACGGGTCATCTCAGAAGTACTGTAGGACAATGGTTCTCAAAGTGGGGGTCCCCCAGGGGTCCCCAGCTGAATTAGGTAATAGCATCACATGCATCTTAACCACTTTATCCATATTTTATACATTGCAGATATACAAGCTCACAGCGCGTCACTTTGTGCCGCACTGTGAGCTTGTACTTTTTCTATTTTTTTTACATTTTTGAAAAATCACAAAGATGTTTGGAAGATGTTGAATAATTTCTATTTTTTTATTTTTACACAAATCCTCTCTTCTGGGGGTCCCTGGCACAAAACATTTTCAGATGGGGGGATGGAGGGAGATCCGCAGCCAAATACATATGCATTTGGGTTCCTTGACATGAAAAGGTTCGAGAACAACGTCTGCTGTACATTTTACGGTCTGGGAACCTATAGGCTTTGCAGCATCTTACCTGAGGATCTATAGCAAAGTCACTGTCATCTCTTAAATTACTTCTGAAAAACTACTTTACTGTGTTTATTTGATTGTCTTTTATCCATGCTGATTTCCTTCTGTGTCTTTTTATGTTTGTTTTTATTGATGTTCATTTCATTTTCCTTCATATTTTGTAATTATTATTTTTTTTTCAGTTTTTCTTTTATATGTTTTATCTTGTTTTTAATTAAGCAATTTGTAACCCCTTTTCGAAAAGTGCTTTGAAATAATGTTTTTATAATTCATTTTTTAAATATATTTTTAATGTGTAGTTTTATTTTTTACATTTTATGCTTTTTGAAGTGCTTTGTAAGACAAGACAAAATAAAGTTTATTATCATTATTATTATGACCAATCTATTCCTTTCTATCTAATTATCTTATAATCAGTAAATGCAGGGTAAGAGATTTATACAAGGCACAATATTCACTAATATTTGCAGGGTAACTGTTTTATATGTGACATGTTATTAATCAACAAGGGCTATCGCCTTCTACGGCATAGAAACCTTTTTTTGTGTGCAAATGTATGCCCTACTTCATTCAGTTTTGTACAAAAGTAGTGAAAATAGCAGATCTACAAGATCAAAACGTGTTGCATCGCAACAGCAACTATATGCAATATAAAACAAATATATGGGAATGTATAGTCACTCATGAAGCAATGCGTTGTGAGCTTGTAGATCCGCTATTCTCAGCATGTGATACCACCATACGACTGTCACCAGTCTGTTCATTTAGTATTTGAATGAACAGACTACAGTATGGCCTGTCTGACAGTAGCAGTGTTAACTGAAAATGGGTCAGTTGTTCTGACATGGTGCTGCCCGCCCATTCATAAGCATTCAATATGTCCACTGTTACTTAGAAACAAACTACACTCATATATTAGTGTCATACTGTATAAAACCAGTTTAATATATAAAATATGTAACATAGCAGATGTTAACTATATAAACTGTTGCAAAATCTGTTTAACGTATAGAATATATAACAGGGTACAACATGTGTTCTTAACAATAACAAGATAAACTGTTTAAAGCCAATTTAATGTATAAAATATATAACATGGTACATCAGTAAGGAGATTAGCCTAATATTAATGGTTGATGTGAAATTAAATTAAACTGTTTTGTAGGCCTGTCAAAAAAAATCGATTCATGAATAAATCGCGATTCTTAATGCCACGATTTTAAAATCGTTTCCAAATATTAAAAATCGATTATTTTTTTTTATTTAATTATTTTTTTTTTCACTTTTTTTTTTGTATAAGTTATTACCTTTTTCACTGGCACTTTGTCTGAAATCAATGTCAGAAAGACTGACTGACATGATCTGGCTGCATTGAAGTGTATGATTCAACTTTTCATGGTTTATATTGTTCAGAATTGTTAGAAAATCGCAATAAATCGCCCTGAGTGTTGATGTCTATGTCCTGTTTGAATATTAAATGTCTGCTTGACCTGAATGACCCCACTCAAAACAGATCTCAGGTGTTTCAGTCTCTCTGGCTGAGCTGGGAAGTGCAGGGGAACTGAGGAATGTTTCATTCAATGGGGACATTTCTGAGTGTGTCCCACAGACTGGGGACAAATAATCACCTCCCACCGTGTCATCAGAGACCAGTACCATGAAGATACTGGAGTGTCCTGGTACAGGTCTGGACTGGCTAACGGATTCGGCAGATTGGAGACATATCCTGATGGCCTGCCAGTGTAATCACTGATTTAGGCTTACAGACCCGCTGTCAGAGAAAGAATAGGCACTTCTCAATTGTATAGCAGTTGATCAAATTGTCAGTCCAGAATATCATGTAGGGTTTAAGGCATCAGTCCTTGGGCTATAAACCCCATGATTGGCACCTACTGTAAGTGAATCGCTTTTGACCCGGTTATTTTATTTGTGCTACAAAGGGGAGTAACCTGACTTGTCTGATTCATTTGATGTATGTTAAAAGAGGCTGTTCTTTTTTTTTTTTCTTGGGCTACCCCAGAGTAAGTGGCGAAGTGTACTGAACGGACCCCTAATTTCTCCCGGTGTGGGTTTGTGAATGTGTGGGTGAATATAATGCACATTGTAAAGTGTCTTGGATAAAGGTGCTACAGTATATATAAATGCACCATTTATCATCGCACAACAGGTGTGCAGTCATACCCAGCTCCAGGCCCGGCGACAGCCGGGCTTGGAGCTGCAAGCTTGTTGCAAGCTAGTTGAGCTAGTTGCAAGCCCAGGAACAGAGGTGGTTGCACGTGCAGCAGATTGTGCGCGTGTGTGTGCGCGTGTGTGTGTGTGTGTGTGCGTGCGCGTGTGTGCGTGTTGGTTCTGTGTAGGTTCTGTGGTTTCAATTTTATAGGTTACCATGTACCTTTTCTACACACACACACACACACACACGCACACGCACACGCACACGCACACACACACTAGAAGGTGGCGTGTAGCAGTGTGGTTCGAGTTATGTTGGCACATTGCCTTTGAAATCCTCCTCATTTGTTCACTAGAGATGCAGAGATGCTCTAAAATATATTGACATATTCTAAAATATATTTACATATTTTAAAACATATTTACATATTTTAAAACATATTTACATATTGTGGCTGTCGGGCAGAGATCTTGTACCTACACTATATTGCAATGTTTTATGTTTTGTTTCATAAATGAATGGCCTACTTCGCGAAGCAAGGAGTGAAAATAGCTGATCTACAACCTCACAACACGTCTAGTTGTTACATCTACAGCTTGTAGATCTGCTAAACCGGTCAAGTCTGTCTGTGAGCGACTGAGCGTGACTAATAACTATTAACTACAGGTTATTTTTTCTTGGACATACACTATTTCCACCAGATTATTCTACAGCATATTTGTGTATTAAATGTGATAGTTGTACAGTTTGTGACAGGCAGAGTATTGTAATCACTCCTGTCAGTATTTTAAAAGTAAAATTCCTTCCGTCCCCCAGGGTCTTTACTAGGCCACCTCCTTTTTTTCCCTCCACCAAAAAAATAACCTATCTACAAGATCACATGTCACATGTGTGCCTTGTGAGCCACCATCTTTATTGTAGGTCAACATCATGGAAATTAGCTGTCTCTGTCAGGAGAGGGAGACAAACTAACATACAACTTCTGGAATGTGGTGTGTGTGTGTGTGTGTGTGTGTGTGTGTGTGTGTGTGTGTGTGTGTGTGTGTGTGTGTGTGTGTGTGTGTGTGTGTGTGTGTGTGTGTGTGTGTGTGTGTGTGTGTGTGTGTGTGTGTGTGTGTGTGTGTGTACTGTACTCAAGTACAATTTTGAGGTATTTTTACTGGAGTATTTCCCATTTTCAGTACCTTTTCTTCTACTCCACTACATCTCAGAGGCAAATATTGTACTTCTCCTCTACAATTATTTGAAAACATTAGTTACTAGTTACTTTTTAAAGCATACATTATCTACAACCGATCTACAAGCTCACAACGCATCGCTTTTTGAGCTTGTAGATCTGCTATTTTTAAAGGATTTTTATACATTTAGAAACATGTGATATGGTATATTGTGCATAATGAGTATTTTTACTTTTAGAGCTTAGGTATATTTTGACGCCAATACTTATGTACTACTACTCAAGTAAATTCTGAATTCTAGACTTGTACTTGTAACAGAGTATTTCTACATTGCAGTATTGATACTTTGAGTACTTTTTCCACCACTGTTAGTTGGTAGGCACAACATCCTTGTTTATAGGATGTGACGTGTGTGTGGTTGATCATAAGCAGTAAAGGGACATGTTTACTTATAGAATCGAAACCACAGAATCAGCACCAGCTATACAGTATGAAGGAATGGGTGATTTTGTGCAATTTACACATTTCAGTTAAATTAAATATAATAATAATTATATGACTTAAAATGCAATATAAATCGAATGCATGGGAATGTACAGTCAAATTGACATGAAGTGAGTGACAGGTCAGGGACAGGTCACTGAAAATAGACAATCTACAAGCTCACGATGTGTGGCTGATGCAATACGTTGTGAGCTTGTAGATCAGCTATTTTCAGCATGTGATTACCACCATAGTTCACCAGTCTGTTCATTCAGTATTTGAATGAACAGACTGCAGTATGGCCTGTCTGACAGTAGCAGTGTTAAAAGAATATGGGTCAGTTGTTCTGACATGGTGCTGCACGCCCATTCATAAGCATTCAATATGTGCACTGTTATTAGAAACACTCATTCAGTATGATATAAAACCAGTTTGATGTATAAAATATATAACATGGTACAGCAAGATGTTAATAAGATAAACTGTTCCAAAGTCATTTTAACATGATAATATACCGGTATAACACAGCAGATGTTCACAACAACTGCTTTGTTTAAAGCCAATTTAATGTAAAATATATAACATGGTACAGCTGCAGGGAGATTAGCCTAATATTAATGGTTGATGTGAAATTCAGATTATCATCAGTAAATGAACCTGTTTTGTGGTTTAGAGATGTGCAAACGTTCTGTATCTGAGCCTCCTATAAACCACAACTCTTTCCATCGACTGCGATCATACTTGGCTGTTCCACGCACCCCCCTCTGTTATGATGGCAGTTCTTCTACAGAAGATGACAGCAAGTTGTGTATTCAATCAGGCTGTTCCACACAACCCCCTCTCGAATGCAGTTATTTTTAACCAACATCACAGGAAGTTGTGTTTTCATGTATAGACCCCCTAATCTGCTGACAGAGCATTCTGTTATCTACACTATCAACAGAGTTTAGCAGCATTCTGCACTAAAGTGTGTGCGTGCACATACATATACTTTACTTCACGTTGTGAGCTTGTAAATCGTCTATTTATACTTAGTGTGTATATATATATATATACTAAGTATCTTCACCGAAATCAAGTTGCAATGAGTTGTGAGCTTGTAGGTCTACTATTTTCGCTGAATGTTAGTCCCATAACAGGGACGCTAGGGTTTAAGTGGTAAAATGTGTATATAATGTATGTGAATATGTGTCCATGTAGTAACTTATTGCCTCAGACTGAACCCTGAGTGTTGATGTCTATGTCCTGTTTGAATGTTAAATGTCTGCTTGACCTGAATGAACAGTGGACCTGTGATTATTAAAAAAAAATCATCTCAGTCCTCTTTTGCCGTTCTGACCATCGCTCCAAACAGATCAGGTTTTTCAGTGAGAGTCTCTCTGGCTGAGCAGTGAAGTCCAGGAGAACTCCGTCCCAAAGGGTAATGTTTCATTCAATGGGGACATTTCTTTTTTTGGGAGCTTTTCTGCCTATATGTATAGTGTATAGTGGAGATGGACAGGAAACAGGGAGAGAGAGATGGGGAGAGACATGCAGCAAAGATCGTCGGAAGGGGACTCGAACTCGCAATGCACTGTCAGGCTACATCAGAGCCTAAGTGCCCGGATCGCTAGGCCAGCGGTCGGGGCCCATTCTGGACATTCCTGAGTGTGTCCCACCGACTGGGGACAATAATCACATCCCACCGTGTCATCGAAGACCTGCACCATTAAGATACTGGAGTGTACTGGTGCAGGTCTGGACTGGCCATCGGCAGATTGGGGACATTTCCTGATGGCCTGCCTCTGCAATCACTGAAGTGGCCTGCAGTCATAGCCTGTCAAAAAAGGACAATGATTTTTTTGTTTTGACTTCAGCCCAGAAACACTATGACTACAGGGCACATCAGTGAACACGGCTGGCCATGACATAGTTTTTTTCCATATTTTATTTGCTGTGGCTGGGCGCAGGTGAGAACCACAGCCAGACTTAATCTTACAACAGTGTCCCGACCGAACTCTACAAGCTTCCAATTCACCCACGACCATGAAGCTGTCAGGGCAAGAATATGCACTTGTCATGTATCGCAGTCAGTCCAGTCTTAGTCCAAATATCATGTAGGGTGTAAGGCACCAGTCCTTGAACTATAACCCCTGATGATTGGCACCTACGCAAGGGTGATAATTCAGGGTGATAATGCACCTCGGCTCCGCCTCGGTGCATTATCACCCTGTCGGACTTTAAATGTCAATAATGACTACCTCCCCATACATTATCCCGCTTATTACACGGCTACTTAATACATAAATAAACTCAAAAGTAACAACAAAACAAAGTATTTCCTTGCTTACGGCAATGAAAGTATTCCATAAGTATTGGGCTGGGCGGACAAGTTCGCCTCGGAAAACAAATGACAGTGTTCCATAAGGTAACGGGAAGACTCATTCTCATTCTATATACCGCTGGATTTGCCTGTAATACCGCCTGCGTGCGTGCGTGTGTGAGAGATTTTGTGGTCAATAGCTGTCAGACACAACATCCTTGTTTAGAGGATTGATATTTGTTTTTGTTTATGTCATATAATCATTATTATTTGTCTTTATTTAATTTAACTGAAAAGGTAAACATGTCCCTTCACTTAATATGATCAACCACACACACATAGCAAGATGGATCCATCATCAGATGATGATTGATGTCTGATGAAGGATTGTATGTTGTATGGGAGGATTGTATGGGCACGCCACACAGTCACATACGATTCAGAAGCAGCTGTGTCCCGGTCGGTGGCAATCCAGTTGTGGCGTTTTGATGCTGCGTTTTCAACTTGTGGAGTTCAACATTGGTGAACATGGTCCTGGTGTCAACCGATAGGAAAGAATAGGGCTATGGTTGACCTCACTTCGCAGGCATTTGACTTTCAGGGTGGTTGTGAAGCATGTGTGTGTGTGTGTGTGTGTGTGTGTGTGTGTGTGTGTGTGTGTGTGTGTGTGTGTGTGTGTGTGTGTGTGTGTGTGTGTGTGTGTGTGTGTGTGTGTGTGTGTGTGTTGGTTCTGAGGTTTTGATTTTATAGGTTACCATGCACCTTTACTGCTTATGATCAACTAACACACACACACACACACACACACACACACACACACACACACACACACACACACACACACACACACACACCCACACCCACACCCACACCCACACACACACACACACTCAACGGTGTGTAGTAGTGTGGTTTGAGTTATGTTGGCACATTGCCTTTGAAATCCTTCTCATTTGTTCACTAGAGAAGCTGATTTCACTCACTATTTACACAATGCATAATCATTCTAAAATATATTTACATATTTTAAAACATATTTAGTTTACATATTGTGGCTGTCGGGCAGAGATCTTACATACAGTACATTGCAACGTTTTTTCTTGAATGAATGCCCTACTTCGCGAAGCACAAAGGAGTGAAAATAGCTTATCTACAACCTCACAACACGTCTCATTGTGACATGTCTGTCTGTCTGTCTGTCTGTCTGTCTGTCTGTCTGTCTGTCTGTCTGTCTGACTCTCTCTCTCTCTCTCTCTCTCTCTCTCTCTCTCTCTCTCTCTCTCTCTCTCTCTCTCTCTCTATCTCTACTTCTCACAGCTATTAGTTCACAGTGAACAGGAAGTAGAAAGGCATTTCAGAGTGGTTCTTCACAGGGAAGGATGGGTCACATCTTGCCCTGCGTGATCCTCTGTGAGTATATCACTAATATTACTAGTAGGTCTAATGAACTAGTGTTTCAACCATTTCAATGGAGGAATATGCGAACTTAAACAACAACATTTTGTTCAAGTTAAGCTGCTGAGTTTGACCTCGCTGTAGATTTATCATTTCAACAATAATATTATTTACTATTAGCAATAACATCCAAAATAACAGACCAAAGTACAACAGTGATGATGCAACTATACCAAACAGAGACAGCCTCTTGCAACCACTCCTGTAGTATACCACCATTTATACATATGTATTTATGTATTCATGTATTTATATATTTATTTATTTATTTTTAATTCATTCATTCATTTCTGTATTAATTTATTTACACATTAACAAATTATTATAAATACCTATAGCTGCACAATGTTTGTTCGATATCAGAATAGTTTTACAAATAAACATATTTACATTTATTCTTCTACAACATCAAGTCTGAAACTAACGTTAATGTGCAGTCTCTCAGAGTCTAAGCTTATTATTGTCATCATACTTTATGAAATGTTTTCAACATTTACCTTAAACCCCCCCAAACCCCCAAAATGCATAGAAAACTATGCATTATACCTATAAAACAATACTAACAGGCTACTACATCAGACTCACAATGGTTGTTCTATTCAGACCATAATCACAAGGACATTAAATGCAATGCTTCAGGCATACACCAGATATGTATTTTGTATGTATGTATGTATGTATGTATGTATGTATGTATGTATGTATGTATGTATGTATGTATGTATGTATGTATGTATGTATGTATGTATGTATGTTTTGCAGTTTGACATTGGCAGTTGTTTGCAAAATGTGAAAAAGTAAATAATAAAAGTATGCTTTGGAAAAGCGTATGAAAGAAGTAGGCTATATGAGTTGAACCTCCAAAATGTACCCTTCAACTCATTGTTTATGCCATAATGACATCCACACGTTTTATAGCAATTGTTAAAAATGTATTAAGTAATGTAAAGTATACATGATGTGAACATGCACAGCACATCATTATTAGACTTAATGTTATCCTTCAACTTCTTGTTTTTGCCCCAAAATGACTGAATATACAGGTGTTGTATCAATTTGTAGTAATTGTAAACATTTTAGACCTTAATTGTCGAATGTTTAAGCATGTTCTAATCATGGATACTTTACTTTTGTATGTGTATGTACTGTATATATATATTTTTTACATTTTGGAAAAAAAATGCCAATTTATCACCAACCACTCTTCCTTGGTGCCCATCGCTTGTTACCTTCAAATCATGTATATTTGACCTTATTTCTCACCCTTTTTTAATACAGGGTTCTCATGTGCCCACTTTTATGGTTACCAGTGGTGGAAAAAAGTACTCAAATGTTTTACTTAAGTAAAAGTATCAATACTGCAATGTAGAAGTGCTCTGTTACAAGTAAAAGTCCGGAATTCAAAATGTACTTGAGTAAAAGTACAAAAGTATTGGTATCAAAATGTACTTAAAGTACCAAAAGTAAAAGTACTAACATGTTTGAAAATAGCCTAGGTATAAAATAGGGCTAAAGTTTTTAATGTATGTTTTATAATGTGATAATTTATATCTGCAAAGTAACTAGTAACTAAAGTTGTCAAACAATTGTAGTGGAGTAAAGTACAATATTTGCCTCTGAGATGTAGTGGAGTAGAAGTAAAAGTATTGGAAATTGGAAATACTTGAGTAGTACAAGTAGTACAAACACCTCAAAATTGTACTCAAGTACAGTACTTAAGTAAATGTACTTAGTTACTTTCCACCACTGATGGTTACCCATGAAGTACTAGTTTAATTATACTGGCATAAAGTAACAACAACCATTAGGTTTTAAAAACAAAATCAACATTTATTTCACATACCCTGCTAGCCAGGCTGGGGTCGCTTGGCAGACAAGGGTGTCCTCATGGCTTCTATGCTGCCTGCCTGCTTTTCACTTTTCACTTTATGTTGTTTATGGATTCTACCATGGCTAACTGAGAAAAATCGCCTGGTTTACTTTGTACATAATCTTCTGTCACACTTAATAGCGACCCTGATTTTTTCCCCCACTCAGTTCTATACTTCTGAAATCTTAGTCTTTAGTTTTGTCTTTAGACATTCAACTTATGTTCTGGGCTCACAGGCTTGTTGTGGGCTGAACTTACAGTCTATGGGTTGGTTTGAATGGAGGGAGGTTGTGGGGGGCAGAGACCGTATCTTAGCAACACTGAAAGCGTTAACTCTCATTGGTCGTGTCATGAGTAAATGAACCAATGAGCTGCCCCCAATGGGCCGAGGGCATTTCCAGACACCGAAACTCGCACAGCTTACTGACAGTCACACAGCAACGAGAGGGGGAGAGAGTCAGTGGGAGCAGGACAGCAGAATCACCGTCATTTCTCAAATAAATCGCCCTGTCATTCATATTTATTCCCGACCTCAAAATACGGGATGGTTGGTAACCCTAGGGTTAGGAGCGCATGGACTTTGTCTACAAATAAAGCAACTCTATACTCATGCAGGGACTATTTCTAAAATGTTAAAATGGCTGAGGGTTGAACCAACAAACCTTCAGATTCCTGGGTGCAGTACGTTAGTCCGACAGCGCATTCCTCCGACAGCGCAGCGCTCCGACGTTTCCAATACTAAACCCGAACCAAACCCGCACCCTAACCCTAACCGCACGCGGATGCCACATAGTCAGAGAAAAGGTCTGTCGGATTAACGCATGCCTCCCCAGATTCCTACCGGGAGGGTACCACAATTGTGGTTGATTGTGGTGGGTTGGGGAGTGTACAGTACAGTTTATGCTTGTTGATTTTACAGTGGAGTGTTGGGGATGTACTGTACCTATTATTATAGATAGAGTCATGGATGTAATTTGTGTACCTACAGTATTATATACTGTATTTGAGTGTACTTGGGGCCCTTTGTTCCAGTCTGTTCGAAAGGCTGGTCTTGGTGGCAGGCGTTTTTATGTGTTTTATTCACTGCCAAGGTCATTGTAAAAATGTACACTGTCTGCACATGTGTGCAATTTTGTTTTGTTTTTTGTGCATGGCCTTTGAGTTTGTGTATAGTGTATTTAGGGTTCAATTGTCCCGGTATGCCGTCTACATTCCGGCTGTCACCCGTCTCTCCGGTGGTCACCAAACTATTCCTGGTTGTCATGTAGTCTAATTCCTATGAGCCACTATAAATAAAGTCACTAACTATAAAGAATACATCACATGGATGCACCTGGGATGTATCATCAGTATTGTAGCCTGGGGTCATATAATATATATTTGTTGTGAAACACAAGCAAAAGGAGAAATGAAATGATTACCAGAATGAGTGACAGGTTGAGCGGAGGACAGAGTGGAGACACCGTCTCCGATAGGATCAGGAGGAGACACCGTGTTGTTAGCAGTAGCCGCTACTCCTGCTGCAGAAGTAGAAGCTAAAAGAGGAGGTGCGAGTGCTGGACTAGCTGAGGAGGAAGGTGTGGACCCCATATGGTTCATCCTGGAATCCAGCGCCCCCACTGCGTTCATCAATGAAGTCATGGCTGTCATCAACAGAGCGGTAGTGCTGGGTGTTGTATGACGAGAGACGCCGGATCGGGTTGGTGAGCCACCCGAACCTCCCGAAACATTACGACTGCGCCCGGCTACGCTTTGCTGGGCAGCGTGTTTCTTTTTAGCCTTAGCCTTGCCTTTGTGAACAGGCGAACCATCGGACGCTACATCGGGCTGAGGCTGAGCTATCTCCAGTGTATTTAAAAGGAGGTCGACCAGCTGAGGATGGGTCAAGCCCGGTTCAGCAATGATGCCGTGATCATTGGACAGGGTAGCGATTAATCTACCGTCGGGCCATAAAGAAAACTCTGCTGCGGCGAGCCGGTTGCTGCGGCGACTAGGCGTGGTGGAGATACGGGACTCCGCGTCTGACATCGCAGCTGTGCTACCTGATCTGAACAGATAGCATGAGAGAGTTAGGGAAGGAGGAGGCATGTTTTAAAGGAACACTGACATGAGCTGAACTGATATGATTGGAACAGAGACAAATTGGGAAATTGGTTGATAGGAGAGGAGTGTTATGAGTTACAATTCGTTCAGACTCTCTGTTGAACTGTCGTTAATAAAAAAACTCCTATTAGTATTACTATTAGTAATAGTAGGCCTAATAATCGACCTAATAATCTGACATATAGTTTCAGTGTTAAAATGGATAAAATAATTGCTGCCTGTGGTCCTATGGCAATACATTTGAGAAATAATAGCTCGCAGCAACGTATTGAAAACAATAACTATAATTGTTCATTTTTGGAACCATGGACTTTAGTTAAAAATGTTGAATTATGAACAATGAACTTAACTAGTTAATTTAAAAATGTGTGAACTGAACTTTGGCCTAATGTATGTTGTAAAAGTCTTCTCTTCACGGGCTGATATGTGTCAATTTGGGGGTCCTTAGTAAGGCAAACACAGAATATGGAGCTGTTACGGCCAGCCGTATTTGTATTTATTATAATATATTTGTATATTACTGTGAATTAATATTCATTGGTAAAATGTCTGCCTCAACAGGTGCCAATAAGGCCCAATTAAGGTTGTGTGTAGAACGATCGCTTACTAATAAGGGGATCCTGGAGTTGTCAATTGCTGAGCCAGCGGTGAGTACAGAGTACAGATCCGCTGATGGCTCTTGTCACTGCTGGGGGGGACTCAAAGAGTCTAGAGCTGGCCTTCCGCCTCTGAGAGGTGGAGCTCTGAACAAAAACCTGGAGGTTGAGCTGATGCAGCCATTGCATTAGGGCCTTAAAGCTTGACAGGTCACCTGCCCCTCAGCCTAAAGCTGGTGCTTCTGGACATATCCCCGCCACTCCTGAAACGTTCGACCACTTTTGAGAAAGACAGAAATTGATTGTACTTTGATGCTTTTGAGCACATTGCAACCACTGTAAAATGGCCTAAACACAAGTGGAGTTTACTGTTGCAATATATGTAAGTGGGAAGAGTTTGAAGGTGTGCAGCCTTATCTATAGACCAGAGTTAGAGTACAACGTTGTAAAAGACACCATACTGTGTGCATATAAGTTGCTGCCGGAGGCGTACCGCCAAAGGTTTAGGTCCTGTGAGAAAAAAATGCCAATCAAACATGTGGAATTTGTACTATATAAGACTGTGTTTTTGATAAATGGTGCTCAGCAGTCAAAGTTTTGACTATTCACCAGTTCTGTGAGTTAGTCCTATTAGAGGAATTCAAATAAGGAACAAAAGGTTGATTCTGTGTCCCAGGTTTCTGCGTGCACCGAGGAATTAGTTTAAACGCGTGTGTGTATTAGGATGATCATCTGTTTCGTGTGGTGACTTTGACTTAGGTTGTGTCTTAGTCCTTTTGTTCAGTATTTTTGCTCGCTTCTGTCATCTGTGCTTGGGAGGGCACACATGACAGAAGAAACTTCATGCCCCTTACCCACTCGATTTCTCTTTGAATCCCTATTACCCACTCAGTGATCGTGTATTCGATTTTTCCCACTCGATAACTTCGTTCGTACCCCCTTTCCTCCCCTTCATGTGTTTTTGGATTGTGTCTTCGTTCGACTTGTGAATATGCAACAAAAAATATCGTGAATTTGGAAAAACCCTGCCATTGGTTTTCGTTTTGTCTGGTGCACTTGCACTTTGTTCTCCAAAAAAAGCTATGGCTTAAATTTGTTTTTTTGAAAGAATACAAAAAGACAGCCTTCTTTGGGGGAACATGCACAACAGACATTTTGTAGCAAGTTCTGTGTTTGGTCATTTTGTTAAAAGGTTATTGGCAGACCGCTTTTTACACTCGCATACATTTGTAGTCCTGTTTAAGTTATTCCGATGGTGTTTTATGCGTTTGTGCCACTCGGGCTTTGTAATACACCCTCCACGTTACAGAAAACAGCGAGGTGTACCTCATGTGTTTTGCAGTAAATTCCAATCACTGATTTGAGCATATTCACACTTTGGAGGTTGAGGGACCTCATTTTGAAACTTAGGATGGTGAGTTCGGCTGTGCATTGTGTCTCTCGTTTAGCCCCTTCTGGAGATAACTTTTGGGGGGGAAGTTTTCTTTAGGGAGGGGGGTGTTACGGCCAGCCGTATTTGTATTTATTATAAAATATTTGTATTTGGTTTATTTTGGTATAATTATGAAGTTTTGGAATATTGTGGTATTATTTGTGGCCTGTGTTATATTGTTGCTTTTCTGTATCCTTATAAGGTGGAGACTGGTGTGAATGCTGTGTGACTGGGTGTGGCGCTGGTGTGAGTGTGAAGTGGCTGATTACATTCAGGTTGTCCAGATTGACAGGTCCAGCCTCTGGCCCTGTTCCCCTGCTCTTATTCGTCGCCCCTGTTGTCTCCGCCCTAGCCAGGGTTGGCTGTTCTCTGGAGCTCACCTACAAAAGCTCATTCTGCCCTGACTATCAGGGGGGACTGGTCGCTCTCATTTGAAAGAGCAAGCAGAGATTCAATCCCTCTGTCTCCCCGAACCCATGTAGCCTGTTCTGTTGTGTTCTGTTCTGTTCTGTTGTGTTCTGTTTGTTCATTTGTCCTTCAGTGACTTTTGATTCATTCAGTTATTTTGTTTGTCCTTCAGCTGCTTTGTTTGACCTTTAGTTACTTTGTTTGATCTTTAGTTATCCTTATAGTGAGACCTGTTGCTTTTTCACCATTATTATTTTGAGTTAAGAGTTATTCTGTATATATTTGCCTATTTCATTAATTATTGTATTTATCTGTTCACTCGCCTTGTAGGGGTGTTTGGTCCTTTTATTTGGTTTAACCACTTCGTTGTTTGTTTCTGTTTATTCATTAGTTAGGTAAGTAAGTTTAGCAATTGTATATTTTTCTTTGGTTAGGTTTAGGTTAGGGGGTAATTTTATTTATTAGGTAGAAGTTTTTGCAAATGTAAACCGGCACCCTGAAGTTCTTTGGCACTGGTGAAAAAAAGACAAAAAGAGTTTGCAATCTCTGCATAAAAAAAAGGAAAATAAAATCAATTAATTTTTGAAAGCGACTTTGTCCTCCATTATTATGTCACCTCCCCTACCCTAGACAGGGGGTCGTAACAGGAGCGCACACCTGTATTGATGAGGTGCTGGCCACGGCAGATAATAATGTTGATAAGGATGAGGCCGCACAACTCTTAGCCACGATGCAGAAAGTTTTAATGATAAGAAACCAACGTTTCGACAATTACTGTCTTCCTCAGGGGTTTTTTAGATTTGGGGGTCCTTAACATGAAAAAGTTTGAGAACCACCGGTGTAAAGTAGCTAATACATTAAATACTACAATTGCAGGGGATTTTTTACTTTACTTGAGTATTTCCATTTCTCGATACTTGATACTTATACTCCACTACATCTCATAATCATATAATATACTTCTCATTCCACTACATTTATTTGACAGGTTTAGTTACTAGTTACTTTGTAGATTTGGATAATATTTAATCAAATTATGAATCACAAATCTGCTTCTTTTTTTCCCCCAAACATTGCAGATAAGCTCACAACTCAGTAAAAGCCTTAGTATTCATTTAACTCTGAGTGTACGAATTGAACTAAATGCATCTGAGGATCCATTTTATGTTATTGATTATCAGACTCTATCACAAAAGAAAACAACATTAACAATGATATAGTTTATTTCTCTACAGGACAGAGATCATGGCCTCTGTTGGTACATGCTTGCTGTTTTTGACCATCATCCATTTCAGTGCAGGTAAGAATGATTTCAATCTGACATTTTACATGTTGACATGCTGCGTGTGTGTGTGTGCGCGCGCGCGTGCATGCATGTATGTGGCACGGTTGGACCAATTGGCATGAAACTTTACACACACACTGGAGGCCACTTCACATCTTGGCCTATAACTCTTGAATTGTGTGTCATACAATACAAATATTGTAAGACTGTACAGTCTAATGCATTATAATAACTAGTCCATACCCGTGGGGGGATATGCGCACATGATCTGGCAGTTCGTCCCATAGCTCGCGGGGCCATCCCACAGCTGGGCAGCCGTAACCATGGCGACATTCTTTGACACAAAAACGCTAATAAACAGCTGAGATTTTGTGAAATTGAAAAACGGGCTTTGCTGTTCCGTGCACATGGTAATGGTCAATGGCTGTGTGCAAATTCAGATCAATTGCTCCAGCCACTGAGGAGAACCGGGCAGAGCACATTTTGGCCTCACCACCACCTCACCACAGAGCTTTGTAGAATTGTAGTAGTACTAGACCATACCCGTAGGGGGATATGAGCACCCAAAGTGTGCCGTTTGGCTTATGCGCTGAGAACAGACAGTTTATCAGGGATCGAAAGTGAGTTTGTACTGTGTAGTCAGTGTGTACACACACACGCAATCGCAATCCCGTCGTGGAGGCACAGAACACACATTAACACCCCGTGGGCCGTCGCCAACACACACACGCGCGAGCGCGCACAACCACACACACACACACACACACACACACACACACAACGGTACATCCATGCGGCCCGTCGCCCGTCGCGAACACACACGGGCGTCGCCCAAGCACACTTTTAGATCCAGTCCTATTTTAAAAGTCTGCGTATGGGGGACTCGCGTATCCGCGTGCCTGGTGTAGCCGGTATAATTGATAATCAATTGGATGTAAACAAACGCGCTCGCTGTACGCTCAACGCATACGCTCGCTTTGAAAAGTCTTGTGTAGACTGTAGAGTGCACTCTAAGAGTGGGCGGGGTCTATGCTGCAGCGTGGTGTTGCCATGTCGGCCTATTGTAAGCGCTTTAGTGGTATTGTGTTTTGGCGTTGGTTGTGAAAGTGCAGGTGGGTGTGGGGACGCGTTGTGAGCTTGTAGATCGGCTGTTTTCCAAGAGGCAAGGTATATGCGTGGAGGCGCTTCGTTTGGCCTTCTTTTCATAGACCTCGTTGCTTGTAGGGTTCGTTTGGTTTGGCCTTGTTTTCATAGACCTCGTTGCTTGTAGGGTTCGTTTGGTTTGGCCTTGTTTTCATAGACCTTGCTGCTTGTTTCTCTCGCGAAACCTGGCAACGACGCATGCGCAGTTTGATCAAGAGTCCCCCGAACCAAGACACTGCCGCCGCCACCACCACCGTGAGGTTACTAGAATTATAGGAGGATAGTATTGTGCCCAGGGGTGCAATGCTCACAGGACGGTCTTGCACGCCGTGCATGAACCTATTTGACCAAGATCACGCGCAGGCACACGCATAGATTTAAAACTACTTTAAATTCACACCTCAACAATGTTTTCAAAGGCTCCCGACTCACACCTGACTCCATTGTGTGACCTGTAGTGTAGGTGTTAAGCGACGTGCGCATCTCAGCATTGCAACACTGATCGTGCCATATTATAATGCACATTATTGAGAACCAATCATATGAAGATAGTTTGAAAGGGATTCTCTGCCCTGTGGAAATGACTCCTATAATGAACAATGTATTGAACATTTCAGAAATGTTGATTTATTTTACAGTGGAGTTCATTTTCACCAAGGATTTAGAGGAAGTCTCGGCCTACTTTGGCGAGAGTGTTACTTTGCCATCAGGGGTAGACCCCTCATGGAACCTCTCTTTGATTGAGTGGTCCATACTCACCAACACCACTTGGATTGCGATCCATCGCAGTGGCAACACAAATGTCAACCGTTTCTGGAGATACAAAGAAAGGCTGAAGCTTAACATTTCTTCAGGTAACAGAAGACATCATTATTTGATATTCAATCATATTAGTTTAGTTTATACTCATAACAAATTGAATGTTTGTAAATTGATCTCAGGTGATTTGGGAATCAGTGGTGTGACCAGGGAAGATAACATGGAGTACACTGTAGATCTGAAAAACACAGAAAGGAAGTCCGCAACAAACAAAGTCCGGCTCATAATTAAAGGTAACGGCTACACAACTATTTTCACGACATTCATTATGTCTTCATCCACTGTTAAGGGGACTTTCCACCAAAAGACTACTTCAGACTACTTCAGACTACAACAGACTGCAACAGACCTGATAGTCGGTTGGCAAAAGTTGGCATTTAAGTGAGCTTGTAGATCTGCTATTTTCAAACATTTTGGTACTTTTGCTTTTGGTACTTTAAGTACACTGTTGACATATACATGACATTTTTGAAAACGGTTATTTGAATAATCGAAAATAAATAAATGTATTAAAATGAAGGCCAAATCTCATTTGAAAAAAGATATTAAGAGTATATGAAAGCCATTTAAAATGTTTATACTATTGACACACCTGCTCCAAAATCATTAATTACATCACCAGCGCACAGCGCGAAAGTAGGTAAAATCAATCAATCTCTCTCTGAGAGCGAGAACGAGAAGAAAGGTTTTCATAGACCTGGTCGCTTGTTTCTCTCACATAATCTGGCAACACTCTCCCCTTCTTCTATACTCCACGGCTATTCCAGTCGGCCAAAAAACTGAACAAGTCCGGTCCCCCTGAGTCGGACCCCCTGGCAGTCGGTCACGGACCCCCTACCCGACAGAACGACGATATCCAACGCTTCCCACATGAAAAACAGAAAAAATACAAAACCATGCACCCCATCTTTAACTTTAACCAAATTTGGAGGAGGGGGAGGTGAATCTCACTAGCCATTGACAGGGATGCCACTGGTGGGATAAGTGGGTGTTTATTATTGTGATAATTTGTGTTTGATGCTGATACTGTTGTTTTAGCAGTTTCAGCTAAAACCTTTTTCAAGTTTGGGCAGGAGATCACAGAAAATTCCTCAGATAACTTGCCAAATATACTTTGTGGTGTGATTGCGTAGGTTTCTGTCTTTTTTGTTTTGTTTTATTTTTTACTTGACATGACACAATTGCACATTTTAAGTGCCATTTGGGAAAATAAATGTTGAGATGGCTTTGATAATCATTGTGATGCTTTTTAATCTTACACTTATGGTATAATTAAGTATGCCTGCCATGCAATGGCAAAACACTTAATCCGCCATAGTTAATAATATTTCATATTTCATATTTATTCCCGCAAACTTCGGCCCCCTACTCCTCCCGCACGGTTGACACAACCCCGGCAATATATACATCAAAACATGTGGCTCGGCCGGGACAAGTGTGCCATTATCTTGCCGTTACGCGTTACCACAGCGACGTAATATGCAAAAAACAACATAACCACGGCCCCTTTTGTCCCTCATTGAAAATCCATGTTAAAAAGAAAACTGCCCGAAACGCTCTGAAACTTCACCTCACCTCCTTGCCTCAGACCACCGGAAGTGGGGGAAACAAGCACTGAAACCCTTTGAATAATTGTTTAAACATTTATTTTTATTTTTACCCCCCCATTTGGAGGACGCTGAATCGAATGAGCTAAGTCTCAACTTTGTGTCTCTGTGCGTCTGTCTGTCTGTCTGTCTGTCTGTGGTTCAAGGAGGTGCACCCACCAACTAGGCACCCGCTGACCAAGCCTGTCACGATTTGCAAAACTGGCAGACCCAAATGCAGACACGACACTTAAAGATAGTCCAAGGGTTTTTATTCAACAAAGAGGAACGGGGGGGGGGGGGTAGGTATAGTCCTCTGGAGTGAAGGTTGTAGCCAGGCTGAGCTGAAGGCAAACAGGAGGGCAGGTAGGCAGGCAAGCAGGCAGGCAACTGAAGAAGAGGAAAACAGGCGTGAGTCAAAAACCAAAAACACAGGGAGCAAAAACACTAACTCAATAAGCTAGAATGCACTCTGAATACTAGGAGTAACAGGCTAGAAGCGTTACCGCACGGAGACTGTGAAAACGATCTGGCAGCGCGTCAGCAGAAGACCAGGGCTTTTATAGAGTGGAGGTTGATGAGCAGATGGCAGGCAGGTGAGTGAGATGAGATGACCAGAGCCAGGTGCGTCAATCTGGGAAGCCAGGAAGCCTACGCCCACACATGCCCAAACACAGACAGACAGACAAATACATAGACACACACAGGACACTGGCAGGGACCATGACAGTGCCCCCCCCTTAAGGAACGCCCCCAGGCGATCCACCAGGCTTGTCAGGGTGCTCACGGCGGAAATCTGAGATGAGGGACGGATCCAGTATGAAGCGACGCGGCACCCAGCATCGCTCCTCAGGCCCGTAACCTGCCCAATCCACAAGATACTGGAACCCCCTACCCCGGCGACGTACGTCCAGCAGCCGCCGGACGGTGTAGGCTGGGTGGTCATCAATGACACGGGGGGGCCACATCTGGAGGAGAAAGTGGGCTGGTCACAACTGGTTTCAGCCGGGAGACGTGGAAGGTGGGATGGATCTTCATGTGAGGGGGTAACTTGAGCTTGACCGCAGTAGGGTTGACGATGGAGAGGATCTCATAAGGACCAACAAAACGGGGCGAGAGCTTCCTGGAGTCAGTCTTCAAGGGGAGGTCCTTGGAAGACAGCCACACACGTTGGCCTGGCTGGTACAGTGGTGCTGGAGTTCGATGGCGGTCAGCAAAGCGCCGATTACGGTCCACTGAGCCGACCAGGGCGGCCCGCATATCCTTCCACACCTTTCGACAACGCCGCAGGTGATTCTGGACTGAAGGAACAGCAATGTCGGCCTCTTCAGCTGGAAACAGTGGCGGTTGGTAACCCAGGGAACCCTCAAACGGTGACAGACCTGTGGCAGTGCAAGGCAGGGAATTGTGGACATATTCAATCCACACCAGGTGGGTGCTCCAGGCAGAGGGATTCTTGTCAGCGACACACCGGAGGGCCACTTCCAGATCCTGGTTGGCCCGTTCTGTTTGCCCGTTAGTCTGAGGATGGTAACCAGATGACAAGCTTACAGAGGCCCCAAGGGCACGACAGAAGGCCTTCCACACCTGGGAGATGAACTGGGGTCCTCTGTCAGAGACGATGTCCACAGGTATCCCATGGAGCCGGAACACATGGTGCACCATTAGGTCAGCTGTCTCAAGGGCTGAGGGTAGCTTGGGGAGAGCCACGAAATGAACTGCTTTTGAAAATCTGTCCACAATGGTGAGTATAACTGTATTACCTTGGGACAGAGGGAGCCCAGTAACAAAGTCTAGGGCCAAGTGGGACCAGGGGCGACTAGGAACTGGCAAGGGACGGAGCAGACCAGCAGGCGGCTGGTTCGATGACTTTCCTCGAGCACATGCAGAGCAGGCGGAAACAAAGGCCCGTGTATCGGCGGTCATGGTAGGCCACCAGAAGTGCCGCTTGAGGAGGGACAGGGTGCGGCTGATTCCTGGGTGGCATGCAAAGCGAGACGTGTGAGCCCAGAGGAGGACCTCAGAGCGGACAGAATCAGGCACAAAAAGTCGGTTAGCAGGGCCAATACCTGGATCTGGTTGATCCTGCTGAGCCCTACGAACCAGCGACTCGATCTCCCACGTCACTGCTGCCACCACACAGGACGAGGGAAGGATGGGCTCGGGACTGGAGGAACCCTCAGGGGAGTATTGCCGTGACAGGGCATCAGGTTTGACATTGCGGGAGCCTGGACGGTAGGTTAAGGTGAACCGGAACCGGCCAAAGAACAGCGCCCACCGGGCTTGGCGGGAGTTGAGTCTCTTGGCAGATTGAATGTAGGCGAGGTTCTTGTGATCTGTCCATACAACAAATGGGTGTTCTGCCCCCTCTAGCCAATGTCTCCACTCCTCCAAAGCCATCTTGACTGCAAGCAGTTCCCGGTTCCCCACGTCGTAGTTGCGCTCAGCAGGGTCCAGGCGATAGGAGAAGAATGCACAGGGATGGAGTTTCTGGTCATCGGCTGAACGCTGGGACAGGACGGCCCCCACCCCGGAGTCTGAGGCGTCCACCTCCACAGTGAACTGACGAGAAGGATCGGGGTGAATGAGGACAGGGGCCGTGGTGAAACGCCTCTTCAGCTCCTTGAAGGCAGCCTCCGCCTCTGCAGTTCAAGCAAAGCGAATGGACGTAGACGTCAGCTTGGTAAGGGGTGCAGCTACACGGCTGTAGTTTCTGATAAAACGGCGGTAGAAGTTGGCAAAACCCAAAAAACGCTGAAGATCCTTCAATGTAATGGGTTGAGGCCATTCCTCCACTGCTTGCACCTTCGCAGGGTCTGCTTTCATCCGGCCACTCTCGATGATAAACCCAAGGAATGTAGTTGAGGTGACATGGAACTCACACTTCTCAGCCTTGCAGTAGAGTCTGTTCTCCAGGAGACGCTGAAGCACCTGCCTGACGTGCTCAACGTGCTCCTCTTTGTTGCGGGAAAAGATCAGGATGTCATCTAGGTAAACAAACACACAGCGATTTAGCAGATCACGGAGGACATCATTTACAAGGGCTTGGAAAACGGCTGGTGCATTAGTTAACCCAAAGGGCATGACAAGATATTCAAAATGACCAAGGGGGGTCTTGAAAGCAGTTTTCCATTCATCTCCTGCCTTGATGCGAATTAAATGATAAGCATTACGTAAATCTAGCTTGGAGAAAATAGTAGCTCCCTGAAGGGGCTCAAAAGCAGAGGCAATTAGCGGTAATGGATACTTGTTGTGAATAGTGACATCATTTAATCCACGATAATCAATGCAGGGACGGAGAGATCCATCCTTCTTACCCACAAAGAAGAAGCCGGCCCCCACCGGGGAGGATGAAGGGCGGATGAGGCCCGCTGCCAGGGATTCATGAATGTACCTCTCCATGCTCTCTCTCTCAGGACGGGACACATTGTACAGTCGACTAGAAGGGAGTGGGGCTCCAGACATCAGGTGGATGGCACAGTCATAGGGCCGGTGAGGTGGGAGTGACAGAGCACGCTGTTTGCTGAATACCTCACCGAGGTCATGGTAAACAGTAGGAATTCTAGACAGATCAGGAGGCTCATAGATGGCTGGGGAGCAGGTGCTCTCAGACGGAGAGCGGGCAGAGCGCAGACAGGTAGAGAGGCAGTAGGAGCTCCAGCCCACTACCTTGCCTGCCGCCCAGTCAATATGGGGGTTGTGGAGCCTTAACCAGGGTTGGCCAAGGACAATGGGCGCAAGAGGTGAGGATATGACATGGAACTGGATGTGTTCATGGTGGTTACCAGAAACAATGAGATGAACAAGCACGGTGCGATGGGATACTTGAGCAAGAAGGCGACCAGTGAGGGCATTGGCTCGCAGGGGCGAGGGAAGAGGCTCGAGGGATATGCCTGCCTGGGAGGCAACAGTTGAGTCAATAAAGTTTTCATCTGCCCCCGAATCAACCAGGGCAAGCAACGACAAGGACTGAGAGTGCCACGAAGAGTGGCAGAAAACTGCATACGACACCGGGAATCAGGGGAAGAGACTGCTGGGCTCACCAGAATCCCCACTGCTACTGGTGAGCCTCCTCTTTTGGTCGCAAGGGGCAGGAGGCACGGAAATGGCCCTGTTGCCCGCAGTAGATGCACAACCTCGATTGAATCCGCCGAAGGCGCTCGTCAGAAGAGAGGCGACCTAGTTGCATGGGCTCTTCACCTGGGGGACCGGGGGACAAGGCTTGAAGTACGGGCCGTCTGGGTTCCTCCGGCAGAAATCCACTGTTTCCCCCCACTGAGGACGCTGTGGACCTTGGGGGAAGGGGTTCCACTTGCCACTGGGCCATCTGGTCAGAGATCTTGATGGCGGTGATAATGGCCTCGTCTAAGGAAAGCTGCACCTCCCTCAGGGCGATCTCTCTGCCAATGACTCGGTTGAGCCCACTCTGGAAAGCGGCGAGCAGCGCCTGGTCATTCCAACCACAGAACGTCTGCCTTGCCGGAGTCTCAAAAGCTGCTGACCGGCCTGTGGTCCACGAATGGGATGGTCATAGATCCGCTTGAGCTCGCCGGCAAAAAGGGCGAAAGACTGAACTGTGGGGGAACCCTGCTCATGCAGGGCGTTGAAGTAACTGAGGGGGGGGCCCTCCAGAAGATTGGCAATAAAGGCTATTTTGGCCGCCTCTTCGGCAAACCGGAATGGCTGAGCATTAAAGGTGAGCTGAACTTGGGTTAGGAACTCACGGCAGGTGTTCGCGTTGCCAGAATACTTTGCAGGAGGGGGAATACGAGGCTCGGCTGCTCGGACAACCGGTGCTGCGGGAGGGGCAAATCCAAGTGGTTGAGGTGGCTCTGGTTGTGGAGGCTGCGGAGGTGCAGCGCTGATGGCAGCCAGTTGAGTGGAAATCCTAGTCACCTCGTCATGCAGAGTCTGAAGATGTTGTTGGTGTTTTCCCAGACGCTGTCCCTGGATGCCTACAGCTTCCTTAATCTTGTCGAAGTCTGCTGGGTCCATTCTGGCCAGATCGTTCTGTCACGATTTGCAAAACTGGCAGACCCAAATGCAGACACGACACTTAAAGATAGTCCAAGGGTTTTTATTCAACAAAGAGGAACGGGGGGGGGGGGGGTAGGTGTAGTCCTCTGGAGTGAAGGTTGTAGGCAGGCTGAGCTGAAGGCAAACAGGAGGGCAGGTAGGCAGGCAAGCAGGCAGGCAACTGAAGAAGAGGAAAACAGGCGTGAGTCAAAAACCAAAAACACAGGGAGCAAAAACACTAACTCAATAAGCTAGAATGCACTCTGAATACTAGGAGTAACAGGCTAGAAGCGTTACCGCACGGAGACTGTGAAAACGATCTGGCAGCGCGTCAGCAGAAGACCAGGGCTTTTATAGAGTGGAGGTTGATGAGCAGATGGCAGGCAGGTGAGTGAGATGAGATGACCAGAGCCAGGTGCGTCAATCTGGGAAGCCAGGAAGCCTACGCCCACACATGCCCAAACACAGACAGACAGACAAATACATAGACACACACAGGACACTGGCAGGGACCATGACAAAGCCATGCTTATAGCCCTGCTGCTAGTGGGGATACAAATAATAAAGTCTAGGTAGTATGTTGCAGATGGTTTGTTCTAGTTTTAAGTGTATCTTCCTAATGTGAACAACAGATAAACCAGAGGCCACACTGAAAGCTGACCAAACAGACATACCAGTAGGGGGCAGTGTTACACTGAGCTGCTCTGTGGAGGACTCATCTGAATGGAACTACTACTGGTACCAACATAACAAGGACTCACTGATCATACAAGATGCTGTTCAATACTCTACTGGACCAATCAGTGTGTCTGAATATGGAATCTACTGGTGCAGAGGAGGGAGAGGAGAACCAGTTTACTACACTGAATACAGTGATGCAGTCACCATTGGTGAGTCATACATTTAATTTGCTTTGTAAAAAAAAGAGCTAAAAATGTAAAGGAGATCATGCTCGGGGGGTGCAATGGTAAAGTGCCTGCCACCACGGAGGGCATGGCTTCATATCCACCGTGGTGCATCCGGCTTTGTCAAGCATCTACTACTATCTAATTATACAAACACAATTGGCCCGTGTTCAGGGCCGGGCAGGGAGGGTGATATCACAGCATGTAATCCTACAGGCTGGGGCGGCACATGTCAGCAGGGAGTGTTTTATTTTCATACTCTGCACCCCAGTATTGTTAAGTTGGGTTGGGAGGGGATCCGCTTTGTATAAGCTTGGCTTGATTGACCAACTTAAATAAACAGACCTTTGTCTTATTAAAAAAAAAAAAATGTTGACCTTCAAGATTTGTAGTTGAGTACCCCTGCTATGGAGTGTTTGTTCAGTATCAGGGGTCTCCCTGTCTCTCCAGCTCTTTAATAAACAGAAAAGCATTTTTAGTCCGGGATACCAATTTTATCGAATCAGGAGATAGAACTCATAATAGGATACAGGATAAACAAGTGAAATAGGAAGTGATGACACAAAGAAACGAGCAGACAAAGTTGAAACTGGAACAATATAGATAAATGGGTATGCTCTCCTGAAAATGTGCAACCCAACTGAAACTGTATTTTTTGTTTATTTATAAGAGCTGGAGGTATGGGGGGACGGACGCCTGTGGTATATCCTGGGATATACAAATATATTTATGTATATCACGGGAGGGGGGAGATCTAGTTGTAGTTCAGGATCGCCTGAGCAGGAAAACATGACGAGGTTAGAACATGCGTGCAGGTGGAAAAATGTGAGCGTCACCATATTCATACTAGACCTAAGCATAAAACTTGTTATCCGTTGCCAGGGGTTTTGCACATGTTCGGGCTGCCACCCCCACCAAGAGGATGATCTCTTTTTTTCCCAAGCGATGAAGGCATGTTTCATTAGGCAAGGCACTTAACCCATACATCGCTCCAATGGTGCTGCGCATTGTGGCTGAAAACAGACTTTTATACGATGTGTTGGTCTGTCTGTCTGTCTGTCCCTTTATCCCTGCCTGTCATCCCCAGGTTGTTGCTGCAAACAGCCACGTTTACGCCTGATCTATACTTAGAAAAAAAATCACACCCAGTGAGAAGAGAGTGGTGCCTATCGTGACTTTTACGTGTTTTTACTCATTTTAACATCTTTTACGTATTTTTACTCATTTTAAGTATTTTTACTCAGTTTAAGTATTTTTACTCAAAAGTGTGTGTGTGTGTGTGTGTGTGTGTGTGTGTGTGTGTGTGTGTGTGTGTGTGTGTGTGTGTGTGTGTGTGTGTGTGTGCGCGCGCGCGTGTTGCACTCCTGTTTGTGTATAATTAGTGTAACTTGTTGCATCTTTGTGTTGCAATCAGCCGCAGCTGTTGAGGTCATGCTGAGGTCGTACTCAAACATACATACATACAGACAACTAAGTATACAAGTAAGACGCGCGAACGCGGGAAGCGAACGCAAAACAAAAAAATAATAATGAAAAAAACTATCTAAAAAAAAGTAACCAATAAAAAATAAAAAAAATACCAAAAAATTCTGCGTTAAAAGGAGCATCTTAGAAAAATACAAATTCCCCAAAACAATTTTTTTTAATGTTTTTGAACAATTCAGCAAAGTGTTTGAAGTGCCTGTTTCACCCACTTCCGGGGGGCGGAGCCAAAATCCGAGGCCGAAGCATTCGTTCGTAGACACCCACTTAGGGGGGGTAGAAAAAGTTTGGGAGCGATTCGGGCACTTTTAATTTAACATGGGGTTTCAATGGGGAGTTTTTAGGAGCCTTCTCCGGGGCGTGGCTTCTGGGGGAAGGGGTGGGCTTAAACGCAACCTTGACAGGTGTGTTCAGTTTTCAAAGACCTTTCATTTGATGTATGGTACGTCTATATTGGACATTTACTTGGCTGCACACAGGCAGTGCACACATACTGCACACAGAGAGACAGACAGACACACTCACAAGCCGAGCACGGTTTCATAGTAAGCTCCACTTGCGCGGAGGCGCGCCTTCGGCGCTCCTCCTTCCGCTGCGTTCGCAAAAATGAAGCCTTGCTGGTTGAAGGATTTGAACTATACATGGGTTTCAATCCCCTCACCTCTTTGTTGTTCTGTGTCATTCCATTCATCCTGAATGTCATGGCCGTGATGGATGGATGATTCATCCAACCATTCATCCATCCATCCATCCATCCATCCATCCATCCATCCATCCATCCATTCATCCATCCGTATTCGTCTATCAATCCATTCATCCATCAATCCATTGCTGTTCCAGTGAATCCATTTGTGCTTCAGAAAACCAGCCCATACTGCCAAGACATTTCACATGTATGTTTCAGAATAATACAAAGAAGTTGGACAAAGAATTTTCAAATGTATTTGGACCCTGGAATTCTATTTTCACTGGTTTTCTGAGAAGGTTTTGCAACTTAAAATATTGTTATCCTAATTTTGGTGTCCAAAAATATATTTGTGTACATTCTTAAACATATCAAATGTATATCACTGCTGTCGGGCAGAAACCAGCTAACTTTTTTTCAGGAAATTAAAAAACTATGTTGCAGTTAGGAGGTTTTGTTCATCATTGATATTGAGCATTGAGCTGAATGGACCTCCAAGCTCACAACTAGGTTGGAGGTCAAAAGGGTGTGGAGCCTGGAGTCAGCAAAACCAGCTAACTCCACTCCCCTTTGGTGGAGTTAGCTGGTTTAGCAGAAAGTTTGAGGATCCAATGGAGTTCGCTGGTTTTGTCAGAAGCGCTTTTTAATTGCGAACCCAAGTGCAGCTTACTATGAAAACGTGCTCGGGTTGTGTGTGTATGCGTGTCCCTGTCTGTGTGTGTCTCTGTGGTGCACTGCCTGTGTGCAGCCGCCAGAGTGCACTACAGTGTGGCTGAAATATAGTGCTTCGCTACAGTCACGCTGCGTTCGCTTCCAGTGTTTGCGTGTCTTACTTGTACTTTTCATTGATTCAATATTTGTTTTACCAACACACAGACGTAAAGGGTGTTCAATACCACTTTAACATTTATGCAAGCGATACAGCCTCTTTGTTTTAGTATATATTAAAGGAATTATCCAGATCTTGATATGATAAAGAAAAATCTAACAAAAACACAAGCAAATCTCGTCACAAAAAAATAAGAAGTAATTTATATAACATTAATAAAGAGTCTGTTGATCAAAATATCCAGGATTGTGTCCTTCAAAGATAACTTTTGTATATTTTTTTATCTACAGTGCATCTGCTATAATGAAACATGACTGAATCAAAGATCTGCATGGTTGTAATTATGACATCTGTCTGTGTCCAGTGCCAGAGCCTCCCACCAATCTGGTTGTGATCAATGAGACCAGCACCACTCTGAATGCCAGGTGGAACCCCGCACCGGGCCGGGTCCAGAACTACAAGATCACCTACGTCCCTACTGCTGGAGGCAGGACCCAAACTGTAAGAATACACTCATATATCGTTGCTGAGATATCCTATCGCCTTTCGAGTGTTTTCTTTCTCGTAAATGAACGCCCTACTTGATCATACTACAGCGTCACACAAAAGTATCAAAAGTAGCAGATCTGCAAGATTGAAACGTTTCGAGCTTGTAGATCTGCCATTTTTACTGTTTTTGAATTTGAGTTTGAAAGTTATCGATTTGGACATTCAAATGAAGAGTCGGGTTTCCACCCGACAGAGACGATAAGAACGCATGTCGCACACACACACACACACACACACACACACACATACACATGCACGTACGCACACACATACATACGCATATGTATGTTTGAAATTAGTGAACGGAACGTGAGTATTGGTGCGTTTTTGTCTGGATGTACGGTCGTATTTTATGTTTGTGTTCCTTGCGCAGTACGAGATGGAATGCTGTGAATGAATGCATATATAGCCCAGATGTTCATTCCGTTACCATCCAGCAGAGGTTATATTTCATGCCGAAGATTGCAAAAACCTCAGCTTTAATCCAGCTGGCTGTGTGGAGGTCACACGCTGCATGCTGACTGATCACCAGCTACGTAACCCTTTAACACAGGATGGAAGGTTTTCATCTTTTCGACTGGAGTAAACCCGGCTGCGCTGATTGCCTGGGGGATGTCACGCTAAAAAGTTGAGCGATTGAAGAAAAACTGGAAGCTACAGAAACGTCCAAGCCTGGCCCAAGTCTTTGGTTCACTGTAGGGATTTCAACAAGTGCCCAGGCGGCTTTGCATTGTTTCATCTGGGACAACTAGTATGTTTTAGGAAACGGCCCGACACACGCTTTGAGCTTCTGTACGAGGAAAGTTGTCACGGTGCCGAATGACAAGGCTTCCGTGCCGCTGTTTTCTTAGAATCTGCTGATAAGGCATTTCTGCAGTCGCTTAGCGCATGCTGTCAAGAATTACAACGATCCATGGAGGAGTAGAAAATACACACTATAAAAACATAATTATGTTGACACACACAAGGTCTGTACACTCTGGGGTCGTTATTTTCGTTCATAAATATATATTTTTTAACTGTTGTTTATGTCAGGACGACATTCATACAGAATATGAATACTAAAGGCAACAAAATCTTTATTCGGAACAAGGTTGACTTTTCTGAGCCTCCGCTCTGCAAATATAGGCATCATACTGTCTGTATGAAGCATCAACTATAAGAATAGTATAGATGTGAAATATTTGCTGCCAAGTATTTCATATTTTATAACCCATTATTAGCATGACATGAGACATTAGATAGGAAACCTTTGGACCTCTTAATCGTTTGAAAGAGTCTTATGTAGAATATCTAATCAAGAGTAATATACTGTAGATCAAGGAGGTTAATCACCCCTTCTCTCACCCCAACTCCCGCACCACCAGACCCAGATTGGAGGAAAGAAGACCACAGTGCTGCTTCCCAATCTGACCCCTGACACAGAGTACTCCATCACTGTGGTAGCAGTCTACGCCACCGGAGTCAGCAGTGAGCTGAACGGCCTCGGCAAGACCAGTAAGTCGTTTGTTTTAGTTTTTTCTCTCACCGACATTTGGACAGATGTGCAAAGATCTCATGTAGTTGTTTTTTGGGAGCGTTCGATCATTCTAGCTAATGATACATGGATTATATAAAGAGCAGTGCCTTTGGAGAATGAACACGCAATCAGGCTCTGGAGGAGGTTTGACTGAGATACATTGCTTAGTCAGAGGAACTTGAGTGCACTTAAGACATAGAAGATGATGATTTAACCGTGCATCTGCTATAGTGAAATATGACTGATTCAAATATCTGCATGGTTGTAATTATGACGTGTGTGTGTGTGTGTGTGTGTGTCCGTTGCCAGATGGACCTCCCACCAACCTGGTTGTGTTCAATGAGACCACTACCACTCTAAATGCCAGGTGGAACCCAGCAGCGGGCCGAGTCCAGAACTACAACATCACCTACGTCCCTACTGCTGGAGGCAGGACCCAAACTGTAAGAATACACTCACGTATTGTTTCTGAGATATCCTATCGTCATATTCTAACTTTTTTTTTTTCTTCTCGAAAACGGAAACATGGCAGTTTTGTGGAGAGTTTTGAGCTTGCAGATCTGCTATTTTTGCTGTTTTTGAATTTGAGTTTGAAAGTTACCGTTTTGGACATGAGGTTTCTACTCGACAGAGACGATAAGAATGCATGTCGCACACACACACGCACGCACAGTGTGAGTCAGTATTATGCTGATGGATATTTCGGATTGCGTTTATGGAAACATCGATAAGCAAGGCTGGCTGTCATTTAAAAAAAGAAACAATAAATCAAGCTATTGTGCATGTATAGAGAGTACAGTATGCATAAATTGTGTAAGTTTGAAATTATTGAACGGAACGTGAGTATCGGTGTGTTTTTGTCTGGATGTACGGTCGTATTTTATGTATTATATGTGGCCCAGATGTTCATTCCGTTACCATCCAGTATAGGTTCTATTTCATGCCGAAGATTGCAAAAAAATCAGCTTCAGTGCAGCTGGTTGTGTGGATGTCACGTGCTGCATGCTGACTGACCACCAGCTACGTAACCCTTTAACACAGGATTGAAGGTTTTCATCTTTTCGACTGGAGTAAACCCGGCTGGGCTGATTAACTGGGTGATATCACGCTAAAAAGTTGAAAGATTGAAGGAAAACTGGAAGCTACAGAAACGTCCAAGCCTGACCCAAGTCTTTGGTTCACTGTAGGGATTTCAAGTGTAGCGTGCCCAGGCGGCCTTGCATGGTTTCATCTGGGACAACAAGTATGTTTTAGGAAACGGCCCGACACGCTTTGAGCTTGTGTACGAGGAAAGTTGTCACGGTGACAAGGCATCCGCGCCGCTGTTTTCTTAGAATCTGTGATAAGGCATTTCTGCAGTCGCTTGGCGCATGCTGTCAAGAATTACAATCCATGGAGGAGTAGAAAAGACACTATAAACACATAATTATGTTGACACACACGCTTTAAGGTCTATACACTCTGGGGTCGTTATTTTCCTTCATAAATATATATTTTTGAATTGTTGTTTATGTCAGGACTACATTCATACAGAATATGAATACTAAGGCAACAAAATCTTTATTCAGAACAGGGTTGTTTTTCTGAGCTTCCGCTCTGCAAATGTAGGCATCAACCTGTATGGATGAGGCATCAACTATGAGAATAGTATTGAGGTGAAATATTTGCTGCCAAGTATTTCATATTCTATAACCCATTATTAGCATGACATGAGACATTAGATAGGAAACCTTTGGACCTCTTAATCGTTTGAAAGAGTCATATGTAAAATATCTAATCAAGAGTAATATACTGTAGATCAAGGAGGTTAATCACCCCTTCTCTCACCCCAACTCCCGCACCACCAGACCCAGATTGGAGGAAAGAAGACCACAGTGCTGCTTCCCAATCTGACCCCTGACACAGAGTACTCCATCACTGTGGTAGCAGTCTACGCCACCGGAGTCAGCAGTGAGCTGAACAGCCTCGGCAAGACCAGTAAGTCGTTTGTTTTAGTTTTTTCTCTCACCAACATTTGGACAGATGTGCAAAGATCTCATGTAGTTGTTTTTTGGGAGCGTTTGATCATTCTAGCTAATGATAGATGTATTATATACAGAGTAGTGCCTTTGGAGAATGAACACGCAATCAGGCTCTGGAGGAGGTTTGACTGAGATGAATTGCTTAGTCAGAGGAACTTGAGTGCACTTAAGACATAGACGATGATGATTTAAAGGTGAGGATGCACAATGAAGATTGTGATACAGCAATCTGTTTTATGTACTGTAGTCATACTGTTAGTCGAAGGTGTGTTAGTGTAGGTTTTTTATCCGTATGTAAATTAATCCTGCCTTATTCCAGAGCCCCTGGGTGGTGTGAGGAACCTGCATGTCACAGACCCCACCACCACCACTCTGAACGTCCAGTGGGAGCCCGCTGAGGGCAACGTGCGTCAGTACAGGATCTTCTACGAGCCTGCGGCTGGAGGAGCCGAGGAGATGGTAGGCTGGACGACACCTTCCATGCTCTGTGGTGTAGTTTGACACCCACTCTTCTACTTGTCTTCTTTGTTCCCCTTCTTTTTTTTAATCCAGGAAAAACCCACGCTGTAGAGAGAATGTTAATTCCTTTACATAACTTTGACACGGTTTATGTGTTTGCTTGTGGCTCCAGGCGCAGGTATCTGGTAACACCACCTACAAGACCGTCCTGACCAACCTCCAGTCGGACACCGTCTACACTGTGACCGTGGTGCCTGTCTACTCTGCTGGAGAGGGACAACGGATGTCAGAGAACGGCAAGACACGTAAGTGAGCTATAGAATATATTCATGTGATAGTGCACAATTGTAGTCCGTGGTAATGTTGAGTATGTGCTCTATGCTATAGAGTTGTTACGGCACAGCAAAAATGGCAAATGTTTTAGAGTTTAGAGTTAATAAATGTGTGCAGATACTGTAGGCTATACCCAGTACAATGGTAGCATTTTTGGACAGGTGTCAGGGTCGAATCAGCTGGATACAGAATGTGAAAGCTATGCATTTTTTGAGAAAGACGCATTGACATTTTCTTTATTCTCTTTCCTTCGCTGCACCCACTTTTTTACTTCTGTAAACCTGTGATGTGACAATAAATCTGATTCTGGAATGAATACATATTTCTGTCCGTCCGGACTGAGCTCATTGGCCTCTCCCTCTCTCTGCATGTCAGTAAGCTGCATTGAGGCGTCCAGACGAGCTCTTGACTGGCTTCGTAAAAAAAACAAACAATCAAAGACCTTTGAATAACTTCAATTCAAGCCAAAACGATTATGAAGTATTTGCTTATCGTGGGCCAAATTTATATATGGTTTACTTGACATCTTACTGTATGTAAGTTCTTCATCATTTATTCTAACATGATACAAAATGACGTTCTGTTTTGGCGCTCTCAACTTAATCAGAGAGCACAGGTCACTCTTCACTTTGCTGGGAATGAGTCAGCGTTTTGAGGGGTTGCCACTGGGTTGGCGGCGCTATAATGGTGTCTCCTCTGTTCTTTCCGTATTATGGGCCGGCATGACGGCTAGCGATCAGGGCTGATGGTTGGTTAGCGTTGGTTAGTTTGGGGGGTGGAGCAAGTAATTGGCTCCCCTCGGGGGGAATTAAAAGAAACTGGGGGAGGGAGAGAACTGAATGGAGAGCATTCTCTTTTCTTATGGCTTTCGTATCACTTTAACAAGGTCACACTCCATGTTTGTACCCATTTCCCCTTAGCTTAGCTTGTGGTCTGCTAGGTTCCAAGTGCTCATGGCCCTTGGGCTCAGACGTCTACCCCTAGGAGATGTGGAACATTGCGATTTTGATGGCTTTGATGTTAAACACCGGTGTATGTGGAATAGATTGTCTCTTCAATGGCCAAACACGATTAAATTAAATTAATTCTAGAGTCAACTCATTCATTCACCGTTGAGAATATATAGAGTCGATGAACGAGTTGACTCCTTGAAAAGCTTTTTTAGTGACTAATAATGTATACAAAGCTACTCAGTGCAGCTTTCAGCTAGCCCACGGTTTCTCCAGGAAATGCCTGTTCTAGTTTTAAAATGTTCATCCTAATCTGAACAGATAAACAGAAGGCCATACTGAAAGCTGAACAAACAGACATACCAGTAGGGGGCAGTGTTACACTGAGCTGCTCTGTGGAGGACTCGTCTGAATGGAACTACTACTGGTACCAACATAACAAGGACTCACTGATCATGCAAGATGCTGTTCAATACTTTAATGGACCATTCAGTGTGTCTGAAGGCGGAATCTACTGGTGCAGAGGAGGGAGAGGAGAACCAGTTTACTACACCGAATACAGTGATGCAGTCACCATAGACACACTTGGTGAGTCATTTAATTTGCTTTGTAATAAAAAAGAAAAAACAAAAAAGGAAATAGTGAGCTAAAAAATATATTTCACAGTGTGGCTGAGGCCTAAGCTGAAGTGTTTTTTATTGTTTAGGCCTATAAGTAGAGAATAATCTTCGATCAGGTAGGATGGTCACTGTTTTGAATAACAGTAGCAAGGCACATGCTCCGTCATGGGATACAACCAAGCCAACAAGTCACTTTATTAGCCCATACCTCTGCTTTATGGTATAATGTAGAACTGAGCAATTATTAACTGAACACAGTTATGTGCGTCTATATGTCAGTAAGTAAGTCATGTGGCCCATAGGGCGGAGCCTATCGCTGTAGTGTGAGGCAGCTGGATGTACAAGTACACCCCATGGACCTGACGCTAGTATGTCACAGTGACTAACCCCCAATCAAACCTTTGATGCTGATTGCCAAGCAGGGAGGCATTGGGTTCCATTTTTGCAGTCTTTGGTATGACCAGGCCGGGGAATCGAACACCGACCTCCCAATCTCAGGGAAGACACTCTAACCACAAGGAACCTGAGCCGGTCATCTATGTACTGTATGTCAGTAAGTCCCCATAAAAAGTAGACAGCCAAACAGTGTGTACAACCAGGAAATGGAACAGTGAAACCTGTTAGAGAGTGAAAGATTGTGGACTTCAGGAAACCGTGGAGAGAGCATGTGCCCATCCTCATCGATGGAGATGCAGTGGAAAGGCCCTGCGAGTTCAAGTTCCTCTGAGTACACATCGAGGAGGAGCTCAAGAGGGACACACACCATGCACGTGAGGAAAAAGGCCCGTCAGCGACTCTACTGGTTTCACCGCTTGAAGAAGTTCAGAGTAGTAACAGCTCAGTTGAAAGCTCACTGATATTTTATTTGCACCTTAACTCACATCCTTATCATGTACAGTATCTGATTCTATGCTCACGCACCTTATGTTTAACCTCAGGTACATACTGCATAGATATCATGTGTAAATATGTAGATACATTGTTGTTTTTTATTAATTTTTCTCTCTTCCCCTTGCCCCCCGCACCCTCTTCTCTTATTTCTTTCAAATCTGAAAAGATAAACCAAAGGCCATACTGAAAGCTGGCCAAACAGACATACCTGTAGGGGGCAGTGTTACCCTGAGCTGCTCTGTGGACGACTCATCTGAATGGAACTACTACTGGTACCAACATAACAAGGACTCACTGATCATGCAAGATGGTGTTCAATTCTCTACTGGACCGATCAGTGTGTCTGAAGGTGGAATCTACTGGTGCAGAGGAGGGAGAGGAGAACCAGTTTACTACACTGAATACAGTGATGCAGTCACCATAGACACACATGGTGGGTTAAATATAGTGAGCCAAAACAATACAGTACAAATAGTGTTCTGTACTGTTTATAAGTAGAATAAGTCAGGATCAGGTAGGAGGGTTACTTACCGGATCTCTATGCAATCATTGTGTATGCTAATTTGGATTGTATTTTATTTGAACAGAGGGCAGGTCTGTTTTGATACTGCAGCCCAGTTGGTCTCACATATTCACGGGAGAGACCATCACTCTCAAGTGTGAGATACTGGGGAGAAGTGACACAGACTGGAAGTATGAATGGATCACATCAAGCTCAGCTTCATACAAACCAGAAAACCAGGCTGAATTCAGAATCAACAGGGCCTTTGTTTATCACAGTGGTGTCTACATGTGTAAGGGTCGTGGCAAAAATGACCAGCAGTCTTCAACAGGGTGGAGTGATGCTGTTCAATTGACTGTGTCAGGTAAGAATATGTATCCTTTATATAGAAAAGAGAATATTGTGAATTGGAGTGATAACTTTTACAAGACAGAATGAAACATCAATATCTTCAACAGACCATCAACAATGTTTACAAATTCAAAGAAATGTTCTTTCCAACAGCAAAACCCCAGCCTGTTCTGGGTTTGTCTCCTTCATGGTTAAGTCCTGTAGCCTCAGTGACTCTGAGCTGTGATGTTAAAGAATCATCTGAAGGCTGGATGTTCTACTGGTACAATGTTGTACCTAAACCATCAGACAACTCCTACACTTATGAGCTCTTACCTGGTAGCCAAAATGGGACTGTAGACGGTTCCTACATCATTCATTGTCCTACAGGTACAGGAGGATATGTGTGTAAAGCTGGGAGAGGAGACCCAGTTTATTACACTGAGGACAGTGAACCTCAGTTTGTGTGGTCTGGTGGTGAGTATGACGCATAATTAATTTATAATTATTCTAGGTTGTTTTCTAACCTTCAACCTTCAGGACATCCAGTGACTCGTGACTGACTGACTAACTAACTGACTGACTGACTGACTGATTCTCTCTCACTCTCTCCCCTGTTTTCTATACTGTGTGTATTTCTTTCATTGCTTGAGTTTATTTCACTCTGTCATTGTAACAGTGCTCTTTGTTTGACCTCTGATTCTGTGTTGTGTTTTAGATTTTCATTCTTCAGCTTCTCTCACAGTGAGTTCTAACAGAACTCAGCACTTCATCTCTGAGTCTGTCTCACTGAGCTGTGAGGGAAACTCTACTGAATGGAAAGTGAAAGGTCAAACTGATCTATTGGAAGAGTTATCATCTGGGCTTTTAATGAATGAATCTACATGGATAAGAAATGTATCTACAAATGACAGTGCAGTGTACTGGTGTGAGTCTGGATTGGGAGAGTACAGCAATGTTGTCAACATCACAGTACATGGTGAGTCCGGTTACTTCATTCACTATACCTAACAATACTGCAGCATTCCATCAACTCATTATAAACATGCTTTTGTATTTGTTCAGTGTGAAACCTCACATCATGGACTGTTTTAAAACAATGAACTGTTTTACAGATGGTTCTGTGATTTTGGTGAGTCCTGTTCTGCCTGTGACCGAGGGACTTTCTGTGACCCTTGGCTGCAAACATGAGAGAGACATGTCACTCTCCAACGTGGACTTTTATAGAAATGGAGAATTGGTCCAAACTAAAACCAATGGAGAGATGATCATACCTGCTGTATCTAAGTCTGATGAGGGCTTCTACAAGTGTAAATACTCTGGAGAAGAGTCACCACAGAGCTGGATGGCAGTGACATGTGAGTGTACTGATATTTGTATATATTTGATATTTGTAGCAGGAATGCAACAAAAACAAAAACATCTCCATGAATTCAAGGCTTCATGGGGTGTGTAATTGATAGAAAATAAGACATGTTTTGGTGAACTACTCCTTTAAAGTTAAACAAATACATTTTGTTAATTATATGAAAAAAATAACATTTTACAGCTTTGTTTGTAAATTATTACAGAATGACAGACATGACAGTGGTCTCCCAGGTTTATAACAGCAGTTGAATCATGTTTTGGGACATACGTATACTACAACCTACAAGCAAAAAGGAATTGTTCTAATGCAATTTCCATTGCTGTCAAAGTGTGTGTAGACTAAATGCTAAAATTAGTTCTTTATTTGAAATGCTGTTTTCATCCTTCAGTGTCTGGGCCTGTGGAACAGATTTCTGCACTTATAATTGGACTGCTTGTAGGACTTCTTGTTGTGATTCTTCTGACCATCGTTCTGGTCCTGCTGTGTCGATACAGAACATCCGAAGGTGAGAACGACTATATTAGATGGATCATCTAGATTATAATCACTGAACAACTCTCCATAAAACATACTGAGGAGGTTGAGGTTGTTCTGTACCTTAGTCACCTTTTTATATTATCATTAAGACCACCATCAGACCACAAACATTATTTTGTAATAATTGTGTTATTTATAAGATACATTTTTTTTGCCAACATCTCTTTTTATCTATTTGATATATTTCTTTCATTGTGATCTTTATTACATGCTGCTCTTGCTTTTTCTGTATCTAGAACGACTGCCGCCATTTCCCATTATCTTGTTTCATTTTATGTCTGTAGTCAGATTATAATCTCAGACCAACTCTCCATAAATCATACTGAGTACTATAGCGTAGCGATATTAAGGTTCAAATATGTATGGTTAATCTAATTGTTTTTAATTTACAGGTCGATGTTGTGTCAGGTAAGTACAGTATTGATCTCCGTCTATTCATCAACATGACAGCAGTGGATTCCATCTTGTTTTCTACTTCATTTATGCCAAATATTTACCTTTTAATTACAGGACCGTTCAGTCTCAGGGAATCAATCAAGGCTCAGCTGACTACCAGAACACCAATCAAATTGGGGCTCCTGATGATGTGTACCTCCCACTGCAGCACGGTCAGTCTGATGAACCAATCATGTTCTTGCAAGTTCTTCTGATTAGAACAACTGATTCTAATTGAATCTGAATTCATTATATCTTTAAAATACGTCTTCATGCATAAGCTTGCCACCATTGATGTGGGAAGTGAGGACACTGGCGTTGACTGTTCCCCGCTTCACGTATTAATGAATGGACCATTGTAAATCGCTTTGAGTACTTGGAAAAGCGCCATAAAAATGCAATAAATTAGCAGAGCAAGAAACTAAATTGAAACCATGTTTGAAATAACTAAAATAAGCACCACATTAATGCTTATGTTTACCTTTAGATGACAACAGCATCTATGAAGTAATCCAGCAGCCACATGACTATAACAATGGTACAGTATCCTTTTTAAAGATCCAATCCAATTAATGTAATCTAATTTTATTTCATTTTAATGTGGAATATGAATGTTAGAAATGTAAGTTCTGGTGTACAGTTCATTGTGACATTGTCACCACCGCGTTAACAGGCTTTCTCATGAAGGAGAAACTGACAAACAAATATGCCTGTAGGTTTGTATTTGGTTCAAATATTTATATTTTTTTTATTATCCACAGATCCAGGTCGTTTCAGGTAAGTACAGTATTGACCTCTGTCTATTCAACATGGCAGCAGTAGATTCCATCTTGTTTTCTACTTCATTTGTGAAAAATATTTACTTTTTAATTACAGACCCGTCCAATCTCAGGGATCAGCTGACTACCAGAACACCAATCAAATTGGACCTCCTGATGATGTGCACCTCCCACTGCAGCACGGTCAGTCTTTGAACCAAGTTCTTCTGATTAGGACAACTGATTCTAATTTAATCTAAATGTATTATAACTTAAACATACGTCTACATTTATGAAAACATGAGCGTTGTTTTTGGAAGCTCATTAAAGTCAGTTTGTTTTGTGTTTTTCCTAATTAGCAGAACAATTAACTAAATTCAAACCATGTTTGAAATAGGCCTAACTAAAATAAGCACCACATTAATGCTTGTGTTTACCTTTAGGTGACAACAGCATTGATGAAGTAATCCAGCACTCCAATGACAATGACAATGGTACAATATCCTTAAAGATCCAATCCAATTATTGTAATCTAATTTTATTTCGTTTTAATGTGGAATATGAATGATAGGATTTTTTTTCCAGGTTCAGTTGTAACACTTGATTTGTTAGAAATGTTTTATTGATCCCTGCTGAATAAACTAACTTTTCAGTGGTTTGAGAGGGCATGGCCCTCTGTCAACTGTCTGTTCACAGGACAGCCTTGTCAAACCCTGACAAACAATTATGCCTGTAGGTTTGTATTTGGTTCAAATATTTATGTTATATATTTTTTTTTAATTACAGATCCTGCCTGTGTCAGGTAAGTACAGTATTGATCTCTGTCTGTTCATCAACATGACAGCAGTAGATTCCTTCTTCTTTTCTACTTCATTTATGATAAGTAATCTTTTAATTACAGACCCGTTCAGTCTCAGGGAACGAATCAGGGCTCAGCTGACTACCAGAACACCAATCAAAGTGGAGCTCCTGATGATGTGTACCTCCAACTGCAGCACGGTCAGTCTTTGAACCAATCATGTTGACTTAGGACACTTCTGACATGTTTTCTGACAAGGACAACGGCTCCTAATTTGAATTGAAATGAATTATAAGTTCATAGCTGAACATAAATCTATTTCATTCATTAAACCACGAGTGGTCCTTTTGGAAGTACATTAAAGTCAGTCAGTTCAGTGTTTGTTTACCTACTAATTCACTGAACTATTCACATTGTACTGTAGAACTATTTTTCAATTGTGTTAAACAAAATCCACTTTATTGTGTATTTGTTTATCGTTAGGCGACACAAGCTTTTATGAAGTACTAGAGCGATCTACTGACTATGAAAACGGTACAGTATCTAATGTTTAAATTTTCTCATGCAACACTGTTGTCCAGAGTTATTCATATTTTTAGGCCAAGTGGTTGTACATTTCTAGTAAGCAGAGATATCTGTTATTGTTTCTTTTTTTTTCTTTTTTTAGATGGAATGGGAATTGAACTCGGTGAACAACAAAACTCTGGCAACCAACTGCAAGGTGAATACACCAACAGATTCATCAAACTGTTAAAATATGACCCTCATTCTGCAAAGCTTCTAATTGTCTTTCAACTCATTTTCCATTACAGAATCATCAGGAAGGCATGAGTCTACTTAAGAAGAAACACTTTGATAATGGATGTGGAGGTAATGCTGAGTATCATATAATCCAGAGACTAGAGTTAATGAAAAGTGGCGTTCTATCCTGTAAATATTTACTGTAACTTTGTTTCAGGTCCTTGGATAGAAACGTGTAGGACAACCCAACTTGAAATATGGTTTTATTGTCAAATCACCTTGGAAATAGTGTATTATGTGCTGGCATAACTGGGGACTGACTGTCACTTTTATACATCAAATGTGACAATTCCCAGAGCTCAAAGATTTTTTTTTTATGAACCTCTCTCTCAAACAGTAATTGGAAAGTGGCGAAAACAGAATTGTTTCTATATAAACAACTGGCTTAAAGATGATTTGTATTTGGTGTCTATGGAGCAAGCAGCATTGCTTCCTCAAGTTCTGTGCAGTAACCACATGGACTATTTGAGTTTAATCATGACAGTTTTGAATGGAAATGGTAATACATTAGGATTCACATTAATAATAACACCCAGAGGAGAATAGCAGTCCCTGTTTTTTTTGTTTACTGATCCCCATTCCCCATCCCCTTTAATTACAATATGTACATATGTATGTGATACTTTAATGATCATACTTGGTGCAGGTGGGTGCTCCACAAGACCCTGATGATAATTACTATAGTATGTTGTATGGTAGGCTTATAAAATATATAGTTTTTTATATCTGTAAATCTGTAAAATGAAAAATCTAAATCCGTGCTTCTGTGTCAAACATTCCGTGAGGACTGTTGTAACACGTTTGAAGATGTGTTGTTATGGTTTCCATGGCAATAATCCTCAACGGGTCATCTCAGAAGTACTGTAGGACAATGGTTTTCAAAGTGGGGGTCCACCAGGGGTCCCTGTGAGCTTGTACTTTTTTCTATTTTTTTACATTTTTGAAAAATCACAAAGATGTTTGGAAGATGTTGAATATATATATTTTTTTTTTACACAAATCCTCTCTTCTGGGGGTCCCTGGCACAAAACATTTTCAGATGGGGGGTGGAGGGAGATCCGCAGCCAAATACATATGCATTTGGGTGTCCTTGACATGAAAAGGTTCGAGAACAACGTCTGCTGTACATTTTACGGTCTGGGAACCTATAGGCTTTGTAGCATCTTACCCGAGGATCTAGCAAAGTCACTGTCATCTCTTAAATTACTTCTGAAAACCTACTTTAATGTGTTTATTTGATTGTCTTTTATCCATGTTTTTTTCCTTCTGTGTCTTTTTATGTTTGTTTTTATTGATGTTCATTTCATTTTCCTTCATTTTTTGTATTTTTTTTTTCTTCCAGTTTTTCTTTTATATGTTTTATCTTGTTTTTAATTAAGCAATTTGTAACCCCTTTTCGAAAAGTGCTTTGAAATAATGTTTTTATCATTCATTTTTTAAATATATTTTTAAGGTGCAGTTTTTATTTTTACATTTTATGCTTTTTGAAGTGCTTTGTAAGACAAGACAAAATAAAGTTTATTATCATTATTATTATGACCAATCTATTCCTTTCTATCTAATTATCTTATAATCAGTAAATGCAGGGTAAGAGATTTATACAAGGCACAATATTCACTAATATATGCAGGGTAACTGTTTTATATGTGACATGTTATTAATCAACAAGGGCTATCGCCTTCTACGGCATAGAAACCTTTTTTTGTGTGCAAATGTATGCCCTACTTCATTCAGTTTTGTACAAAAGTAGTGAAAATAGCAGATCTACAAGATCAAAACGTGTTGCATCGCAACAGCAACTATATGCAATATAAAACAAATGCATGGGAATGTATAGTCACTCATGAAGCAATGCGTTGTGAGCTTGTAGATCCGCTATTTTCAGCATGTGATACCACCATACGACTGTCACCAGTCTGTTCATTTAGTATTTGAATGAACAGACTGCAGTATGGCCTGTCTGACAGTAGCAGTGTTAACTGAAAATGGGTCAGTTGTTCTGACATGGTGCTGCCCGCCCATTCATAAGCATTCAATATGTCCACTGTTACTTAGAAACAAACTACACTCATATATTAGTGTCATACTGTATAAAACCAGTTTAATATATAAAATATGTAACATAGCAGATGTTAACTATATAAACTGTTGCAAAATCTGTTTAACGTATAGAATATATAACAGGGTATGTGTTCTTAACAATAACAAGATAAACTGTTTAAAGCCAATTTAATGTATAAAATATATAACATGGTACATCAGTAAGGAGATTAGCCTAATATTAATGGTTGATGTGAAATTAAATTAAACTGTTTTGTGGTTTTGAGGTGTGAAAACGTTCTGTACCTGAGCCATCTATAAACCACAACCCTTTCCATCATACTTGGCTGTTCCACGCACCTCCCTCTGTTATCATGGCAGTTCGTCTACGCAAGTTGTGTTTTCCCTCATATAGACGGGTTTCCGAGCGACGTCATCACAGAGCAGAATGCGCAATCTGCGCATGCCTGGGGGTGGAAGGCGCGTTCGAAAATACAGCCCTGAGCGGCAGTGAGCGCACTGGCCAATACAAACTAATAGGCGAGTGTGCTCCGGTGCGTAATTTCCAAACGCACCCATAGGCTTCCCCCCGCAGCTGCGCGGTCATATTCCTCTCAATGTTTACTAACAGGAAACCTGTCTATATGGCTGTTCCACAGACCCCCCCCCCCCCCCTCTGCCCTCTATCTTGATGGCAGTTCTTTCTACACAACATCACAGGAAGTTGTGTTTTCATGTCAATGCCCCCTAATATGCAGAGCATCCTGTTATCTATCAACAGAGTTTAGCAGCATTCTGCACTAAAGTGTGTATACGTGCACATACACACTATACATATACATACTCTGTACATTACAATACACTAATAATGTTTTGGTTGGTTTATCCACATAAATGCAATATTTAGTTGACCAGATTCCCAGGGGCTCTAAACCATAGCCCCCCTCCTGTTTTCACTCTACGCTAAATATATTCATAACGCATCACGTTGTAATGAGTTTTGAGCTTATAGATCTGTTATTTTCGCTGAATGTTAGTCCCAGAATAGGGGCGCTATAGGGTTTAATTGGTAACATGTGTATATACTGTATCTGAATACTGTATGTGTCAATGCATTAACGTATTGCCTCAGAATGAGCCCTGAGTGTTGATGTCTATGTCCTGTTTGAATATTAAATGTTTGCTTGACCTGAATGACCCCACTCAAAACAGATCTCAGGTGTTTCAGTCTCTCTGGCTGAGCTGGGAAGTGCAGGGGAACTGAGGAATGTTTCATTCAATGGGGACATTTCTGAGTGTGTCCCACAGACTGGGGACAAATAATCACCTCCCACCGTGTCATCAGAGACCAGTACCATGAAGATACTGGAGTACTGGTACAGGTCTGGACTGGCTAACGGATTCGGCAGATTGGAAACATATCCTGATGGCCTGCCAGTGTAATCACTGATTTAGGCTTACAGACCCGCTGTCAGAGAAAGAATAAAAGTAGTTGATGCAGTGGGTGTGGCCTATTATTTGGTGGTGGAGTAGGAGCCACCTGGGTTGGCGACCCCCTATCGGTGACTAGAGCGGTGACCTGCGGCGCCCGGGGGTCTGTCGCCGAGGTCTTACTTACCAACTGTTTTCGTGAACCCGCGGCCGTCGCCAAACAAAACCAAAGAGTACAACTCTTAGCGGTGGATCACTCGGCTCATGCGTCGATGAAGAACGCAGTTAGCTGCGAGAAGTAATGTGAATTGCAGGACACATTGATCATCGACACTTCGAACGCACCTTGCGGCCTCGGGTCCATCCCGGGGCTATGCCTGTCTGAGGGTCGCCACACAATCAATAGGACGCCCCCCGTCTCCTCGGAGGTGGCGGGTCCGTCCGCGGCTGGAGCGTCGCAGGCCCCCCGGGGCCTTCGTCTTCTCAAGTGCAGACGAGATGCCCGGTCCGGCCTCTTTCGGGGTGCGCCGTCACCCCTGCCGTCGCTTTGCCCCCCTGGCGGGGAGCCGGCCGGTCAGTCCTCCGTTCGCGGGGGGCCCCGGTCGGCCACCCTAGCCCGGGCGCCCGCGGAGGTCGGAGCCGGCTCTGCGCCGTGCGTGCCGTGCGGCTGCCTGTGGACCTCGTGTCTCTAGCAGCCTGCTGGCGCCCGGCGGATTCCGGCCGACCTACCGCGGAGCGTGCGGTTCCTGGGGAGGCTGGCGGCCTTCTCACCGCGTCTCGGCGAGCCTCCTCCCTCACGGGGGGAGCCGCCACCAGCAACCCGTTGCTTTACGACCTCAGATCAGACGAGACGACGCGCTGAATTTAAGCATATTACTAAGCGGAGGAAAATAAACTAAAAAGGATTCCCCCAGTAGCGGCGAGCGAAGAGGGAAGAGCCCAGTGCCGAATCCCTGCCCGCGGTGGGCGCGGGAAATGTGGCGTACAGGAGACGGCTGTCGCCCGGGTGTCGATCGGGGGCCTGAGTCCTTCTGATAGAGGCTCAGCCCGTGGACGGTTTCAGGCCGGTAGAGGCCCCCGTCGCCCCGGGGCAACGTCTCCTCGGAGTCGGGTTGTTTGCGAATGCAGCCCAAAGCTGGTGGTAAACTCCATCTAAGGCTAAATACCGGCATGAGACCGATAGTGGACAAGTACCGTGAGGGAAAGTTGAAAAGAACTTTGAAGAGAGAGTTCAACAGGGCGTGAAACCGTTAAGAGGTAAACTGGTGGGGTCCGCGCAGTCTGCCCGGAGGACTCAACCCGGCGGCGGGCCGGCCGCCCGGGGCCGGGGATCTCCCTTCGGGGTACCCCTCGGGTGCCCCGAAGGGGGGCCGGGGATCTCCCTGGACGGACTGTTCCCAGTGCGTCCTGACCGCGTCGCACCACTCGGGCGGGGACCGGCCCTCGTACAGCGGGCGCTAGGGGTCGGCGACGATGCCGGCTACCCACCAGACCCGTCTTGAAACACGGACCAAGGAGTCTAACACGCGCGCGAGTCGGAGGGCTCGCTCAAAGCCCCGTGGCGCAATGAAAGTGAAGTGCCAGCCCGGATACCGCCCGGGCCTCGAGCCGGCCCAGGGAGCCCCGAGGCTGGGTACTCGCTCCAGTCCAGGGGACCCCCGCCGCCGGGGGACACCCGGCTCTCCAGTTTCGCAGTCCCAGAGAGGCTGTCCAGGTTCTCAGCCTGGAGAACCCAGGGCACCGAGGGCGTTTGTTTATGGTTATGTGGAGAACCCAGCCCAGGTTCGCCCGGCTCTCCAGGTTCGCAGCCTGGAGAGGCTGCGAGCTGTCGAGGCTCCGTCTCCAGTCCGGGTCGACCCGCCGCGAGGCTGCGAGGACAGGCCAACCATACTCCGCCTTCCCTGTGTGAGCGGGTACCCACTCACACAGGCCAGGGAGCCCAAGGCCTCACGGCACACTGCCTTTCTGCTAAGTATATTTTCCTGGATATTTGGGATGTTCTCAAGCATGCCTAAAGGTACCAGAATCAATTGAAAACCCTTTTGTATCAATGTTTAGGGAGGTTTAGTGGTACTCTTTCTTATATGCCTATTGACCGGTCTATTTATCATAAAAAGTGCTTGTTTAAGATACGGCTGAAAATGACCACCTCAGAATGAAATACTATGGGTAAATTATACATTTCCTGAATCCTTAGGGTCATGTCAGTATTCCAGTTGTTGTGTTTTGTGTCTCTGATGTTTCTTGATGCCACAGAACTAAAAGAAAATATATGGTTTAGGCGGAAATTGTGAAAAAAAAAGGTTATTAAAGGTTTGAAGAGCTCTTGTGACCACTGTACTTATCATACATAGTCACCAAAGGGCTTGAATGAAAGCTCAAAGTGTCCCCTTAAAAATTATATCAAACATAAAATATAAAACATTGTAATATGTCCTGAACGTGAGCCAATACCAAGATATGAACAGATGGACACGATGTTCTCCAAAAAAGGTCTACACATCATTCACCTGAATGTGAATAGCCTCAAAAACTCCTCAAAGATGTCTGAACTAAGATCCATGTTTGGAAATGGCAAGGTAGGGGTTCTCTCTTTTTCAGAGACAAAACTGGATGACTCAGTAGACGACTCTGAAATTGAGATAATAGGCTACAATGTCATTAGGAAAGACAGAAATCTTTGTGGAGGGGGGGTATGCATTTATGTGAGATCTGACATCATTTTCAATGTGTACCCAAATTTGGAGAACAACTCCACGGAATCGGTCTGGATAAAGATCATCTATCCTCACGCTAAACCCCTGATAATTGGCGCAATCTACAGGCCCCCAGATCAAAATTATTTTTATGATTTAATTGAGGAGCACATGTCAATCATTGGAAATTCGGAATTGATTCTAATTGGCGACTACAATACCGATGTACTTCGGAAAGACGCCGCCATATTTAAATCTTTCAGAAAATTCTGTGACATGCATAGCCTCACCCAAATGATAAAAAATATCACGAGGGTAGGCCCCACTTCTCAAACCATCATTGACCTCATTTTGACATCAGACCAGTCAAGGATTCCTTTAAGCGGGGTCATTGAGTGCAGTCTAAGCGACCATAACATAATTTTCTGCACGCGTAAGATTCACAGATCTGTAGTTGACTGTCATAGCACGGTCGGCTGCAGGGCTATGAAAACTTACTCATCAGAGGCGCTCACAACAGCCCTTGAGAAAATTGATTGGTCAAATGTACTCAGTGGCTCCTCGGCCGAGGAGTCTTGGACTGGTTTCAAAACTGCTTTTGTGTCTGTTATTGATAGCCTAGCGCCCAAGAAGGTGGTGAGAGTCAGAGCCCGTACACAACCCTGGATGAAGGGAGACATCCTAAATGCCATCAAACTCAGAAACAAATTGTACTCTGAGTTCAGGAAATGCAAAAATTTGCAACTACTTGAAAGATGCAGAAATCAACGAAATGTAGTAAACAAATTGGTCAAAACTGCCAAAAAGAATTTCTTAAATGAAAGCATTGAGGCAAACAAAAGCCACCCACAAAAGCTGTGGGAAGCGCTACAGAAATTGGGCTGCAACAACAAAATTCAAACCAAAACTACAAACATCTGCATTATTTCAAGTGGCGTGCTCATTACTGACAAGCAAGCGGTAGCGAACTGTTTTAACAGCTTTTTTACCACCATTGCAACCCAGTTGGTAAACAAACTTCCTCAGCATTCAGGTTTGTACGGCTCTGACCACATCCATGCTTACTATGACAAACTAGGGGCTAAAAAAAGACTCATTCTCATTCAAACCAGTAAATGCTGATGATGTGCAGAAATTTTTTTTAGCCCTCCAGCCGAACAAGGCCACCGGCCTTGACAATATCCCCACCAGATTCCTCAGAGACGCAGCTACTGCTATTGCCCCCATAGTAGCCCAAATCACAAACCTATCCATCAGCCAGTGTCACGTCCCACAGGATTTCAAATTGGCAAGAGTTATCCCTCTGCATAAAAAAGGAAGCAAATTAGAACCTGGCAACTATAGGCCTGTTTCCATCCTTTGTTCCATCTCAAAGGTTGTAGAGCGAATAATTCAAGAACAAATCAACAGCTACCTCAGCGAGCATAAACTGTTGTTTGAATTCCAATCGGGCTTCAGAACCTCCCATTCCACTGACACATGCCTGCTGTATTTGACCGACTACATCAAACGTGAGGTAGACGCGGGCAAATACTGCGGCATGGTCATGTTGGACCTCCAAAAAGCGTTCGACACTGTAAACCATTCAATTTAACTTGATAAGCTGAGGGCGATTGGTTTTGACTGCACATCACTAAACTGGATGAGATCCTACCTGGAGGGAAGAGAACAAGTGGTTGACATCAACGGAACCATGTCCTCTTCCCTCCCGGTGAGCTGTTGGGTTCCTCAGGGCAGCATTCTAGGGCCGTTACTGTTCCTTTTATACATTAACGACATGAATGCTGCCTGTAACTGCAAATTGTTCCTGTTCGCTGATGACTCGGCACTCCTGATCTCGGGAGAGGACAAGCTGCAAGTTGAGGAGGCGCTCAGCTCCGAACTCTCAAAAATCCGTACTTGGCGTACTGATAACAAACTGTCACTACACCTTGGGAAAACTGAATCCATTCTCTTTGGGACCAAACATTCCCTCAGACAGATGGATGTAAATGATTTCAAGGTCAAAGTCGATGGCACAATTATCTCTAGCAAAGAAGAGATTACCTATTTGGGTTGTATTCTCGACAAATACCTGTCAGGTGAAAGCATGGGGACAAAGGTGGTCAAAATAGTAAACCAGAGAACCAAATTTATGGGCAGAGTTTCCTCTTTTGTCAACCCTCAGGCCCTCAGGACCCTCTCAGGGGCCCTGATTCAACCACATTTTGACTATGCTAGCACCTCCTGGTACTCCAACACCTCAGTGTCACTGAAGACTAAACTTCAAACCTCCCAAAACAAACTGATTCGGCTACTCCTCGGATTGGGGCCCATGACCCACCTTTCTCCCACCCATTTTGCCAGCCTAGGCTGGCTCAGGGTGGAAGACAGGGTTAAACAACAAAAAATGGGACTGGCCTTCAAAATTGTAAATGAAAATTTGCCCGATATGCCCCCTATTCCCGCATATCTGAGTAAATACCTCCAAAAGGTTAGTGACACCCACAGTCACAATACCAGAGGGAGTGCAAACAACAATTTGGTACCACCCACCCATAAAACAAACATGGGCAAATTGTCCTTCTACAGCACTGCCACCCAGGTTTGGAATGGTCTAACCCCATCCCTCAAAAAATGCAGTTCGCTGGGCTCATTTAAAAGAGCCTTAAAAAAATCACTTTTCAGGAGGCCAAAAGAGGAGGTAGTACCATTTTCCTGTTAGACAGCCGACCCCCCCCCCCCCTGTTCTTGTACATATCTTTCCCCCCTTTTTTATTCCATTGGCTGTACATAGTGTTATATATATATATATATATATATATATATATATATATATATATATATATATATATATATATATATATATATATATATATATATATATAATTTTTTTGCTGTTTTATTTTTTATTTCTTTGTGTAATGATATTCGAACTGTGGTGCCACTATATATGTCTATGAATTGAATACCAAGGCCCTCATTGGAAACAAGTCCGCAAGGACTTTTATGAACGGACCTGTTAGACAAAGTATTTTAAATGTAAATGTGTTGTTTTACATTCTTTTGCCTAATAAAATATTCAATCAATATGCACATGTGTCTAAAATGCCATTTTTCACTTTAGCAGCTGATAACCCCAATTTAGCTGGGCCTCAGGAAGGTCTATCATACAAAAATAATATCAAGGGATGTATAGGAATAAAAAAATCCCAACTAGAATTTGCCATCCCAGGTGGTAGCGATATGTGAGATTTTGGGGTTTGGCCCAAGGACTATGACTTGTCTGATTAATTTGATGTATGTTAAAAGAGGCTGTTCTTTTTTTTTTCTTGGGCTACCCCAGAGTAAGTGGCGAAGTGTACTGAACGGACCCCTAATTTCTCCCGGTGTCGGTTTGTGAATGTGTGGGTGAATATAATGCACATTGTAAAGTGTCTTGGATAAAGGTGCTATATATAAATGCACCATTTATCATCGCACAACAGGTGTGCAGTCATACCCAGCTCCAGGCCCGGCGACAGCCGGGCCTGGAGCTGGAGCTGGCCCAGAGGTGGTTGCACTGGCAGCAGATTGTGCGTGTTGGTTCTGTATAGGTTCTGCGGTTTCAATTTTATAGGTTACCATGTGCCTTTTCTACACACACACACACACACGCACACGCACACGCACACACACACACACTAGAAGGTGGCGTGTAGTAGTGTTGTTCGAGTTATGTTGGCACATTGCCTTTGAAATCCTCCTCATTTGTTCACAACACGACTGACTACTTTCTATTTACGCCGAAACGCGTCCGTGTATCCCGTGCCTTATTCATTAAAAAGTACCAGAGTTTTTTTTTGTTAACGTACAATTAAAAATATAGATTTATGCAGCCTCCTAATGTACCAGCGCTACATTGACAAAATGACAAATATAGCTCATGTCAAAAAGAGGGTGCACACCGCACACATTTTTGTTTTTACAAAATGCAATTACAGACGAACCTGGACTGGCTCGTCTTTGGCACGTTAGACTCTGACGGTGCTGGTGGTGATAATGGCGATTCATTGCTGACAGTGACAACAGGAGAACTTGGAACCGGGTCCATGGCAGAGAGCGACTGGGCCGTGCTTGTGTTTGTTGTTGTTATCAAAACATACCACACTCATACCACCTCTGTTCCTGGGCTCACAACTAGCGCTGTGCTAGTTGTGAGCCCAGGAACAGAGGTGGTTGCACTTGCAGCAGATTCTGACAGTTTTTTCATCCATTTCCGAATATGCATTTTGAAACTGCGCTCCTAGTCTACATTATCAACACACGATCAACATGCGATGCTTCCTCCAGTATAGTATTCACCTGCGCGGGGTCTGTGTGTGCGTGTGCGTGTGCGTGTGCGTGTGTGTGTGTCCGTGCGCGCGTGCGTGCGTGTGAGCAGTGTAGTTTGAGTTATGTTGGCACATTGCCTTTGACATCCTCCTGATTTGTTCACTAGAGATGCTGATTTCACTCACTATTTACACAAGACATAATCATTCTAAAGTATATTTACATATTCTAAAATATATTTACATATTTTAAAACATATTTACATATTGTGGCTGTCGGGCAGAGATCTTGGACCTACAGTATATTGCAACGTTTAATGTTTTTTCATAAATTAATGCCCTACTTCACAAAGCACAAAGGAGTGAAATTAGCTGATATACAACCTCACAACAAGTCTCATTGTAACATCTACAGCTTGTAGATCTGCTAAACCGGTTAAGGCTGTCTGTGAGCGACTGAGCGTGACTAAATAATAACTAGAGATTATTTTTTCTTGGACATACATTATTTCCACCCGAGTATTCTACAGCATACTTGTGTATTAAATGTGATACTTTTACAGTTTGTGACAGGCAGAGTATTGTAATCACTCCTGTCAGTCAAATAAAATAAATCAAGAACAAATGTGTTGATTTTCATGAAACCTCTTGAGAAGACAAGATGAGGTTTGATGGAGCCTCATAGAAAGGGTCTGTCTGTCTGTCTGTCCGTCCGTCACATAGAAATAGTGTGTGGTCTGTCTCTCGTCTCTCTCGCTGTCTGTCTCTCTCTCTCTCTCTCTCTCTCTCTCTCTCTCTCTCTCTCTCTCTCTCTCTCTCTCTCTCTCTCTGCTTCTCATAGCTATTAGTTCACTGTGAACAGGAAGTAGAAAGGCATTTCAGAATCGTTCTTCACAGGAAAGGATGGGTCTCATCTTGCGCTGCATGCTCCTCTGTGAGTATATCACTAATAGTACTAATATGTCTAATGAACTAGTGTTTCAACCATTTCAACATGGGAAAATGTGTACTTAAACAACAACATTTTGTTCAAGTTAGCTGTTGAGTTTGACCTTGCTGTAGATTTATCATTTCAACAATAATATCATTTAGTATTAGCAATAACAAGTGTGGCCCCCTTGACACCACTGGCTGTATTAACTACACACGTATGATGAACAACAACAACAACAACAACAACAAAAACGTTGCTGGGTGTACTGCTTGTGTAAAACAAAGCATTTTTCACTGTTTCACAACTTTTCACTGTTGATGCAGTTTTCTTTCTCTCTCTGCTGCTGCTGCTGCTGTTCACTCGGGGCTAGAGCCTAATTTATACTTCGCAGCACGACGGTGTCCCGTGCCTAAAATAGCAGACATACAAGCTCACAACACGTCGTGGATGCGACTCATTGTGAGCTTGTAGGTCTGCTATGTTTATGGCGTGCTTAGAGTGCTAATTAGAGATGAGAGATTAAATTTGAGAGGCGTCCTCACGATAGAGGATTCAAATTAACTGAAGCATGTTTGTAGTGAGAATGTCACCTATTGATGTAGATGAGCTCCCGGCGGAGGTCTCCTGTGTGAAGGAGGGACGGAATGATGAAGGATGATATGAACAGGATGTATGAGAATCCTATGAGAGAGAAAGGAGATCAAAGAGCTCATGACAGGATATTGAGTAGAGATTTAACCATATGGGCACTGCACCGATAGTGAAGCTACTCGGGTCAGAAATTGAGAGAAGTAGGCAGACCTTGAAAAACCCACTGAGTGGAAAATAATTAACAATAAAATGTAAATGAGTAGAATGGCAGATAGAAAATTGTGAAAGAAATAAACAAGAGTGCTTGACCCTGCCACCTGACACAACCACCAGTAAATGTAAGTACCGAACTAGCAGCCATGAATCGCTGGGCGTCGAGTACTGATGAAGCTTCTGGTCTAATGTAATCAGAGTAGGCAGATGAAGACCATCTTCCCATGGACTTCAGAGTATGAACCGGGATGCCGCTAGTGGCAGCAGTAGTAGCAGCGCCGATTCTCAGAGAGTGACTTGAGAATCGGTCAGGAGGTAGTCCGCATTTTTAAACGAGAGAATGGAGGTGACAGGAGAAAAAGCTTTGGTAGGAAGACCATTAGAAAGGAGAAACAAGGGAGCATGACTAGGAGTGCGTTTTCGGACAGAGAGGAACTTAAGCATAGAAGAATAGGGGCAATAGGAGCAGAAACCCTAGCGACTGAAATGAAACAGCCTTTAAGCTTTCCATCTGATTTTGAGTGTTTTAAAAACAGTTTATAACCAAGGTGAACGAATGAAAGATCTGAGAAGCAAATATCTCTGGAGACATTGAAAGCTGTGGACTTTGTGGTGAACTCTCCTACCCTAAGAAACCCATAAAAGGCGAGTAGGATGACAGCTTCAAATAGACAATCTACATACGGGGTGAAGATTCCATTCCAAAGACATTTAATGAGGGTGTGAAGAATATGTAGCGTTATGGAAGGCGTTTATCTGGGGTAGGAGGTGAAGATCTACGAAAGCCTTTAAGGAGGAGACTAATATGCGTGTTAGTGAATAAGCTAGGGAAGAAAGGATCAATGAGACGAGCATGGAACTGGACCCCTGCCACTAAGCTTTGGATAGAACCAAACCGGAGATTGTTTACTTGAAAGTTAAAAGTAAGAAAAGCAGAAACAGAGGAAACCAACACAGGGATTAAAGGAATAGAATATTCAGAGCAGAATGGACCAAATTTCCGCCATGCTGAGTCGTAGGAGCTTACTGTGGCAGGAGAAAGAGCTGCTCTGATATAACTGCGAGAGAGAGAATGAAGGCTATGTAAAGGGATCAATTTAGAACAGATCTTGGTAATCGGGGCAGACCAGGGAGAATGGTTTGGCTTAAGGGCAGCGCTGATGGAACTCCTGAAATTTGAAGCGGGAGAGACAGTCAGCATTATTAACACGACCTGGAACATGTGCTGCTTTAATTATGAAGTTTTGCATAACGGAAGACCAGGTGATGAACCTCATGAAGGGCATTATTTGAGGGGAAGAAGAGCAACCTTTATTTATAATGTTCACTGTGGCTTCGTTATCGCAGTGAAACACTATACGCCTACGAGACCAGTGAGATCCCCAGAGTTTGCAGGCTACCGCTATGGGATACAACTCATGAAGCGCAATTGATAATGGCTGACACAGACAGTCAGATTGGCTCAATTCTGGTGGCCAGCTAGCAGCGAACCATTCTCCCTGGAACATTCCCCCAAAACCTGTAGAGGGCGCTGCGTCAGTAAAAAGGTGCATCTCGTTAGCTGCTGTCTCAATGTCATTATAGAAAAAATAAATCCCATTCCACTCTTGTAGTAATTTGGACCAAAACGCAAGGTCAGAGTGACAACCTGCGTCTAGTGTTATTTGGTCACTTAGAGAAACTACTTTGCTGGCCGCTTCTAACAGCCGAGCAATGAAAGATCTTCCCTGGGGAATCGTGACTACTAATTGAAGCCGAGGCCGAATTGGGCCAAATCGCATGGATGAGCCCTGACAGCACATGGTTGGTGCTACAGACTCCAAATTTCGCACACAGATAGCTCAGACCTTTGCCTACGATCTTAGCTAGGCCTCGACCCAACCCGATATGCGGTTTTCCGGAACCAACGCGAAAGGTTCGGAATCTCCATATGCGGAGATGACTGACATCGGGCTGTTTCGGAGCAAGCGCTGACTCATTGTGACATCACTTCATAAAAGGCTCTGACATCACATACGCTAGATGAGTCAACACAAAATCTCTCTGAGTGTCCATATATGGAAACATCAATGCGGTTTTCCGGAACCAATGCGAAAGGTTCGGAATCTCCATATGCGGAGATGACTGACATCGGGCTGTTTGCCACCAAAAAACTACGGTACTACGATCTTAGCTAGGCCTCGACCCAACCCGATATGCGGTTTTCCGGAACCAACGCGAAAGGTTCGGAATCTCCATATGCGGAGATGACTGACATCGGGCTGTTTCGGAGCAAGCGCTGACTCATTGTGACATCACTTCATAAAAGGCTCTGACATCACATACGCTAGATGAGTCAACACAAAATCTCTCTGAGTGTCCATATATGGAAACATCAATGCGGTTTTCCGGAACCAATGCGAAAGGTTCGGAATCTCCATATGCGGAGATGACTGACATCGGGCTGTTTGCCACCAAAAAACGACGCATGGAACCACGCAGAAAAACCTCATTGAGCAAGAGGACACACAATGCCAAAATGCATCGTGCGCGTCGTGCGCGTCGAGCAGCTGCAGCTGCAGCAGCAACAACAGATAACCCTGGAATTACTCAATTCACTGACACCCTCTGGAATCCCTGATCATAACCTCAAATTGAAAGTAGGCGCACCAGTCATGCTGCTTAGAAACCTGCAATCAGGTCCTGACCGCACTCTCAAGAATGGCACCAGAATGGTGGTAATGCAAATGATGGACAGAGTCATTGAGTGTGAGATTGCAGTAGGCACAAACAGGGGTGAAACAATCTTCCTACCAAGAATACCTCACTATGACAGAGATGAGCTTCCCTTCACCTTCATTAGACGACAGTTCCCTATCCGCTTAGCATTCTCTGTTACAATCAATAAGGGTCAGGGCCAAGAGAATGAACGAGTTGGCATCTACTTGCCTAAACCTGTGTTCGCTCATGGCCAACTCTACACAGCCTTCTCTAGAGGAAAGAGAGCCAGCGCTGTAAAAGTTTTCATTGTGGATAATGACAAGGGCATTACTGACAACATTGTTTATAGCGAACTCCTTTAGGATAATGGGCATAAATGGACACAGACAGACACAGAGATCTCCATATACGGGCATAAAAGGGACACACCCAGACACATACAGAGATGTCCATATATCACAGACACAGATAGCTCCATATATGGGCATAAATGCACACAGGCAAACAGATGGCCAAAACGGGTCCTATGACAACAGGTATAATGGGGTTTGATTTAAAGGGTGGAGCATTCATTCCCTATTTACATTGTTCCTGTGTAGGCCGGTCCCCGACTAGACCCTCGGCAACCCGAAGGGCTAGGGCGGCCGAGCTTCTAGTTATTCTAATAGCACACGAACGGCAGGTGGCATAAATTATACAAAATCCAGCAGAGGGCCTCTGACAATGAATTGAATATGTGAGGACTGCTTCTGCAACCAAACGTCAGCCGGACTGCAAAGTAAAATATATTCTCCCATTTTACTCCAAATAATGACCACTGTGACGGGTGGATTGGCATTACTTTAAAAGCGTCGGTTATATCTGCCTTCGCCAGCCAAGCGCCTTGGCCTGCGATTTTGATTAGTTTAATTGCGTCGTCGATGGAAGTGTAATGCAGAGAAAAGTTTTCAAGCGGAATCATTTAACACTAGGACAAGGGCCGTTACAAGGTGCAGACATGTCAATGATTAAACGCTTTTTACCAGAATATTTACGAGTTGCGATCCCTATGGGATTAATGCGGAAAGGTTTAAACGGTGGAACGACGAATGGACCGACCATATAACACTAAGAGTGAGACGACGACGTCTGGTTCTTTTAAAGCAGATTGTAAATTAGGTGACACGTGGATGGAAGTTAAATGAGAAATAACACCAACACGGAAACCTTGTGACAGTCCTGTAAGAAGTTGATCTGAAAATACCGAGTCGGGAGGTGTAGATAAAGCAGAAGACAGCGCCTGGATATTAATGGGAGTTGAGGGGTGATCTTTTAGAATGGTTTCGATAGGCGAGGGGCTTTGGCTCGAGCCCCCCCCCCCCTCTCTCCGGCTCTCGGAGGTTGGAATCGCCGTGGACACACAGACTTTGGGTGGGGGTCCTTGCCAGGACAGAGTGGAGACACCGTCTCCGATAGGATCAGGAGGAGACACCGTGTTGTTAGCAGTAGCCGCTACTCCTGCTGCAGAAGTAGAAGCTAAAAGAGGAGGTGCGAGTGCTGGACTAGCTGAGGAGGAAGGTGTGGACCCCATATGGTTCATCCTGGAATCCAGCGCCCCCACTGCGTTCATCAATGAAGTCATGGCTGTCATCAACAGAGCGGTAGTGCTGGGTGTTGTATGACGAGAGACGCCGGATCGGGTTGGTGAGCCACCCGAACCTCCCGAAACATTACGACTGCGCCCGGCTATGCTTTGCTGGGCAGCGTGTTTCTTTTTAGCCTTAGCCGTGCCTTTGTGAACAGGTGAACCATCGGACGCTACATCGGGCTGAGGCTGAGCTATCTCCATTGTATTTAAAAGGAGGTCGACCAGCTGAGGATGGGTCAAGCCCGGTTCAGCAATGATGCCGTGATCATTGGACAGGGTAGCGATTAATCTATCGTCGGGCCATAAAGAAAACTCTGCTGCAGCGAGCCGGTTGCTGCGGCGACTAGGCGTGGTGGAGATACGGGACTCAGCGTCTGACATCGCAGCTGTGCTACCTGATCTGAACAGATAGCATGAGAGAGTTAGGGAAGGAGGAGGCATGTTTTAAAGGAACACTGACATGAGCTGAACTGATATGATTGGAACAGAGCCAAATTGGGAAATTGGTTGATAGGAGAGGAGTGTTATGAGTTACAGTTCGTTCAGACTCTCTGTTGAACTGTCGTTAATACAAAAACTCCTATTAGTATTACTATTAGTAATAGTAGGCCTAATAATCGACCTAATAATCTGACACATAGTTTCAGTGTTAAAATGGATAAAATAATTGCTGTCTGTGGTTCTATGGCAATACATTTGAGAAATAATAGCTCGCAGCAACGTATTGAAAACAATAACTATAATTGTTCATTTTTGGAACCATGGACTTTAGTTAAAAATGTTGAATTATGAACAATGGGCCCGATTCATGAACCGTACTTACGAACAAATTTGTTCTTAGACCCACTTAAGAAGTTTTATAAGAGATTTTGGCATTCACAAATGTTTTCTTAGCTGTGATTTGTTCTTAAGTTAAGAAGAAATCTATGCATACTAGAGAGCACTCTTAGGGTGGCCTTTGAGTTCTTAAGTGTGATATGTTTGTGCAAAAATAATTAATTCTCGAAGTTTCTTCAATTCTACAGTTGTATAATATAGGATTTAAATTACAATAATATTTGTATCATATCTTTAGAGCAAAAAAGGTTCTCAAAGGTGTGGTCTGGGGACCCCCAGGGGTCCTTGAAGCTGTTCCAGAGGGTCCACAGCAAACGAGGAACAGTTTAATCACTTTAACCCTATTTTATACTTTGTTTGAAAATAGCTGATCTACAAGCTCACAACGCGCCCCATTACTGGCAATTTTCTTGTAGATCGGCTATTTTCGAAACATTTTGATAAATCTTGAAAACATTTCCCTAGCAGAAAATATTTTCAGGTGGGGGTCTGCAGCCAAATGCATCTAACCCAAACAGACCCGGTTGAGTTGAAGCCCAAGCCCCATACCCACCCCATAACCCCCCACCCAACCCACCCTCATCGCCAGACACACACACACACACACACACACACACACACACACACACACACACACACACACACACACACACACACACACACACACACACACACACACACACACACACACACACACACACACACACACACACACTCAGTCAGTCTCACTCACTCAATCAATCAGTCACACCAGTGTTTGCAATTGCAATCACAGCCACACCCTACTATAAAGCAGAGTCAGTCTGCAGTAGCATGACTGACTCATCACTCTGGGGCTGCTGCAGGTCTGTACTCTTTTCCAAACAATACTCACATTTCCAACTTGTTACATTTGATCAAATTACTAAAAACACTTATTGTGGCTTTTAGAATTCCACCCACTGATCGCAAACTAGAGGTTACGAATGTAACCCCGGTTTTAGTAGGTTTGGAGTTTACTACTCACTATGGGATATCAGCGCCCCCAGGCGATGTACAGAGCAACACACACGCTCCCGATGCCAATTCACTGATTGGCTTAGGGTATGTCACGAGTCCGGAAGACCCGGGAGTACAAAAGCTCCACGTGACATAGGCTCTTCCTCTTAACATTCACCTCTCTGCATGCCAAATGCGCACAGAAAGGCGTGTCTGGTGAGTAGTAAACTCCAAACCTACTAAAACCGGGGTTACATTCGTAACCTCTAGTTTTACCACGGTTTTCCGTTTACTACTCACTATGGGATTCATAAACCCCCCTTGAGGTAATGAGCCACACAACCCTGATGGGCCCGCACGCCCCTCAGCCCCTAGGCCCCGCCCACACAGGCGTGACCCATGGCCCCCAGGCCATAGGTTCATGACCTACAGCCCCTGGGCGCCCCCCAGCCCACCGGACTGGGGTGCGGGATATATAATAAAGGTCAGGCCCTGACAGACTCTAGAGTCTGCCTTATTCTCTAACAGGCAGACACGAGTCCACCTCATTTATTAATCTTTAACAAATGTGGAACAGGGCCCTTCCTCCCTGAGACTCAGCCCACTGGTCCCAGGGAAACCTTAAGGAGGTCAAGAGACGGAGAAAAGGCTCCAAGCCTACTCCCTATCGTCCTCAGACCTGGAGGCAGCAGCCACACCCAGGACCGTGTGCGCCATCGATGACGCCGCCACGTCCAGACTGTAAAAGGCCGCAAAAGTCGAAGGAGACGACCAATTTGCCGCTGCACAGATCTCCTGGATCGAAGCTCCCTTGTAGAGAGCCCAGGACGTAGCCATGCCTCTAGTAGAGAGAGTCCTCAGACCCCCCGGGACTGGGGCCCCACTACTCACATAAGCTAGCTTAATGGCATCTCGGATCCATCTAGAAAGCGTCGTCTTAGTGACCGCCTTCCTCTGAACCCCCACGCCAAAAGAGACAAAGAGTTGCGTCGATGAACGATTGGCCGCTGTCCTCTGACAGTAGAGCTTCAGGGCTCTCACTGGACAGAGACAATGCAACCGCCTATCCTCCGCCGAAACGAAGGGAGGCGGATGAAAGGCCACCAACTCAACCGGGTCTGGGGCCACCACCCCGGTCTTTGTAACGAACGTCAGGTTGGGTTTAAGCAAAACCCTTCTGTCGTTGTTCAGGAACTTCATGCACTCCGGACTCACCGAGAGCGCGTGCATGTCGCTGACCCGTTTAGCCGTAGACAGGGCCACCAAGAGGACCGTTTTGAGACTGACGATCCTCAAATCAGCAGACTCAAAAGGCTCGAACGGGGGACGGCACAGTGCATCCAGCACCACCGTCAAATCCCAGACTGGAAACAGCGGCCTGTTAACCGGTCTGGCTATCCTTGCGCCGCGCATAAACTGGCGCACCAAGGTATGTTCGCCCACGGTCTTACCATCAAACCCTTTGTGGCAAGCCGAGATGGCCGCTAAATACACCTTCACTGTCGAGAAGGATAAATCTTGATCTAACCTTCTCTGTAGAAAAGTGAGAACGCTACACACCGAGGCCTGGAAAGCCACCACCACTGGTGACTGTTCCTGACACCAAGATGCGAACATATTCCATCTGACCTCGTAAGCATTCTGCGTGGACACGGCCCTCGCGCCCTGGATGGTAGCCACCACATCAGCGGGGAGGCCACACAAGCTCAAATTCGTCCTCTCACGGGCCAGACCCACAGGTCTAGGTCCTGAGGGCGTTCGTGGAACACCTCGTCCCCCCCCTGCCGTAGCAGGTCTGTGATGACCGGGAGGGCGAGAGGCACGTCGTAAAGGAGCGGAGTTATCTCCGACCTCCACGTGCCCCATGCTGGAGCCACCAGCAGCACTGACAGCCCCTGGAGTCTGACCCTCTCCAACGTAGGAAGGATCAACTCCATCGGCGGGAAAGCATACAGCAGTTCGCTCGGCCAGCTGTGTGCCAAGGTGTCCATGCCCATGGAGCGGTCCCCCGCCTTCACTGAGAAAAAGCGAGAACACTTCGCGTTCTCTTCGGAGGCAAACAAGTCGACCTGGGGGCGGCCGAACTTCCGCCAGATTTGGGCCGCCACGCTCGGCTTGAGCGACCACTCTCCGTACCGGAGACCGCCCCTGGACAGCAGGTCCGCTCCGCGGTTCTGAAGGCCCGGCACATGAGACGCCCGTATGGACGCGAGCCGAGAGTCGCACCATAGCGTCATCTCGCGTGCTAGACCATCCAACACCAGGGAGGTCAAGCCTCCCTGTTTGTTGATATAACTCATGGTTGTAGTATTGTCCGTTCTGATCGACACATGACAACCCAGAATCCGAGCCTCGAAATGTTTGAGAGCGAGGAAAACCGCCAGCAGTTCCAGGTAATTGATGTGAGCCGACTGCAACGTCGGGTTCCACACCCCCCTGGCCCAACTGCCTTCGTGGACGGCCCCCCAGCCCGACAAACTGGCATCCGTGGTGATGACTTTCCACGAAATCACAGCTCCTATGCTGACCCCCTGGGACAGAAAGGCTGCCTGTGACCAAGGCCCGAGTGTCTCCATGCACCATGGAGACACCGTCACCAAATGACGACCCGAGGTGGGTGGGAGGCGCAGCGCCCGCAGCCACCTCTGAGCAGGTCTCATGTAGAGCCTCCCCAAGCGGATGAAGTGAATGGCCGAAGCCATGAGACCCACCGCTTGCATACATTGCTTGTAAGTAACTTGACGCCCCAGGCGAAAAGACCTCACACAAGCCAAAATGCTGTCTATCCTCTCCTTGGATAGGCGTGCCCTGAGCGTGTTCGAGTCCAACGAGATCCCCAAGAAGGTGGCCCGTTGGGACGGAACCAGAACGCTCTTCTTGTCGTTGATTGTGAAACCCAATGACGTCAGGTGGGAGATGGCCACGGCCGTGTGGCGCGCCACCTCCTCCGCCGAGCCCGCAGCTATTAGCCAGTCGCCTATGTAAGTCGACAGACGGATTCCTTGTCTCCGCAGTGGAGCAATGGCCGCGTTGGTACACTTCACAAACACCCGCGGGCTCAACGACATGCCAAAGGGGAGAACCATGTACTCGTACACTTTCCCTTCGAAGCCGAAGCGCAGGAACTTTCTGTGCGGGGGGTAAATCGGTATGTGGAAGTAAGCATCTTTGAGATCGATGCTCGTCCACCAGTCGCCCTGACGCACCGTGCGTAATAGCTTCACGGTCGTTAGCATTTGAAAATGAAAAACCGACAGATACCTGTTGAGGCCCTTCAGATTCAGAATGGGCCGTACGCCCCCCCCCTTCTTTTTCACCAGAAAATACTCCGAATAGAACCCCAGCCGGTTCTGATCCGGAGATAATTCTCTGATCGCGCCTTTGCTCAGTAGAGAGGCCACCTCCTCTCTCAGAGTCTTGGCCGCTTGGCCCGACGCCCGAGTGAACAATACCTTGTCTGATGTAGGAGGTTTCCTGGAAAATTGCAGTCTGTAACCCTTGTGGACGGTACGCAGCACCCAAGGAGTTGGTTTGCAAAGTTTCCATTGATTCAAGCACCGAGCAAGCGGGTTGTCGCTGGGTGCTGACGTCATCGGTTCCCCCAGTCGCGCTAACGTTTCCATGGGAACCGGAGACGCTATTATCATGTTGCTGGACGGGGCTCCGCTCGTGGAGCCCGCTAGAGGCAACAGAGGCCGCGTCGGAGTCAGCGGGACGCGAGTCAAGGTCACGTGACCTAGTACGGAAGCGTTCCGCACTACACCCTTGTTGTTTACAAAGTCCGTCGCCATCTTGTCTAGGCCCCTTGGCCTGGTCAGAGGAAGCGACGGAGCCACCTTCACAGAAGAAAGCACTCTGTCGCCCTCCAGAGGTTGGCGTGACACGGTACTCATCGAGTTGTAAATATGAGGGTGACCTTCGACCCGCGCCGCCATCTTGCAAACCGTCCGTCCCACAGTGGGCCTCTGGCGCCCTCTGCCGGACGGATGATAAAATTGGCAAAACTGGCGTGACCCATGTACACTGGCGTTTGGAATTCGCAAGGGATTTATTACCTTTGTTTTGTTCATAACATGCACGGTATTCATCCCAGCAGCGCTTGGACAGTCTCCAAAGGGACTGACCAAGTGCTGTGGGCTTATGGGTGGGGAGCACTGATACGGGGGGACCCCCCCCTGGGGGGTCCCCTCGCATCGCGGCTCTGAGGCGGGTGAAATGATGAGAGGTTTTGTAAATTTCACATTTATTGGAAAACTCTTGTACACACATACACCCTGGTAAACATTGCGACATAAAATTGGACAATTTACAGCAGAGGCCTGGCTCTGTGGAACAAATGTCTGTTTCAGTCTTTTTGTCGCAGGACAAGCTGGGGCCAAAGAAGAGGCCAGTCTCTTCCCCAAGGTGACCAGGGGGGCTAAACCTCCCCCACTCCGTCCGAGTGGATGTGGGGGGGGCAGCCGGACAGCCGGTAATACCGGCGGGCAAGTGTCACTTATCCTGCCCGCGCCCACGTCCTCTCCCACCGCGTCGGGCGGACCGGGGGGAAGGAGGGGGCGGGGGGCGGGCGAGCGTCTTTACGGCGAACGTCGCCAGCACCGAGCGACATGGTCCTACCGCTCTGGAGGGCCGGGTCGATGGGGTGCGGGAGTCACCGCTGGACCTGGCGGACTGGTGCGACGAGGCGGACCTCCCTCGGTTAGCAGACCTCTCCTGGCGAGGTCTGTCTGGATGGGAAGGTGCCGGGGCCAAGAGGCCCGCCGCCGCCTCCTTGCGCGCCTTTGTTGACTCGGTGGAGTCCTTGATGTACTTCTCCGCACCGTAGAAAAGGTTGTTCGGTGTGAGGGGAAGAGCCATCAGCTTCTTTTTCGCGTCGACCTTATGCGCGTCTTTAGTGAACGTCGCGAGGTCGAGCCACCTCATCCTCTCCATCGGCGCGCAATCGTCCATCACGCGGCCGGTCCAGTTGACGGCGTGGTGGGTGCAGGCGATGGTGAGCTGATTCAGCCGGCTTAGCTCCTTAGCGTCGTCGCCCGACGTCTGCTTGAGCTCCTTGAGCCGCACGGCGGAGGAGCCCTGGAGGATGGTGGCGGCGTTAAGGGCCTTAGCAACCTGTCCAGCGGCGGAGTACGTTTTCTTCAGCGCCGCTGAGGCTGCTTTAAGATGGCTGCTGGCGAAGGACGGTGTGTCGCCTAGGACCACCGTTCCCGACTGCATGTACTCCAGCCCCTCTGCCAACACTGGATCCATTGGAGGGGCGTCGATTAGACCCAGGTCCCTGGCGGAGATAAGGTCGATGGGGAAGGGCAGTTTCCCAGGATCGGCGTGATCCCCCCAGGAGATCATTAGCGCGGTCCTGAAGCCCTTCGCCTCGGGCAGCTTTTTGGACTCCATCACTCGCGATGGTGGAGCCTCCAGGCCCTGGAACTCGGCTGCAGGAGCGGTGGCGCTGCGGCTCTCCATGGGCTGCTCCAGCCCGCACCTGCAGATAGCCCGCCGAAAGACCGCCGTCACGGGCTCGAGGATCTCCTCCTCGATGGTCTCGGGGGTTTCGATCTCCGCGTCGGCGCTCGCCATGGACACCTCCTGGACATCCTGGTATGGCGCGAGCTCCGAGTCGTCTTCCTCTCCCTCAAAGGCCTCGGGAAGGATCAGCGACTCCTCGCTGTCTGCTAGTGAGGCTCCCCACTCGAAGCGTCGCTGGGGGGAGGGAGAGGCACTGCTGGCGTGCTGCGGCGGAGACAGCCCCCCGCTTGCAGCAGCCGCGGTGGAAGGTGGCGTCAGCGTGGTCGTCGCCTGACGCTTCAACCTTGGTGTTGGTACCGGCGGCACCGGCGGGGGTCCCATGAGTGGCCTCCCAAGCGGCACCCCTGGGACCCCCTTGCTGGTGGTGGCGGTAGCCTCGCCAGGATCAATCCTAGCCCAGCTGACCAGTTGCTTGACTCTGGCCAGCCGGGCGTCGAGCTGATGGCTGGTGAAGGAGGCGCAGCCGGGGCACTCGTCCTCCTCACCCTGGCGCTCCTTGGCGAAAAGGGCATGGTCGATCCCCAGGCAATAGATGCATGCACGATGGGGGTCGTCAGCGGAGATGAGGAGTTCGCACTCCGCGAACCCACAGCTCCTTGGTGCTTCCATGTTTGCCTGTAAAACAGCGGTGCTAAAATTTTAGCTAGTAGCGCTTAGCCTAGCTGCTAGTGTTAGCCTAGCCACTTGTGGTTAGCTAGCAGCTAGTAGCCGCTAACCGGCGTTCTTACACAGACAAAGAATGAATGAAAACTTTCAGCAGAAAATTCAGGAAATTTTTCTATAAGTCTCGGGAGATGACTTATAATTAGCAAGATTTTTCCCGTGGGGAATACTCCTTATTCCCGCTTTGGGTTACTTTGAAAAAATCTTTATACTTAACTGTTGTGTGTGATAGCAGTCTGCGCATTCGCATGCAGAGTGGTGAAAAGAGGGAGAGCCTATGTCACGTGGAGCTTTTGTACTCCCGGGTCTTCCGGACTCGTGACATACCCTAAGCCAATCAGTGAATTGGCATCGGGAGCGTGTGTGTTGCTCTGTACATCGCCTGGGGGCGCTGATATCCCATAGTGAGTAGTAAATGGAAAACCGTGGTAAAACTGGCTCCTGGCACAACCTGCTAGCTATGACTATGAATCTGACTGAATTGGTGAGTGAAATGTTTGTTTCCCATTTGAACCAAGTTGGTTCAAATGTTTGTTTTGTTTATTGAAATGTTTGTTCTAATTTGTTTTTGGTTGGAATGTAATTATTTTGGAAGTTATGAAATGCTTGTAGATAAGCTGTTTTTTAGTTGATCGATGATCTTGTAGATCTGCTGTTTTTGTTTATTTGAAATTAATTTGGCCTTTTCTATTAATCCAGGCCAGGTTTATTTATCTTGATTGAAAGGATCATGATGGCGAGCCAACTAACCCGAACCCAACCATAAATGAAGTTTGTCCTACCTGGAGTAGGCCAAAGAGCAGCAGCCTTTGATTATCCCCTCAGGTAACAATTCCCACTACACTGCCACTTCCCTCTGACTATACCTGACAATACCTTGACCATTGACAAATACCTACCTGCGTAAAGACTCTGTTGTACTTATCTTGATACCTTGCTGAAAGTTACTGAACTGTTGTATGTTTTGCTTTATTTTCCTTTTTGATGAATACAGTTTATTTTGCTTCAATCATGTCTCTTGTCTATTTAATTTAATGTTGCCATCAATATAATTTATTCCTCCACTTTTCACCTACCTCTGTCTGCAGTAAACTGGTCCTATAACATTTATGCTTTGCCCACACTAAGCATATGCTACAATTCTCTCAACTTTATTTCTCTGTGTGATTTCCTGTGATTTCTGTGTGCAGCAATCACACACAGGTGTGACTGCAGGCAGAGCCATGCAGTCATGCCTTATATGGGGATTGGTGGGGAGGCTCCCCATGGTAATTAGGATTAACTGGCACACCCCTTCAAGTTATGAGGATTGTGATTCATCATCATCAAGAACATAGTTACGAACAATTCTGCCTTTTAAGAACGTTTCATGAATCTGACTCGACTTCTCTTAGGAATTCACTTAGGAAGAAATGTAAGAAGACAACTTACGAATTTATTGCTGAATGAGGCCCAATGAACTTAACTAGTTAATTTAAAAATGTGTGAACTGAACTTTGGCCTAATGTATGTTGTAAAAGTCTTCTCTTCACGGGCTGATATGTGTCAATTTGGGGGTCCTTAACATGAAAAAGTTTGAGAACCACCGGTGTAAAGTAACTAATACATTAAATACTACAATTGCAGGGGATTTTTTTACTTTACTTGAGTATTTCCATTTCTCGATACTTGATACTTATACTCCACTACATCTCATAGTCATATAATATACTTCTTATTCCACTACATTTATTTGACAGCTTTAGTTACTAGTTACTTTGTAGATTTGGATAATATTTAATCAAATTATGAATCACAAATCTGCTTCTTTTTTTTTTTTCAAACATTGCAGATAAGCTCACAACTCAGTAAAAGCCTTAGTATTCATTTAACTCTGAGTGTACGAATTGAACTAAATGCATCTGAGGATCCATTTTATGTTATTGATTATCAGACTCTATCACAAAAGAAAACAACATTAACAATGATATAGTTTATTTCTCTACAGGACAGAGATCATGGCCTCTGTTGGTACATGCTTGCTGTTTTTGACCATCATCCATTTCAGTGCAGGTAAGAATGATGATTTCAATCTGACATTTTACATGTTGACATGCTGTGTGTGTGTGTGTGTGTGTGTGTGTGTGTGTGTGTGTGTGTGTGTGTGTGTGTGTGTGTGTGTGTGTGTGTGTGTGTGTGTGTGTGTGTGTGTGTGTGTGTGTGTGTGTGTGTGTGTGTGTGTGTGTGTGCGTGCGTGCGCATGCATGCAGCACGGTTGGACCAATTGGCATGAAACTTTACACACACACTGGAGGCCACTTCACATCTTGGCCTATAACTCTTGAATTGTGTGTCATACAATACAAATATTGTAAGACTGTACAGTCTAATGCATTATAATAACTAGTCCATACCCGTTTGGGAATATGCGCACATGATCTGCCAGTTCGTCCCATAGCTCGCGGGGCCATCCCGCAGCTGGGCAGCCGTAACCATGGCGACATTCTTTGACACAAAAACGCTAATAAACAGCTGAGATTTTGTGAAATTGAAAAACGGGCTTTGCTGTTCCGTGCACATGGTAATGGTCAATGGCTGTGTGCAAATTCAGAACAATTGCTCCAGCCACTGAGGAGAACCGGGCAGAACACATTTTGGCCTCACCACCACCTCACCACAGAGCTTTGTAGAATTATAGTAGTATAGTATTGTGCCCAGGGGTGCAATGTTCACAGGACGGTCTTGCACGCCGTGCATGAACCTATTTGACCAAGATCACGCGCAGGCACACGCATAGATTTAAAACTACTTTAAATTCACACCTCAACAATGTTTTCAAAGGCTCCCGACTCACACCTGGCGAATTAACATAGGAATGAGTCCAGATCCATATCAATTGTCCATTGTGTGACCTGTAGTGTAGGTGTTAAGCGACGTGCGCATCTCGTCATTAAAATAGAGTGCAACCACGTTCCAATTCAGCATTGCAACACTGATCGTGCCATATTATAATGCACATTATTGAGAACCAATCATATGAAGATAGTTTGAAAGGGATTCTCTGCCCTGTGGAAATGACTCCTATAATGAACAATGTATTGAACATTTCAGAAATGTTGATTTATTTTACAGTGGAGTTAATGTTCACCAAGGATTTAGGGGAAGTCTCGGCCTACTTTGGCGAGAGTGTTACTTTGCCATCAGGGGTAGACCCCTCATGGAACCTCTCTTTGATTGAGTGGTCCATACTCACCAACACCACTTGGATTGCGATCCATCGCGGTGGCAACACAAATGTCAACCGTTTCTGGAGATACAAAGAAAGGCTGAAGCTTAACATTTCTTCAGGTAACAGAAGACATCATTATTTGATATTCAGTCATATTAGTTTAGTTTATACTCATAACAAGTTGAATGTTTGTAAATTGATCTCAGGTGATTTGGGAATCAGTGGTTTAACCAGGGAAGATAACATGGAGTACACTGTAGGTCTGAAAAACACAGAAAGGATGTCCGCAACAAACAAAGTCCGGCTCATAATCAAAGGTAACGGCTATTTTCACAACATTCATTATGTCTTCATCTGTGCGTCTGTCTGTCTGTCTGTGGTTCAAGGAGGTGCACCCACCAACTACTGTACAGTAGTTAGCGAAACAGAGGCTTGGTTCATAACGGACGGAAAAACCTATAGATATCAACAGACACCATCAGGGAGGCCATATCTCTAGCTCAATGAGAAGAGAGGCAGCCTGTGAGTCCATACGTCGCTGGTTCGATCCCTGTCCCCAACAATGCGTTGAGGTGATCATCATTTGGAATTCCCCCTATTCCCATGGATTGGATCCACCCCTCTCACTCATCACCAATCACACCTGTCACATGCACAGTACAATTTTTAGGTACTTTTACTTTACTACTCTACTCTACTCCAATTACAGCAGATGACAGCTTTAGTTACTTGTTACTTTGCAGATGTAATTATTAATACAAGTACAACACCTACAGTAACCACATACAGCCGATCTACAATGTGACGCGTTATGAGCTTGTATGTATATAATAAGCAACCCATGCTGTATGATAACTTACCACACATGAAATCCAATTCTGTCTATCCGATGGCTCAGTCAGTACTGTGGCCATAGCTGAGTGGTTAGTAAGCCCGTGAAAACTGTTCATTACCAAAAGTTTCAGGTTTTTGTGTTCGTGTAAAAGTCAACCGGCAGTTCTCAATTCTTGAAAATAAGTTACCTACTGTACCCATCATTGCATAGACAAACATACGTACAGTTTCAAGCTTTAATTATTATTAATGGTAATATGATCAAAAGAGGACTCTTCAACTCTTCTTACTATAAGTCACAGGTATACTTCATATCACTGCAGACAATCTTCCAAAGCATATGTTTTCAGTTTATTTGTTAGTGGAATATACAGTATCCCATTCTCATTCTGAAGCCCAGCACAGCTTTTATTTTTGACTAATCTGATTAGAAAGGTTATATAATCTAAAGTAATCTCATTATAAATTAACTAATGCTGGCTGTACTTCCAGGCTGATTCTGGACACCCAGAACCATGTCTCGTCAACCAAAGCCTCTTGGCAGAAAATCCCCAGATGTTAACCAACTAACCATACCCTACCAATGAGATATCTATTGTTAACAAACTAGCCAGAGAGCTTGCTGTTAAGTAATGCGACACCTCTAAGTGCACACTCTTCCGGGTGCCCACTTTTCCTAGTTCCCACTCTTCCTAGTGCCCAGTTATCCCGACATTGTATGTCTTGTCACTTAAGGTTAAGACACTTAATTAGCTCTTTGCATTTTTGGCCCATGGCCCAGGTCAGGTGCATTCCAGCAGTCTTGGTGTGTGGTGTGTAATAATGGGGAGGCACCTCATTGAGCACCTCATTCCAGGGGTGGCCTGCGACACCGGAGGCCACGCCATAGAACCGCCTCTGGTGCTGTTTACTCACACTGTGTGTAAACAGCACCAGTATGTCATACAGTATGTACATGGGTGACTTTCCATCCCCTACACGACTATGACAACTAAACGAACACACAGCAACAGGTTTTGAAAACAGTTTCAGCTCCATTGAACCGACCAATCAGGACGGTTGTTGTTAGGACGTTTCACTTTCAGCCACAGAGACAGGATCTAGAAGCAGTATAGCGTGAATGGCTTCTTAATCCATTAAGACCGGGAACGCATCTGTGTCATATATATATATATATATATATATATATATATATATATATATATATATATATATATATATATATTTATTTATTTTTTTTGTAAAATGTTTTGTTCCAGGGACCCCCAGAAGCAAAGATTTGAGTTACAAATAAAGAAAAAATATGTGATTTGCACACATTGTCACGATTTGTTTTTCGAAAATAGCAGATCTACAAGCTCATAATGATGAGCTTGTAGATCTACTATTTTTGATTAGCCAAAGAAATCTTAAGTGACACAGATGCGTTCCCGGATTGAATGGGTTAACGTGGCGTGGGAACATGGAGGGATCACGTACACACGTACATGCACAGTGCCCGAGCACCACCTGCCCCATATCACCCTCACAGGAGAAAGTGCCCTTTTTTATGCCTACAATGCATCGTTTCTCTCATAATTAAACACAGTAGCAGAAAGAAAGAGCCACCCATACACCTTCCTCAGTGTTTCTGAGACATGTGTGATGTCTGGTTTTAGGACCTGCCTATCCGTGTTGATTTCGTCGACTAAAACTATGAGGAAAAATTTTCGTCGACTACCTTTTTTCACTGACGAAAACTAAATAATAACGAAATAAAAAGTAAGCTACGATGACTAAAACTAAGCCTAAATATACTGACAATTTTGTCAACAAATAGAAATTAGACTAAAATGTTAGGGAAGGACCAGTGGAGAAGAGATGCAGTAGAACTAAAAGACAAGTCGTTAGCGTGGGTGTTGCGCTGTGAAAATAGCAGCTCTACAAGCTCACAATATGTCATGCTGCGACGGGTTGTGAGCTTATAGATCAGCTATTTTCAGTATGCAACCAAGTGAAAAATCAGCCATTATGACGCCATCAACGCCTGACATACATTTTAGTGGACTAAACCAACTGTAGATTTAGTCGACTATAATCTTGTGATATTTAGTCCCCTGACTGTCCCCTGGTTATCAATAGGGTATTTTCTTTTCCTTCTAAATTATTAAGGTTTCGAGGCCTATCAGGCTCGAAGCCTTATTACGTCTCTACACTTTCGCTATTCTTCCGCCACTTTTTTGCAGTTCTGGCTGCATACGCTTTTTACGAAACTCGGCAATATGGTAGAGGGCTATGCCAAACGGCTAAGGCCCGAAACTCAAAACCATCGGCCAAACGGTGGCGCTGTAAAACCCATGCCCTGTTTGGCCTACAGCCATGAAACTTCGATACACATATGCGTCTCTTCATGCCCGACAACTTTCCTGTTCTGACTTCTGACCTCTGACCTTTAGATCTCCCACCATTTTTAATTATATGAAAAACAGTAAAAATCTATCTACTCCTGGGATCTTTGAGAAATTTGCACAAAACATTTTACACATGAGCTTTGGACCTATGCCGACAAACTGGGGAAGTGGATTTTCCATAAGTGAAAGCTTTTATGAGCCAATGAATATTGCAGTTTTATGAAAATGATTCGTCCACCCCTAACACATACATGCAGACTCACATTTGTTTGAAACTTTGCAATATTGTAGAGGGTCATTCCAAGTATCACTGAAACCAATCTTACTCCAATTGGTCAAAGGGGGGTGCTATAGCAATTTTTTGAAAATGCAAACTTTAAACAGGCAAAAGTCATGCCTCGTTTGGCCGACAGCCATTAAGCAAGGGATAATGCATGGGGAGGTAGTCATTATTGAAATTTAAAGCCCGACAGGGCGATTAACCACCGAGGCGCAGCCGAGGCGGTTAATCGCCCTGAAGATCCCGCTTATTACACGGCTACTTAATAAATACATAAATACATTTACCCAAAAGTAACAACAAAACGAAGTATTTCCTTGCTTACGGCAATGAAAGTATTCCATAAGTATTGGGCTGGGCGGACAAGTTCGCCTCGCAAAAACAAATGACGAAATGGAAAAAAACTCGCCCCAAAACACACTCGCCCCCCATTCTATTTACTGCCGATTTGCCTGTAATACCGCCGGATTTGCCCCGGGGCGACTGTGTTTTGGGGCGAGCGTTTTGGTATTCCCCCGTTGTTGTGCCACGATAAACAAGGAAGCGCAGTGGATCAAATAGAATGACTTCTCGGTTATTGCATCGTCTATTTCTCACTTCAAATGTTTTCAAAAACATTCTTGAGAGCAACGTTTAGTTGTAAATGACATTGTTTGTTTGTTTACATGGCTGTCATGTTGGATAAAGCATATAACCAAGCAGCACAGGTTGACATGAGCAGGTGTTCTGAGTCTCTGATTACACAGCGGTCCGTTATAGAGCTCATCGGTCATTATCCAGAAATAATGACCGATGACTGACCAATCAGAATCGAGCATTCAACCAAGCCGTGTAATAAACCTGCTTACACATGTGCCTTTACTCATGAGGAACATATCTATCACTTTGACCAGTAAGCTCCACCCTTAGATTGTCTGCAATTTTGAGCAGTTTGAAAAACATTTAAACCTAGGATTTCTGAGCAATTTGCGTGAAAGTGTGTCATCTGTGTGAACTCCCTTTTCACCAGTACAGGTCTGATGGTCTAATGATCCAATGGCTTAATCATCTGCCTTGAAACCACAGGGTCGCCGGTTCAAATCTCACCTCATGCAGACTTCATTTCAATTGCATTGCACACAACTTGACTGTGTCAATGAATAAACTTGCAATTGTTAAATGAAACGCTTATTGAGAGTAGTTATTTTCAATGTATGACGTACTACATTCCCTCTTTTGTTTTGTTTTGTTGGATTGTCCTTTTTCACTGACCAACATGTGGACTGAATAGCTTAATCAGTACAGTGTTAGCCTCATGTGCCGAAGGTCCATGTGCCGAAGGTCCATGATAGCCGTTTATCGTTCTACAATCTCACACCTTTTTAGATAGAACGCATTGTGAGCTTGTAGATCGACTATTTTCACTAGTTTCCATTCCGAGGAGACAAAAAAAAGAGAGGCCATATCTCTAGCTCAATGAGAAGAGAAGCAGCCTGTGAATCCATACGTCGCCGGTTCGATCCCTGTCCCCAACAATGTGTTGAGGTGATCATCATTTGGAATTCCCCCTATTCCCATGGATTGGATCCACCCCTCTAACTCATCACTAATCACACCTGTCACATACACAGTACAATTTTTAGGTACTTTTACTTTACTATTCTACTACAATTACAGCAGATGACAGCTTTAATTACTTGTTACTTTGCAGATGCAATTATTAATACAACACCTACAGTAACCACATACAGCCGATCTACAATGTGACACGTTATGAGCTTGTATGTATATAATAAGCAACCCATGCTGTATGATAACTTACTCACATATGAAATCCAATTCTTTCTATCCAATGGCTCAGTCAGTACTGCGGCCATAGCTGAGTGGTTAGTGAACCCGCCTAGGGAGCCAAAGGCTCAGATTGCCCCAGGTACGATTCCAGGCCAGGCCAGCAAATGTGTCGATGAAATGAAATTCGTCCCTGAGCAAGACTCTTAACCCCTAATTGCTCACAGGCCCTCATTGGAAACAAGACCGCAAGGACTTTCATGAACGGACCTGTTAAAGGAATTATCCTTATTCTTTACACTGTCTACCCGCAAGTCTGTAGGTCCCTGGTTCAAACCCCAATTTAACCAGTCCAAATATCATTTACTGAACAAAAATCATGACTTAATTAATGAATGCATGTTCACCTGCTCTCACTCATCACCAATCACACCTGTCACATGCACGCAGTACCATTTTTAGGTACTTTTACTTTACTACTCTACTCTACTACAATTACAGCATATGACAGCTTTAGTTACTTGTTACTTTGCAGATGTAATTATTAATACAACACCTACAGTAACCACATACAGCCGATCTACAATGTGACGCGTTATGAGCTTGTCCTTCTCTTAACTGTCCTTCTGTTCTAACTGTCCTTCTGTTCTAACTGTCCTAACTGTCCTTCTGTTCTAACTGTCCTAACTGTCCTTCTGTCCTAACTGTCCTTCTGTTCTAACTGTCCTTCTGTTCTAACTGTCCTAACTGTCCTTCTGTCCTAACTGTCCTAACTGTCCTTCTGTTCTAACTGTCCTTCTGTTCTAACTGTCATTCTGTTCTAACTGTCCTTCTGTTCTAACTGTCATTCTGTTCTAACTGTCCTTTTGTTCTAACTGTCCTTCTGTTCTAACTGTCCTTCTGTTCTAACTGTCCTTCTGTTCTAACTGTCCTTCTGTTCTAACTGTCCTTCTGTCCTTCTGTCCTAACTGTCCTTCTGTTCTAACTGTCCTTCTGTCCTTCTGTCCTTCTGTCCTAACTGTCCTTCTGTTCTAACTGTCCTTCTGTTCTAACTGTCCTTCTGTTCTAACTGTCCTTCTGTCCTAACTGTCCTTCTGTTCTAACTGTCCTTCTGTTCTAACTGTCCTTCTGTCCTAACTGTCCTTCTGTTCTAACTGTCCTAACTGTCCTTCTGTTCTAACTGTCCTTCTGTCCTAACTGTCCTTCTGTCCTAACTGTCCTTCTGTTCTAACTGTCCTTCTGTCCTAACTGTCCTTCTGTTCTAACTGTCCTAACTGTCCTTCTGTTCTAACTGTCCTTATGTTCTAACTGTCCTTCTGTTCTAACTGTCCTTCTGTTCTAACTGTCCTTCTGTCCTAACTGTCCTTCTGTCCTAACTCTCCTTATGTCCTAACTGTCCTTCTGTTCTATCTGTCCTTCTGTTCTATCTGTCCTTCTGTTCTAACTGTCCTTCTGTCCTAACTGTCCTTCTGGTCTAACTGTCCTAACTGTCCTTCTGTTCTAACTGTCCTAACTGTCCTTCTGTTGTAACTGTCCTAACTGTCCTTCTGTTCTAACTGTCCTTCTCTCTCTCTCTCTCTCTCTCTCTCTCTCTCTCTCTCTCTCTCTCTCTCTCTCTCTCTCTCTCTCTCTCTCTCTCTCTCTCTCTCTCTCTCTCTCTCTCTCTCTCTCTCTCTCTCTCTCTCTGCCTGCCTCTTCCTGTCTCTGCCTTATACCTCAAAACCGCTTATTGCTGCTTTCAGCTATATTATTTTTATTCAGTTTGTATTGAGTTCCAAATGCTTTTATTTATGTATGTATGCGGGGTGGGTGTACATTTGCCCTCCCGAATGTCTATCCGGAACAACCTAAAAGTTTCCCTTTCGACAGAAACATTAATTTATTTAAATTGTGTATCTTCAGTGACTTGGCAATTTGTGTTTTGTTCAAAGAGTGGTTACTCATTTTATTTTTACAGCATGATGTCAAATCTGCCTGTAAACTGATTCTCAAGTCAGTGATTCAATTTCACATTGTACTGATTCTCTGGAATGTGTGTTGATTCGTACAGCAACACACACTACGTGTTGTAGGCCTACTTCTGATCCAAACCCTTGTTGAAAGAGCGATCTGCACTGTGTCATTATTATTCAATTGCTGTGACCTTTTCTTTGTCCTTCAACCCATATGTGGACCAGGGGGTTGTGATGGCAGGCATGGTTCAAATTTCACAGGATTATTTAATAGTATCAATAGCAGTTAAATGCCTACACAAACTACTTCTGATCCAAACCCAATTGTCTGTAGAAAGAACATAATATCAATATTAGTTAAATGCCTAGACCAGGGGTCTTCAAAGTATTTCGGTCCAAGGACCCTTTAGCTGAGAGAGAGATGAAACAGGGCCCCCATCTACATATTGGATATTAAATGTGTGTTTTAACCACTTAAACCCTCAATACTTTGTAAACTTGACCTCTGGCTCTGTACTTGGTCTGCTCTTTTCTCTCTGCACCAAACCTCTGTTCCCCCAAGAATAGGGATGCTTGGATTCAAGTGGTTAATGTAAAAAGTAGAATAATAAAGTTCCCATATCTCCGATGACCCCCTACGGGTCCCGAACCCCCTGTTGAAGACCCACCTGGCCCAGACATTAAGAAATGCTTAATTTCATCTGTGTCTCTCTCCCACTATAGAACCGAGCCCTCCATCAATGCTTCTGAATGGCGTCTCTCTCCGAAATCGCTCTGAGGTTGTTCTCACCGCCGGCACGGATCATAGCTTCACCCTAGGGTGTCGTGGCAATGGCTCTGCCATCCCAGTGGGTTGGACCAGCACAGCGTTTAAATTGCGCTATAATAACAGATTGACAGACTCGCTGACAGTCAGACCTTTGGATGCCAGACACACCGGAACGTACAGCTGTGGGTACCTGAACCAGAACTTGAGACACCTGGACTCATGGGTTCACATCTACGTCAAGGGTGAGATATGGCATGAAGTTTGCTGGTGGATTATCAAATTGTTGGATAGTATAAATATGTTAATGTTTATGAACCTACATCTATGTCTGTATCCCTGATAGCCACCAGAACCTTCTCTCCCATTTTTTTGTAGTTCTCCAAGTCCAGACATTCAGAAAACAGAATAGAAAGGTTAAAGCTGCAATACAGTCTGACCACTGGAGGGCAGCACATATAATAACTTCATGTATTTGAGTAAAAATACAATAGGCCTCTTGTTGGAGGGCAGTAAACTGTCTGGTGACTGACTACCAGGTGCAGTGTTTTCTCTGAGGTTCCACACAGGCACTGTGAAAACACCCTGTTAGCTTGCAGTGCTGTGTTACCTTACCAATCATGGCACCCATACAGTATCTAATTGGCAAACAAATAATATTATGTCCCACTTGCCCTTTATTTGGAGAACCGCACAGACCTAATTAGTGGATGAAATAAAATCTGTTGAGGAACCTGTACACTAAAATCTGATGTACACAGTGGTGTATCATGTGAGCATAATAAGCTTATCTGTCAGCTTACTTGAGTAAAAGTACAAAAGTAATTGGCATCAAAATGTACTTTAAGTACCAAAAGTAAAAGTACCCATTATGCAGAATGTCCCATTTCAATGTTTTTGAAAATAGCAGATCAAGTTGTAGATCGGCTATTTCAAATAGCCAAAATATATATAGAGCTTAAGTGGTTAATGCATGTTTAGTAATAAAAATCTAAATCTATAAAGTAACTAGTAACTAAAGTTTTCAAACGATTGTAGAGGAGCAAAAGTACAATATTTTCCTCTAAATTGTAATTAAGTACAGTTCTTAAGTAAATGTACTTAGTTACTTTCCACCACTGGTGAAATAATAAAAACACAGACTTCATCGTCCCCTTTCCTACAGATCCCGCCCCCTCTGCCAACCTCTTTGTCACTCCAAGGAGTGCCCCGCCCTCCTTGAAGGACGGGCAGGACTTCCTGTTTGAGTGCCTGCTGACCGACCCCACCGCCACCGACTTGGGCTTCAGGATGCAGGGGGACGTCGCCAGAGGGCGAGTAGGTCTCCTGAGCGACATGAATGTGGCCGTGGACCGCCAAAGAGGTGCCCTGATCAGGGACATGAAGCCCGGCAGGGGCAACTATGTGTGCACTGCCAGCAGAGACGGAAAAGAATACACCTCCAAACCTGTGGACATTAAGGTGACACAAAGTAAGAACCCTCAATCAATCAATCGATCAATCGATCAATCGATCTGTCTGTCTGTATGTCATGTATCTCTGTACACTTGGCCCTGTGCAGCTCAATGAGTACATCCAGTGGTGGAAAGTACGGTAACTAAATACTGTACTCAAGTAGGCTACTGTACCAATTGTCAGTACTTTCACTTCTACTCCACTACATCTCAGAGGCAAATATTATACTTTTACTCCACTACAACTATTTGAAAACTTTAGCTACTACTAGTTACTTTGTAGATTTTTATTATCATTATAAAACATACTTTACCCACTTCAGCCCTATAGGCCTACATTTCGGCTATTTGAAAATAGCCGGTCTACAAGCTCACAATGCGACGCATCGCGACGCATTGTGAGCTTGTAGATCTGCTAATTTCAAAAGAGTTTTATGCTTTTGAAAACTTGTGAAATGGGACATTCTACCGACACTTTTGTACTTTTGTACTATTTTGAATTCCAGACTTTTACTTGTAACAGAGTGTCCCTTCCTACATTGTAATATTGATATTTTAACCCCCTTCCCCCCACCAGGGTTGCGGTCCCCTCCCAATGTGTATGTCTCTGAGAAGGAGCCGGTCCGTATTGTGGGAGAGAAGATGGACATCACCTGTATCACCAGCAACCCCAACCACTTCTTCACCGTCACATGGACTCACACACACATACAGGTCAAATGACTCCCCTAATGAGAAGAAAACATCCTAGATATATCTTATATGTTACGTATACGGTATTATCAGTGGTGGAAAGTAACTAAGTACGTTTACTCGAGTACTGTACAATTTTGAGGTATTTGTACTTTACTTGAGTATTTCCAATTTCCAATACTTTTACTTCTACACTACATCTCAGAGGCAAAAATTGTACTTTTACTCCACTACAATTATTTGAAAACTTTAGTTACTAGTTACTTTTCAGATATAAATTATGATATTATGAAACATGAACCACTTTAGCCCTATTTTATACCTAGGCTATTTTCAAACATTTAGTACTTTTACTTTTGTTACATACATACATTTAGTACTTTAAGTACATTTTGATGCCAATACTTTTGTACTTTTACACAAGTACATTTTTAATTCCGGACTTCTACATTGCAGTATTGATACTTTTACTTAAGTAAAACATTTGAGTACTTTTTCCACCACTGGGTATTATATCTTCCAAAATGTGTACAGCATTATCCGATTGTTGTCCTCTCTGTGCAGGCACTGAATGTGACTAAGACGTATGTGTATGTGTGGCCATTGTTGCACATGAACAAGACCGTCTCTGTGGCTGCTGTCGAGCACAAACACAGTGGCGTGTACACCTGTACTGCCATCAACGAGGCCGGGCCCACCACTGCCACCACTACACTGACCGTACTGGGTAAGGGATTTAGGGCTGTCACGATTACAAATTTAAGTTGACGATTACTTGTCACTCAAATAATTGCGACTAACGATTTAAAGTAGGGTAAGTGATTTTCTTTGGTTAAAATAAGTGTTAAATACCTCTATATTCTGATAGTACTCATTGCTATAGAGTGTTTGTTCAGTAAAAGGAGTCTCCTTGTCTCTCCAGCTCTTTAAAAAACAGAAAATGCATTTTCGTTTCAGTTGCAGTTTAATTTCCAATTTTATCCAATCAGGATAGAGAACTCAATCAGGACATAGATTAAACAAGTGAAATTAGAAGTGACGACACTAAGAAATGAGCAGGCAAAATTGGAACTGGAACACTATAAAAATTAAGCTTAAAAATGGGTACTTTCTCCTGATTGGCTGAGATTTTGACAATGTATTTTCTGTTTATTAAAGTTATACAGTGCAGATTTCATTTTTTTTTTTAGCAGCCTCTGCTGGTCATTACCGTCACTGCAGGCCGTTCATTTATTACTGCGTTACCCAGAATTCCATTCGTTTTCACCGGAGGACGGAAGCGTTTCAAAAAGCGTTCTTTTAATTGTTTTATACGATCTGTGGATCGTTTCTCTTAGCCAGTGGAGCTTTAGTTACCGTGAGCTGTGTTTTCTTTTTCTGTTTTTTTTTCGTTCTTCAAATCATACAATCTCTTAGAATCAGCGTGAGTTTCCTTTTTGTTATTAGCGCGGTAGTTCCTGGCCAAACAGGAAACCGGTGCAGTAGTTCCTGGCCAAACAGGAAACCGGTGCATTTCCACTTCCATTTTCCGGCCAGATGACGTCATTTTCGTGGGAAAGTCATGCTCGACAACGTTCAATAGAAAATATATAAATAAAAGGCTTTCGGGGGTGAAATTCATGGAGTGGGTGTTGTGAAACATTTGCCACTCCCAAAAGATATACAATTTAACTTTAGTTTTATTGAAAAAGTTACCTAGCATTACTTTAAAGAGCTGTAGAGACAGGGAGACTCCTGTTACTGGACAAACACTCCATAGCAATGATTACTATCAGAATATAGTACTTGAACCTATTTTATTTCCGTTTGCCTTTTAGGCTTCGTAATACAAAATGGCACAGGGCAGATATGAGAAATAACTTAAATATACACATAAATTATTGACATCTAATATTTGTATACATCTAAAAATAGCAGAAATAGCTGATCTACAAGCGTACAACGCGTCACAAGGTGGCGCGTTGTAAGCTTGTAGATCTGCTATTTCTGCTATTTTTAAGGTTTCGAGGCCTATCAGGCTCGAAGCCTTATTACGTCTCTACTCTCTACACTTTCACTATTATTACGGGGCCAGAGCTCCCAGCTCTGGACCTGTTTTAAGATTGGCATTAGGCCTATTCTGTTTCTGCCACTTTTCACAGTTCTGGCTGAACCGTGCTGTCGCTTTTTACGAAACTCTGCCATATGGTAGATGGTCATGAAAAACTATCAAGAAATAATTCTCACAATCTTTCGTCAAAAGGTGGCGCTATAGCGCTCAATTGAAAATGCCGACTTTGAACAGGTACAACTCATGCCCTATTTGACCTAGAGCCATGAAACTTGGATACACATATGCGTCTCCTCATGCTGAACAACTTTCACCCTCTGACTTCTTTCTCTCTATAATTTTTATCCCACGATTTTGTAACCCTTTTTTTTTCACCCGGTGCCAATTTGCTAAGTGATCCTGGGCACTACACTCCCCCCACCAGCCTAGGGAGGCCAGGGCCGAGCTCATGCCTCCTTCAATGCATGAGAGCCAACTGACCTTCTTTTCACCTGACAGGGGGGAGTTTCCCTGGTTGGACGTAGCGCGTGGAAGGAACACGTTATTCCAACCAGTTCACTTCCCCTCCATCAGGCGCCCCGGCTGACCAGGGGGAGGCAGTATAGTGACCAGGATTACTACATGTTTTTGTGAGGGTATTAACTACCCTAGGAGACACGGGGAGAACATGCAAACTCCACACAGAGTGGGCCCTTTCGCCAACCCCACCTAGGGTATGGGCGCTGGTGACGCGGAGGAGAAGACACGCCCACAGCGTCCCCGGCGGGAATCGAACCCAGGACCTTCTAGCTGTGAGGCGACAGCGCTACCGACAGCGCCACCGTGCCCCCTTCACCCTCTGACTTTTGACTTCTGACCTTTAGATCTCCCACCATTTTGAATTATATGAAAAACAGTCATTGGCTCCTAACTTCTGCATTTTTTCACTTATGGAAAATCCGCTACTAACGTTTTGTCGGCAGAGGTCCAAAGTTCATGTGTAAAGAATTTCGTGCAAAGTACTCAAAAATCCGAGGAGGAGATAGATTTTAACTATTGCAGTTTTATTAAAATTATTCATCTGCCCCTAACACACACATGCAGACTCACATTTCTTTGAAACTTTGCAGAAAGGTTGAGGGTCATTCCAAATATCACTGAAACCAATCTTCCTCCAATTGGCCAAAGGGGGGCGCTAAAGCAATTTTTTGAAAATGCAAACTTTAAACAGCCATGCCTCGTTGGCCAAAAGTCGTGAAACTTGCTTACACTTGTGCCTTGACTCATGAGGAACACATGTATCACTTTGACCAGTAAGCTCCGCCCTTAGATTGCCCGCAATTTTGAGCAGTTTGAAAAACACTTGTTTTTGGCAGTTCTGGCTTAACCGTGCATACGCTTTTTACGAAACTCGGCCATGGTAGATGGTCATGAAAAACTATCAAGAAATAATTCTCACACTCATCCGTCAAAGGGTGGCGCTATAGCACTCAATTGAAAGTGCCAACTTTGAACAGGTACAACTCATGCCCTGTTTGACCTACAGCCATAAAACTTGGATACACATATGCGTCTCTTCATGCCCGACAACTTTCGTGGTCTGACTTTTGACCTCTGACCTTTACATCGCCCACCATTTTGAATAACATGAAAAACATACATTGGCACATAACTTCTGCATTTATTCACTTATGGAAAATCCGCCACTTTTGTTTTGTCGGCAAATGTCCTAAGTTCATGTGTAAAATGTTTCGTACAGATTACAAAAGAAATCCCAGGAGGAGATAGGTTTCATCTATTGCAGTTTTATGAAAATTATTCATCTGCCCCTAACACACACATGCAGACTCACATTTCTTTGAAACTTTGCAGTAATGTAGAGGGTCATTCCAAATATCACTGAAACAAATCTTACTCCAATTGGCCAGACGGGGGCGCTATAGCAATTTTTTGAACGTTCAAACTTTAAACAGGCAAAAGTCATGCCTCGTTTGGCCGAAAGTCGTGAAACTTGCTTACACTTGTGCCTTAACTCATGAGGTACACATCTATCGCTTTGACCAGTAAGCTCCGCCCTTAGATTGTCCGCAATTTTGAGCAGTTTGAAAAACACTTCAACCCATGATTTTTCAGCTATTTGCGTGAAACTGTATCATCTGTGTGAGCTGCTTTTTCACCAGTTCAGGTCTGTCGGTCCAATGGTTTCTCGCTTAAGCGTCTGCTTGACGACCGCAACGTCGCCGTTTCAAGGCTCACTTCATGCAGACTTCATTTAAAGTGCAATGCAAACGTAATGACTGTATCAATGAATTCATGTGCAATTGATAAAGATAACATGAAATGCTTATTTGAGAGTATATTTTTTCAATGTATGACATACTTCATTGTGAAAATAGCCGATCTACAATCTCACAACTTTTCAGATAGCAACGTGTTTCTGAGCTTGTAGATCGGCTGCTTTCACTGTTTTCGGTTGCGAGGAGACATACAATTTCTCTATTGGTAAATGGTTTGTGAACGAGTGATCTTAGTGTTAGTGAAACAGGGGCTTGGTTCATGACAGTAGGCAAGAGTTTATGATCTTCAACAGACAACATCAGCCTGGACAAAGCTATAGCACTATAGGTAGTGTTTCAGCCTATTAGTCAGATGGTTGAGAACTCGAATCCTGTTAATGGCAATAGGTTGAGATGTCCAATCAAACCATTCTGTTTCCATCTCTCTCTCTCATCAATCTTTTCCGTTTCCATGTCTCTGTCTCTCTCTTCAATCTATTCCGTTTCCATGTGTCTCTCTCTCTCTCTCTCTCTCTCTCTCTCTCTCTCTTTCTCTCTTTCTCTCTCTCTCTCTCTCTCTCTCTCTCTCTCTCTCTCTCTCTCTCTCTCTCTCTCTCTCTCTCTCTCTCTCTCTCTGTCTGCCTCTCTCTCTCTCTCATCATCATGTACATCGGTACTTTCACTGGTTTCTGTTCCGAGAAGACATACAATTTCATCGGTAGATGGTTAGGGAACCAGTGATCTAGAGTAGTTAGCAAAACAAAGGCCTGGTCTGTAAGGGACGGAAAGACTTATATATATCAACAGACACTAGCAAGACTATCATATCTCTAGCTCAATGAGAAGAAAGGCAGCCTATGAGTCTGGAGGTCACCGGTTTGTTCCCCATATAACCGATAAATATCGCCGGTTCAAGCCTCACCTCATGCTGGCTACTTTTCAATTGTATCGCACAAAACAGGACTGTATCAATTAATGCTTGTGCCTTGACTCATGAGGTACACATCTATCGCTTTGACCAGTAAGCTCCGCCCTTAGATTGTCCTCAATTTTGAGCAGTTTGAAAAACACTTGAACCCAGGATTTTTCAGCTATTTGCGTGAAACTGTATCATCTGTGTGAGCTCCTTTTTCACAGGTTCTGGTCTGTTGTTCCAATGGCCTCAGAATCAGATTCAGAATCAGAATCAGAACCAGGTTTATTGTCACATCACAGGTTTACAAGGTAAAAAAGTGGGTGAAATTTGTTTTTGTACATCATTCCCATCGCAACGTTAATTTCCATAGAAAGAAGAGTGGGGAGAGAGAAGAAGAAGAGGGGTGGGGGGCAAGTGGGAAGCAGATCAAACAAGAGATCAATAGAAGGCCAAAAAAGTTATCTACATAATTTACAAAGTACCTGAGATAAAGAAACAAACTAAGGTGCCTGGGCATAGCAGCAATGTACTTTATGTATACTGTGCATGATATACTTATAGACCTTGAGGTGCTTAGAGAGAAAAAGAGCACAACAAAAAATAATTTGTCAGTGCCGTAGGTCCCCTTGCCCGGCCGCGGTCGTTGTAGGGTTCTGAACAGTTTGTGACTAGGGTGGTGCTTGTCCTTGGTGATGCGCTTGGCTTTGACCACACACCGCTTTTTGTACAGATCCTGGAGCGCTGGGAGCTCGCTTCCCATTATTCGCTCTGCCGATCGCACTACTCGCTGTAGGTTGATCTTCTCTCGGGCAGTGCAGTTCCCATACCAGGCCGTGACACAGCCTGTTAGGACGCCTTCAACCGAACTGTTGTAATACAGCTTGAGGATGCGCTGTCCTACTCCGAGCTTCTTCAGGCGGCGGAGCCAGTACAGTCGCTGCTGAGCCTTTTTCTTCACGTGTGTGGTGTGCGTCTCCCATTTTAGGTCCTCCTTGATGTGTACTCCGAGGAACTTGAACTCGCTGACCCTTTCCACTGCAGCACCGTCAATGAGGATGGGCACATGGTCTCTCTGCAGCCTCCTGAAGTCCACGATCAGTTCTTTGGTCTTGTCGACGTTGAGAGCGAGGTTGTTCTCCCGGCACCAGAGCGCCAGTGAGTTGATCTCCTCTCTGTAGTCAGACTCGTCGTTGTTGACGATTCGGCCTATCACTGTCGTGTCGTCCGCATACTTTATGATGGTGTTGGAGACATGTGTGGCTATGCAGTCATACGTGTACAGGGAGTAGAGGAGAGGGCTCAGCACGCATCCCTGGGGTGCTCCGGTGTTGAGGGTCAGGGGGTCAGATGTGATGTTGCCCATTCTCACCACCTGATGTCGGTTGGACAAGAAGTCCTGTATCCAGTCGCACATGCTTGGGTGTAGCCCTAGGTCTCTGAGGTTTTTGTCAAGTATTGCTGGGACAATGGTGTTGAATGCTGAGCTGTAGTCCAGGAACAGCATACGTACATATTTGTCCTTCAGCAGCTTGTTTTTTTTTATTTTTTTTTATCCCACAATTTTGTAACCCCTATTTTTTTCACCCAGTGCCAATGCCTAAGCGTGTAATCCTGGGCACTACCTTCCCTCTGCAAACCTAGGGAGGCCAGGGCCGAGCTCATGCCTCCTTCAATGCATGAGAGCCAACTGACCTTCTTATCACCTGACAGGGGAGAGTTTCCCTGGTTGGACGTAGCGCGTGGAAGGAACACGTTATTCCAACCAGTTCCCTTCCCCTCCATCAGGCGCCCCGGCTGGCCAGGGGGAGGCAGTATTAGTGACCAGGATTACTGCATGTTTTTTGTGAGGGTACCTACCCTAGGAGACACGGGGAGAACATGCAAACTCCACACAGAAAGGCCCTTTCGCCAACCCCACCTAGGGTGTGAGCACTGATGACGCGGAGGAGAGAACCCCCAGCCCGCCAGCTGGTCTGCGCATGCCCGGCCTGGGATCCCGTCAGGTCCGGCTGCCTTGTGGATGTTGACCCGTGCGAAGGCTGTACACTTTTCTCTCCGAGATGGTTAGAGGGTTCTCCTCTGCTGGTGCTGCTGATGGCCCCGCTTGGCTGCCGCGATTGGAGCTGATGTCAAACCGGCCATAGAAAGTGTTCAGTTCGTTGGGGAGGGAGGCAGGCGGGTTCACCTCGCGGTGTCACCTCAAGGTGTGTACCGCCTGCCACGTGCTCCTGATGTCGCCATTGCTGAGTTGGTCTTGCATCTTTTCAGTGTAGGCCTTTTTCGCCTTCCTGATGGCACTGTTTAGGGCCGTGTGTGTCGTGTTGCGCGTTTCCACGTCGCCAGATTTGAAACCAGCCTCCCGTGCATGCAGATGTACACGTACTCCGCTGTCCATCCATGGTTTCTGATTGGGATAGATCCGAACTGTCTTTTTTGGGACTATGTCGTCTATGCACTTACTAATAAAGCCAGTGACTGAGTCTGAGAGTTTGTTGATGTTATTCCCAGCGGCGTTCTTAAACATCCCCCAGTCAGTCTGGTAGAAGCAGGATTGTAGCATAGCGTCTGTGTCCTCAGACCAGATTCGGATCTCCTTCTCAACGACCGGCTCCCTTTTTAGCCTCTGTTTGTAGGCAGGTAGCAGCTGGATGGCGTAGTGGTCAGAGCTTCCTAGCAGTGGGCGGCGGAGAGCTTTGTATCCATCCTTGAAGGGCGTGTAGCAGTGGTCAAGAATATTGTCACCGCGGGTACTGCAGGTGACATGCTGGTGGAATTTGGGAAAGACCTTTTTTAGGTCTGTCCGGTTGAAGTCGCCTAGGCAGATGGCTGCGCAGTCCGGGTGACGATTTACTTGTGCACTGATAGCCTGGTGTAATTCCCTCATAGCGGTGTCCTTATTAGCTCCAGGATGAATGTAAACAACGGCTACAATCACAATGCTGAAGTCACGTGGTGGGTAGAAAGGACGGCAGGCTATGATTAAAAGTTCAAGGTCTGGTGAGCAGTGGCTATCTAGGATTTTAACATCTTTGCACCAGTTGTTGTTGATCAGGGCACAAACTCCCCCCCACGTTGCTTACCGCTCAGTACAGGGTCTCTGTCTTTCCTATACGCGGTGAAGCCAGGAGGAGTGATGGAAGAATCAGATGCTAGCTCAGTTAGCCACGTCTCCATTAGCACAACAATGCACGTATTCCTCGTCTCAGAGTTATACTTAACGCGCGCCAGTAAGTCGTCCATAGTGGTCACTGTTCTTGATTCACACAGAGATCTAACGTTCGCTAGCAGGATTGAAGGCAGTGCAGGTTTATATCCACGTTTTGTTGTTCTTAAGAGGATGCCCGCTCTTATGCCTCGTCGACCCGGTCGCCGCCGCCGTCTCCGCCGATTCCATGTTATTGTCCCAGCTGGAACAAAGGGAAGCCCTCCCCCCACCCAGCCGGATGGAGGATTTTTGGCAAAAAAGTCCGGAATTCTGTGTGCAATCGCTTTGCTGATGTCCAGAAGTGCTTGTCTATCATAACTCCTTAGACACCCGGCGGTGTAGGAAAAAAAGAGAAGGCTGAAAAATACATTTAAGGTTTACACATAGTGTTTCTTGTGGTTAGGGGTAGCCATAGTTTTACTGAGTTAGTGAGGGTTTAAAATGCTCATGTTAATTGCATGGTCTTCTTTCTCTCAAGTTCAGTCTTCTATGTTTCTATGGCTTTTTGTGCATATTACTTATCATTGCTTCTTTCTTTCTTCTCTCTGCAATCACTGGCCCCGTATTATCGCTGCTTGCAGCTATATTTACGGGGCCAGGCTGCCAGCATGGCTCCTGGCCCTGTCTTAGTATTACCTTTATTTACGGGGCCAGGCTGCCAGAATGGCAGCAGGCCCTGTTTTAAGATTCACATTATTTTAGTTCTTCTGTTTCTGCCACTTTTCGCAGTTCTGGCTGAACCGTGCTGTCGCTTTTTACGAAACTCGGCCATATGGTAGATGGTCATGAAAAACGATCAAGAAATAATTCTCACAATCTTTCGTCCAAAGGTGGCGCTATAGCACTCAATTGAAAATGTCAACTTTGAACAGGTACAACTCATGCCCTGTTTGACCTAGAGCCATGATACACATGTGTCTCCTCATCCTCATACTTTCACCCTCTGACTTTTGACCTCTGACCTTTAGATCTCCCACCATTTTGAATTATATGAAAAACAGAAATTGGCATTGCATTTTTTCACTTATGGAAAATCCGCTACTAACGCTTTTTCTCAGAGGTTCATGTGTAAAGAGTTTTGTGTAGATTACTCAAAAATCCCAGGAGGAGATAGATTTTAACTATTGCAGTTTTTTCTCCCCACAGTTATGCCATAAAGACTGAGATATGTGACAGTAATGGACAGGAGTGTGTAATGACAGTTACTAGCCACTCTGATGATGGAGAATGGCCTATGTTAATTAATGTCCAGCCTGTTAGAATGCTAATTGATTCTGGGGCTTCATGCAATGTTGTGAGTATGCAAATTTACAGTGGCATACAATCTAGGTCAGACATAAATGTCGATCTGAAACCATGTGTGAAAAAAGGGTACCCATATGGTTCTACAACACCACTGGCAGTTGAAGGTGTGTTTACAGCTAACATCAAAGCAGTAGATGGCTCTCAGACAATCATAGCTAATGTGCTAGTAGTGAAACATGCACAGACATGTGTGCTTGGGAGGAAGACAGCTACAGCATTGGGGCTTCTCCACATAGGACTCAAAGCACATATAAACACAATCCAGACAGAAGACGCAAGTGCATGTTTTGAGGGTCTGGGAAAACTCAAAGATTTTCAATTAGAGCTCCATGTAGATACCAGTATCAAACCTGTAGCACAACCAGTACGCAGGATACCATTCAGTGTGAGAAAACAAGTTGAAGAGAAGCTGAAACAGCTGGAAGAGATGGATGTTATAGAGAGGGTGGATGGACCGACCCCATGGGTATCGCCCTTAGTTGTCGTGCATAAGAGCATGAAGGAAATAAGGCTATGTGTGGACATGCGCAGAGCAAATGAAGCCATAGTGCGAGAGAGACACCCCATTCCCATCATAGATGAGATACTAGAAGACATGAATGGTGCTACAGTCTTCTCAAAATTAGATCTCAAGTGGGGCTATCATCAAATTGAATTGAAACCTGAGTCTCGCTCTCTGACCACATTTGTGTCACACACGGGTCTGTGGTGCTACAAGCGATTGATGTTCGGTGTATCATCTGCTCCTGAAACGTACCAACACATAATTGGACAGGTCCTTCAAGGCATTCCAGGGGTCCACAACATATCAGATGACATCATTGTGACCGGAGAAAACAGACAAGTGCATGACGAGAGGCTGCACCAGGTCATGAAAAGACTGCAAGAGAGAGGGTTGACTCTGAATAACAAAAAGTGTGAATTCTGCATGACAGAGTTAGAGTTCATGGGTCATATTCTTTCCAAGAATGGAATTGGTGCAGCACAGTCAAAAGTGGAGGCAGTGGAAAATACACGCCGACCAACAAATGCAACCGAAATCCGCAGTTTCTTGGGGCTAGTTAATTTCTGTGGCAGATATCTCCCCAATCTGGCCACCACCGCTGAACCCCTAAGAAGGCTCACAAGAATGTCATGCAAGTGGACATGGGAAAAAGAGCAAGAAACAGCATTTGTGGAGTTAAAGAGACAATTAGCCAGCTCACATGTTATCGCTTATTTCAAGCAAGATGCAGAGACACATGTGATTGTAGATGCTAGTCCAGTGGGGCTTGGCGCCATCATGAGCCAGAACCAAGCGGATGGTGCACTCAAACCAGTATACTACGCCAGCCGTGCTCTGACTGATGTAGAGCGACGGTACTCTCAAACAGAGAGAGAGGCACTTGCCATAGTGTGGGCGTGTGAAAAGTTCCATGTGTTTCTCTATGGCAAAGACTTTGTGATGGTCACAGATCACAAGCCACTTGAAACAATCTACTCCCCAAAGTCAAAGCCACCGGCACGGATCGAACGGTGGGCATTGAGATTGAGCAGCCATACACATTCAAGGTTGTATATAAACCTGGCCCACAGAACGCAGCTGATTCATTGTCACGGCTGACAGTCAACTCCCCTGCACCTCTGTGTCTGGGAGATGATCACGTCTACTTTGTAGCTACACATGCTGTGCCAAATGCATTCACTCCAAAGGAGCTCGAGGAAATATCAGCCAAAGACCCAGTGCTAGCCAATGTGAGGGAGAGTATAAAAAGTGGAAACTGGAGTCAATGTGAAACTGCATACAAGCAGTGTACTCGCATAGTTATGCCACAAGCAGCACAGAAACGCACCCTGTTGTTGGCTCACGAGGGTCATCAGGGGATTGTAAAAACAAAACAGAGACTGAGAACAAAAGTATGGTGGCCAGGAATAGACAAAGAAGTGGAATTGATAGTGAAATCATGTCCTGACTGCCAGCTTACCAGTTCACTGCCACCTCAAACACCTACAGTTAGAACAGAGCTACCAGCAAAGCCTTGGCAAACACTCGCCATTGACTTGTGTGGACCATTTCCATCAGGAGAGCACCTCCTTGTGACGACTGATTACTATTCCAGGTGGGTAGAGGTGAATCTGCTCACTAGTATCACCTCAGCAAACATAATCAAAGCGCTGAGATGCATCTTTTCTGTTCATGGCCTCCCAGAATGCATTGTCACTGATAATGGTGCTCCTCTAGTGGCAAGTGAGTTTAAAGCATACCTAGCAGAGCATGGTATTGCACACCGACGCATTACTCCGTACTGGCCTCAAGCAAATGGGGAGGTCGAAAGACAGAACAAGACTCTCTGCAAGGCCGCACGCACTGCTCATGCTGAAGGAAAAAACTGGCGCACTGAACTGCAGACATTTCTTATGGCCTACAGGAGTACTCCTCATTGTACTACAGGACGTAGTCCAGCGGAGATGCTGTTTGGACGCCAGATCAGAACCAAATTGCCTGAGTTCTCTGTTAACCAGCCGGCAGGAGACCAGAGTGACTCTGCCGTACGCTCTACTGATGCTGCAAGGAAGGAGAAAGGAAGAGTGGATGCTAACAGAATCAGACAGGCACGTGAGAGCAAAGTCCAGCAAGGGGACATGGTCCTACTGCGACAATCCAAACAAAACAAACTGTCTACAACATACGAGAAGGATCCATACACTGTTGTGGATAGGAAAGGAGACTGTGTGTTCCTTCACAGAGACGACGGCAGGAAGATCATGCGACATGTGTCGTTTGTCAAGTTGTGGATACAGCCACAGTCTGGACTCGGGACTAACGGGTCACACAACCAACCGACTACAGTTACAGTTCCTACCAGGGCTACAGAGCATCAGCTTCATCCACAAAGAGACAGACAGCAGCCTGCTAGGCTGAGAGACTATGCGACTTAAAGGGGCAGTGCCGTAAAGGAGCAGAATAATCTCCTGGCATTGTCTAAATGGCAGGGTAGTCTACCCCTGGCCGTACCAGGATATTGAACATTTGTATTTTGTGTGTGTGAAAAAAAAAGAAGTGTGAAAAAGAGTTCCTGAAAAAGAGTTCCAGAAAAAGAAAAAATGCCTTGTGAACAGATATGTGTTTTGAAGTATTGTGTATTTCAGTTCATTATGCTAAGGACATTCAGTGGTGGCACTATAGTTTTGTTATTGAATCTGGGATTATTGAAGAATTAAGTTATTTGAGTATAACAGATATTTCAGTTGGAATAATGTCGTACATTCCTCAGTGGTGATGGTTGTTATCTAAGAAGGGGAGGGATGTAGTGTCCAGTGCCACTGATTGTATGTGGAGAGCATGTACCAGGATGAAAGACACAGGTGTATGTAATGAAGACAATTGTATGTGATTAAATGCACACAGCTGTTGGATGATTGGAAAGAGGACACAAGTAAAGACAGTGAAAGGCAGTCGTGTCTCCGTGTGTTTGTATGTTAAAACTGTGGATATCAAACACTACACCGTGTCACCAGCTTCTCGTTGTGGAAAGGTAGCGTATCCACTTGCCAGAGAAGCTCAACATTATGGAGAAGTTCTGCTGTAGCAGGGCTGGTGGAAGTCAGGAGGCAGCTCTGTGACTGGCAGTACTGTGGCAGACCCCTGGTTGGGCCCTGCAGGGTCCATCCGAGATTGGTCTTGATGGCTGCAGGTCCCCCTGGTGGTCCGCTGCGCACTAGCTCAATTGGCATAATTAGATGGGTCTGATCGCTGCCGATGAGCAGTACAGGGCTGACTCCGTCTGGGCAGCTCTGGCAGAGTTGTCCTTCACATTCACGTTGTGCAGAATCTGAAGGTGCGTCTCTTGAAGAAGCCTCTTGACGGGCTTCTTCAAGTTACACTGCTCAGGAGAGTGTGCTCGACCACATTTAGGGCATCGCTTGTTCTCCTTCAGCCATTTAGCAATCTGCTCCACTGTGAAGGACTTGAAAGGGAGTTCAATACCACTGATTTATGTAAAACAATTAAAACGCTGAAACATTTAGTTGTCTTCTGCCAGCGAATATTCTTTGCTGTATGGGAACAATACAGCCTCTTTGTTTTAGTATAAATTAAAGGAATTATCCAGATCTTGATATGATAAAGAAAAAAACGAACAAAAACACAAATCTCGCCAAGAAGTAATTTATATAACATTAATAAAGAGTCAAAGAATCAAAATATCAAGGTTTGTGTCCTTCAAAGATTTTTTTTTAATCTACAGTGCATCTGCTATAATGAAATATGACTGATTCAAAGATCTGCATGGTTGTAATTATGACATATGTGTGTGTCCAGAGCCAGAGCCTCCCACCAACCTGGTTGTGTTCAATGAGACCACCACCACTCTGAATGCCAGGTGGAACCCCGCACCGGGCCGGATCCAGAACTACAAGATCACCTACGTCCCTACTGCTGGAGGCAGGACCCAAACTGTAAGAATACCTGAGATATCTTATCTCCATACTTTAACTTTTGTGTGTGTTTTCTTTCCTGTGAATTACTTACTACAGCGTCACACACAAGTATCAAAAGTAGCAGATCTGCAAGATTGAAACGTTTCGAGCTTGTAGATCTGCCATTTTTGCTGTTTTTGAATTTGAGTTTGAAAGTTATCGCGACCCCTTAGCTCTGACACTATGGGGGCTGAGGGCTCACGCCAGAGGTGGGACAAAGTCCCTATGTTGCAAGTCCAGTCGAGTCTCAAGTCTTTGCTCTCAAGTCCCGAGTCAAGTCCAAGTCAACACAGCCAAGTCCCAAGTCAAGTCCAAGTCCTCAGCTTTTTGTTTCGAGTCCCACACAAGTCCTTAGCATTTTGGTTCGAGTCCCACACAAGTCCTAACCTTTTGTTTCGAGTCCCAAACAAGTCCTAACCTTTTGTTTCGAGTCCCAAACAAGTCCTAACCTTTTGTTTCGAGTCCCAAACAAGTCAAAATGTTAATTCAAGATATGTAAAGATTTACATAAATCATGAGCATTTTTCACAATTTGCATTTGTTTTAAAACAAGGGTTCTTCCAGGCCAACAGAACGCAGATACTGTACTTTTAATTTCCTCCTTGAGGACAGGGTTTAAAAGGGCCCTTTTTAATGAATATAATGTAATTTTGTACAATCTGTATGGTAGAGTATGTTACTATAATATAACTTATACAATCAGGGTGGTTGTATTTTGTCTCCCTGCTCTTCTATTGAGACATTTAGATAATGTCAAAGGCCATGTCTCACCTAGACACAGGATCTGACACAAATTCAGTGTATCCTCTGATCAAGCAGGCAGGCTCTATTATCACGATGGTGAAATTTCAGAACTTGCACTGGAAACCGCGTTCAAATCCGGGGTAGAAGAGGAAATGTATATAGCGCTGAAGTGGTCAATGTATGTTTTGTATTAATAACCAAAATCTACAAAGTAATTGGTACCTAAAGTTTTCAAATAATTGTAGTGGAGCAAAAGTAGGCTAATATCTGCCTCTCATATGTAGTTGAGTAGAAGTAGGTAGCTGATATATTGCACTTTTACCTTAGCGCTAGGTATACTCTTGGTTGCTTGTTTTTGCAGTGTAGTATATTTCAATATAGCATACATAGATGTAAGATGAATTCACTTCACAAGTAAGCTGCAGACAGAAGAGTGGATTCAGACCATTTGTGGGCTCCAGCCTGGCTGGGTGGGGGTACAATTAGCATTTGTGATCAAGGCTGACACCGTTCCTTTCCTGGCTCTTTACAGTTGCAAATGTGGAGAGCCAGAGAAGGTGGGGTCCCACCTTACAGGGCTGACACACCCACCCATGTACTTTTGTTAGATCTCACTACTATAAATATACTGTAAAATGTAGGCTTGAGTGTGTGTCAGAGGCCGGAGGGCCGCGCTTAGGGGAGCTGAGGCTCCCTAGGAAAGCTGTTTGTACTCTCTTTGTTCCATGAAATAAATCCGAAGCAACGAACCTCACTATGGAGTGATGACTCAAATCCATTCTTCAAACATCTATTCACATCTCTGGAACATCAAACTAACTTTACAATATGGCGTTGTTGGCAATTAGTATAGTGCATTAAAACCTGTAAGTCTGTGGTTTTAAGATACCACAGCAGAAAATGCACTTAAGACTTCTGGTGATTAGTAGTTTCGTTCCCTACCTATGTTGAATGCACTTACTTTAAGTCGCTTTGGATAAAAGCGTCTGCTAAATGACTCTAATGTAGAAGTAAAAGTACTGAAAATTGCAAATACTTCAGTAAAGTAAAAAATAAGTCAAAATTGTACTTAAGTAAAGTACTTGAATAAATGTACTTAGTTACTTTCCACCACTGGTTATAGTTTGCACTTAGCGCGCAGTAATGTTAATGTGAAGTATTAGGTCTTGCCTTGCATACTGCTTTTCTCGTCTTGTCTTCCACTAGTCCATGAGCCAGAGCCCCAAAATTGAGCAATGATTATCGAAAGAGTGGGCAAAACCAAACCTATATTAAATTGTTCATAGGGTCAATACGAGTAAATAAATATATGATAACCTTTCCACAGGAGCAGCTTTTTCATGGTTATCACACATTTTGTTATTTTCCCCATACGTACATGACAGGTGAAAAAAATTACAAAATTAAAAAAAAAGAGTTATCATAATGAAACTTTGAGTTGATTACTTACATGAAGACAATGATTTATCGTATTACAAGTTTTCTGAAATCGTATATTTAAATATGCAAATTATGCATTAGGAAAATATGCCCAAATTTGCATACCTTTCCTGAATCAACATTGGAACATTGGACAAAGCCAGAGTCAACTTACTTATTTCATTTTGTTAAGATGTTGGAGTTATTTTTTTAAAATTTGCATATTTAAATATGCAATTTCAGAAAACTTGTAATACGATAAATCATTGTCTTCATGTAAGTAATCAACTCAGGAAGTTTCATTATGATAATTCTTTTTAAAATGTTGTAATTTTTTCACCTGTCATGTACGTATGGGGAAAATAACAAAATGTGTGATAACCATGAAAAAGCTACTCCTGTGGAGAGGTTATCATATATTTATTTACTCGTATTGACCCTATGAACAATTTAATATAGGTTTGGTTTTGCCCACTCTTTCGATAATGAAATCTTGTCTGGCTCATGGACTACACCTTGAAATTTTTAAAACCGAAAGCTATAACTGCTGGAGTTGACATTTTATTCCACCTGGCTTCAGTTCCAGCAGCGACGGCAGGAGTGAAGCTGGTGTGTTGTTTGTTTGGTAACGTGCAACATGTGGGCCATTGTTGCCAATTATCGGGAGAGAAACAAGCGAACCGACTTCCAAAAACAAGCCAAAAACAAGCCAAATTTTGTCCAAAAGTTAGGGTAAATAAGCAGCTTTGGCAACACTACACTAGGTGTCACTGACGGCCGGGATATCTCACTAATAACATTATAGTTGATGCACACTTTTTAAACATTTTTGGCTTGCTTAAGTGACTTGAAAGTGACTTGAAAAGACTTGAATTTTCAAGTCAAGAGGGCTCAAGTCAAGTCAAGTCTCAAGTCTTTAGCGTTCAAGTCAAGTCTTTGGCATTCAAGTCCCAAGCAAGTCCAAGTCTATTTTTGATTTGGTCAAGTAAGTCTAAAGTCATCAAAGTCAAGTCGAGTCTCGAGTCTCGAGTCCAAGTCCCCACCTCTGCCTCACGCATGCTCCACATACACGCACCATCAGCGGCGGTCTTTAACACCTTAAAGTTTAAACAATAGCCTCTCAAGGTTCCCGCCGTCAGCGGCGAGCCGTTCTCAATAGCCTCTACCTGGCTGCTTTGCATAACATTAGGCTACTCGAGAAATGCCATGGACTTGAATTGAATGTGTTCATGAGACAACAGTCTCTGCACTGCAGAGTGTGAAGGGGATCGCTTAGCAGAGGACCCAGTTCTCTGAGGCAAGACAAAGACAAGTTGTCTGATTATTTTAACTACTTATGTGTGGGTGAGTCCATGTAAAGGGCTTTTATATAAAACTAAAAGGAAAATAAAATAATTAATTAATTGAAACAAAAATAAAAACAACAAATTGACAATGCAACAAAATAATAAGAAATATAATTACATTAATAATCACATGTTGAATACAGTATTTCAACTAGCACTGAGCTGAGTGGCTATGTGCACATGCCCGCTTGCACGTGCGCGCGTCGTGACGTCATAAAATAGAGCCCCCATAGCTCAAAAATCCACAGCTCACCACTGCATAGGTTTCCACCTGACAGAGACGATAAGAACACATGTCGCACACACACACGTACGTATGCACGCACACACACGCGCACACACACAAACACACACACACACACACACACACACACACACACACACACACACACACACACACACACACACACACACACACACACAGTGTGAGTCAGTATACTCAGACCATGGTCAGAAGTCTCAATCAAAGAATCCTAAAATCCTATATAAAAAAAATCTGAATCTCAGTGTTACAAAATGGATAAATTAACACTGAGGATTTTACCTAAAGTTCTTCTGCTAGTTGTTAGCAGTGTACCAGCTGTATCGTAGAAGATTTTTCGTGGACAATATAGCCACATTTTTTGTTTTAACCCTTTTATGCTGATGGATATTTCTGATTGCTTTTATGGAAACATCGATAAGCAAGGCTGTCATTTAAAAGAGAGTACATACAGTATGCATATAATTGTGTATGTTTGAAATTAGTGAACGGAACATGAGTATCTGTGCGTTTTTGTCTGGATGTACGGTCGTATTTTATGTTTGTGTTCCTTGCGCAGTACGAGATGGAATGCTGTGAATGAATGCATATATGTGGCCCAGATGTTCATTCCGTTACCATCCAGCAGAGGTTATATTTCATGCCAAAGATTGCGAAAAACTCAGCTTTAGTCCAGCTGGCTGTGTGGAGGTCACACACTGCATGCTGATTGACCACCAGCTACGTAACCCTTTAACACAGGATGGAAGGTTTTCATCATTTCGACTGGAGTAAACCCGGCTGCGCTGATTGCCAGGGGGATATCACGCTAAAAAGTAGAGAGATTGAAGGAAAACTGGAAGCTACAGAAACATCCGAACCTGGCCCAAGTCTTTAGTAGGGATTTCAACAAGTTTAGCGTGCCCAGGCGACCTTGCATTGTTTCATCTGGGACAACAATTATGTTTTAGGAAACGGCCCGACACACGCTTTGAGCTTGTGTACGATGAAAGTTGTCACGGTGCCGAATGACAAGGCATCCGTGCCGCTGTTTTCTTAGAATTTGTTATAAGGCATTCCTGCAGTCACTTCGCGCATGCTGTCAAGAATTCCAACGATCCATGGAGGAGTAGAAAAGACACTATAAACACATAATTATGTTGACACACACACATGCTTTAAGGTCTATACACTCTGGGGTTGTTATTTTCCTTCATAAATATATATTTAAGGTTTCGAGGCCTATCAGGCTCTCGAAGCCTTATTGCATCTCTTGGCTTTCTTATTCTTAAGCCGGTTTTGGCAGTTCTGGCCTAACCGTGTGGTCACTTTTTACGAAACTCGGCAATATGGTAGAGGGCTATGCCAAACGGCGAAGACCCGAAACTCACAACCATCGGCCAAAGGGTGGCGCTGTAGCAATCAATTGAAAATGCCAACTTTGAACAGGTACCACTCATGCCCTGTTTGACCTACAACCATGAAACTTCAATACACACATGCGTCTCCTCAAGCCGAACAACTTTCACACTCTGACTTTTGACCTCTGACCTTTTGATCTCCCACCATTTTGAATTATATGAAAAGCAGTAAAAATCTATAGCTTTCTGGGATCTTTGAGCAATCTGCACGAAACTGTCTACACATGAACTTTGAACCAATGCCGACAAACGTGAGCAAGCGGATTTTCCATAAGTGAAAACGTTAAGCTTTTATAAGCCAATGAATATTGCAGTTTTATGAAAATTATTCATCTGCCCCTAACACATACATGCAGACTCACATTTGTTTGAAACTTTGCAATAATGTAGAGGGTCATTCCAGGTATCACTGAAACCAATCTTACTCCAATTGGTCAAAGGGGGGCGCTATAGCAATTTTTTGAAAATGCAAACTTTAAACAGGCAAAAGTCATGCCTCGTTTGGCCGACAGCCATTAAACCTGCTTACACATGTGCCTTGACTCATGAGGAACATAGCTATCACTTTGACCAGTAAGCTCCGCCCTTAGATTGTCTAAAATTTTGAGCAGTTTGAAAAACATTTAAACCAAGGATTTCTGAGCAATTTGCGTGAAACTGTGTCAAATAAATGTGTGAGGCCCTTTTTCAAAGGTTAAGGTGTGTTGGTCCAATAGCTTGATCGCTTAATCATCTGCCTTGAAACCACAGGGTTGCCGGTTCGAATCCCACCTCATGTAGACTTCATTATAATTGCATTGCACACAACATGACTGTATCAATGAATACATGTGCAATTGTTAAAGATAACGTGAAATGCTTACTTGAAAGTAGTTCTTTTCAATGTATGACGTACTTCATTCGCCCTTTTGTTTTGTTTTGTTGGACTCTCCTTTCTCACTGTCTGAGGCTGTGGATTCAATAGCTCGACCAGTAAAGTGTGAGTCTCATGTGCCGAAGGTCCCTGGTTCAAATCCCACTCATTACAGTTTACATTTAGATTACATTGTACAAAACATGACTCTGTTAATTCAGACATGTGCAATTTTTAAACAATAACATGAAATGCTTTTTTGAGAGTAGTTGTCTTTTATGTATGACATACTTTCTTGTGAAAATAGCCGATCTACAATCTCACAACTTTTCAGATAGCAACGCGTTGTGAGCTTGTAGATCGACTATTTTTACTAGTTTCCATTCCGAAATATATTGAGCAGTTTGAAAAACATTTAAACCAAGGATTTCTGAGCAATTTGCGTGAAACTGTGTCAAATGAATGTGTGAGGACCTTTTTCACGAGTTCAGGTATGTTGGTCCAATAGCTTGATCGCTTAATCATCTGCCTTGAAACCACAGGGTTGCCGGTTCGAATCCCACCTCATGTAGACTTCATTATAATTGCATTGCACACAACATGACTGTATCAATGAATACATGTGCAATTGTTAAAGATAACGTGAAATGCTTACTTGAAAGTAGTTATTTTCAATGTATGACGTACTTCATTCACCCTTTTGTTTTGTTTTGTTGGACTCTCCTTTCTCACTGTCTGAGGCTGTGGATTCAATAGCTCGACCAGTAAAGTGTGAGTCTCATGTGCCGAAGGTCCCTGGTTCAAATCCCACTCATTACAGTTTACATTTAATTACATTGCACAAAACATGACCCTGTTAATTCAGACATGTGCAATTGTTAAACAATAACATGAAATGCTTTTTTGAGAGTAGTTGTTTTTTTATGTATGACATACTTTCTTGTGAAAATAGCCGATCTACAATCTCACAACTTTTCAGATAGCAACACGTTGTGAGCTTGTAGATCGACTATTTTCACTAGTTTCCATTCCGAGGAGACAAAAAAAAAACTTTATTGGTAAATGTTTTGTGAACCAGTGATCTACAGTAGTTAGCGAAACAGAGGCTTGGTTCATAACGGACGGAAAAACCTATAGATATCAACAGACACCATCAGGGAGGCCATATCTCTAGCTCAATGAGAAGAGAGGCAGCCTGTGAATCCATAAGTCGCTGGTTCGATCCCTGTCCCCAACAATGCGTTGAGGTGATCATCATTTGGAATTCCCCCTATTCCCATGGATTGGATCCACCCCTCTCACTCATCACCAATCACACCTGTCACATGCACAGGCACTTTTACTTTACTACTCTACTCTAATACAATTACAGCAGATGACAGCTTTAGTTACTTGTTACTTTGCGGATGTAATTATTAATACAACACCTACAGTAGCCACATACAGCCGATCTACAATGTGACGCATTATGAGCTTGTATGTATATAATAAGCAACCCATGCTGTATGATAACTTACCACATATGAAATCCAATTCTGTCTATCCAATGGCTCAGTCAGTACTGCAAGGCATGCCTCTCTCTCACTCTGTCACTGTCTGTCTGTCTGTCTGTCTGTCTGTCTGTCTGTCTGTCTGTCTGCCTGTCTGTCTGTCTGTCTGTCTGCCTCTCTCTCACTCTCTCACTGTGTGCCTGTCTGTCTGTCTGCCTCTCTCTCACTCTCTCACTGTCTGTCTGCCTGTCTGTCTTTCTGCCTCTTTCTCACCCTCTCACTGTCTTGTCTGCCCTATCCTCGAAACCGCTTATTGCTGCTTGCAGCTATATTTTTGAATTGTTGTTTATGTCAGGACTACATTCATACAGAATATGAATACTAAGGCAACAAAATCTTTATTCGGAACAGGGTTGACTTTTCTGAGCTTCCGCTCTGCAAATATAGGCATCAACCTGTATGGATGAGGCATCAACTATAAGAATAGTATTGAGGTGAAATATTTGCTGCCAAGTATTTCATATATTATAACCCATTATTACCATGAAATGAGACATTAGATAGGAAATCTTGGGACCTCTTAATCGTTCGAAAGAGTCATATGTAAAATATCTAATCAAGATAATATACTGTAGATCAAGGAGATTAATCACCCCTTCTCCCAACCCAACTCCCGCACCACCAGACCCAGATCGGAGGAAAGATGACCACAGTGCTGCTTCCCAATCTGACCCCCAACACAGAGTACTCCATCACCGTGGTAGCAGTCTACTCCACCGGAGTCACCAGTGAGCTGAACGGCCTCAGCAAGACCAGTAAGTCATTTGTTTTAGTTTTTTTCTCTCACAGACATTTGGACAGAAGATCTCATGTAGAGTTGTCTTTTCGGAGCGTTCGATCATTCTAGCTAATGATAAATGGATTATATAAAGAGCAGTGCCTTTGGAGAATGAACGCGCAATTAGATTAGATTAGATTTATTGGTCCCCGTGGGGAAATTCGTCTTCACTGACTGTACATTACATAAAAGGACCATTTCACATCACACAAGACAGACAACAAGCAACAAGACAACTGGTGTCAATGGGACAGATTTTTTCAGCGGGGCCTTTTGTTCAGGACCTCGATGGCTGCAGGAACCAGGCTTTTCCTAAAGCGGGCCCTGTTAAATGTGAGTGTTCTGTACCTGCGCCCTGAGGGTAGGAGATTGATGAATTTGTTGAGTGGGGTGGGTGGTGTCTTGAACTATGGAGTTAGCTATGCGTGTGATGGATCTATTGTTCAGTTCTGTGAGGTTGGGTGTAGGGAGACCGATGATTTTAGCAGCTGTTTTTGTGATGCGTGTGAGTTTGGCCTGGTTTGTGACAGAAAGCATAGTGAAGAAACATGTGGAACAGTACAGAAGGATGGGTTGAATGATACTTTGATATAGCAATAGCAGGAGGTGTGGGGCAACATATAGTCCTTTAAGTTTACGGATGGCTGACAGGCGTTGTTGACTTCTTTTTTGAATGTCCGTGGTGTGCTGATCAAAGGAGAGTTTATTGTCCAGGGTAATTCCTAAATATTTAAAAGTGATCAGGCTTTGGAGGAGCTTGACTGAGATACATTGCTTAGTCATAGGAACTTGAGTGCTCTTAAGACATAGAAGATGATGATTTAAAGGTGGTGCCGCTGAGGATGCACAATGAAGATTGTAATACAGAAAGCTGTTTTATGTAGTCATACTGTTAGCCGAAAGACAGTTTAGTGTAGGTTTTTTATCTGTATGTAAATTAATCCTACCTTAATCCAGAGCCCCTGGCTGGTGTGAGGAACCTGCGTGTCACAGACCCCACCACCACCACCCTGAACGTCCAGTGGGAGCCCGCTGAGGGCAACGTGCATCAGTACAGGATCTTCTACGTGCCTGCGGCTGGAGGAGCCGAGAAGAAGGTAGGCTGGAGACACCTTCCATGCACTGTAGTGTAGTTTGACACCGGCTCTTCTACTTGTCTTCTTTGTTCCCCTTCTTTTTTTATCCAGGAAAACCTCCAAGCTGTAGAGAGAATGTTAATTCCTTTACATAACTTTGACACGGTTTATGTGTTTTTTTTATGGCTCCAGGCGCAGGTATCTGGTAACACCACCTACAAGACGGTCCTGACCAACCTCCAGTCGGACACCGTCTACACTGTGACCGTGGTGCCTGTCTACTCTGCTGGAGAGGGACAACGGATGTCAGAGAACGGCAAGACACGTAAGTGAGCTATAGAATAAATTCATGTGATAGTGCACAATTGTAGTCCGTGGTAATGTTGAGTCTGTGCTCTATGCTATAGAGTTGTTACGGCACGGCAAAAATGGCAAATGTTTAGAGTTAATAAACGTGTGCAGATACTGTAGGCTATATACCCAGTACAATGGTAGCATTGTTGGACAGGTGGCAGGGTCGAATCAGCTGCATACAGAATGTGAAGGCTATGCATTTTTTGAGAAAGACGCATTGACATTTTCTTTATTCTCTTTCCTTCGCTGCACCCACTTTTTTACTTCTGTAAACCTGTGATGTGACAATAAATCTGATTCTGGAATGAATACATATTTCTGTCCGTCCGGACTGAACTCATTGGCCTCTCCCTCTCTCTGCATGTCAGTAAGCTGCATTGAGGTGTCCAGACGAGCTCTTGCCTGGCTTCGTAAAAAAACAAAAAAACAAAACAATCAAAGACCTTTGAATAACTTCAATTCAAGCCAAAACGATTATGAAGTATTTGCTTATCGTGGGCCAAATTTATATATGGTTGACTTGACATCTTACAGTATGTAAGTTCTTCATTTTTTATCCTAACATGATACAAAATGACGTTCTGTTTTGGCGCTCTCAACTTAATCAGAGAGCACAGGTCACTTTGCTGGGAATGAGTCAGCGTTTTGAGCGGTTGCCACTGGGTTGGCAGCGCTATAATGGTGTCTCCTCTGTTCTTTCCGTATCATGGGCCGGCATGACGGCTAGCGATCAGGGCTGATGGTGGGTTAGCGTTGGTTGGTTTGGGGGGTAGAGCAAGTAATTGGCTCCCCTCGGGGGAATTAAAAGAAACTGGGGGAGGGAGAGAACTGAATGGAGAGCATTCTCTTTTCTTATGGCTTTCGTATCACTTTAACAAGGTCACACTCCATGTTTGTACCCATTTCCCCTTAGCATAGCTTGTGGTATGCTAGGTTCCAAGTGCTCATGGCCCTTGGGCTCAGACGTCTACCCCTAGGAGATGTGGAACATTGCGATTTTGATGGCTTTGATGTTAATTTGGAATAGATTGTTTCTTCAATGGCCAAACACGATTAAATTCAATTTATTCTAGAGTCAACTCATTCATTCACCGTTGAGAATATATAGAGTCGATGAACGAGTTGACTCCTTGAAAAGCTTTTTTAGTAACTAATAATGTATACAAAGCTACTCAGTGCAGCTTTCAGCTAGCCCACGGTTTCTCCAGGAAATGCCTGTTCTAGTTTTAAAATGTTCATCCTAATCTGAACAGATAAACAGAAGGCCATACTGAAAGCTGAACAAACAGACATACCAGTAGGGGGCAGTGTTACACTGAGCTGCTCTGTGGAGGACTCGTCTGAATGGAACTACTACTGGTACCAACATAACAAGGACTCACTGATCATGCAAGATGCTGTTCAATACTTTAATGGACCAGTCAGTGTGTCTGAAGGTGGAATCTACTGGTGCAGAGGAGGGAGAGGAGAACCAGTTTACTACACCGAATACAGTGATGCAGTCACCATAGACACACTTGGTGAGTCATTTAATTTGCTTTGTAATAAAAAAGAAAAAACAAAAAAGGAAATAGTGAGCTAAAAAATATATTTCACAGTGTGGCTGAGGCCTAAGCTGAAGTGTTTTTTATTGTTTAGGCCTATAAGTAGAGAATAATCATCGATCAGGTAGGATGGTCACTGTTTTGAATAACAGTAGCAAGGCACATGCTCCGTCATGGGATACAACCAAGCCAACAAGTCACTTTATTAGCCCATACCTCTGCTTTATGGTATAATGTAGAACTGAGCAATTATTAACTGAACACAGTTGTGCGTCTATATGTCAGTAAGTAAGTCATGTAGCCCATAGGGCGGAGCCTATCGCTGTAGTGTGAGGCAGCTGGATGTACAAGTACACCCCATGGACCTGACGCTAGTATGTCACAGTGACTAACCCCCAATCAAACCTTTGATGCTGATTGCCAAGCAGGGAGGCATTGGGTTCCATTTTTGCAGTCTTTGGTATGACCAGGCCGGGGAATCGAACACCGACCTCCCAATCTCAGGGAAGACACTCTAACCACAAGGAACCTGAGCCGGTCATCTATGTACTGTATGTCAGTAAGTCCCCATAAAAAGTAGACAGCCAAACAGTGTGTACAACCAGGAAATGGAACAGTGAAACCTGTTAGAGAGTGAAAGATTGTGGACTTCAGGAAACCGTGGAGAGAGCATGTGCCCATCCTCATCGATGGAGATGCAGTGGAAAGGCCCTGCGAGTTCAAGTTCCTCTGAGTACACATCGAGGAGGAGCTCAAGAGGGACACACACCATGCACGTGAGGAAAAAGGCCCGTCAGCGACTCTACTGGTTTCACCGCTTGAAGAAGTTCAGAGTAGTAACAGCTCAGTTGAAAGCTCACTGATATTTTATTTGCACCTTAACTCACATCCTTATCATGTACAGTATCTGATTCTATGCTCACGCACCTTATGTTTAACCTCAGGTACATACTGCATAGATATCATGTGTAAATATGTAGATACATTGTTGTTTTTTATTAATTTTTCTCTCTTCCCCTTGCCCCCCGCACCCTCTTCTCTTATTTCTTTCAAATCTGAAAAGATAAACCAAAGGCCATACTGAAAGCTGGCCAAACAGACATACCTGTAGGGGGCAGTGTTACCCTGAGCTGCTCTGTGGACGACTCATCTGAATGGAACTACTACTGGTACCAACATAACAAGGACTCACTGATCATGCAAGATGGTGTTCAATTCTCTACTGGACCGATCAGTGTGTCTGAAGGTGGAATCTACTGGTGCAGAGGAGGGAGAGGAGAACCAGTTTACTACACTGAATACAGTGATGCAGTCACCATAGACACACATGGTGGGTTAAATATAGTGAGCCAAAACAATACAGTACAAATAGTGTTCTGTACTGTTTATAAGTAGAATAAGTCAGGATCAGGTAGGAGGGTTACTTACCGGATCTCTATGCAATCATTGTGTATGCTAATTTGGATTGTATTTTATTTGAACAGAGGGCAGGTCTGTTTTGATACTGCAGCCCAGTTGGTCTCACATATTCACGGGAGAGACCATCACTCTCAAGTGTGAGATACTGGGGAGAAGTGACACAGACTGGAAGTATGAATGGATCACATCAAGCTCAGCTTCATACAAACCAGAAAACCAGGCTGAATTCAGAATCAACAGTGCCTTTGTTTATCACAGTGGTGTCTACATGTGTAAGGGTCGTGGCAAAAATGACCAGCAGTCTTCAACAGGGTGGAGTGATGCTGTTCAATTGACTGTGTCAGGTAAGAATATGTATCCTTTATATAGAAAAGAGAATATTGTGAATTGGAGTGATAACTTTTACAAGACAGAATGAAACATCAATATCTTCAACAGACCATCAATAATGTTTACAAATTCAAAGAAATGTTCTTTCCAACAGCAAAACCCCAGCCTGTTCTGGGTTTGTCTCCTTCATGGTTAAGTCCTGTAGCCTCAGTGACTCTGAGCTGTGATGTTAAAGAATCATCTGAAGGCTGGATGTTCTACTGGTACAAGGTTGTACCTAAACCATCAGACAACTCCTACACTTATGAGCTCTTACCTGGTAGCCAAAATGGGACTGTAGACGGTTCCTACATCATTCATTGTCCTACAGGTACAGGAGGATATGTGTGTAAAGCTGGGAGAGGAGACCCAGTTTATTACACTGAGGACAGTGAACCTCAGTTTGTGTGGTCTGGTGGTGAGTATGACTCATAATTAATTTATAATTATTCTAGGTTGTTTTCTAACCTTCAACCTTCAGGACATCCAGTGACTCGTGACTGACTGACTAACTAACTGACTGACTGACTGACTGACTGACTGATTCTCTCTCACTCTCTCCCCTGTTTTCTATACTGTGTGTATTTCTTTCATTGCTTGAGTTTATTTCACTCTGTCATTGTAACAGTGCTCTTTGTTTGACCTCTGATTCTGTGTTGTGTTTTAGATTTTCATTCTTCAGCTTCTCTCACAGTGAGTTCTAACAGAACTCAGCACTTCATCTCTGAGTCTGTCTCACTGAGCTGTGATGGAAACTCTACTGAATGGAAAGTGAAAGGTCACACTGATCTATTGGAAGAGTTATCATCTGGGCTTTTAATGAATGAATCTACATGGATAAGAAATGTATCTAGAAATGACAGTGCAGTGTACTGGTGTGAGTCTGGATTGGGAGAGTACAGCAATGTTGTCAACATCACAGTACATGGTGAGTCCGGTTACTTCATTCACTATACCTAACAATACTGCAGCATTCCATCAACTCATTATAAACATGCTTTTGTATTTGTTCAGTGTGAAACCTCACATCATGGACTGTTTTAAAACAATGAACTGTTTTACAGATGGTTCTGTGATTTTGGAGAGTCCTGTTCTGCCTGTGACCGAGGGACTTTCTGTGACCCTTGGCTGCAAACATGAGAGAGACATGTCACTCTCCAACGTGGACTTTTATAGAAATGGAGAATTGGTCCAAACTAAAACCAATGGAGAGATGATCATACCTGCTGTATCTAAGTCTGATGAGGGCTTCTACAAGTGTAAATACTCTGGAGAAGAGTCACCACAGAGCTGGATGGCAGTGACATGTGAGTGTACTGATATTTGTATATATTTGATATTTGTAGCAGGAATGCAACAAAAACAAAAACATCTCCATGAATTCAAGGTAGATACATTGTTGTTTTTTATTAATTTTTCTCTCTCTTCCCCTTGCCCCCCGCACCCTCTTCTCTTATTTCTTTCAAATCTGAAAAGATAAACCAAAGGCCATACTGAAAGCTGGCCAAACAGACATACCTGTAGGGGGCAGTGTTACCCTGAGCTGCTCTGTGGACGACTCATCTGAATGGAACTACTACTGGTACCAACATAACAAGGACTCACTGATCATGCAAGATGGTGTTCAATTCTCTACTGGACCGATCAGTGTGTCTGAAGGTGGAATCTACTGGTGCAGAGGAGGGAGAGGAGAACCAGTTTACTACACTGAATACAGTGATGCAGTCACCATAGACACACATGGTGGGTTAAATATAGTGAGCCAAAACAATACAGTACAAATAGTGTTCTGTACTGTTTATAAGTAGAATAAGTCAGGATCAGGTAGGAGGGTTACTTACCGGATCTCTATGCAATCATTGTGTATGCTAATTTGGATTGTATTTTATTTGAACAGAGGGCAGGTCTGTTTTGATACTGCAGCCCAGTTGGTCTCACATATTCACGGGAGAGACCATCACTCTCAAGTGTGAGATACTGGGGAGAAGTGACACAGACTGGAAGTATGAATGGATCACATCAAGCTCAGCTTCATACAAACCAGAAAACCAGGCTGAATTCAGAATCAACAGTGCCTTTGTTTATCACAGTGGTGTCTACATGTGTAAGGGTCGTGGCAAAAATGACCAGCAGTCTTCAACAGGGTGGAGTGATGCTGTTCAATTGACTGTGTCAGGTAAGAATATGTATCCTTTATATAGAAAAGAGAATATTGTGAATTGGAGTGATAACTTTTACAAGACAGAATGAAACATCAATATCTTCAACAGACCATCAACAATGTTTACAAATTCAAAGAAATGTTCTTTCCAACAGCAAAACCCCAGCCTGTTCTGGGTTTGTCTCCTTCATGGTTAAGTCCTGTAGCCTCAGTGACTCTGAGCTGTGATGTTAAAGAATCATCTGAAGGCTGGATGTTCTACTGGTACAAGGTTGTACCTAAACCATCAGACAACTCCTACACTTATGAGCTCTTACCTGGTAGCCAAAATGGGACTGTAGACGGTTCCTACATCATTCATTGTCCTACAGGTACAGGAGGATATGTGTGTAAAGCTGGGAGAGGAGACCCAGTTTATTACACTGAGGACAGTGAACCTCAGTTTGTGTGGTCTGGTGGTGAGTATGACGCATAATTAATTTATAATTATTCTAGGTTGTTTTCTAACCTTCAACCTTCAGGACATCCAGTGACTCGTGACTGACTGACTGACTAACTAACTGACTGACTGACTGACTGACTGACTGATTCTCTCTCACTCTCTCCCCTGTTTTCTATACTGTGTGTATTTCTTTCATTGCTTGAGTTTATTTCACTCTGTCATTGTAACAGTGCTCTTTGTTTGACCTCTGATTCTGTGTTGTGTTTTAGATTTTCATTCTTCAGCTTCTCTCACAGTGAGTTCTAACAGAACTCAGCACTTCATCTCCGAGTCTATCTCATTGAGCTGTGAGGGAAACTCTTCTGAATGGAAAGTGAAGGGTCACACTGATCTATTGGATGAGTTATCATCTGGGCTTTTAATTAATGAATCTACATGGATAAGAAACGTGTCTACAAATGACAGTGCAGTGTACTGGTGTGAGTCTGGATTGGGAGAGTACAGCAATGCTGTCAACATCACAGTACATGGTGAGTCCAGTTCCTTCATTCACTAACAATACTGCAGCATTCCATCAACTCATTAAAAACATGCTTTTGTATTTGTTCAGTGTGAAACCTAACATGCTGGACTGATTTAAAACGATGAACTGTTTTACAGATGGTTCTGTCATCCTGGTGAGTCCTGTTCACCCTGTGACCGAGGGACTTTCTGTGACTCTTAGCTGCAAACATGAGAGAGACATGTCACTCTCCAAAGTGGACTTTTATAGAAATGGAGAATTGGTCCAAACTAAAACCAATGGAGAGATGATAATACCTGCTGTATCTAAGTCTGATGAGGGCTTCTACAAGTGCAAATATTCTGGAGAAGAGTCCCCACAGAGCTGGATGGCAGTGACATGTGAGTATACTGATATTTGTATATAGTTGATATTTGTCACTGGAATGCTTCTTGCAGTTGAATCATGTTTTGGGACGTATACTACCACCTACAAGTAAAACGGAGTTGTTCTAATGCTAAACTATTTATTTAAAATTCAATTTCCATTGCTGTCAAAGTGTGTGTAGACTAAATTCTAAAATGAGTTCTGTATTTCAAATGCTGTTTTCATCCTTCAGTGTCTGGGACTGTGGAACAGAGTTCTCTACATGTAGTGGGACTGATTGTAGGACTTCTTGTTGTGATTCTTCTGACCATCTTTCTGGTCCTGCTGTGTCGATACGGAACATCCGAAGGTGAGAGCGACTACATTAGATGGATGACATCTAGATTATAATCACTGAACAACTCTCCATAAAACATACTGAGGAGGTTGAGGTTGTTCTGCGAAGTCACCCTTTTTATATTATCATGAAGACCGCCATCAGACCACAATTTGTAATAATTGTGTTATTTATACGATTATTTTTTGTTGCCTTTATCTCTTTTTATCTTTATGAAATATGTCTTTCATTGTGATCTTTATTACATGCTGCTCTTGCTTTATCTAGAATGACTGCTGCCATTTCCCCCTAGGAATTAATAGACGTTATCTTATATTATCTTGTCTGATTGTATGTCTGTAGTCCGATTATAATACCAGAGCAACTCTCCATAAATCATGCTGAGTACAACGGCATAACAATATTAAGGTTCAAATATGTATGGTTAATCTAATTGTTTTTAATTTACAGGTCGATGTTGTGTCAGGTAAGTACAGTATTGATCTATGTCTATTCATCAACATCACAGCAGTAGATTCCATCTTGTTTTCTACTTCATTTATGCCAAATATTTACCTTTTAATTACAGGACCGTTCAGTCTCAGGGAATCAATCAGGTCTCAGCTGACTACCAGAACACCAATCAAATTGGGGCTCCTGATGATGTGTACCTCCCACTGCAGCACGGTCAGTCTGATGAACCAATCATGTTCTCACAAGTTCTTCTGATTAGAACAACTGAATCTAATTGAATCTGAATTCATTATATCTTTAAAATAACGTCTTCATTCATGAAAACATGAGTGTTCTTTTTGGAAGCTCATTAAAGTCAGTTTGTTTTGTGTATTTCCTAACTACGGGGGAGGCTGTGGCTCAGGAGGTAGAGCAGGTCGTCCAATGATCCGTGGGTCGGTCCGTCGGTGGTTCGAATTCTGGCTCCTCCTGTCCACATGTCGAAGTGTCTTTGGGCAAGACACTGAACCCTATATTGCCTCCAATGAGTTGATTGGCATAAGCTTGCCAGCATTGATGTGGGAAGTGAGGACACTGGCGTTGACTGTTCCCCGCTTCATGTATGAATGAATGGACCATTGTAAAGCGCTTTGAGTACTTAGAGAAGCGCCACAAAAATGCAATTCATTATTAATTAGCAGAGCAAGTAACTAAATTGAAACCATGTTTGAAATAACTAAAATAAGCACCACATTAATGCTTATGTTTACCTTTAGATGACAACAGCATCTATGAAGTAATCCAGCAGTCACATGACTATAACAATGGTACAGTATACTTTTTAAAGATCCAATCCAATTAATGTAATCTAATTTTATTGAATTTTAATGTGGAATATGAATGTTAGAAATGTTTTTTTTTTTAAATTCAAGTTCCGGTGTATCACTTGATTTGTTAGAAATGTTTTATTGATCCCTGCTGAGTACAGTAACTTCTCAGTGCTTTGAGAGGACATGGCCTTCTTTCAACTCACAGGACAGTCTTGTATACATTGTGACATTGTCATCACCGCGTTAACAGGCTTTCTCATGAAGGAGAAACTAACAAACAATTATGCCTGTAGGTTTGTATTTGGTTCAAATATTTATGTTATATATTTATTTTTAATCATCCACAGATCCAGGTCATTTCAGGTAAGTACAGTATTGACCTCTGTCTATTCAGCATGGCAGCAGTAGATTCCATCTTCTTTTCTACTTCACAATTTTGTGAAAAATATTTACTTTTTAATTACAGACCCGTCCAATCTCAGGGCTCAGCTGACTACCAGAACACCAATCAAATTGGAGCTCCTGATGATGTGCACCTCCCACTGCAGCACGGTCAGTCTGATGAACCAATCATGTTCTCGCAAGTTCTTCTGATAAGGATAACTGATTCTAATTCAATCTAAATGTATTATAACTTAAAAATACGTCTTCATTTATGAAAACAAGTGTTCTTTTTGGAAGCTCATTAAAGTCAGTTTGTTTTCTGGTTTTCCTAATTAGCAGAACAATTAACTAAATTGAAACCATGTTTGAAATAGGCCTAACTAAAATAAGCACCACATTAATGCTTGTGTTTACCTTTAGGTGACAACAGCATTGATGAAGTAATCCAGCCCTCCAATGACAACGAAAATGGTACAATATACTTAAAGATCCTATCCAATTATTGTAATCTAATTTTATTTTGTTTTAATGTGGAATATGAATGATAGGATTTTTTTTTTTCAGGTTCAGTTGTAACACTTGATTTGTTAGAAATGTTTTATCGACCCCTGCTGAGTAGAGTAACTTCTCAGTGGTTTGAGAGGGCATGGCCCTCTGTCAACTGTCTGTTCACAGGACAGTCAAACCCTGACAAACAATTATGCCTGTAGGTTTGTATTTGGTTCAAATATTTATGTTGTATATATCTTTTTTATTACAGATCCTGCCTGTGTCAGGTAAGTACAGTATTGACCTCGGTCTATTCATCAACATGACGGCAGTAGATTCCATGTTCTTTTCTACTTCATTTATGATAAGTAATATTTTAATTACAGACCTGTTCAGTCTCATGGAACAAATCAGGGCTCAGCTGACTACCAGAACGCCAATCAAAGTGGAGCTCCTGATGATGTGTACCTCCCACTGCAGCACGGTCAGTCTTTGAACCAATCATGTTGGTTATGGATATTTCTGACATGTTTTCTGACAAGGACAACGGCTCCTAATTTGAATTGAAATGACTTATAAGTTCATAGCTGAACACAAATCTCTTTCATTCATTAAACCACGAGTGGTCCTTTTGGAAGTACATTAAAGTCAGTCAGTTCAGTGTTTGTTTTACCTACTAATTCACAGAACTATTCACATTGTACTGTAGAACTATTTTTCAATTGTGTTAAACAAAATCCACTTTATTGTGTATTTGTTTATCTTTAGGCGACACAAGCTTTTATGAAGTACTAGAGCGATCTACTGACTATGAAAACGGTACAGTATCTAATGTTTAAATTTTCTCATGCAACACTGTTGTCCAGAGTTATTCATATTTTTAGGCCAAGTGGTTGTACATTTATAGTAAGCAGAGATATCTGTTATTGTGTCTTTTTTTTCTTTTTTCTTTTTTTAGATGGAATGGGAATTGAACTCGGTGAACAACAAAACTCTGGCAACCAACTGCAAGGTGAATACACCAACAGATTCATCAAACTGTTAAAATATGACCCTCATTCTGCAAAGCTTCTAATTGTCTTTCAACTCATTTTCCATTACAGAATCATCAGGAAGGCATGAGTCTACTTAAGAGGAAACACGTTGATAATGGATGTGGAGGTAATGCTGAGTATCATATAATCCAGAGACTAGAGTTAATGAAAAGTGGCGTTCTATCCTGTAAATATTTACTGTAACTTTGTTTCAGGTCCTTGGATAGAAACGTAGGACAACCCAACTTGAAATGTGGTTTTATATGTCAAATCACCTTGGAAATAATGTATCATGTGCTGGCATAACTGGGGACTAATACATCAAATGTGACAATTCCCAGAGCTCAAAGTTTTTTTTTTTATGAACCTCTCTCTCAAACAGTAATTGGAAAGTGGCAAAAACAGAATTGTTTCTATATAAATAACTGGCTTAAAGATTATTTGTATTTGGTGTCTATGAAGCAAGCAGCATTGCTTCCTCAAGTTCTGTGCAGTAACCACATGGACTATTTGAGTTTAATCATGACAGTTTTGAATGGAAATGGTAATACATTAGGATTCACATTAATAATAACACCCAGAGGAGAATAACAGTCACTGTTTTTTTGTTTACTGATCCCCATTCCCCTTTAATTACAATATGTACATGTGTACATATGTATGTGATACTTTAATGATCATACTTGGTGCAGGTGGGTGCTCCACAAGACCATGTTGATAATTACTATAGTACTATGTTGTATATATACAGTAGCCTTATAAAATATATAGTTTTTTATATCTGTAAATCTGTAAAATGAAAAATCTAAATCTGTGCTTCTGTGTCAAACATTCCATGAGGACTGCTGTAACACGTTTGAAGATGTGGTGTTATGGTTTCCATGGCAATAATCCTCAACGGGTCATCTCAGAAGTACTGTAGGACAATAGTTTTCAAAGTGGGGGTCTCCCAGGGGTCCCCAGCTGAATTAGGTAATAGCATCACATGCATGTTAACCACTTTATCCATATTTTATACATTGCCGATATACAAGCTCACAGCGCGTCACATTGTGCCGCACTACGAGCTTGTACATTTTCTATTTTTTAACATTTTTGAAAATTCACAAATATGTTTGGAAGATGTTGAATAATTTTTTTTTTTTTTTTTTTTTACACAAAACCCCTCTTATGGGGGTCCCTGGCACAACACATTTTCAGATGGGGGGTGGGGGGAGATCAGCAGCCAATACATATGCATTTGGGTGTCCTTGACATGAAAGAGTTTGAGAACAACGTGTGCTCTAGGACATTTTACGGTCTGGGAACCTATAGGCTTTGTAGCATCTTACCTGAGGATCTAAGACTAGCAAAGTCACTGTCATCTTTTAAATCTCTTCTGAAAACCTACTTTAATTTGTTTATTTGATTGTCTTTTATGCCTTTTTATGTTTGTTTTTATTGATGTTCATTTCATTTTCCTTCATATTTTGTAAATGTACAATTTTTCTGTTTTTCTTTTTTATGTTTTATCTTGTTTTTAATTAAGAAATTTGTAAGCCCTTTTCGAAATGTGCTTTGAAATAATGTTTTTATTAGTTTTTTTTAATATATTTTCAATGTGTAGTTTATGTTATGCTTTTTGAAGTGCTTTGTAAGACAAGACAAAATAAAGTTTATTAGCATTATTATTATGACCAATCTATTCCTTTCTATCTAATTATCTTATAATCAGTAAATGCAGGGTAAGAGCTTTATACAAGGCACAATATTCACTAATAAATGCAGGGTAACTGTTTTATATGTGACATGTTATTAATCAACAAGGGCTATCGCCTTCTACGGCGTAGAAACCTTGTATCTCAATATCTCAACTTGATTATGTTTTTTTGCAAATGTATGCCTTACTTCATTCAGTTTTGTACAAAAGTAGTGAAAATAGCAGATCTACAACATCAAAACGTGTTGCACCGCAACAGCAACGATATGCAATATAAAACCAATGCATGGGAATGTACAGTCAGATTGACATGAAGTGAGTGACAGGTCAGGGACAGGTCACTAAAAATAACCAATCTACAAGCTCACAATGTGTGGCGAATGCAATGTGTTGTGAGCTTGTAGATCAGCTATTTTCAGCATGTGATACAGTACCACCATACGACTGTCGACCAGTCTGTTCATTCAGTATTTGAATGAACAGACTGCAGTATGGCATGTCTGACAGTAGCACTGTTAATAGAATATGGGTAATTTGTTCTGACATGGTGCTGCACGCCCATTCATAAGCATTCAATATGTGCACTGTTATTGAGAAACACTCAGTATGATATAAAACCAGTCTGATGTATAAAATATGTAACATAGCAGATGTTAACTATATAAACTGTTGCAAAGTCAGTTTAACGTAACAGGGTACAACATATGTTGTCAACAATAACAAGATAAACTGTTTAAAGTCAATTTAATGTATAAAATATATAACATGGTACATCAGCAAGGAGATTAGCCTAATATTAATGGTTGATGTGAAATTAAATTAAACTGTTTTGTGGTTTTGAGATGTGAAAACGTTCTATATCTGAGCCATCTATAAACCACAACTCTTTCCATCTACTGCGATCATACTTGGCTGTTCCACACACCTCCCTCTGTTATGATGGCAGTTCGTCTACGCAAGTTGTGTTTTCCCTCATATATGGCTGTTCCACAGACCCCCCCCCCCCCTCTGCCCTCTATCTTGATGGCAGTTCTTTCTACACAACATCACAGGAAGTTGTGTTTTCATGCATGCCCCCTAATATGCAGAGCATCCTGTTAACTACTCTATCAACAGAGTTTAGAAGCATTCTGCACTAAAGTGTGCATACGTGCACATACACACTATACATATACATACACTGTACATCACAGTACACTAATAATATTTTGGTTGGTTTATCCACATAAATCCAATACTTAGTTGACCAGATTCCCAGGGGCTCTAAACCATAGCCCCCCACCTGTTTTCACTCTACACTAAATGTATTCATAACGCATCACGTTGTAATGAGTTTTGAGCTTATAGATCTGTTATTTTCGCTGAATGTTTGTCCCAGAATAGGGACGCTATAGGGTTTAATTAGTAAAATGTGTGTATACTGTATCTGAATACTGTATGTGTCCATGCATTAACGTATTGCCTCAGAATGAGCCCTGAGTGTTGATGTCTATGTCCTGTTTGAATATTAAATGTCTGCTTGACCTGAATGACCCCACTCAAAACAGATCTCAGGTGTTTCAGTCTCTCTGGTTGAGCTGGGAAGTGCAGGGGAACTGAGGAATGTTTCATTCAATGGGGACATTTCTGAGTACCTGTCCCACAGACTGGGGACAAATAATCACCTCCCACGTGTCATCAGAGACCAGTACCATGAAGATACTGGAGTACTGGTACAGGTCTGAACTGGCTAACGGATTCGGCAGCTTTGGAGACATATCCTGTTGGCCTGCCAGTGTAATCACTGATTTAGGCTTACAGACCCGCTGTCAGAGAAAGAATAGGCACTTCTCAATTGTATAGCATTTGATCAAATTGTCAGTCCAGAATATCATGTAGGGTTTAAGGCATCAGTCCTTGGGCTATAAACCCCATGATTGGCACCTACTGTAAGTGAATCGCTTTTGACCCGGTTATTGTATTTGTGCTACAAAGGGGAGTAACCTGACTTGTCTGATTCATTTGATGTATGTTAAAAGAGGCTGTTCTTTTTTTTTTTCTTGGGCTACCCCAGAGTAAGTGGCGAAGTGTACTGAACGGACCCCTAATTTCTCCCGGTGTGGGTTTGTGAATGTGTGGGTGAATATAATGCACATTCTAAAGTGTCTTGGATAAAGGTGCTACAGTATATATAAATGCACCATTTATCATCGCACAACAGGTGTGTGCAGTCATACCCAGCTCCAGGCCCGGCGACAGCCGGGCTTGGAGCTGCAAGCTTGTTGCAAGCTAGTTGAGCTAGTTGCAAGCGCAGGAACAGAGGTGGTTGCACGTGCAGCAGATTGTGCGCGCGTGTGTGTGTGTGTGTGTGTGCGCGCGTGTGTGCGTGTTGGTTCTGTGTAGGTTCTGTGGTTTCAATTTTATAGGTTACCATGTACCTTTTCTACACACACACACACACACACACACACACACACACACACACACACACACACACACACACACACACACACACGCACACACACACAAACACACTAGAAGGTGGGGTGTAGCAGTGTGGTTCGAGTTATGTTGGCACATTGCCTTTGAAATCCTCCTCATTTGTTCACTAGAGATGCTGATTTCACTCACTATTCACACAATACATAATCATTCTAAAATATATTGACATATTCTAAAATATATTGACATATTCTAAAATATATTGACATATTCTAAAATATATTTACATATTTTAAAACATATTTACATATTGTGGCTGTCGGGCAGAGATCTTGTACCTACACTATATAGCAATGTTTTATGTTTTTTTCATAAATTAATGGCCTACTTCGCGAAGCAAGGAGTAAACATAGCTGATCTACAACCTCACAACACGTCTAATTGTTACATCTACAGCTTGTAGATCTGCTAAGCCGGTCAAGTCTGTCTGTGAGCGACTGAGCGTGACTAATAACTATTAACTACAGGTTATTTTTTCTTGGACATACAATATTTCCACCAGATTATTCTACAGCATATTTGTGTATTAAATGTGATAGTTGTACAGTTTGTGACAGGCAGAGTATTGTAATCACTCCTGTCAGTATTTTAAAAGTAAAATTCCTTGACACACCAGGTTACACTTAGTTGACTGGGGTCCCCCAGGGTCTTTACTAGGCCACCTCCTTTTTTCCCTCCACCAAAAAAATAACCTAACTACAAGCTCACAAGTCACATGTGTGCCTTGTGAGCCACCATCTTTATTGTAGGTCAACATCATGGAAATTAGCTGTCTCTGTCAGGAGAGGGAGACAAACTAACATACAACGTCTGGAATGTGGTGTGTGTGTGTGTGTGTGTGTGTGTGTGTGTGTGTGTGTGTGTGTGTGTGTGTGTGTGTGTGTGTGTGTGTGTGTGTGTGTGTGTGTGTACTGTACTCAAGTACAATTTTGAGGTATTTTTACTGGAGTATTTCCCATTTTCAGTACTTTTTCTTCTACTCCACTACATCTCAGAGGCAAATATTGTACTTCTCATCTACAATTATTTGAAAACATTAGTTACTAGTTACTTTTTAAAGCATACATTAACCACTTCAGCCATGGCTATTTGAAAATAGCCGATCTACAAGCTCACAACGCATCGCTTTGTGAGCTTGTAGATCTGCTATTTTCAAAGGATTTTTATACATTTAGAAACATGTGAAATGGTATATTGTGCATAATGAGTATTTTTACTTTTAGAACTTAGGTATATTTTGACGCCAATTTATGTACTACTACTCAAGTAAATTCTGAATTCTAGACTTGTACTTGTAACAGAGTATTTCTACATTGCAGTATTGATACTTTGAGTACTTTTTCCACCACTGTTTGTTGGTAGGCACAACATCCTTGTTTATAGGATGTGACGTGTGTGTGGTTGATCATAAGCAGTAAAGGGACATGTTTACTTATAGAATCGAAACCACAGAATCAGCACCAGCTACAGTATGAAGGAATGGGTGATTTTGTGCAATTTACACATTTCAGTTAAATTAAATATAATTAATAATAATTATATGACTTAAAATGCAATATAAATCGAATGCATGGGAATGTATAGTCAAATTGACATGAAGTGAGTGACAGGTCAGGGACAGGTCACTGAAAATAGACAATCTACAAGCTCACGATGTGTGGCTGATGCAATACGTTGTGAACTTGTAGATCAGCTATTTTCAGCATGTGATTACCACCACCATACGACTGTCACCAGTCTGTTCATTCAGTATTTGAATGAACAGACTGCAGTATGGCATGTCTGACAGTAACAGTGTTAACAGAATATGGGTCAGTTGTTCTGACATGGTTCTGCTCATTCATAAGCATTCAATTAGTCCACTGTTATTGAGAAACACTCATTCAGTATGATATAAAACCAGTTTGATGTATAAAATATATAACATGGTGCAGCAAGATGTTAACAAGATAAACTGTTCCAAAGTCATTTTAACATAATAATATACCGGTATAACACAACAGATGTTCACAACAAGATAAACAGTTTAAAGCCAATTTTATATAAAATATATAACATGGTACAGCTGCAGGGAGATTAGCCTAATATTAATGGTTGATGTGAAAATCAGATAATCATCAGTAAATTAAACTGTTTTGTGGTTTAGAGATGTGCAAACGTTCTGTATCTGAGCCTCCTATAAACCACAACTCTTTCCATCGACTGCGACCATACTTGGCTGTTCCACACAACCCCCTCGGTTATGATGGCAGTTCTTCCACAGAAGATGACATTAAGTTGTGTTTTCAATCATATATGGCTGTTCCACAGACCCCCCTCTCTTATGGTGGCAGTTCTTTCTAACCAACATCACAGGAAGTTGTGTTTTCATGTCCATGCCCCCTTATATGCAGACAGAGCATTCTGTTATCTACTCTATCAACAGAGTTTAGCAGCATTCTGCACTAAACTGTGTGCATGCACAAACATGCTATACTTATATAGATTTATACATACTAAATATCTTCACTGAAAATAGCCGATTTACAAGCTCACTCATTCAGAAACGCATCACGTTGCAATGAGTTGCAATGAGCTTGTAGATCTGCTATTTTCGCTGAATGTTAGTCCCAGAACAGGGATGCCAGGGTTTAAGTGGCAAAATGTGTATGTAATGTATGTGAATATGTGTGAATATGTAGTAACTTACTGCCTCAGAATGAGCCCTGAGTGTTGTTGTCTACAGTATGTCCTGTTTGAATGTGAAATGTCTGCTTGACCTGAATGAACACTGGACTGTGATTATTAAAACAGTGTTGAGGTTCCAGGACATGCACACGTTTGTCTGTTTCATTTCATCTCATTTCGCCGTTCTGACCATCGCTCCAAACAGATCTCAGGTTTTTCAGTGAGAGTCTCTCTGGCTGAGCTGTTAAGTCCAGGAGAACTCCGTCCCAAAGGGGAATGTTTCATTCAATGGGGACATTTCTTTTTTGCGGGGTCTTTTCTGCTATTATTTATAGTGCATAGTGGACAGGAAACAGGGAGAGAGAGATGGGGACAGACATGCAGCAAAGATTGTCGGGAACGGGACTCAAACTCGCTGTCGGGCTACATCAGGGCCCGGACCGCTAGGTCAGCGGTCGGGGCCCAATGGGGACATTTCTGAGTGTGTCCCACAGACTGGGGACAAATAATCACATCCCACCGTGTCATCGGAGACCAGTACCATTAAGATACTGGAGTGTACTGGTGCAGGTCTGGACTGGCCATCGGCAGATTGGGGACATTTCCTGATGGCCTGCCTGTGCAATCACTGAAGTGGCCTGCAGTCATAGCCTGTCAAAACAGGACCATTTTTTCTTTGTTTTGACTTCAGCCCAGAAACACTATGACTGCAGGGCACATCAGTGAACACGGCTGGCCATGAAAGAGTTTTTTTTTGCTGTGGCTGGGCGCAGGTGAGAACCACAGCCTCATTTAGAGTAGACTACCACCCGGCAGTGCATGGATAAAGACCCGGCGGCCATCTAGTGGTGTGTCCGCTAGCTGAGGACAAAACAATGGGTGGACTTTCGGGCTCGTGGGAGCAGATACGGAGAGCACTTTGACACCGGGCGGCAGTGCAGGAGTGGACTGGAACTTTGTTTCCTCTGGTGGTCCAGCCTAGGATATGGCCGCAGACTGGTTGTTAGAGCGGGTTTCGACAACTTGGGATGCCCCAGAAACGAGGCAGGAGGGCTGGCACAGTGTTGTGCTGTCTCTGCTATGATTGGCAGCCGCCATGCAGAGACACTGCTGCTGGTGCCCATGGAGGGCTGGGTGACATGACATGCTTGTTGTATCATGAGGACATTATGCCTTGACTTTGTGGATGTAACTTTGCTGCACCATCGGATTTGTGTCCTTGTATACATTTCCTTTTGTGTGGACATAAATACATTGTTAAAATGTGTGTGTGTGTGTGTGTGTGTGTGTGTGTGTGTGTGTGTGTGTGTGTGTGTGTGTGTGTGTGTGTGTGTGTGTGTGTGTGTGTGTGTGTGTGTGTGTGTGTGTGTGAGAGAGAGAGAGAGAGATTTTGGGGTCAATTTACTTATTTTAAAAACCTATTTACATATTGTGGCTGTCGGGCAGAGATCTTGTACCTACAGTAGGCCTATATTGCAACATTTTATGTTTTTTTCATAAATGAAATAAATGCCCTTTTTTCTTGGACATACATTATTTCCACCCGACTATTCTACTGCATACTTGTGTATTAAATGTGATACTTTTACAGTGTGTGACAGGCAGAGTATTGTAATCACTCCTGTCAGTCAAAATAAATAAATCAAGAACAAATGTTCTGATTTTCATGAAACTTCTCATAGCTCTTAGCCACATAGAAATAGTGTGTGGTGTGGTCTGTCTGTCTGTCAGTCAGTCAGTCAGTCAGTCAGTCAGTCAGTCAGTCAGTCAGTCAGTCTCTCTCTCTCTCTCTCTCTCTCTCTCTCTCTCTCTCTGCACAGTCTAATAGAAAGCACAAAGCTTTAAAAAATAAGTCTGCCTCATCCAGGCAGTTGGCCAGGAGCCACTTTGAGTGGTAGTTGGGATAAACGCAGTCAGTGGAGCAAACGCAGTCCGCACCAATAATATTTACGATTCTGACCCTATCGGTACATAACTCGGACGGCGCTGAGTCGACTAGCAGCCCAGCGGCTGGTCGACGCGGGCACTCGCGCCTGGAGGCGCTCGGGCGCGTCTCCTCAGCCTTAAGGTCTGCTGAGTCGGCGCGCCTCCTTCATGGCCCATAACTTATAATTATAAATTATAGGGAAAACACATCCTTAAATGGAATTAAGAAATGGTTTTACCTTTAGTCTAGGTAAACTTAATTATTTGCAAAACATGACATCCCTTATTCAAAACAGATGGCGAATGCATTCTTCTCTTTATAGGGCCTACACAGGTAATAAAATTGCCTGTGAGACCTTCATGAATTGAACCTCACAGTCAGCAGTCAGTCAAGCTTGTACCTCTGATTTTATGGGGGGAGTCATCTAATGCAATCTTTAATTATACACATTTGCAAACATGGAGGTATATGCCTGCTTGCAAAATGCTTATAACATTTCCTAAAACCTAACCATGTTTATACATATATATAAACAAAGATTCAACGCAAAAAGTAGACCATACATATGAAACAGGGAACATGCCTGAACATGCCCCTAAAGCCTGAAACAAGCAGATGGGCCATCAATGACCCAATGGGCCATCAACAGCACCAACCAATGAGGATAATGGCCACATGGAAGCCACACCCACAACAAAAACACATAAATACAGGAAGAGAGGAACAGGAATTCATTCTCATCCGGAGGATCGCATCTGATGAAGTACAATAACAGTACGAAAACGTTTATGCATTTGAGAATGAACCAACAAACCAATGGACGAAGACAGGCCTGGCAGGAAAGAGCCAGACCAGATGGAGAAATCAGGAACAACCACAGACCCAGGAGACATGTGGAACCAGGCCAGGTAAGCCAGGTAGGTAGGACACACACCACATGAGGAGAGAAACAATGATTTCCACAAATCAATTAGGGGGATAAACAATTTGATCATTGCACTACACCATTCACAGAATGTAGACATAAACAAATACCCAGAGGGTATTGCTAGAAAAGAACAAGAACTGATGGATTTTATAAAACCAGCAAAACCAACAGATAGAACCTTACTGCTACTACAAGGAAGTGCAAAGCATTGGTCTTACACCACTTTGTTAATATTAATAGAACACTTCAGCCAATTGATTGAAAACACAAAAAAAGACCTGTCCCAGTGCTTAACACAGGAATACGACAGGGCCTTCTCCATTGCCACTAAATGGGCAAGAAAAAATCTGGGAAGGCGCCTAACAGAGAAGACTCTGGACTTAGCCCGTACAGCAGTAAGGGAAATATATAACACAAAAACACACACACCAGCACACCCCACACCACACGTTCCCCCCCATCCCCCAGCCCCCCCCTCCCTTCCTTCTTCTCCCTCTACAGGTAACCCAGGCATGGGAGAAGACACAACTGGAGGATTGGAAACCACAGGAGCAACAACACAGAGAATAATAGAATTTACACAGGCAGAGTTCCCAGACCTGCCCACACCTGAGGGGCCATGGACATCGATTGGACGGAAGGGAAAACAGAAGAAACAGAAGGACACCAACAAAACCACACAGCCTGCAGGGAGGAACACGGAAGAACAACAGAACCCAGGAAACACCCCGAAACCACAGAGGGAACGTCCCACCAGGAGGCAGACTACACCAGCCAGGGACACACCCCAGAGGACAACCCAGGAGAGAAAGAACAGTGGAGGGAACCAAACAACACCAGAGGGACCCACCGAAGACACTACTACACAGAGGGAAACACCAGCACAGGAAGAAACAATCGAGACGAGACCTAGGAAACCACGCCACTGGAGAGGCGGATCAAAGGATAATAAGGCCACATGGAGATTTGTACCGAACCGAAACATCATCATAATTGGGGACTCCAACCTGGCTCGGATCCCAACAATCACAGATGACAGAATCCAGATAGAATCCTACTCTGGAATGAACCTGGAATGGGCCGGAACAGTCCTGAGAAAAGCGGAGAAAAATGAGGACGCCACACACCTCATCATCTCAGTAGGAATTAACAACAAGAACCAAAAATCAAGAAAAACAAGCTACACAGCCCTGAAGAGACTCCGCACTGCAGCCGAAGCAAAATTCCCCAATGCAGAGAAACGCATAGCACTAAGCACTGACCAAAAGGATATTCTGACATACATAAATGAGGAGATAAAGAAAGAGCCCCACCTCCCAAAATTGCCTGCAAACAGCTTCAAAACAGACGACAAAAACGTCCACTGGCTCAGGGACACAGCCGAATCCATGTTACAGCATTGGATAAACTCTTTAAACTAATAAGGCCCAACAGCTCAAACCGGCAGGGCCTTATGGAGTCGGATATAATCAATCTGTCTCATTATTTCCAACCAAACGAACACCAGAAAACACTTCTGGAAAAAGGTTTATCATTCGTCCCCACATTGGACCTCTACAGGCAACAATCACAAAACTTGAGAACAGATGTGTCGAAATACCATCGCAGACTCAAATTAGCCACACATTTTGGAGCTGGAAACGACACGGAAATTCCGCGCTTCCATCTTCCATCCTACTGGGAACCAGACAATGACAAACTACCGGACAGCCTAAAGCAATTGATCCAGATGGACAGAGCCACAGTACAAAATGTACCAGGACACCTGAAAGAAAAGAATAACATCACAACAGATCAGGTGAGAGCTCTAAGATCATTAGCTAACAACCGGGACATTGTGATTAAGCCTGCGGACAAAGGGAGTCGTATAGTCATTCTGGACAGACAACAATATGTTTTTGAGGGTTTAAGACAGTTGAATAACTCAAATCACTATGTGGAATTGGAAGCACCCATTTTTGAACAAACAGCCATAGAAGTGAGAGGAATCATTACAAAGTTAAGGGAGAAAAAGTTTATAGACCATAAACAAGAAAAATACCTACGGGGCGAAAATTCCCCTCGGGCTAGAGTCCTTTATCTTCTACCCAAAATCCACAAGGACCCAAACAGCTGGACTATTCCTTATGAAATTCCACCTGCACGCCCAATTGTCTCGGATTGTAACTCAGAAACATATGCCAAAGCAGAATATATTGAGTTCTACTTAAACCCACTATCTGTAAAACACCCAAGCTATATTAAGGATACATACATATGACTTTATTGACAAAATAAAAAACATCACGGTTCCTCAGGGTGCCTTCTTGTTTTCAATAGATGTTGATAGCCTTTATACCAATATAAATACATTAGCGGGAATGAAAGCAATCAGAGATATCTTTAAAAAGTATCCTGACAGACAAAGACCAGACGCAGAATTATTGGAACTACTAGAATTAAATTTGACCAAAAACGACTTTTCATTTGATGGGAAAACCTTCCTCCAGATCAGTGGAACAGCCATGGGAAAGAAATTTGCGCCATCCTACGCAAATATATATTTGGCTTTATGGGAAGAAACAGCCCTTAAAAAATGCAGATTCAAACCCACACATTATTTTAGGTTTCTAGATGATATTTTTGGTGTATTTGAGCACTCCACAGAGGAATTTGAGCAATTCATACAAGTCTTAAACACACATCATGCCTCAATAACAGTGAAATATGTCACAAACAAAGAACACATTGACTTCTTGGATGTTACAGTCTTCAAAGGGAAAGACTTTAACACCACGGCAAACTGGATTCAAAGGTGTTTTTTAAGGAGACTGATACACATGCACTGCTCCACAAGACATCCTTCCATCCAACCCATTGTTTCGCAGGAATAGTCAAGTCTCAACTCCTACGTTTCAAGAGAATCTGCACACAAACAGCAGATTTTGAAAATGCCTGCAAAACTCTATTCACAGCATTAAAGAAACGTGGATACAAGAACATTCCTCAGGAAATCATACAACACATTCCAGGAAGTGAAAGTAAGGAATGAGAAACCCACACTAGCCTTAGTAACCACATTTTCCAGCCAAAGTTTATTGGCAAACAGAGCCATCAAAAACAATTTTGAAAACAGGGGGGGAAACCTCCTACAGAACTTTAAGATAATTTCGGCCTATAGGAAAAACAAAAATCTGAAAGACTACTTGATCCACAGCAAATTGAAGCCATGGAACCAAGTAGCACGGGCAAGGCCTAACTACTTTAGCCCGAAACAAACGGTTAAAAACAGGACAAACAAAAACATTATTAGCCTAAGACAGAACATCACATACAACACCAGAAATTGTGTTTATCTGATTACTTGCCAAGTGTGTGGATTACAGTATGTAGGAGAGACAGGCAACTCCATAGCAATTAGAATAAGCCAACACAGGTACACCATTAATAACGAAAAAGATACCCATTTATTAATTGTTCAACACTTTATGACACATGGGATTGATGCCATAAAAGTATGCGGCTTGGAATTCAATGACTGCTGGACAATTGGACAGAGAAGATTCCATGAAAAAGAATGGATTACAAGACTTAGCACAAAATATCCAGGAGGCCTAAACTTCTAAACTGCCCAAAAAAACTGAAACTATCCACATATTCTTACTAAACTAAACAATAGAGTTGATCACCTACATCAACCACAAAGTTGAGGGGGAGATCTCATTGTTGAGCTAATGAGAATATCAATGAAGGCACATTGATACCAAGAGCCATCAACATTTGGACCATCAACAGGGAGCTAATTGTCTTCCAAATTGGAGGTGTGAACATCAGAACTGTGGATATGCTAACTTGTTTCCAAAACTGTATCCCTTCAGTATCTACCCCATAGTCCTAAAAAATATAGTGTAAACACATCCTTAAATGGAATTAGGAAATAGTTTTAACCCGAGGGTATGCGGTCACCCTGACTCAGAGATTAGACGCCTCTGCCCTGCACAGTCTAATAGAAAGCACAAAGCTTTAAAAAATAAGTCTGCCTCATCCAGGCAGTTGGCCAGGAGCCACTTTGAGTGGTAGTTGGGATAAACGCAGTCAGTGGAGCAAACGCAGTCCGCACCAATAATATTTACGATTCTGTCCCTATCGGTACATAACTCGGACGGCGCTGAGTCGACTAGCAGCCCAGCGGCTGGTCGACGCGGGCACTCGTGCCTGGAGGCGCTCGGGCGCGTCTCCTCAGCCTTAAGGTCTGCTGAGTCGGCGCGCCTCCGTCATGGCCCATAACTTATAATTATAAATTATAGGGAAAACACATCCTTAAATGGAATTAAGAAATGGTTTTACCTTTAGTCTAGGTAAACTTAATTATTTGCAAAACATGACATCCCTTATTCAAAACAGATGGCGAATGCATTCTTCTCTTTATAGGGCCTACACAGGTAATAAAATTGCCTGTGAGACCTTCATGAATTGAACCTCACAGTCAGCAGTCAGTCAGTCAGTCAGTCAGTCAGTCAGTCAGTCAGTGTCTCTCTCTCTCTCTCTCTCTGCACAGTCTAATAGAAAGCACAAAGCTTTAAAAAATAAGGCTGCCTCATCCAGGCAGTTGGCCAGGAGCCACTTTGAGTGGTAGTTGGGATAAACGCAGTCAGTGGAACAAACGCAGTCCGCACCAATAATATTTACGATTCTGTCCCTATCGGTACATAACTCGGACGGCGCTGAGTCGACTAGCAGCCCAGCGGCTGGTCGACGCGGGCACTCGCGCCTGGAGGCGCTCGGGCGCGTCTCCTCAGCCTTAAGGTCTGCTGAGTCGGCGCGCCTCCGTCATGGCCCATAACTTATAATTATAAATTATAGGGAAAACACATCCTTAAATGGAATTAAGAAATGGTTTTACCTTTAGTCTAGGTAAACTTAATTATTTGCAAAACATGACATCCCTTATTCAAAACAGATGGCGAATGCATTCTTCTCTTTATAGGGCCTACACAGGTAATAAAATTGCCTGTGAGACCTTCATGAATTGAACCTCACAGTCAGCAGTCAGTCAGTCAGTCTCTCTCTCTCTCTCTCTCTCTCTCTCTCTCTCTCTCTCTCTCTCTCTCTCTCTCTCTGCTTCTCATAGCTATTAGTTCACTGTGAACAGGAAGTAGAAAGGCATTTCAGAGTCGTTCTTCACAGGAAAGGATGGGTCACATCTTGCACTGCATGCTCCGCTGTGAGTATATCACTAATATTACTAGTAGGTCTAATGAACTAGTGTTTCATCCATTTCATTGGAGGAATATGTGTACGTAAACAACAACATTTTGTTCAAGTTAAGCTGCTGAGTTTGACCTTGCTGTAGATTTATCATTTCAACAATAATATAAATTACTATTAGCAATAACATCCAAAAAACTATGATGATGCAACTATACCGAACAGAGACAGCCTCTTGCAACCACTCCTCGTATGCCACCATGTATTTATTCATTCATTAATTAATTCATTCATTCATTCATTCATTTATTTAGTTTGAAGTCAAAATGTACAAGCCGTCATACTCTGTGTGTCCCCCTTGACACCACTGTCTGTATTAACTACACACGTATGAACAACAACAACAACAACAACAACAACAACAACAACGTTGCTGGGTGTACTGCTTGTGTTTAAAACAAAGTATTTTTCACTGTTTCACAACTTTTCACTGTTGATGCAGTTTTCTTTCTCTCTGCTGTTCACTCGGGGCTAGAGCCTAATGTATACTTCGCAGCACAACGGTGTCTGTCCCATGCCTAAAATAGCAGACATACAAGCTCATAACACGTCTTGGATCCGACTCATTGTGAGCTTGTTGGTCTGCTATGTTTATGGCGTGGTAACATTATGCCTAAAAATGGCATAATCCTGGATTATATTTATATAATATAATAATACAGGCCAGGGTCTTCAACGTTTTTCAGGTCAAGGACCCCTTAGCTCAGGGGTCTGCAACCCGCGGCTCTGGAGCCACACGTGGCTCTTTAGCCCCTACCTACTGGCTCCCTGTAGCTTTACAAAAATAATATGGAAATGAAATATGTTTATTTTCTTCACATCTTAATTTTATTGTATCGTTGCTGTAGTAGGCCAAACATGACACTTGTATTTGTATTTAGTAATTTTGATAGGCTAATATACACTTAATAGCCAGTATTGACTTCATTATAAGGCTCAAATATATTTGCGGCTCCAGACAGGTTTTGTATTTATTTTTTGGTCCAAATACTAATAGTAGTATTACTATTAGTAATAGTAGGCCTAATAATCGGCCTAATAGTCTGACACATAGTTTCAGTGTTAAAACAGATAAAATAATTGCTATCTGTGGTTCTATATGGGCTGTGGCAATAGTTTTGACAAATAATAGCTCGCAGCAACGTATTGAAAGAAATATATAATTGTTCATTTTTGGAATCATGGACGTGGAATGGAACTTTGAATTATGAACAATGAACTTAACAAGTTCATTTTAGAATTTGTGAACTGAACTTTGGCCTAATGTATATCAAACTGAGGGTCATTGCAATTAAAATGGTTGTAAAAGTCTTCTCTTCAGCCCTAATATGTGTCAATTTGGGGGTCCTTAACATGAAAAAGTTTGAGAACCACCGGTGTAAAGTAACTAATACATTAATTACTACAATTACAGGGTATTTTTTTTTACTTTACTTGAGTATTTCCATTTCTTGATAGTTGATACTTATACTCCAATACATCTCATAATCATTATAATATACTTCAACTACATTGTTTTAGTTACTATTATCTACAGAGATTTAAATAATATTTAATCAAATTATGAATCACAAATCAGCTTTTTTTTCAAACATTGCAGATCTACAATCTCACAACACAGTAAAAGCCTTAGTATTAATTTAACTCTGAGTGTACGAATTGAACCAAATGCAGCTGAGGATCAATTTTATGTTATTGATTATCAGACTCTATCTAAAAGAAAACAACATTAACAATTATATTGTTTATTTCCCTACAGGACAGAGATCATGGCCTCTGTTGGTACATGCTTGCTGTTTTCGACCATCATCCATTTCAGTGCAGGAGGAGGTAAGAGTGATGGTTTCAATCTGACATGCTGTGTGTGTGTGTGTGTGTGTGTGTGTGTGTGTGTGTGTGTGTGTGTGTGTGTGTGTGTGTGTGTGTGTGTGTGTGTGTGTGTGTGTGTGTGTGTGTGTGTGTGTGTGTGTGTGTGTGTCACTGCCCATATTTCACCAGAGGCTGAAAACCCACCTCTTCAGAAAACACTACCCTTCCTCTACAATTTGAATCCTGCGCCATGTCGGTTGTCAGTATGTACGTACGTTGTATGTGGCCAGTGTGACATCACACCAGTGTGACGTAATCTGACATCACGCCAGTGTGACGTAATCTCACGACAGCATGACATCACGCATGACATCACATCCCACCTATAAATTCTAGGATGCCGTCAGATCGCACCAGTTCGACGGCTTCCATAGTGGGTTTTGGTCATTGGAGAGGTGATGCACGTCACCTCTTTCTGAAGTGGGTACTTTCAAAGCCTGCCGTGGGTTTAGGAGAGCACAAAACTCTCTCTCACACTGTGAGGTGCCTGTAAGGTGGCACTGCAAAGTGAATGACGCGTCACGCTAGACGTTCGGGCCGCGTAGCGGCCCGAACTTCTAGTTACATTACATTACATTACATTACATTACAGTCATTTAGCAGACGCTTTTATCCAAAGCGACTTACAATAAGTGCATTCAACATAGGTAGGGAACGAAACTACTAATCACCAGAAGTCTTAAGTGCATTTCCTGCAAAAACAAGCAACCAAGAGTATACTTAGCGCTAAGGTAAAAGTGCTATATATCAGCTACCTACTTTCTTAAACAGATGAGACAAAATAGCAAAATCAAATGAGCACGAGCTAATACAAAAAGTGTATCGACTAAACAAGATCCAATAAAACAGTACAACATAAAACAAGAGTTTGTACAACTAGTTAACAACAAGTAAGCCAGACAAAGAGGAAGGGTAGTGTTTCCTGAATAATAATAATAATAATAATAATAATAATAATAATAATAATAATAATAATAACTAGAAAAAGTGCTCCTCGGAGCACAACTCTCCGCTGTTGGGAATGTTGGGAATGTTCTAAGAATGTATAAGTGTCCTATCCGTCCTGTCTGTATAAGTGTCCTATCCCTCCTGTCTGTATAAGTGTCCTATCCGTCCTGTCTATGTAAGTGTCCTATCCGTCCTGTCTGTGTAAGTGTCCTATCCGTCCTGTCTGTGTAAGTGTCCTATCCAATTGTTACAGTATCCGCCATTTCTCAACCATTTCGTGATTGTTCCTGTCTTACCTCATTCTTACCAGACTTGTGTTGGGAATGTTGGGAATGTTCTAATTCTTATGTTCTAACTGTCCTATCCATCCTGTCTGTATAAGTGTCCGATCCGTCCTGTCTGTATAAGTGTCCTATCCGTCTGTATAAGTGTCCTATCCGTCTTGTCTGTATAAGTGTCCTATCCGTCCTGTCTATGTAAGTGTCCTATCCCTCCTGTCTGTGTAAGTGTCCTATCCCTCCTGTCTGTATAAGTGTCCTATCCGTCCTGTCTGTATACTGTAAGTGTCCTATCCGTCCTGTCTGTATACTGTAAGTGTCCTATCCGTCCTGTCTGTGTAAGTGTCATATCCCTCCTGTCTATGTAAGTGTCCTATCCGTCCTGTCTGTGTAAGTGTTCTATCCGTCCTGTCTGTATAAGTGTCCTATCCGTCCTGTCTGTATAAGTGTCCTATCCGTCCTGTCTGTATAAGTGTCCTATCCGTCCTGTCTGTATAAGTGTCCTATCCGTCCTGTCTGTGTACTGTAAGTGTCCTATCCGTCTGTGTAAGTGTCATATCCCTCCTGTCTATATAAGTGTCCTATCTGTCCTATCTGCCAATTATGTATCAGCCATGCAGCCATTTCGTGATGGTTCCTGTCTTACCTCACTTTGACAGTGGCAGAGACACTGTCAAAGTGATGCCATGTATTTATACAGTATTTCACCGTATTGTCACGTGTCACGTGAGGCTTGACCAATCGGTGTGTCATATTTAGAAAGTGAAAACAATACTCTCCTGCGGAGAGTAATAAGGGTAATAATAATAATAATAAGGGTAATAATAATAATAACTAGAAAAAGTGCTCCTCGGAGCACAACTCTCCGCCAGAAGACTTGTGTTGGTTCGAAGGTCGCGAAGGTCGCTATCCCTCTTGTATATGTAAGTGTCCTATCCATCCTGTCTGGGTAAGTGTCCTCTTTCGTTCATTCTGTGTAAGTGTCCTATCCCTCCTGTCCTATCCGTCCTGTCTATGTAAGTGTCATATCCCTCCTGTCTATATAAGTGTCCTATCTGTCCTATCTGTCCAATAAGACAGATAGGAACAATTGGACCGCGACTACTTGACTACTTCCGGTTCGAAGGTCTGGGAGTGAGCTAGTGGCCGGATTTTCGGTATTGGAATCTGGCTTATCACAGTGACACATGTATTTATAGGTCGCTATCCCTCTTGTATATGTAAGTGTCCTATCCAACCTGTCTGGGTAAGTGTCCTCTTCCGTTCTGTCTGTGTGAGTGTCCTATCCCTCCTGTCTGTATAAGTGTCCTATGTCATATCCCTCCTGTCTATATAAATGTCCTATCTGTCCTATCTGCCAATTATGTATCAGCCATGCAGCCATTTCATGGTTCCCGTCTTACCTCACTCTGACAGTGGCAGAGACACTGTCAGAGTGATGCCATGTATATATAGGCCCGGTGGCGTCACTAGCCAATCAGATCACAGTATTTCACGTGTCACGTGAGGCTTGACCAATCGGTGTGTCATGTTTAGAAAGTGAAAACGCAGTGATAACAATACTCTCCTGGCGGAGAGTAATAAATATAGCTGCAAGCAGCGATAATACAGGGCCAGACATGGAAACTAGAGAGAGAGAGAGAGAGAGAGAGAGAGAGAGAGAGAGAGAGAGAGAGAGAGAGAGAGAGAGAGAGAGAGAGAGAGAGAGAGAGAGAGAGAGAGAGAGAGAGAGAGAGAGAGAGAGAGACTGGAGAGAGAGAGAGAGAGAGAGAGACTTGGATACTGGAGAGAGAGAGAGAGAGAGAGAGAGAGAGAGAGAGAGAGAGAGAGATGGAAACTGGAGAGAGAGAGAGAGAGAGAGAGAGAGAGAGAGAGAGAGAGAGAGAGAGAGAGAGAGAGAGAGAGAGAGAAAGCGCCATGGAAACGGAATAGATTGAAGAGAGACATGGAAACGGAATAGATTGATGTGAGAGAGAGATGAAAACAGAATGGATTGATTGGACATCTCAACCTATTGACATTAACAGGAATCAAACTCTCAACCTTCCGACTAATAGGCTGCAACACTACCTATAGTGCTATAGTTTTGTCCAGGCTGATGTTGTCTGTTGAAGATGATAAACTCTTGCCTTCTGTCATGAACCAAGCCAACACTAAGATCATTCGTTCACAAATCATTTACCAATAGAGAAATTGTATGTCTCCTCGCAACCGAAAACAGTGAAAGCAGCCGATCTACAAGCTCAGAAACACGTTGCTATCTGAAAGGTTTTGAGATTGTAGATCGGCTATTTTCAGAATGAAGTATGTCATACGTTGAAAAACGTACTCTCAAATATGCATTTCAGGTTATCTTTACCATTTGCACATGTATTCATTGATACAGTCATGTTGTTTGCAATTCAACTTAAATGAAGTCTGCAAGTGAGGCTTGAACTGACGACCTTGAGATTGTGAGGCATTCATTTAAGGGAGACGCCATTGGCCCAACAGACAAGTAACTGTGAAAAAGGAGATGACACAGATGATACAGTTTCACGCAAATAGCTGAAAAATCCTGGGTTTAAGTGTTTTTCAAACTGCTCAAAATTGCGGACAATCTAAGGGCGGAGCTTACTGGTCAAAGCGATAGATGTGTTCCTCATGAGTCAAGGCACAAGTGTAAGCAAGTTTCACGACTTTCGGCCAAACGAGGCATGACTTTTGCCTGTTTAAAGTTTGCATTTAAAAAAAATTGCTATAGCGCCCCCCTTTGGCCAATTGGAGTGAGATTGGTTTCAGTGATATTTGGAATGACTCTCTACATTACTGCAACGTTTCAAAGAAATGTGAGTCTTGCATGTATGTGTTAGGGGCAGATGAATAATTTTCATAAAACTGCAATAGTTAAAATCTATTTCCTCCTGGGATTTTGGAGCAATCTGCACGAAACGTTTAACACTTGAACTTTGGACCTCTGCCGACATAATGATGGGAGCGGATTTTCCCTAAGTGAAAAAATGCAGAAGTTATGAGCCAATGGCTGTTTTTCATATAATTCAAAATGGTGGGCGATCTAAAGGTCAGAGGTCAAAAGTCAGACCACAAAAGTTGTCGGGCATGAAGAGACGCATGTGTGTATCGAAGTTTCATGGTTGTAGGTCAAACAGGGCATGAGTTGTACCTGTTCAAAGTTGGCACTTTCAATTGAGTGCTATAGCGCCACGCTTTGACGAATGAGTGTGAGAATTATTTCCTGGAAGTTTTTCATGAGCATCTACCATATGGCCGAGTTTCGTAAAAAGCGTATGCACGGTTAAGCCAGAACTGGCAAAAACAAGTATTTTTCAAACTGCTCAAAATTGCGGAAAATCTAAGGGCGGAGCTTAATGGTCAAATCGATACGTGTGTTCCTCATGAGTCAAGGCACATGTGTAAGAAAGTTTCACGACTTTCGGCCAAACGAGGCATGACTTATGCCTGTTTAAAGTCTGCATTTTCAAAAAAATGCTATAGCGCCCCCCTTTGGCCAATTGGAGTAAGATTGGTTTCAGTGATATTTGGAATGACCCTGTACATTTCTGCAAAGTTTCAAAGAAATGTGAGTCTGCATGTATGTTTTAGGCGCAGATGAATAATTTTCATAAAACTGCAATAGTTAAAATCTATGGAATCCTAGGATTTTGGAGCAATCTGCACGAAACGTTTAACACTTGAACTTTGGACCTCTGCCGACAACTTCTAGTGAAAAAATGCAGAAGTTAGGAGCCAATGACTGTTTTTCATATAATTCAAAATGGTGGGAGATCTAAAGGTCAGAGGTCAAAAGTCAGAGTGTGAAAGTTGTTCAGCATGAGGAGACGCATATGTGTATCCAAGTTTCATGGCTGTAGGTCAAACAGGGCATGAGTTGTACCTGTTCAAAGTTGGCATTTTCAATTGAGTGCTATAGCGCCACCTTTGGACGAAAGATTGTGAGAATTATTTTTTGATCGTTTTTCATGACCATCTACCATATGGCCGAGTTTCGTAAAAAGCGACTGCACGGTTCAGCCAGAACTGCGAAAAGTGGCAGAAGAAAAAGAAGTGACAGAATACTGCCAATAACAAAACAGGTCCAGAGCTGAGCTCTGGCCCTGTAATAATACTTCTGGTGATTAATAGTTTGTTCCCTACCTATGTTGGATGCAAGTCGCTTTGGATAAAAGCGTCTGCTAAATAACTGTGATGTAATGTTATGTAATGTAGTGCGTGCGTGCGTGTGTGCGTGTGGCACGGTTGGACCAATTGGCATGAAACTGTGCACACACACTGGAGACATCACATATTGGCCTATAACTCTTGAATCGTGTGTCATACAATACAAATGTTGTAAGACTGTACAGTATATTAAGTTTGGCGTTGAAGTTTGACGCTTTTTATCGTTAAGGTCTTTTGTGTACGCTGAGCGAATTTGAGACGGCTCCGACAACCCGCCTAGGAGGAGTTCGTTATAAGTACAACTCGTGTGCCAAAAACGCCACTATAAATTAAAAATGGACGACTTCCTGTTTGGTTTAGGTCATGGTTCCAAGAGACTTTTTAGTAAGTCGGGACATGATAAAGGTGTGTACCAATTTGCATGCATGTAGGTGAAACCGTATTGTGGGGCTTGAAGCACAAACTGTTGTAGGGGGCGCTATTGAGCCATTAGGCCACGCCCCGTTTTTAGACTATTAAAAAACACACTTTTCCACCACTGGTACTGTGTGTGCAATGTTGCGTAACTTTTTGAGTACGTTTAGACCCTCATTTTCCCGATTCATTATCAATAGGGCTTCGCACTACTGTGCATTGCTCGGGCCCTAATAAGAGTTCCTTTGTCAGGATCTCAGGATTGTTATCATCATAGGCCATTAAAAAATATTAATTCAAATGTTTAAGGTATTAAAATAAGAAACATGGACCTGCAACCGTGTGGTTGTATTCAATCATATTGATTCATATAGTGATTCTCATTGGGTGATTAATTTAATGCAATTTAACAGATCTGTTCTTTTAACTATAATGTATTGTTCTCTTTCTTTCTTTCTTTCTTTCTTTCTTTCTTTGCAGTGTCTCTGGAAGTGTCTCTGAAAGTCAGTCCTGACAGATCAGACTTCTTTCCAAGTGAGTCCATCTCACTGAGCTGTGAGGAGGATCACCATCCTGTTCCGGGATGGTCTGTGAGAAGACAGCTAACCAATACGACTGGGGACGGTGGAACCTGTGGCAGTGAATGGGGATATACTGAAGGTATAGAGGGATATATGGATGGATGGACGGACGGACGGACGGATGGATGGATGATACTGTAGATGGATAGATAAACAGACAGATAAAAGGCCAAGGGGTGTGCATTTCTTTCCCTTATAAGACAATCTGATACAGTACCTATCTATATATGGGCGATGCTAAGATTCAGGGACAATATCTAGTATCACTTACAGTACAGTCGGTAGCTGCAGCAGAACAGTTCGGTTCAGGAGGGCTCCCCAAACTGAAAAAAAAAACACAACAACAACTCAAGCAAATGTCATTCTCACTTCTGTGTCCTGAAAGCCAGACCCCACTAGAGTTCTCAACGGGCCTGAAGATTAAGGCCCGAACCGGAACTTGATTTTAGGCCCCATCATTTTAGGCCCGAGACCGACCCGATAGATAAAAAAGTGAGTGTGTATGAGAGAACGGACTTACAGTTGGTGAAATGGCAACTTCCCAACTTCTCATATTGTAATTAGATGTATTTCTTTTCATTGTGATTGTGTGTAGGAGTTTCCTGCGTCAGGACACTGTATCAAGCAGACAATGGAGTTTACTGGTGTCAGTCTGAGTCCAACGTCAGCCGGGCCATCCACATTAAGATCTCTGGTACAATCAATATAATTACACATTTAAGTGCTAAAATGCTGCATTTCTCTCCAACAGTGCATTAAAAATACAGGAGATATCATTTTAGTAATGAAAACAAAAATAAAAAAACAGAAAAAAGTACCAAAATCGTTCTACTGTCAATGAGAATTAAATGGTGGTTCTGCATGTTTGACATTTTATTTACAGTAGAACTGTTAAAACATCAATATCACAATAGAGGCCATTTGTGTTATACTGTATATATCAGTACGACTGAATGACAGCTGTGTAGGTGGAATTATGAATATGTACCCCTGTTATTATATATGTTTCACCCGTATGCTAATATATAGATAGTAGTAGATACATAATAGTAGATAGACGTGGTTGATTTTGATTGGATAATGAAGACTACCGTTGTTATCTAAATTAGCTTGAGGAGCAACCAAACATCAAATGTTCATAACTCACTGCTGTTGGTTCTATAGATGTTCATAACTCAATATGTTGGTTCTATAGATGTTCATAACTCACTGCTGTTGGTTCTATAGATGTTCATAACTCAATATGTTGGCTCTATAGATGTTCATAACTCAACATGTTGGTTCTATAGATGTTCATAACTCAATATGTTGGTTCTATAGATTTTCATAACTCAACATGTTGGTTCTATAGATGTTCACAACTCAACATGTTGGTTCTATAGATGTTCACAACTCAATATGTTGGTTCTATAGATGTTCATAACTCAACATGTTGGTTACATATAGATGTTCATAACTCAACATGTTGGTTACATATAGATGTTCATAACTCAACATGTTGGTTCTAGATGTGATCCTGGAGAGTCCTGTTCTTCCTGTGCCAGATGGAGATAATGCCGTGTTTCGCTGCCTGTACAAAGACAAGACATCTGGTGCTGCATCCTCTGACCTCCCAGCTGATTTCTACAAAAATGGAACCCTCTTCAGCACAGAGTCTACAGGACAGATGACCATCCACCATGTTGACAAGTGTGATGAAGGATTCTACAAGTGCAACATCTCTGACCGTGGAGAGTCACCAGAGAGCTGGATGGAAGTGACAAGTGAGTCTTTGTCAGATTATTTGAACATTATCAACATGAGAAGATGAAGCCAGTGTTTGGAAACTGAAAACCATTGTTTAGTTTAGTTTAGTTTATTTTAGTTTATTTGCATATACATTTTTAAAACATATGATAAAAACAAAAATGGAAAAAGGAAAATGGAAAGAAACAAAAATCTAAATCAAAACATGATGAGCTGGAAAGGCCAAACAAACCCAGAAGGGCTTGTCTGGTGGCTTTCCTATATCATTAAAGCATAGGAGCTAAGGTGTTGACGAAGATATTTAGAATATTCTATAACAACAACAACAACAATAATAATGATAATAATAATAAAAATAGCAACAACAAATATAGAAATGTCAACAATTATTGCAATAATACATTATTTATAATGATGATAATAAGTAATACTGATAATAACAATACCAATCAAAGCTGCAAGCAGCTTTAATTCCACGATACAAGTCTGTTTGGCAATCAGCTGAAAAGTTAGGCTACATAGCTTAAGCAATTACAGCCTGTCCCTATTGGCCGTCTAAGTGTGCCTTGCAAGTTTCGTATGGCTATTTAAAGCCCGCCCAATAGGAACACAGAGGGGGTGTGGCTTAAGACATTTCAGCCTGTCCATATTGGCCGTCCCTATTGGCCATCTAAATGATCCGAGGAAGTTTTGTAGGTATTCGATGCTGGGAACCGGAGTTATGGCTGTTTAAAGCCCAGCCAATAGGAACACAGAGGGGATGGGGCTTAAGCAATTTCAGCCTGTCCCTATTGGCCGTATAAGTATACCTAGGAAGTTTTGTAGGTATTCGATGCCGCAAACCGGAGTTATGGCTGTTTAAAGCCCAGCCAATAGGAATTGTAGATCGGCTATTTTCCCTTCCTGTTTGGCGTTGAAGTTTGACGCTTTGCCACGGTCACGCCGTTTTACGAAAACGCTAGCTTTTGATAACTTTTCATCGTTAACGTCCAGGGCTGGACTGTGACCAAAATTCGGTTCTGACATTTTGGCCCAGACCAGCCCACCACAACCGGTGCGCAGATACTCTACCGCCCACTCGTCGAGGCACATACAAACGCACGCCCTTAATACCACCACTTTTACTGAAAAGCATCCCATGTTCTGGAGTTCTGGAGTAAAATAAATGATAACTACACAACCCGTACATATGATAGTTAGCTTACAGTACTCACAAACCATTAGAGTGTGTTGCTCTTATAAGGAGGATGCAGGCTAAAGCACATCCTACTCTGGGGAGATGATATCCACTGGAGATGATGTATTGGACATATTACAAACCTGGACATGAGCAGTAGAGGACTATTATGAAAGGGTGAAGTATGTACATGATTACATACAAAAAATTGTGTGCATGCAATCAGAACTTTAGCTTGCTAAAGTAAAGAAAACAAGGGTAGGCTATAATGATCTGAGAATGCATCTGTTATAGGCTAGATCTATAGGCTGTATGAGGATGGCATAACATGATATGCCTAACTTACAGTATACATAGCAAAGGCTGTAATTTGCGTACTGTGTGTATGCAAATAAGTTGTTATTGTAACTGCACTATAATTCAGTGTTTCAATAACAGTTATGTATGACCCTGTGAACTCTTTGAAAGGTCAGTAAAAACAATAACAATAACTGAAGCAATATGTTTGACTTTGGTCAATGTCCTTTAAGCCCATATGGGCTGCCTGGGCATCAGGAACGATGCATGACACTTGCCATGTAATTATTGGCAGAAATGTTCATTAATTGCAAAAATAGCAGATCTACAAGGACACACCACATCACAATGACACTGACTTGTGAGCTTGTAGATAGTTATTTTTGTGTGACATAATCGTATGACTAAAGTATAAAATAGGGCTAAAGTGGTTAATATGAGCATCTTATAAATCAATTAGGATAGTATAGGATTATTATTGTTTGCCATACTTAGAAATCTAGACATAATTACTTGCAACACACCATGCAGAGTTTTCTGTTTAATGTTCTTCAGATAGCTAGCAACCATTCTAAACCATTTTGTGATAGAAACCAGGAAGACATACAGTCCTCTGTTGTGACAAGAATATAACAATTTTAGTGGAATTTCTATTCATGCAGTATTTATATTATATTTGTTATTAGTGTCTATATGTCCTCTGAAACAGTGTGGTTTACAGTGAGATGTTACTTCTCTTGTTCCTTAAGCTTCTATGTATAATTGTATATATTTTTGTGTGTAAAACACAATTTGGAAAACTAAACTGTGCTATTAATTGTTGGGGTCCTGTTAACTTTACAGCCTTCAAGGCCCCCCTCCTCAAAGGGGCGGCCATAGCTGAGTGGTTAGTGAGCCCGCCTAGGGAGCCAGAGGCCCTGGTTGCCCCAGGTTCGATTCCAGGCCATCCCAGCATATGTGTCGATGAAATGAAATTTGTCCCTGAGCAAGACTCTTAACCCCTAATTGCTCACAGGTTCTCATTGGAAACAAGACCGCAAGGACTTTCATGAACGACCTGTTAAAAGGAAAGGAATTAAAGGGACCTCTCAAAGTGGGCCCTTTGAGGACCACTGCTTCACAGTACTCTGGAGCAGTGGTCCTTAAAGGGCCCACTTCAGCCTGGAGGGCTCTGAAGGGCCCCGGGAGCCCTTGTCAGGGCCTCAAAGTTTTAGGCCCTGACAAGGGCTCCTGGGGCCCTTCAGGCCCAGGAGCCTGGGTTTGAGGCTCAGATCCAGCGAGAACCACTGCTGTACATACAGAGGAGGGGCCCACACTCATTTGATATTTAATTGACCTATCCTACTATAATCCTACTATAATTCTAGTAACCTCTGTAGTGGTACGTGAGTGTAGTGGTACGTGAGTGAAGATACCCGGTTCTCCTCACTGGCTGGACCAATTGCTCTGATTTTGCACACAGCCATTGACCATTACCATCTGAACGCAACTGTGAAGCCCGTTTTTCAATTTCATCAAATCTCAGCTTCTTATTAGCGTTTTTGTGTCAAACACTGTCGCCATGGTTACGGGGCTGCCCAGCTATGGGACGAACTGGCTCCCGGGTTGCCAGATCATGTGCGCATATCCCCCCACGGATGCGCTGCGCCGACCGGGTATGGTCTAGTACATTTAATTGTAGTAATTGTCACTAACCGCACGGCCTGCTATGCTCACGCAACTTATGTTTAACCTCAGGTACATACCGCAACGCATAGACATACTATTTGTAAATATGTAGATACATTGCTGTTTTTATTGATTTTTCTCTCTCTCCCCCTTGTCCCCCCCCCCTTCTCTTTTTTCTTCCTAATTTGAACAGATACAACGGCCATACTGAAAGCTGACCATACAGACATACCTGTAGGGGGCAGTGTTACACTGAGCTGCTCTGTGGTGGACTTATGTGAATGGAACTACTACTGGTACCAACATAACAAGGACTCACTGATCATGCAAGATGCTGTTCAATACTCTACTGGACCAATCAATGTGTCTGAAGGTGGAATCTACTGGTGCAGAGGAGGGAGAGGAGAACCAGTTAACTACACTGACTACAGTGATGCAGTCACCATAGACAGAATTGGTGAGTCATTTCATTGGCTTGGCTAAAAAAAATATATAGTGAGACAAAACAAATATTTTACAGTGTGGCTGAGGGCTAAGCTGAATGGTGTCCTGTACTGTTTATAAGTAGAATAAGTCAGGATCAGGTAGGATGGTTACTGATTTTAATAACAGTAGCAAAGCACATGCTCCATTATGTTATACAGGCAATTGCAATCAAGACCACAACAAATTATTTTAGGAAGATCCGCCCCCCTAATCTTCATCACTAGACGAGCGCCATCTGATGTCAGATCCTGCGAACGTCCTGTGATTATTGTTGCTAGATCTTGCGAGCCTGTTGCTGGGACAGAAAAATAGTTGATAACAAATTTGATTTTCTCTTGATTCGTCTCTCTGAGAAATGCCATTTTAGTTTCAGAAAATGTATGGCTTGTAAAGAATGCATCCCATATTTAGTTCAGTGACCATGGGGCTAAAGAATGGGTCAGAAGCTGTATTCACATTCAGTTCTCCGACTAGAATTAATACTCACAACCTACTTCTGGTCTCCTAAAGAAGCGGCCAACTACATCACACAGATACAGGAAGTAAACCAGAGATGGCGGGTCTTGCTTTCCAATTTTTTGTCTTGGATCACAAGTCACTTCCTGTCTATTTCCTGTAGTGAAAGTGAAGTTTTGTAGCAGTCATATTGTATGCTAATTTGGATTATATTTTATTTGAACAGAGGGCAGGTCTGTTTTGATACTGCAGCCCAGTTGGTTACACATATTCACGGGAGAGACCATCACTCTCAAGTGTGAGATACTGGGGAGAAGTGACACAGACTGGAAGTATGATTGGATCACAACAAGCTCAGCTTCATACAAACCAGAAAACCAGGCTGAATTCAGAATCAACAGGGCCTTCGTTTATCACAGCGGTGTCTACATGTGTAAGGGTCGTGGCAAAAATGACCAGCAGTCTTCAACAGGGTGGAGTGATGCTGTTCAATTGACTGTGTCAGGTAAGTCAGATTGATCTCCTTTTATATAGAAAATGTAAAGGAAATATTGTGAATTGGAGTGTGGCAACTTCCACAAGACTGCATGAAACATCAATAACTATGTCAACTTTATTTATAATTCAAAGAAATGTGTTTTTCAACAGCCAAACCCCAGCCTGTTCTGGGTTTGTCTCCTTCGTGGTTGAGTCCTGTAACCTCGGTGACTCTGAGCTGTGATGTTAAAGAATCATCTGAAGGCTGGGGGTTTTACTGGTACAGGGCAGTACCTAAACCATCAGACAACTCCTACACTTATGAGCTCTTACCTGATAGCCACAATGGGACTGTAGAGGGTTCCTACATCATTCATGGTCCTACAGGCACAGGAGGATATGTGTGTAAAGCTGGGAGAGGAGACCCAGTGTATTACACTGAGGACAGTGAAACTCAGTTTATGTGGTCTAGTGGTGAGTGTGACTCATAATTCATCATGTATAATTCTTCTAGGTTGTTTTCTAGCCTTCAACCTTCAGGACAGAACCAGTGACTGACTGACTGACTGACTGACTGACTGACTGACTGACTGACTGACTGACTGACTGACTGACTGACTGACTGACTGATTCTCTCTCACTCTAACTCACTCCCCTGTTTTCTATTTGTATTCCTTTCACATTGTCTGATCTTGTTCTCAATTTCTTGAGTTTATTTAACTCTGTCATTGAAACGGTGCTCTTTGTTTGACCTCTGATCCTGCGTTATGTTTTAGATCTTCATTCTTCAGCTTCTCTCACAGTGAGTTCTAGCAGAACTCAGCACTTCATCTCTGAGTCTGTCTCACTGAGCTGTGAGGGAAACTCTACTGAATGGAAAGTGAAGGGTCACACTGAACTATTGGAAGAGTTATCATCTGGGCTTTTAATTAATGAATCTACATGGGCGAGGAACGTATCTACAAATGACAGTGCAGTGTACTGGTGTGAGTCTGGATTGGGAGAGTACAGCAATGCTGTCAACATCACAGTACATGGTGAGTCCAGTTCCTTCATTCACTAACAATACTGCAGCATTCCATCAACTCATTAAAAATATACTTTTGTATTTGTTCAGTGTGAATCCTAACCTTCTGGACTGTTTTAAAACGATGAACTGTTTTACAGATGGTTCTGTCATCCTGGTGAGTCCTGTTCACCCTGTGACTGAGGGACTTTCTGTGACCCTTGGCTGCAAACATGAAAGAGACATGTCACTCTCCAAGGTGGACTTTTATAGAAATGGAGAATTGGTCCAAACTAAAACCAATGGAGAGATGATTATACCTGCTGTATCTAAGTCTGATGAGGGCTTCTACAAGTGTAAATATTCTGGAGGAGAGTCACCACAGAGCTGGATGGCAGTGACATGTGAGTATACTGGTATTTATTTTTTTCATTTATTTGAATTCTTTGTCCTAATTCTGAGTTACATGTATGGTTTCTTTTTTTACTTTTTACTCAGGCATAATTGTACTTGGTACCCATTACCAACTTCATGCAAGTGATAATGTACACAGAATCAAAGTTAAAAAGACACTCATTTAAATTGTCTTAATTATATGAAAGAAATACACAGCTTTGTTTGTAAACTATTACAGAATAACAGACATGACAGTGGTCTCCCAGGTTTATAACAGCAGTTTAATCATGTTTTGGGACATACGTTTAGTACAGCCTACAGTACAAGCTAAAAGGAGTTGTTCTAGTGCTGCTAATCTATTTATTTCAAATGCAATTGTCATTACCATCATAGTGTCTAAATCTGTCTATAGATTAAATGCTAAAATTAGTTATTTCTTTCAAATGCTGTTTTCATCTTTCAGTGTTTGGGCCTGTGGAACAGATTTCTCCACTTATAATTGGACTGATTGTAGGACTTCTTGTTGTGATTCTTCTGACCATCTTTCTGGTCCTGCTGTGTCGATACAGAACATCCGAAGGTGAGAACGACTACATTAGATGGATCACATCTAGATTATAATCACTGAACAACTCTCCATAAAACATACTGAGGAGGTTGAGGTTGTTCTACTTAGTCACCTTTTTATATTATCATTAAGACCGCCATCAGACCACAAACATTATTTTGTATTAATTGTGTTATTTATAAGATTCTTTTTTTTGCCATCATCTCTTTTTATCTATTTGATATATTTCTTTCATTGTGATCTTTATGCTGCTCTTGCTTTCTCTGTATCTAGAACGACTGCTGCCATTTCCCCTTATCTTGTCTCATTTTATGTCTGTAGTCAGATTATAATCTCAGAGCAACTTAAATCATACTGAGTACTATAGCGTAGCGATATTAAGGTTCAAATATGTATGGTTAATCTAATTGTTTTTAATTTACAGGTCGATGTTGTGTCAGGTAAGTACAGTATTGATCTCCGTCTATTCATCAACATGACAGCAGTAGATTCCATCTTGTTTTCTACTTCATTTATGCCAAATATTTACCTTTTAGTTACAGGACCGTTCAGTCGCAGGGAATCAATCAGGGCTCAGCTGACTACCAGAACACCAATCAAATTGGGGCTCCTGATGATGTGTACCTCCCACTGCAGCACGGTCAGTCTGATGAACCAATCATGTTCTCGCAAGTTCTTCAGATTAGAACAACTGATTCTAATTGAATCTGAATTCATTATATCTTTAAATACGTCTTCATGCATAAGCTTGCCACCATTGATGTGGGAAGTGAGGACACTGGCGTTGACTGTTCCCCGCTTCATGTATTAATGATTGGACCATTATAAATCGCTTTGAGTACTTAGAAAAGCGCCATAAAAATGCAATTAATTAGCAGAGCAAGAAACTAAATTGAAACCATGTTTGAAATAACTAAAATAAGCACCACATTAATGCTTATGTTTACCTTTAGATGACAACAGCATCTATGAAGTAATCCAGCAGCCACATGACTATAACAATGGTACAGTATCCTTTTTAAAGATCCAATCAAATTAATGTAATCTAATTTTATTTCATTTTAATGTGGAATATGAATGTTAGAAATGTAAGTTCTGGTGTACAGTTCATTGTGACATTGTCACCACCGCGTTAACAGGCTTTCTCATGAAGGAGAAACTGACAAACAAATATGCCTGTAGGTTTGTATTTGGTTAAAATATTTATGTTATATATTTTTTTTTATTATCCACAGATCCAGGTCGTTTCAGGTAAGTACAGTATTGACCTCTGTCTATTCAACATGGCAGCAGTAGATTCCATCTTGTTTTCTACTTCATTGTGAAAAATATTTACTTTTTAATTACAGACCCGTCCAATCTCAGGGCTCAGCTGACTACCAGAACACCAATGAAATCGGAGCTCCTGATGATGTGCACCTCCCACTGCAGCACGGTCAGTCTTTGAACCAATCATGTTCTCGCAAGTTCTTCTGATAAGGACAACTGATTCTAATTTAACCCGAATGTATTATAACTCAAAAATACGTCTACATTTATGAAAACATGAGTGTTATTTTTGGAAGCTCATTAAAGTCAGTTTGTTTTCTGTTTTTCCTAATTAGCAGAACAATTAACTAAATTCAAACCATGTTTGAAATAGGCCTAACTAAAATAAGCACCACATTAATGCTTGTGTTTACCTTTAGGTGACAACAGCATTGATGAAGTAATCCAGCACTCCAATGACAATGAAAATGGTACAATATACTTAAAGATCCAATCCAATTATTGTAATCTAATTTTATTTTGTTTTAATGTGGAATATGAATGATAGGAATATATTTTTTTCAGGTTCAGGTGTAACACTTGATTTGTTAGAAATGTTTTATCGACCCCTGCTGAGTACAGTAACTTCTCAGTGGTTTGAGAGGACATGGCCCTCTGTCACTGTCTGTTCACAGGACAGCCTTGTCAAACCCTGACAAACATTTATGACTGTAGGTTTGTATTTGGTTCAAATATTTATGTTAACGAAAAAACATCACATGGATGCACCTGGGACGTATCATCAGTGTTGTAGCCTGGGGTCATAGGATGTTTCGGGTCTCGCAACATACACCCTCGCCCAGGTGACCCAGCCAGGGTTGATCAAGCCCCGACTTACGTCCCAGGTAGCTACCCACGGTCAGTCCTAAATAGGGAAAGACAGGGCCACTCAATACGCTTGTCCAAAACTACTCTGCCAGGAACGGGGGAGAGGAACTGCTGGTACGTGGAGGGGCTAGGCTCTGTGGATGGCCTCCTGGCCGGGCTCCTCCTCCGTCTCACCAGGTCCAGGACCTGTGCGTTGCACCAGACTCCCCTGCTCCAAACATTTCATTCTGGTGTGATGGTGTCTTGGCCCGTGGTGGTACTGCAGGCTCCCTTAGCGGCTTGCTTGAATGGCCCTCCTAAAGGCCTCACCGTGGATTTGTTGGGCTTCTTCCTCACGGAAGACGCAGACTGGGGCGCCAATCCAAACTGCTCCCGGATGCCGTCTACATTCCGGCTGTCACCCGTCTCTCCGGTGGTCACCAATCTATTCCTGGTTGTAACCTGTGTTGTATATATATATTTGTTATATATATATTTTTTTTAAATTACAGATCCTGCCTGTGTCCGGTAAGTACAGTATTGACCTCTGTCTATTCATCAACATGACAGAAGTAGATTCCATCTTCTTTTCTACTTCATTTATGATAAGTAATCTTTTAATTACAGACCTGTTCAGTCTCAGGGAACAAATCAGGGCTCAGCTGACTACCAGAACACCAATCAAAGTGGAGCTCCTGATGATGTGTACCTCCCACTGCAGCACGGTCAGTCTTTGAACCAATCATGTTGGTTATGGATATTTCTGACATGTTTTCTGACAAGGACAACGGCTCCTAATTTGAATTGAAATTAATTATAAGTTCATAGCTGAACATAAATCTCTTTCAGTCATTAAACCACAAGTGGTCCTTTTGGAAGTACATTAAAGTCAGTCAGTTCAGTGTTTGTTTTTCCTACTAATTCACTGAACTATTCACAGAACTATTTTTCAATTGTTCTGTGAATAGTTCTAAACAAAATCCACTTTATTGTGTCTTTGTTTACCTTTAGGTGACACAAGCTTTTATGAAGTACTCAAGCGATCTACTGACTATGAAAACGGTACAGTACCTAATGTTTAAATATTCTCATGCAACACTGTTGTCCAGAGTTATTCATATTTTTAGGCCAAGTGGTTGTACATTTCCAATAAGCAGAGATATGTGATTCTTCTTTTTAATTTCTAATTCTTAGATGGAATGGGAATGGAACTCGGTGAACAACAAAACTCTGGCAACCAACTGCAAGGTGAATACACCAACAGATTCATCAAACTGTTCAAATATGACCCTCATTCTGCAAAGCTTCTAATTGTCTTTCAACTCATTTTCCATTACAGAATCATCAGGAAGGCATGAGTCTACATAAGAGGAAACGCTTTGATAATGGACGTGGAGGTAATGCTGAGTATCATATAATCCAGAGACCAGAGAGTTAATGAAAAGTGGCGTTCTATCCTGTAAATGTTTACTGTAACCTTGTTTCAGGTCCTTGGATAACATGTAGGGCAACCCAACTTGAAAGATGGTTTAGATGTCAAATCACCTTGGAAATAATGTATTATACGCTGGCATAACTGTGGGGACTGACTGTCACTTTTATACATCAAGTATGACGAGTTAAATTATTATTATTATTATATTATTATAATTTGTTTGGATGAACCTTTCTCTCGAACAGTAATTGGAAAGTGGCGAAAACAGAATTGTTTCTATATAGACAAGTGTCTTAAAGATTATTTGTATTTGGTGTCTATGGAGCAAGCAGCATCGCTTCCTCAAGATCTCCACAGTGATCACATGGACTATTTCAGTTTAATCATGACAGTTTTGAACAACAATTGAATTAAATTAGGTTTCACATTAATAATAACAACCAGAGGAGAATAGCAGTCCCTGTTTTCTTTGTTTACTTATCCCCATTCCCCATTCCCTTTAATTACAATACAAACACATGTATGTGATACTTTAAATGATCATACTTGGTGCAGGTGGGTGCTCCACAAGACCATGGTGATAATTACTATATTATGCTGTATATGAGCCATTCTACTTTAGAGCCTTCAAATTTAGAGTTGGAAATTGTGTGAAATTTTAATTCTATTTTGGAAAAACTTTGACCATATTCACGTTGCACCAGATCTAAGGGACACATATTTAGTAAAAGTACAGTCAATTATCATATTGTATTTTCATAATATTTTGGAATATCTTTCCTCTCCCAACATGTGTCACTACCGAAACATGTAGAATTACCTTAGAATAAAGATACTTATACTGTATGAATGTATTAATTATTTTTTTCATCCTCCCCTGTACAGACTATTTCTAAAAAATGATGTACAGTAGGTGGTTTCTACAATTAAATAGATTAAAATGAATATTTTAACAGATTTTTTAATATTGAATTCTTAAGATTTATCAAAATGAAATGCTATATTTCTTTGTAAAATGTATAAAGTTGATTATATTGATTTCAGAATTAATGCTAGTTGAAATTACACATACACCTAGCCAATCATTATCATAAAATATTGGTTGATAACTCACTATTTTTGACAAAATAACTGGTGTTTCGATTGTGACTGCACTATTTCGGTAGTGACTGTATTGTTACGGTAGTGACCATAGTATTTTGTTTACAAGACTGTGCCATAGTCACTTAACTTGTGTCACTTAACTCTTTTTGCTAAACATTCATTGTTGACATAACACATACACCTAACCAATCAGTATCATAAATTATTGGTTGATAACTCACTATCTTTGATTTTTGACAACATAACTGGTGTTTCGGTAGTGACTGTATTGTTACGGTAGTGACCATAGTATTTTGTTTACAAGGCGGTGCCATAGTCACTTAACTCTTAGCTAAATATTCACTCATAACAATGTTATGAGTGAATATGTTTGCTTTATGTTAGAAATATAATGAAAAATGATCAATAAAATATAGTAATTCATTATTGAAGCAATAACAATAGGTCTCATCTTCCATATAAATGTATTTGGAAGGACAAACAATATTTGCAATTAATATTGAAATTAAGTATTTTGTAACTGAAACACTTGACTAAAACATTTACAAGTCACTTGAGCATGCATCAATATTTTCACAGATTTGGCTTTTCGAACAATGCTTTAGACACTGCTGGGCTTCTTTGGACATGCCTCTGAGTGACTTTCTCAGGTGGATGGATTAAGATGATGACCGTGTCCATGGTGCACAGTACCATATATTGTCCTCCATTCGCAGCTGTAAAAGAAGCGTGGATGGATTGTGGATAGTACAAATAAGTTGATGAATGCTCAGTGTACCTTTGTTAGTGGGCAGCTCTTTTGGAAGGATTGCGCTTATTCTGCATATCTGTTCCTCTTCCACGTAGATGAGCTTGACTTTAAGAGGTAGGAGTGTGTTATAAAGGGCTTTAGCTGTGGGCTTGTCGGACTCGTACCCCTAGCTACTTGTGATTCTGCAGTTAGCTTCATGGTGGCTCCAACTCCATAAGCAGGCCCTTTTCTGTGACCAGCTTCCAAGTTCCAGGTGACTTCCTATAAATGAGACGTTAGCCTGTGTGTCACAGCGTAGGTCTTCTGCAACTTTGCTCAAGCTCTTCAAGTTAATAACTACTGTCTGATCACCTTCGGTGCTAGGTTGTGTGGAAGCCCAACAAAACTTCTCCATCTCCTTTGCCTGTCTCCCTCTGCCCCACTTTTTACATTTTGTTTTGGCATTTAGGTGTTTATCTCTCCCTGCAAAACCACATGATGAAATAGAATGTACATGTTACAATTATGTACATGTTTGAAAAACTTACTTTAATAATGTCTCAAAAGCATGAACATCCAATTTTGTCACTACCGAAACAATGATGTCACTACCAAAACTTGAGCATAATGTTTCGGTAGTGACTGTTTTGGTAGTGACAATTTTAGCTAGTTTTTAGCTTAACTCAACAATGCAAGGCAAGACATGGCTTGCAAACACAGCTTTGAGCAGTTGCACATGGATAAAAAACATCACATTTGAAGTAAAACCCAAAAGGAGTTTATAATTTCAGAAATGATGTGTTCGGTAGTGACAATCCTTAAAAATACACACTGATTTTCAGACTTTGGAAGACATTTACTTCTGACTGAAGTTAACTAGCTACTCACCAGGTGGCCATGATGAACAGGAAGTATATATCATTTGGTGAAAAGTGTGGGAGTGTGGCTAAAACCAGCTAGGCTCCACCTATGGACTGAAACTCGTTGTGTTTCGGTAGTGACATGAAAACATGGGACGGCTTTTTATATATAATGTTTTTTAATTTAAAGAAAATCCACAAAACCAATCTTAATATTTCAACTTCCCTTTAAGATAAATATAAAGGATGTATTTAA